>NC_090443.1:137823374-138448374 GCF_031143425.1 Pleurodeles waltl
AAGATTTAACACTGACTCAGAGCAGAAACAGAAGTATTTCCCAATGGCATACAACTGTCAGAATGCAGTTTTCTGGTATGCCTCCTGCCATGTGTTTCATGTGAAGGATGTGTACATTTTCCCATCAGAAACGTTCTCTGAAGAGCAGGTTTTGTGATATACTAAAACTCTGGAAGAGATCAAGAAGAACATTATTCTCTCGTTTAGCCTTTGACGTGTGTGTGAGGAACACCTTCATGTCAGAATCTGCAATATACATGGCATTATCTTTGATGGTGGTGGCAATGCATAATAATTATTGAATTTGGAATGCCTGTTTAATAATGTATTGCTTTTTATGTTTCAGAACTCCAGTGCAGTGCTTTGCTACTTGAGAATAAAATGCTTCCTCTCCCATTGGTAACAAAACTGGAGGACTATTTACAATGTCACCAACGATGAGATATTCCTTTTGAGAGCCAAAGTGTAGAAGCGTAAAACTTTAAAGGGTCAGAAATGGCCACGTAAAGCATGCAGAGCGTAGTTCAGGAAAAAAACAATTTGCAGAAAAATCCCAGAGTGTCATGGAGATCTTGTTTTTTAAACACCTCCTCAAATATACGGTCGTGTCTTTTAAAATAAAAAAGAAATGTCAACCTTCCTGGCAGACCAGTCAACACTGAGCGTTTTCACTGAAAGTGCTCCTGCTGTGTGGCTGGCAGTACTTTCAGTAAACAACATACTGAGAATGAGGCAGGGATTTTAGATATGGTCGGTGGATCGCCTGCAGGGCTGTACCGCTGCAGTAGGGATTAAATATTACGCACTAAGGATCTAATGCTGGGTGATGCAGAAAATAAGACCAAACTCTTCAAATACCTCCTATCAAAATGCCACAACCTACCACACTGAAAATAGGAGGCATGGGTGTTATATTTGAGGTACAGCTCTCTGACATGACCCAAGGCAGTGTGATGGTCAAGAACATTAACCTACAGCTTCTCGGACCAACCTCCTGGTGCAATCGATGCAAACCTTGGCCCTGGTGCCATTAGACTACTGCAATATTGTCAACTTTGAGCTCACAAAGAAACTCATCAAGTGTGCAAAAGCTTCAAAACCAGGCTGCCAAAATGCTTGCAGCGTAAGAAGTGCAACCAAATCAAGCCACCCCTGAAATCAGAGGATCCATTTCAAAGTCCTTTCCTAAGTTCGTAATGTTTACTGAGGAAAGGTCAAAAATATGTGCAAAAATATGTGCAATAAGCCTTCAGTTGGATAAGACATGGACTCGAGCCACTTGGGCTTCAGAACCCAGATAGTGGAATTTGCTGAAGCTCAACTCGAGCAAGGTGGAGGTTTTAATTCTTGGATAGGGCAACTTGGGGAGCCTAGATATCGGCCTTATATTTTGGAACTCCACCTTGCCCAGTTCCAAGTTTAAAAGCACTGGATTATGTTTAGATAAGGATCTGGCCTTGAGGAATATGGGGAAATCTGTGGTTTACCCCCTTTTTTCATCAACTGAGACTGCTGAAAAAGAGTATTCACTTATATCCTCAGTTGCTGAGAACCTCTTTGGTAGGAACTAGTATGCTCTCTAGCCTTTGCTGTGCTAAAGCATGTTATCTGGGGCGTCCACCGAGAAAAGGAACACTTCCTTAGGGAGTGTGTTTGTTCCCTCACAGATGGCTAGCACACAAGCCCTTTCCCATGAGTTACCAAGGACCCTGATTCCTTTAAGATTTGGGTGACATTCTCTACTGTAAAATTGTGATTTAAATCTATTTTTGAACGCTGCATGAGTATACACCATCCTGGTGGGACTTAGTGCACTTATACTACCTCCAGTGTATGAGTGTAGCATACACACACTCTGCATGAAATTGAATAATATGTTGATTTGAATCAATTTTGCATAATGCGTGATTGAATAAACAGCCTTGTGATGGAGTTTAGTCAACTTCTACCTCCTCAAATATATGTGTGCATTGACGAAATGAAATGCACAAAATTGAATGTTCAGCTTTTATCAACAACGAGGCACTGGATATTCAGTGCACGCCAAATTAAATTTCTCATTGTTTTATGTTGTTTGTCTTGCTTGTTTAAACTTAGCTCATACACTAGAACAATACTTGTCTGCTGAATGTGAGCAACAAGGGAATTGTACTGAATACTGTTTTGTTTGTTTGACGTCAGGTTTGGGTCAACTAAGGTGGGCATTATAGACTCTCACACTAGGCAAACCACTCACATACATTAGGTATATAGGTCTGGTCCTGACGAATTGCTACTGATCCTTTAGAGGGCAAAATCAGGCAAGAAACTTGTTGATCGATTTTTATTAATCTCTGGGAACATATTTTTCCAAGAGATCCTCACTGTTTTTTTCTTAATAAAGGTCTCTTAAATATAAAGGCTTTGGGGGCCTTTACTTAATTGTATTTTTTTTTTTTCATAATTTCTGCCAATCTACCTTACACAACTTGCTCTCCCCATTAAATTGACTGAGGGTGTGAGTCTAATGCTTTATACTCTCAGGCTGTCAAAACGTTTGTCAGCAAAGAGCCCCTTCTGTGGGGCCCATCGGGCATTGCAGCAACGGCCCAATGAGGAACAAAGTCCAGTGATGAAACCTGCCACCAAGTGGTGGGTTAAGGCTTGTGCTCCGTAATGCACTTGCCTCTGATGACTTCAATTAGTCCAATCAATTATAGATTGGACCAACCCTACACTACTGCACACAAGTTACTGTGTCCGGTACACTAGACTCATACAGGCCGGCCAAGTTGTTTCCACTCTATGATCCTTTGTTATGTTCTAGTATGCCGCTTGTATTCTAAATTTCATCACCGTCTGGGACTTCCCGCTGTAAGCAGCTACACCTTGGTGGGGTAGAGGGTCTCAGTTGTTGCATCTTACTCTTGAATCAAATACCGATTTCTATCTATGAAATCATTAATCATAGTGCCCTTCAGAGAGCAATAAAGACTCCTCTGCTTTGCTAATATTTTTACCCTGCTGATGAACTTATTTCAGGCGTAGTAGCACCATGTTGCTATGGTGCAAACATTTACTTATCCAGTAGTCTAAACCTAAGTCATAAAGCAGAGCCTAACAAATCAGAACTGTTCTAGAAAGCTTACAATTGAATTTTCACTCACCTGGGAGTGGAGACTGAAAAGTGGTTGTCTGGGAACACATAATTAATAGGACCTTAACATATCCCCCTGCATCTCAACATATTGGCCTGCATTATGAACACGGATGTAAATACCGCACCGCCGGCGGTGGCGGTAACTACCGCCAACAGTCACGAGGTCTGGCCCGCCAAATTATGAAGCACATGAAAAACAGGCAGCCTGAAAACCACTCACCGCCAGCAGAGGAGTGCCGACAGCGACGGCCGAGGCCACCCACAGGCTGCCGGAAAGGCCCTACCCACCCATCAAGTAGTGAAGCACTAGACCGCCGTCAGTTCTGGGGCGGGAACCACCGCCAGGCAAAGCCAGGTGGAAAAGAACCAAATAAAAGGAAACACTCACCAGAGGCTCACACAACACGCCGAAGCAGACATGGACAGAGAGTTGCAAATCATGCCAGTCCTGCTCCTTGTCATATACCTCCACGACGAGACCTCCGAAAAAGACAACGGTAAGTATCGCAAGCTACTAAACAATGGAAGAAAGGGCACAGTTACATGCCCACCCACTCCACCCACCCCGCCACACACTCACAACCCCTCACAACAGCACAAGCCATACACACCTGAACAAGAGGTACTTACCTGACACAAGGCCAAGACAACCTGCCCAAAGTACCCACATGTGCACAACACCCCCCAACAAAGAAACGATGAACCACGGATCCAGAGTGTGCCAAACCAACACTGGCCACACAAACTTTAATTAAGCTCCAGGAGCAACAGAAGTCCAACAGAAGTCCAATGGCCAGTCAATAGTCCAAAGTGCGATGGGCCCAAATGGTCCGAACTTGACTCCCATAAGTGCAAATGGTACTTCACCTTAAAGGGGCAACAATGGGGCATCCAAGCACCTCAGGGAACAGGGGCAAGGAGTGGTGGGGGTGGTGACTTGCGACTGTGAGGGGCAGCTTGGGTTTACATTTGGGAGGTGGAGGGAGCTTGGGTCTGGCCTTTGAAGCTGGTGGAGCGCCCTTGGACTGGTGTGCGGAAGATGTACATGGGCAAAGCGCGGGGTCTCTTGCTCACAGGGTTGGTAGCACGGGAATGGGAAGGGCGGACAGGGATGGGCTGTGACGTGGGAGGAGTAGACAGGGCAAGGAGGTGGGCATGTTTAGAGACGAGAAGGGTGGGCCAGTGGGTTCAAATAGGTCAACATGGGATAGGAAACATTTTTAGGGGCAGTCGGGGTGGATTTTGAGGAAGGTGTGGGAGTGGAGGTAGAGGGAGTGGTCGTGACAGGTGTAGGTGTGCGTGATGTGGATGCAAGTGCCTGTACAGTATGCTGAGGTGTGGTGGATGTGTGTTGGGTGGGTGTCTTGGAGCGTTTGAGTGTCTTGGGAGGAGGGTGGGTGGACACAGTGGGACAAGACAGGCTGCTGGTGTAAATGTATGTTGTCTGTGTGTCTGCAAGTTTGGTGAGTGTCCTGCATTTGTGTCACCCAAAGTCGTTGTGGTGAGTGCAGGTGTGGTGTATGGGGTGTATGAATGGATGTCTGATGTTGTGGTGACTGCCAGAATGGGGTCAGCAACAGTGAATGAGGGTACAGGATTGTGAGTGTACATGTAGAGGTGACAGACAGGGAGGCGGAAGAGGTGGACACACTGGGGGAAGTGGATGTTGGTGTGTGTGCCTTTGTATGTTGGCTGCGTGTATGCCTGTGGTGGGAAGTGTGGTGCTTGTGTTTTTCAGTGCGCTTCTTGTGTGTTGAGGTGTGTGCATGGCTGTCAGAATGTGTGCTTGGGACGAGTGAAGGGAGTGGGGTGCCGGAAGAGGTAGAGGTGGTTAGAGGGGGGAAGGAATGACCAGGGACACTGGCTGCGGTCAAAGAGGAGGCCAGAGCCTGAAAAGATTTCTGTAGGCCATACACGGCACAGTGAATGCCATCCAGGTATGCAATGGTCTGCTGCACCATGGCGGTTAGCGCTTGGATGGCATTGACGATGGTTGTCTGCCCTACAGAGATGGTCCTCAGGAGGTCAATAGCCTCCTCCATGAGGGCAGGAGGGCTGACTGGGGCAGGGGATGAGGTGCCTGGGGCGAAGAAGACGCCCACCCTTCTGGGTGAGCGGGCATGGGTAATTGGGTGTGGAGCAAATGGAAGGGCAGTGATGGTATGGGGGTTGGCGGAAGGTGACACAGAATGGGTGGGCCACCACCAGGGAGCTGCCATCGGAGGAGGTATCGGAGTCACTACCTCCAGTGGTTGTTGCCTCCCCCGTGGTACTCCCCTCACCCTCCAACCCACGGTCCCCTTGGCGTAGCTCGACTCTGCCTCCGTGGAACCGTGGGCCACTGCATCCCCACTTGCCAGTGCCACTGCTCCCTCGCCAGATGATGCTGATGAACACAGACAACACAAGAGAACAGGGATGGGGAGACAAAACAGGAGAGACACTTGTAAATAGCTGAATGGAGGTATATAACTGGATCACACATACTCCCACCCAGCAAATATTCCACCATGCACCACCTACCGCTATACACATGGCTATGGCCCTGACTAGTGGCCGCAACCCTGCTCTACAGCCATTTCCAACATCACAGAAGGACCTCAAGTACTGCAGGCATGTCCCTTACAACCTAACTTCCCAGGGGGGCCATTATGTAAAATTACATCAGTCAGAGTTCCTGCCACTAGACAGCATACATACTACAGCACACTCACACATCCATCAAGGAGGCATACGATGGTTTCTGTACTCACCCCCTTGGGTCTGCTGTGCAGACTTCAAGCGCCCATCCAGGTCTGGATACGCCACTGCCAGAATGCAGTGCATTAGGAGGGTCGGTGCCCGACGGGCCCCCTTCCTCGTTGGGAGGACTTCCACAGCTGGACCTCAGAGGTCTTCCTCGCCCAGCGCCGCAGGTCCTCCCACCGCTTCCTGCAGTGGGTGCTCCGCCGGTTCTAGACCCCTAGGGTCCACACCTCCCTAGCGAAGGCCTGCCAGAGTCCCCTCTTCTGATGGGCGCTGACCTATATGGGACACCCAGAAAAAGTAACACAGCGGTCAGACAATGCCCATTAGATACAGCTGGCTATACGGCCCCTATGGGACGGACACTGACAACAGCAAAACAGGACCTCACACACGCAGCATGTCATGAATCCCATGACTGTACAGTGTCAAATCGTGCACACATGTTTACAGCCATCTACCACCATTACACACATCCATGCCCCCCAATCCGCATACTTACCTGTACCTCTGGTCGACCATAGAGCTTGGCCTACAGGGGTAGGACCCCGTCCACCGGCTTGTCCAGTTCCTCAGTGGTGAAGGCCAGGGTCCTTTCCCCTGTCACGTGTGCCATTTCCAGGACCAGAGTCAGGACACAGTAGCACACTCAGTGGATTACCCACATGCACGTAATCTGGGAGTCAAGTGAAGTTGGGGTGACGAGATTGCGTATGCTCCACAGCTGAGTGCACCGTCACCGCCGGCGGAGATCATGATAGGCTCATATTCCCCATTGACAACCATATTAACCAATGAATGGTCTCACTGCGGTGAACACCGCCTGATGCTATTTCGACAACCGCTGGCGGTGTGAGGTCACTTCCCCTACAATATATCTGGATTACAGGGGGCAGACATTTTGGCCATTACTACGCAGTTATTAATTTCTCATTTGTCCTATGCAGGCCCTATTGTCCCCATCCCCCCATACGCATGAACAAATATACATTTACTCACCACTACAGTCCAGATGTATCACTGAGGACATGTCACTCCAGTTTAACATCCTACTATGCATATGTATCATCGACTTGTGTGCCAGCAGTGCTGAATATTCAACATGTTGGGCAGATGAATGTGTGTTCCTCACCTGTTCTCTACGCCTCCTAGGTACAGACCCATGTGGCGAGGGAGGGCCCCATTGGTGTACAGACCACTTGTTGATTTGGGGACCATGTTGGAGCGTCACATCATTATCAATTACAGACTTAACTGTGCTACTATTCATGACCTTTGTGCATTACTGGATCCAGCACGGAGACCGGCTGATCAGAATCAGCATGCCATCCCTACTGAAGTGCAAATGCTCTCTGTACTCCATTTCCTGGCCACGGGCTCATTTCAGGTGACTGTGGGCATGGGTGCAGGTTTTTCACAGCCAATGTTTAGCCTCAAACTGTCTAGATTCCTGAATACATTTGTACGACACCTGCAGTCCTATGTGAGGTTCCCCAAAGTGCTGAACTCCCTGCCATCAGGTGAGACTTTTATGCCCTTGCCAACATTCCCCATGTGATAGGTGCCATCAATGGAACCCACATAGCTCTCATCCCCCCAAGAGTAAGTGAACAGGTGCACAGAAACAGGAAGAACTTTCACTCCATGAACATTCAATTGGTGTGTACTGCAGACCAGTACATCTCACATGTGAATGCCATGTTCCCTGGATCAGTCCATGATTCCTTTGTGCTAAGGAACAGCAGTGTGCCACACATGATGGAACATCTACAAGGGGACAGACGATGGATCATAGGTAAGTGTGTCTGATAATTTTTGGCACATAGCTGACAGCCAGGCTGTCTGCAACTGAAGATTGTCAGTGACAGTCCTGTTTTGCCCACTTTTGCAGGTGATTCTGGCTACCCAAACATGCATTGGCTCCTGACACCAGTGAGGAATCCTAGGACAGATGCTGAGAGGAATGAGGCCCATGGACGTACTAGGGAGGGTGATAGAGTGCACTATAGGTCTCCTGAAGGCTAGATTCTGTTGCCTCCATATCTCTGGGGGATCCCTGGCCTATGAGCCCAAGAAGGTGTGTAGAATAGTGGTGGCCTGCTGCATGCTGCACAAAGTGGCTGTGAGGAAATGTGTTCCCCTCTTTGAGGAGGAGGGTGCTGTATATCCAGACCAGCTTCCGCGGAGAAGGGATGAGAAGGATGGTGATGATGAGGGGGAAGATGTACACTCCAGGAACCAACTGATCCAACTGTATTTCCAGTAACTAAGAGGTACTATTTGATGCTGTTGTTGTCTGTTCTGCATACTGTTGGTATCCCTTATCCTCAATGGGGGTGTTGGGTCTATAGACATTGTCACTGTGACCTGGTTTGCATGGGACATGTGACATGATGGACAGCTTGTTAGACATTTCATTTGGCACCTCCCCATGTTATGCGTGGGGTGACATTCCTCCAATAAAGCTATGAATTAATGATTTCAATTACAATTGCATGCACACTTCGATTTGATTCAACATATTGATATGGGACATTTACATTGGTGAACAGGTGTTTTATTTGGTGTCAGGGATGCCATGATGCTCTTTACAGTGAAGGGAGTGGGCTACTGGTGGATGTCCTTATTGGCTACATGGTCTCAGAGATTGTTGGCAGTGGTAATGTGTCCATCTGATATTTACAAGTTTTGGGGTTGCTATTGCACGGTGGGGATGGTGGTTTAGTGGCACATTTGGGGGACAGTTCTTTTCAGAGTCACTTCTTAGAGGGGGCCTTGGTCTTGGCAGGTGTTCCAATGCCATATCTGGGCCTGAGGGACCGTTTGGGTGCCTGGTGTTGGCCTGTACGGCTTGAGGTGCTGGTCTCCTGTGTGTCCTCAGATGGTGGCACAAGTCCAGTTGCTGCTGCTGATGTTGCTGGCTGGTCTGTATCTTGGTCTGTAGTAGGGGCTTCCTGGTCTGTGGGGGTCTCAGGATGGGTTGGTACATGGTGCAGCAGCGCACCTGCTATGGTGGCCATGGTGGTATTGAGCATTTTCCACTGCTCCACGGTCTCTTGGTGTTGGGCTATCTGCAGCCTTTGACTCTACTCCAGAGTGGCCACAATCTGGCCCATCCTGTCCTAGGTATGGTAGTATGCTCCCAGGACCTGAGAGATCATGTCCTGGGCTGCAGCATCCATCATGTGGCCTCTCCCCTGGGCCACTGATGCCCTCCCACTGGGCCTAGCCCCCTGTGCCTGTGTCCCCTGCACAGGTCTGGCGGTACCACTTGTACTGGGGCCATCGTCTTCCTGCCTGTTGGTAGGTGGTGACTGTGGCCTCTGTCCTTGTGTTCCACCAGTCTGTGGCCTGGATACACAGGTGTGGGGCCGGTTGCCCTGGGCTGATGTTGGTGGCTTGGTGGTAGGGGTGTCAGTGGTGTCATGGGTGGGGCTGCTGGATGGTGACAGTCCAGGACTGTCTGAGGGGCCAGGGTATTCCTCACTGTCCAGTGTTCCCTCTCCAGTCTCCTGGGTGGTGCCTCTGTCTCCATGTGGGGCACTGCCACTCCTTGTCCTGTCCGTCAGGTTGGCATACGTGGTGATGCCTGTTTGGGGGAATGGACATGTCTGCTACAATTGCAAAATCGGATGGGGTGCACAGGGCTGGGCTGTTTTGTGCAAGTTTTCCACTGTTGGGCCATGCAGGATGCCTTTTTGAGGTTGACATTGCATGTTGCTTGGGATGTGGAGGTGCATTGTGGGTGGTGTAGTGCCATTGTGATTCCTTGCAGGGGTAGGTGGCTGTGCACAGGGGGAGGAATGTGGGCCTGTTGGTGGATTTGTGGGCATGCAGGGTAAATGGATGTTGTGAATGTGGCCTGGGTGAGGTAGTGGTCCTGGTGGCTGTTGGAGGGGTGGGGTGGTGCATGCATTACAGGTTTGATGGATATGGGGTAATTGTAGATGACTTACCCGAGTCCATTCCTCCAGTGAGTCCAGTGAGACCCTCAGGGTGCAGGATGGACAGTACCTTTTCCTCTCAGTCAGTGTAGTCGGCTGGTGTTGGTGGAGGTCTTCCCACAGTCTTCTGGACCGCAATGTTGTGCCGGGATGCCATGGACCTCACCTTCCCGCGCAGGTCATTCCATCTCTTCCGGTTGTCATCCCTTGTGCATGGATGGTTTCCCACTGCGTTGACCTTGTGGACAATGGTCTGCCATAACTCCATCTTCCTGGGGATGGGTGTGTGCTGGACCTGGTCCCCGAATAATTGTGGCTCGACCTTGAGTATCTCATCCACCATGGTCCTTAGCTCCCTTTCTGTGAAGCGTGGGTGCTTGGGGGATGCCATGGTGTGTGTTGTGAGTGATGTGTTGTGTGGATCTAGGTGAAGGTGTTGTTGTGTGGTTGGCTGTGATTCGTGTGTTGTGGCATTCAGTGTCTGCTTGTGGAGTTCTCAATCTCAGTTGTCTTACTGGCGATGCAAAGGATTGTGGGGTGTGTCTGTGAGTGTTTTTTGGTGTTGTGGATGTGTGTCAGGTGTGTGGGTTTCAAACTTGCCAATGTGTGCAATTCTTACTGTTGAGTCCCATTGCTGGCCGTGGGGGTCTGTACTGCCAATGGTCGTTCGACTTCCACTGACCGCCACAGTGAATTGTGCTTCATTATTTGGAGGGCAGGGAATTTATGTGCTCGGCAGTGGCGAGTGGGATTTTCAGCATTTTCGCCTACAAGGACCATGGCGGTGACTGGTGGTAGGAATATTTTTGGTGGATTCTGTTTTTTGCATTTTTATATGGCGGGTTTCTGTCCACCACCAATGGCGGGATTCTGTTCACCATCGCCTGGGTGATGACCTCCATTGTCTGTAGCTCATTGACAGTGATTTTAAGTAACTAACAGACATTAGGTACTTAAGTAAAATTACTTAATTCAAACGATGATGGAAATGCTTGCGCTCATGTTTATAAACTATTGGGAATACATGGGCCAGCATTTTCCATATTTTGTTTAGATTGTCTGTGCTAATAGAGAAGTGGAGAGCCCCCTTATACAAACTATGTCCAAGGTCAAGCTGCACCAGACTGATAACATTCACAAAGGCAAAAGCCTTCCTGGGTTTATCTGTCCAGGCGGACCATGCATGGCCTAGTGGTTTTCGGTCAGATTTCTCCGATAGGCCGGCTCTGACACAGACAAACTAGTAAATGACATAATGGGCTACCTGCTGCATTCTCTCCACATATCATTCAGGGTCCTGCCGCGAAGAATGACATTAAACGGCTTTTGGGAAATACTATGAGTGCATGATTGCGATATACCCCAAGCAGCTTTAACTCTCGATTCCGAGCTTCACGGGTCCTAAATGGGAATAACTTGTCATCTCCCAGGTGCTTGTTTTGTGTCCTGCAGCGAGCACGTAGACCAGTGGTTTAATGAGGTTAATCTGCAAAAGACGAGCTAAAACGTGAATCTCCATTGTTTTCGGGAGAGTTAGTTTAAACACTTTTATCATTCTTAGTGTTGCACGCGCTTGACTCATACATCGCGACTGGTAAGCGTTGTAATCTTGATGAAGTGCCACAACTCCCGAGTGCCTCCCAATTATCAGTGAGACCTTCCATTGTAGGTGTGGCGTTAAAGAGTCCAGGCTGTGAAGAGGAGACGCGAGGAAGAGAACAGAATAGTGCCACATTCAAATATTTAAATCTGGTGGATAAACGACACGAAACACCCTGGCACAAATAACCAGCGTTTTGGGCGAGTTTATACGTTCAATTTACAAACCTGGGCAAAAACGAGGACTAGATTGTGCAAAGTGTCTATGTGCTGATTTGTGAACGGTATGTTTTATGCGTCTTGTGCTCGTCTGTCAGACTAGAGCTGGTGGTCGTAGCCATGTGCGCAGTTTGTGCTCACTTATTCACATCGCTAGTGTGAAACAGACACAAACTCCCTTGTTAAGTGTCATGCGGCCACCAGGGTCTGTGACCCCAACAACTGAGCCCTTCTCAGCAAAGAGATGGCTGCATAAAGGCTTTTCAACTCCTTTCACAACGGTATGAGAGCACTTACATAGCGCAACAGCTGTGACTACGTGTCACAGCGCTCAATGAGCGCTCAAAAAAAAAATAGGGAATGCATGTGGTAGTCAAGTGACAGGAACAGTGTTTCTTAAAATGCATAATAAACACAAAACATCTTCTTGCATAAATCACGCTTTAGCGGATTTTCAGCTTTCGAGACAACATAGGTCCGTGCTAAGATAATTCAGCGTATGAAAAACGTCTCGCTCTGCGGTCTCATGATGCGACATGCCATGTCGATGCATACCATGTGGTGTAGGCTGCCAGTCAGCCAAGAACAGGATAAGGAAGCAGTGAGAGTCAGGTTTGGGTGAGAGCAGCCTGCAAGGAAGGTGCAGCGCGGCCCCAGGTGAACTCTCACCTGGGTAGTGATCAGACGGACGACCAGAGAAGACGGTGAGTCAGGGGGAGGAATGTGCTTAAGGCATTCCAGTCAGATCTCGGTGGAGGACTCGGCCTGCTCATCCTGCTCTACCACTCTCCGCGGTCATCCACCCACAAGCGTGGCCTGGATGTACCCCCCGCCAGGCTGAGAGCATCACTAAGAGGCCACTGCAAAAAGCGTTACCCAGTCACAGGCTGCTGAATGACAGTGAAAGGTGCACGCAACAATTTCCTGACTGTTGGGCACAGCCCAAACATGGGAAGCAGATACCTGACTTTTGTGTCACGTAGGACGCCACCAGACTAAAGGCCTATAGCAGACAAAGTTATCAGTTTGTGCACTTTCACGCAGAAAAGTCCTGGGCGTTTTTATCATACAAAAAACACTTTACTCTAATTGTAATTATTTAAAACATGAGTTTCCAGGGTAGGTACAGAAAGGCGGGAGCAAACCCAGATTGTAAATTCAATGAATCTAAGTGACATTCGTTTGCATAATCATTCGTTGTGCTAGCAAGGTATATGCTTGAAGAGCAACTTTGGGCACCCCTGATCTAGAAAAGTACACTTTACTGGTGATTTTTAAACTTGAAATTCGAATGACAGAGGGGTATAGTAAGGGAAAGGGGCGTGGAAGGAAGTGTTACAGTTTGAAAAGTCAAAATTGTTAGTCCTGGTGTGAGGCACATGATCGACCACGTCCATAGCGGGCTGAGGAAAACATTTGCAAAGGCGAGCAGCTAAGACTAAGAAGAGAAGATCACTCGCCGAGGCCTTGCAAGGTAGGTATATCACGAAGGCTGTGTGGGCCTCTAAAGTTTGACTGTGTTCTTCAGCACTTTAGTGCACAACTTCCATGGGTCTGAAGAAGTCTCCGGTTTTCATCCCTGTTCTACTCCAAAATGTCCTTTTCGTCTCTCATGTCTCAAGATCTGGCACATGTAATTTTATGCCACTTAAAATATCTACTCCCCCCACACCCCTCCAAATGCTCCCGCAAAAACTTCATACTCGCAACCTGTCCCTTGCCCTTGGTTATCAAAATGCAAATCATTATCTCCAAAAATTGTTAGTTATTTTACTTTAGATCAGTCCTCTTACACAATTTTTGGATTGGCACTCTGTGTCACTGACCCAGCATATGGTACACCAGCTCATCCATTAAATGTGCAGGAAATTTCATCTTACCTCTGACTTCAGGGACGATCGAGGATCGTCTGTGTGCTGTGGATCCAACAGATAGATACCACGTGGGATTTAGCCTCTGTGACAATGATGTTGTATGACATTACAATGCATGCAGTGGTTATAAGGGCTTGTCTGCAAGGCCTGGCTGCAAGGCCAGACCTTGCAACCAGTCCCCGCCACACGGTGGGGGTTGAAATAATGTGTAGTAATTAGAATTCCTTTACGTTAAAAAACCCATAGAAATTCACTGAAAAAAACAAAGGTTACAGGTACGTTATAGTTAGGTTCTGAATTTACTCGTACAAAACAAGAGAAATTTAGCAGTTATAGTTAGAGTTCTTTCAGGTAACTATAACTCGGGCCTTAAGGTAACTATAATTCACGCCTTCGCCATGCACAGCTAATTACGCCACATATTATGTCATTGATGAGATCTTTTATGGCATCTTTGATATCACTGCAGCGTTTGTAATAACATTATTGTTAAGAAAATTGTGCATGGCAAGGGCCCGCATTATAGTTACCCTAGGGCGCGAGTTATAGTTATTTGAAAGAACTCTAACTACAACGGCTGAATGTCTATGGTTTTGTAGGAGTAAATTCAGAACCTAACTATAACGTACCTGTAACCTTTGTTTTTTTCAGTGAATTTCTATGGGTTTTTTTAGCGTTTATTTTTTCAGTGCGTATATATATATATATATATATATATATATATATATATATATATATATATATGTATATATATATATATATATATATATATGTAGCTATACACACACACACACACCCACACACACAGATATATTTTGTGCAGCTTGCTGTGGGAAATATATGTAAGCATATTTCTTTTTTTGGGGGGGAGATCCCCAAACCCTCACTTTTTTTAATATAAATCAATTAGTTTTTTTAATTGGGGGAAGTACCCCAAACCTCCCTTCATTAATTAGCCTTTCTACCCTATGCCCTTATTCACCCCTACATACTAAAAAATACGTTTACTACCCTATGCCCATACCCACACCTAAGCCCTAAAAAATACCCTTATCACTCAATACCCCTACCCACCATTAAACCCTAAAAACACCCTTACCACACTATACCCCTAGCTACCTCAAACCTAAAAACACCCTTACAACCCAATGTCCTTAACTCACCCTAAACACTAAATATATCCTTCCACTCCATTCCCATACCCACCCCATAACACAAAAAATACCCTTACCACCATATATCCATACCCACTTCTAAACCTTTAAAACACCCTTATTACACTATGACATTACCTACACATAAACCCTAAAATACCCTTACCACCACTGTCAGCCCCTAAATCCTAAAAACACCCTTACAACTTAATACCCTTACCCACCATTAAATCATGAAAATACCCATACCACCCCATGCACCTACCCATCCCTAAACCCTAAAATGCCCTTAAAACTCCATACCCCTGAAAAGCCCTTAATCCTAAAAACACCCTTACAATCCACTACTCTTGCCCACCCCTAAAGCCTAAACAACCCTTATTTCCCTATACTCACCCTATACCCATGCTACACACACACACACACACACACACACACACACACACATATATATATATATATATAAAACAAAGGTTACAGGGACGTTATAGTTATGCTCCCATTTTTAATTTACAAAACCATAGCAACTCACCTGTTATAGTTAGAGTTATCTCAAGTAACTATAACTCGTGCCCTAAGTTAACTATAACTCGCACCCCCACCATGCACAGTTTTTTCCTCAAAAATTTGACTGCAAATATTACATTTTTTTCACAAATGATGTTATCAAAGGTGTTCTGAGAGCCCTAATTTTTGGGACGATGAGCAGTGCATGGCGGGGACGTGAGTTATAGTAGCTATAAAATCCCTGTAATCTTTGTTTTTTAAGTGAATTTCTATGTTTTTTTATTTCTATTTCCCAACTAGAACTTCCTTGTAACCAGTTTTTTTCAGTGAATTTCTATGTTTTTTAACCCCTTCACTGCTTGGCCTTTTCTCCCTCAGGTGCCAGGCCTTTTTTTTGCTATTTGGGGCAGTTCGCGCTTAGGCCCTCATAGCTTTTTGTCCACATAAGCTACCCACGACAAATATGCATCCTTTTTTCCAACATACTAGGGATTCTAGAGGTACCCAGGGTTTGTGGGTTCCCCTAAAGGAGACCGAAAAATTAGCCCCAAAAAAGCAAAAATTTCGTTTTCTTTTAAAAAAAAAAGGGGAAAAAGTGCTGCAGAAGAAGGCTTGTGATTTTTCCCCTGAAAATAGCAACAACAAAGGGTTTGCGGAGCTAAAATCACCATCTTCCCAGCTTTCAGGAACAGGCAGACTTGAATCAGAAAACCCAATCAATCAACACAATTTTGGCATTTTACTGGGACATACCCCATTTTTATGACTTTTTGTGTTTTCAGCCTCCTTCCAGTTAGTGACAGAAATGGTAGGAAATCAATGCTGGATCCCGGAAAGATAAACATTTCTGAAAAGAAGACAAAATTCTGAATTCAGCAAGGGGTAATTTGTTTAGATCCTACAAGGGTTTCCTACAGAAAATAACAGCTGAAATGAAAAAATATTGAAATTTAGGTAAAAAAACAGCCATTTTTCTCCACATTTTACTCTGTAACATTTTCCTGTGATGTCAGACGTCTGCTGGATTCTTCTGGTTGCAGGGATATATAGGGTTTGTAGGTTCATCAAGAACCCTAGGTACCCAGAGCCAATAAATGAGCTGCCCCCTGCAATGGGTTTTCATTCTATACCGGGTATACAGCAATTCATTTGCTGAAATATAAAGAGTGAAAAATAGGTATCAAGAAAACCTTTGTATTTCCAAAATGGGCACAAGATAAGGTGTTGAGAAGCAGTGGTTATTTGCACAGCTCTGAATTCCGGGGTGCCCATACTAGCATGTGAAAGACAGGCAATTTCTCAAATAGACGTCTTTTTTACACACTTTCTTACATTTGGAAGGACAAAATGTAGAGAAAGACAAGGGGTAATAACACTTGCTTTGCTATTCTGTGTTCCACCAAGTATCCCGATAAAAATGGTACCTCACTTGTGTGGGTAGGCGTAATGCTCGCAAAGGGAAACGCAACATAGACACATTACATTTTTACATTGAAATCTGACGTGTTTTTTGCAAAGTGCCTAGCTGTAGATTCTGGCATCTACCTCAGCCGGCACCTAGGGAAACCTACCAAACCTGCACATTTTTGAAAACTAGACGCCCAGGGGAATCCAAGATGGGGAGACATCTGGGGCTCTCACCAGGTTCTGTTACCCAGAATCCTTTGCAAACCTCAAAATTTGGTTAAAAAAACACTTTTTCCTCACATTTCGGTGACTGAAAGCTCTGCAATCTCAGAGGAGCCATAAATTTCCTTCCATCAAGCGTTCCCCCAAGTCTCCCACTAAAAATGGTACCTTACTTGTGTGGGTAGGCCTAGCACCCGCAATACGAAATGCCACAAAACACAACGTGGACACATCACATATTCCCAAAGAAAACAGAGCTGTTTTTTGCAAAGTGCCTTGCCATGGATTTTGACCTCTAGCTCAGATCGCACCTAGGGAAACCTATCAAACCTACACATGTTTGAAAACTAGACACCTAGGGGAATCCAAGATGGGGTGACTTGTGGGGCTCTCATCAGGTTCTGTTACCCAGAATCCTTTGCAAATCTCAACATTTGGCAAAAAACCCACTTTTTCCTCTCATTACGGTAACAGAAAGTTCTGGAATCTGAGAGAAGCCACAAATTTCCTTCCACCCAGCGTTCCCCCAAGTCTCCCGATAAAAACTGTACCTCACTTGTGTGGGTAGGCCTAGCACCAGCGACAGGAAATTCCCAAAAACACAACGTGGACACATCACATTTTCCTAAAGAAAACGTAGCTGTTTTTAGCAAAGTGCTTAGCTGTGGGTTTTGGCCGCTAGCTCAGTCGGCACCTAGGGAAACCTACCAAACCTGTGCATTTTTTAAAACTAGACACCGAGGGGAATCCAAGATGGGGTGACTTGTGGGGTTCTCACCAGGTTCTGTTACCCAGATCCTTTACAAACCTCAAAATTTGGCAAAAAAAACACATTTTCCTCTCATTTCGGCGACAGAAAGTTCTGGAATCTGAGAGGAGCCACAAATTTCCTTCCACCCAGCGTTCCCTCAAGTCTCCCGCTAAAAATGGTACCTCACTTGTGTGAGTAGGCCTAACGTCCGCGACAGGAAATGCCCCAAAACACAACGTGGACGCATCACATTTTCCCAAAGAAAAGAGAGCTGTTTTTAGCAAAGTGCCTAGCTGTGGATTTTGTCGCTAGCTCAGCCGGCACGTAGGGAAACCTACCAAACCTACACACTTTTGAAAACTAGACACCTAGGGGAATCCAAGATGGGGTGACTTGTGGGGCTCTCACCAGGTTCTGTTACCCAGAATCCTTTACAAACCTCAACATTTGGCAAAGAAAAACACATTTTCCTCTCATTTCGGTGACAGAAAGTTCTGGAATCTGAGAGGAACCACAAATTTCCTTCCACCCAGCGTTCCCACAAGTCTCCCGATAAAAACTGTACCTCACTTGTGTGGGTAGGCCTAGCGCCAGCGACAGGAAATGCCCCAAAACACAACGTGGACGCATCACATTTTCCCAAAGAAAAGAGAGCTGTTTTTAGCAAAGTGCCTAGCTGTGGATTTTGGCCGCTAGCTCAGCCTGCACCTGGGGAAACCGACCAAACCTACACACTTTTGAAAAGCAGACACCTAGGAGAATCCAAGATGGGGTGACTTGTAGGGCTCTCACCAGGTTCTCTTACCCAGAATCCATTACAAACCTCAACATTTGGCAAAAAAAACACATTTTCCTCTCATTTTGGTGACAGAAAGTTCTGGAATCTGAGAGGAACCACAAATTTACTTCCACCCGGCGTTCCCCCAAGTCTCCTGATAAAAACTGTACCTCACTTGTGTGGGTAGGCCTAGCGCCAGCGACAGGAAACACAACGTGGACACATCACATTTTCCTAGAGAAAACAGAGCTGTTTTTAGCAGAGTGCCTAGCTGTGGATTTTGGCCACTAGTTCAGCCGGCACCTAGGGAAACCCACCAAACCTGTGCATTTTTTTAAACTGGACACCGAAGGGAATCCAAGATGGGGTGACTTGTGGGGCTCTCACCAGGTTCTGTTACCCAGAATCCTTTACAAACCTCAAAATTTGGCCAAAAAAAACACTTTTTCCTCACATTTCAGTGATAGAAAGTTCTGGAATCTGAGAGGAACCACAAATTTCCTTCCACCCAGCGTTCCCCCAAGTCTCCCGATAAAAACTGTACCTCACTTGTGTGCGTAGGCCTAGCGCCAGCGACAGGAAATGCCCCAAAACACAACGTGGACACATCACTTTTTCCCAAAGAAAACAGAGCTGTTTTTTGCAAAGTGCCTAGCTGTGGATTTTGACCTCTAGCTCAGCCGGCACCTAGGGACACCTACCAAACCTGCGCATTTTTGAAAACTAGACACCTAGGGGAATCCGGGATGGGGTGACTTGTAGGGCTCTCACCAGGTTCTGTTACCCAGAATCCTTTGCAAACCTCAAAAGTTGGCAAAAAAACACTTTTTCCTCTCATTTCGGTGACAGAAAGTTCTGGAATCTGAGAGGACCTACAAATTTCTTTCCTTCTAGCGTTCCCCAAGTCTCCCGGTAAAAATGGTAGCTCACTTGTGTGGGTAGGCCTAGCGCCCGCAACAGGAAATTCCCCAAAACACAACATAAACACATCACATTTTCCCAAAGAAAACAGAGCTGTTTTAGCAACCCTAGCTGTGGATTTTGGCTGCTAGCTCAGCCGGCACCTAGGGAAACCTACCAAACCTACCCATTTTTTAAAACTTGGCAACTAGGGGAATCCAAGATGGGGTGACTTATGGGGCTCTCACCAGGTTCTGTTACCCAGAATCCTTTACAAACCTCAACATTTGGCAAAAAAAAAAACTTTTTCCTCACATTTTGGTGATAGAAAGTTCTGGAATCTGAGAGGAGCCACAAATTTCTTCCATCCAGCGTTCCCCCAAGTCTCCCGCTAAAAATGGTACCTCACTTGTGTGGTAGGCCTAGCGCCTGCAACAGGAAATGCCCCAAAACACAATATGGACACATCACATTTTCCCAAAGGAAACAGAGCTGTTTTTTGCAAAGTGCTTAACTGTGGATTTTGACCTCTAGCTTAGCCGGCACCTAGGGAAACCTACCAAACCTACACATTTTTAAAAATTAGACACCTAGGGGAATCCAAGATGGGGTGACTTGTGGGGCTCTCACCAGGTTCTGTTACCCAGAATCCTTTACAAACCTCAACATTTGGCAAAAAAAAACACTTTTTCCTCTCATTTCGGTGACAGAAAGTTCTGGAATCTGAGAGGAACCACAAATTTCCCCAAAGCACTATCTGGAGACATCAAAATTTTGAAATACAAAACTACCTGTTTTTGCCGGGGGGCACCTTCGCTTTTGGTCCTGGGCTCAGCAGCTATCTGGGGAAACCTACCAAACCCATACATTTCTGAAAACTAGACACTCAAGGGAGTCCAGGGAGGCGTGACTTGCATGGATCCCCAAAGGTTTTCTTATCCAGAATCCTCAGCAAACCTCAAATTTGGCTAAAAAATCACGTTTTTCCCACAATTCTGTGTGGGATCACCTCACCGGGACAAATTTCCTACCACCCAACGTTCCCCTCAGTCTTCCGGTAAAAATGATAGCTCATTTATGTGGGTGGGCTAAGTGCCTGTGACAGGGAAGAGCCAAAAACATGTCGAAATTGAGGGAGAACCAAAGCAGGTCTGAAAGGGCAGTTTGAAAAAAAACATTTTTAGGCTGACAAGTGCAGCAGAATTTATATTGTTATGGATGAGACAATGTTGGGTGGTAGGAATTTTGTGGATTCCTGCAGATTCTGGAAGTTTCCCTCACAAACATGTGTGGAAAATGTGTGATTTCCAGAAAAGTTGGAGGTTTGCAGGGCATTGTGGGTAAGAAAATGGTGCGGAGTGCATTTGAAGCACACCACCCTGGAAACAACCAGATGTTTAGTTTTCAGATGTGTCTAGGTCTTGTGCATTTTTCTACGTGGAAGTGTCACAAAGTCAAAAAAGTGCAGCCCTCACCATTAGGATTTGGAGAGTTACCAAGCTCTCATGGCCCAAGTGTAAAACCAAAACCTCAAATAATCAAATGTTTATTGCTTTCCGTGGGGTAAGATGTTTTAGTGTGTGGGGGAGAGCTGAAAGACTGTTACCCCTTTCAGTTGGGGTGGGGACATAACCAGGCCCATACTGGTTGGTAGCCACCACCCCACAATTTCTTTTTTATTCCATGGCATCTGGTAGACTTTCTGCCGCTCTGAGGTGTGGATCGGGTTTAATTGCCCAATCTGCCCACTGATGGGCAGAAAAACTTTGGCCCCATTTATTTAGGGTGGGGGTAAGGCCTTACCCCCACCCTCTTATTTTGAAACAGAAATCTTCCCTGGTCTCTGGTGGGCTTTCTGGCCCCCTGGGGGGCAGATGGACCTTCCAAAAATAGGCTGATCTGCCCCCAAGGGGGACAGATATGACCAATAGTAATGTGCCCCCATGGGGAGTGACCCTTGCCCAAGGGGCTGCCCCCCAAACAAAACACACACATACACAAACACACCAATCCCTGGTGTCTAGTGGTTTCTGCCCCCCTTGGAGGCAGATTGGCCTAACAAAAATAGGCCGATCTGCCACCAAGGGGGGAAGAAATGGCCAAAATACAATTTGCCCCCCACGGGAGTGACCCTTGCCAAAAAAAATATATATATCCCTAGTGTCTAGAGGTTTCTGCCCCCCCCCGGGGGCAGGACGGCCTAATTATATTAGGTCGATCTGCCTCCGGGGGGCAGAAAAGGCCTAAAAATATTTTGCTCCCCTTATGCGTAAGTATAAACAAAATAAAAATTCCCTGGTGTCTAGTGGTTTCTGCCCCCCCAGGTGCAGATCGGCCTAATTATATTAGGCCGATCTGCCCTCAAGGGGGCAGAAATGGCCTAAAAATAATTTGGTCCCCCGCGGAGCGACCCTTGCCTAAGGGGTCGCTCTTCACATATAAAAAAATAAAATAAACAAAACATTTTTTTATCCCTGGTGTCTAGGGGTTTTCTGCCCCCCCCCCCTCCCTGGGGAAGATCGGCCTAATTTTATTAGGCTGATCTGCCCCCAGTGGTGGCAGAAATAGCCTAAAAATTATCTCCCCCCCCGGGGAGCGGCCCTTGCCCAAGGGGCCGCTCCCCTTATGCGTAAGTATAAAAAAAAAATCCATGGTGTGTAGTGGTTTCTGCCCCTCTGGTGGCAGATCGGCCTGATATAATTAGTCCGATCTGCCCCAGAAATGGTCTAAATTAATTCCCCCCCCCCCGGGTAGCAACCCTTGCCTAAGGGGTCGCTCCCCACATATAAGAAAAATAAATAAATGAAAAAACTAATTATCCCTGGTGTCTAGTGGTTTTCTGCCCCACCTGGGGGCACATCAGCCTAATTATGTTAGGCCGATCTGCCCCCGGGGGGGCAGAAATGGCCTAAAAATCATTTGCCCCCCTAGGGAGCGGCCCTTGCCCAAGCGTCCGCTCCCCTTATTGAAATGTACAAAAGAAAATCCCTGGTGTCTAGTGGGCATTTCTACTTCCCGATCACATTGGGGTGGGGGTCGGGTTGGAAGGGGAAGCAATTTCCCTTCCATCCCTTCCTGGGGGGGTGTGGGAGTCAGGCCCACGGGGAGAGTGCTAGCGCTCCCCCATGGGCCGGGTGCAGGACGAGCTGGTCTCGTCCCAGGCACACGTGAACCGTGTGACCCTACCGCATAGCATCTGACATTGGCCCCAGGAGGTGGTGCTCCCTGGGGCTGCGGGGGGGCATGCGCTCCCTCCCATAGCATGTGAAATTGGCCCGAGGGAGGTGGCAGTCCTCATGGACCCCACCAAATAGCATATGACATAGGTTCCAGGGAGGTGGCAGTCCCTGGGGATGCGCGGGGCCACAAGCCACCCCCGCATAACTTATGACATTGGCTCCAGAGAGATGGTGTCCCATGGGGCTGCGGGTGGGCCAAGCATCCCCCACTGACAGCAAATGAAATTGGCCCCAGGGAGGTGGCAGTCTCTGGGGGCCCAGCGGCCTGCAGCGCAAAAAATGTTAAATAAGCCCCGGGGAAGTGGTAGCCCCCAGGACATAAAACTACCCCAGGAGGGGGACCGCCTCCCTAAATTTTACATGCCCCCGGGTCCTGGCCCTCCTGGTGGCTTCTCAAAAACAAGTGTGGGAGCCCACGCTTGTTTTTTTTCCCCCCATAAATTTGCTACAACTTTGTGAATTTGCAGCAAACATTTTAAAATAAAAGTGTTTTTTTTTTAGCTCTGACTCTACCCTGCCCCTTGTCTTATTTTTTTTATTTTTTTCTGGGACTCAGCAGATGCTGAGTCCCAAGATAGCAGCCAACACTTCCAGGCTGAAGTATCAGCAGCCAATCAGACCTATGCATTTCCCCGCAGCAAGTCACAGCAACCTCAGAAATGCAAATTTATTTTTGCTTTTATATCTACCAAATCTATATAGCTACTGAACGGATCTCTAACTTTAACATCCCTGTAACCTTTGTTTTTTTCAGTGAATATCCATGTTTTTTTTAACCCAAAGCAATTTTAATTACTATACATTATTCCAACCCCCGCTGTGCACGTCCTTTGGCCGTGGACAGCAGGGGTTGGTACAAGGTCTGGCCTGCAGCCAGGCCTTACAGCAAAACCCTTATAACCACCCAACCCCACGCCAAGCACGTCTTTTGGTAATGGACAACGCAGGTTGGCCACAGGCCCTGTCTCTCTCAGTGGATCTGTGAGTGGGTGTGTGAGAGTTTGAGTGGGTCTGAAAGGGTGCATGAGTTTCTGAGTGGGTGTGTGAGTCTCTTGGGGCATTTATGAGTGAATGAATTAGTGTATGAATGAGTCTGTTTTTTTTTCAAGCCTAGACCTCCTTCCCGGCCTCGCTGAAACCCCAGGCAGCTGCATTTCTGTGCAACGGGCACAACGGACACAGAGTGGGAGTGAGGCGGAGGGTTGAGAACCACCTGTATCTGGCTCACGGATTGTCGGGAGCCTGACCCAAGGTGCCCCCCACCTTCACAACCACTAAACGGCGAAAAACAAGAGGGACCTATCTTCCCAAGAGATGCTGACTCGCTCTGCCCCAGCCCATGCCATGAAGGCAGGGCCTACAACCCAGCCCCCCAATCAGAAGGAATGAGAGGGGCCCTCACACAATGATCTGGCCCCAGTCTCAAGGAGCTTATTGGCCTTCCTCTTTGACTCCTTGAAATCAGGCATCCAGGATCTCAGAAGGGACCTCTCCTAAGAGCTGCAGGACCTCCGAACGGACCTGACTTTGATTGGTGAACTGGTCTCCACCATGGAGGAGAACAAGACCATCCGATACGAAGATGTAGATCTGTTGCGCCAAGAAATCATACGCCCTAACAACAAGATGACCACAGGGCCCGGGGGAAGATCTTGAGACCAGGCCACAGTGGAACAACATTCACTCAGAGGCATCTCTGTGGATGCTGAGGGGTTTGGACATCAGGGGATACACCCAAGCACTCTTTTGCTCAATCCTAGACTGGGAGGTGGATGCAGACCTGCAGCTAGACCATGTACGTAGCTTGGCCGGGCTGGGAGAGCAGAGGCCAGACCCTCAGATTTTCTAGCCTGTGTGCATGACTTCCAAATCATGAGAGACATCCTGAAAGGGGCTAGAAACAAACAACCCATCCACTTTCGCAACCACGCCATCAGACTCTTCCAGGACGTAAGCCTCCTTACTCTGCAGTACAGGAGGGACTTTAAACCCATCACTTAAATCCTGCACTCCCAAGGGGTGGCCTATGGTTGGGGCCAACTCCACCAATTCAAAACTCTGCCGAGTACACGCCGCATGCTGGTCTGAAACCTGAGGCTGTCCAACCAGGGCCCCTCCGCTGGCAAAAAGTGAGCAGATGTCGAAAGCACAACCGACTGAGCCCAGAGAAACATATAACAGAAGGTCCAAAAGGCAAATCCAACAAGAGGAGCACTTATATCACTAATAATGAGTGGCAGGAGGTATATCCAGGAAGTGATAAGAAAAGGTCCTGAATGGTGGACGAGTTTTGTTTATTTCGGCTGTTTTCATTTGAGTTGTATTGCTCAAGAAATGGTCAGGTTGTTCGGATTTTAATTCTTGCTTATCCATAGCACAGATTGGAAAAAGCACACTAGGAGTCTCTGGCCCTCATTTTGACATTGGCGGGTGGCCTCATCTCGCCATCAGGCCGCCTGTGTGGCCTGAACCCCACAGGCCCTATTATGGCTTCCCCCCTGGGCCGGCGGGCGGAAACAGAGGCCTTAACATTGTTGCCGGCTCCTAATGGAGCCGGCGGCAATGTGGCGGTGCAGCGGGTGCAGCAGTGGAATGCGCAAAAGGGCTGTGCATGGGGGCCCCTGCACTGCCCATGCCAAGTGCATGTGCAGTGCAGGGGCCCCTGGGGCCCCCCAAGTATCCCATTCTGCCAGCCTTTCCATGGACTCGTAATCCCCAGGGGAGCGCTGCTTTCAGTGCTTCCCTGATGGATTACAACTGCCGGGACCTCCAGGCTGCAGGCTGGTGGCAGCCTGGCGGTGTCGGTGGTTTGACCGTGCCGCCACGGTCATAATGTCGCGGCCGGACTGCCACTTTGGTGGCTGTCCGACCGCGACCGTGACCCTGGCGGTCTAGTGACCACCAGGATCATAATGACCCCCTCTGTGTCTTGCAATTTAAATCTTAAGAGGGCTACAGAAGAATAGGATGAGGTCTAGGGCTAACAGTGCTGATCTTGGGTTTTGGAATGGATCCCGCTGTCTGCTCCAACATTAAATTGTAAATATATTAAAATCTGCCCCCACTTTCGAGGCTATTATGGCTTACTTTAGGTGCCAGGACCAAGGATTTCACAAACATCCCAAGAAAGCTGTTCCCTTAAGCACATCAATTTTTATATCAAGTGGCCCTACTGCCGTCAAGACATCAAGAGAAACCCTTAAGGCCCATTATACAGCCAGCCTCATACAAACTTTGCAGGCCCAATTAGGGCTGGTGAAGATAGAGCATAATTCCTTCTTTACACCGGCAGATGAGAAGGCATTCGTCAAACTCCTCTGGCAACACTACAAACACAGAGAGAAGGAGGGCAGATTACTGGCAGCTCATCTACATCAATGGGAATCCCATATTGGTGATCCAGGATGTAACAGGTCAAATCTTAGTTCACCCTTGGGACACAGTGAGCCACTTTGAGGCCTATTACATAGTCCGATACTCCTTGGAGCACCACTCCTGAATGGTTAAGATGGTTTCTTGACACACTGCGCCTTTCAATTTGGAATAACGAGGGCCAACCGATTTTTGAGGGGACATGGGTTTTGGATGATCTGTCCAAGGTGAGTGTTACAAGACTGGGTGGGACATTCTCATGCCTCATCTTACCAAGACCTTCAATGATGTAATGGACACTGGATCGCCAGGAGCCAGATCCAAAAAAGCAGAAATCACCCTCCTCCCGAAGGACAATAAAGATCCACCAGATAGCACCAGCTGCTGTCTGATCTTCCTCAATAATGCTGACCTCAGACTGATGGCCTAGATCCTCCAGCCTGGCTGGGGAAGGTGATCCCAGAGCTCATTTATGAGACCCAAGTGGGTTTTTTACCAGGGCGAATCTCCTGTAACAACATATGGACACTGGAGCACCTTTTGTGGTGAACGATGGACGATCTGTTAGAGATGTTAGCTCTTACACTAAATATCATAAAGGCCTTTGACTTGGTCAAATGGCCATACCTCTTCCAGGTTTTGGCCCTGCATGGGATTGGGGAATGGTTTAATTGGCAAAGTTCATCTTGTGTATGATTCCCCCTCTACTGAAGTGTCCTGCAGTGGGTTCTTTCCGACACAATCCAGACTGGCTACGGTACCCGTCATAGCTTCACACTTTCCCCACTCTTTTTGCTCCAGGCAATAGAACCCCTGTTTGCCGCAATCCGCGGATCGTGAGAAGTGTGCAGGATCCCCATGGGAGCTGGCAAAGGTCAGATTATTCTCTACACAGACAAAGTCCTGCTCTTTTTGTCTAAATGGCACCCTTCAATGGCAACAATAAAGTCAATCATCGAGGACCTATGCGCACTGCCGGGATACTGGGTCAATTTGATGAAAAGTGACGCCCTCCCGATGACTAGAGCTACTACTAGTCTTGCATGCATCTAAGGCTACAATATGACATGGGTGCCAAATGGGCTACACTGTTTGGGTAGCTGGGTTAACAGGCGCCTAAAGCGCATGGTAGAGGACAATCTCCTCCCCCTTCTCGAAAGCACACAGCAGGACTTCCTGAAGTGGTCTCACCTCAATGCATCTTTATGAGGGAGAGTACAAACTGTGAAAATTACTACGGCCACCTGCTTTCAATATGTCTTCAGGATGCTGCCTGCCTCTCAGGATACCCAAACCTCTCCTGGCACATATTGTGGCTGACATCTGATCTTACATCTGGAGTGGGTGTAAGCTGCACTCCTGAGCCTTTCGACTCTTGACCGACA
This sequence comes from Pleurodeles waltl, assembly GCF_031143425.1. NCBI lineage: Eukaryota > Metazoa > Chordata > Amphibia > Caudata > Salamandridae > Pleurodeles > Pleurodeles waltl. The sequence goes on from NC_090443.1 coordinate 137,850,610, forward strand.
CAATGGCAGAAGGCCTCAGGCTTCCTCATCTCAACTCCTACATTCTGGCCTCCCAATTTCTCCCAGGTTGCAGCTCATTTACACTACAGACGGGAACACCTGTGTTGGGCACTCCTGGAGCATCACATTCTATCACCTTTGGCTGTGACACAACCCCCATCTTTCAGTCAAGGATCCGAGAGTGGCCTCAAATTCAATTATGGCAATGATGGCCTGTGCCTGGCAGGATGCACTTCATCTACTGGGAGGGTGCCACTACCTTCACCAGAAGCATAATCCTGCTCTCTGCATTGGCAGACGTTCATTTTACTGGGCAACCTGGAACGATCACTGCGTGAGGTGTCTTGATTAGCTCCTAAATAATAGTGGGCTCAAATCCTTTGATTTCTTGGAATTCGGGCTATGACCCACTGAGTCTTGGCATTATTATCAATTGTCCTACACCCTCATGCAGCTTGTAGCTAGTACAGCTCTCCCCCCACTCTAGTACCTCTGAACATTCAACCAAAACAGGGGGCTAGTGTCTGGCTTGTATGCGATCCTCATCGAAGGACAACAGTCCCTTATGTCCCTCTTAGTCACCAGACTTTGAGGGCAGCCTTTCCTGGGGAAGGCCTGTTCCCCGAAACACTCTGCAGGTGGGGCCTGAGAGAATCCCAGTTGGAATTCCTGTTCTTCAAAACCTTGCAGGACTGCAACTGGACACCTGGAAGTTTTACAGCATGAACCTTCTACCCCATGATCTATGTTGGAAGTGCAATGCACCTGATGTGACTTGCACCATATATTGTGGTCTTTCTGAACCACTGCACCCTACTGGACACTTATATGGGACAGACTATGGAGTCATGGTACCCTCTAAATTACTCCCTCATCCCGCCTCGCCCTCCTCCGTGACTTCTCTGACCTATCTGACATGACCTCCCATAATCACATGATCGTAGATGGCTTGCCACTTCACTTGCCACGGCCTACCTTTGTATACTCCGCCATTCACAGCAGTCCACTCTCCCCTCACTCACTGCATGGCTCCTTGAACTGTATCATGTAGCGGGATTACGAGAAAATCACCTATAAGCCAAATGATCAGTCATACATTTTTGGAACCACATGGAGGCCTCTCATGATAGATGTTGCTGCATCACTTGACTGAATTCCCCTGCCTAGCACGGAGACAGACATCATTCTGAGAGACAGGGTGTAGGGCCACAAAGACCGGAAGAAGACTAATTAGGTCCTTGAAAGCTTGAACTTAAATGATTTAACCCTCTCTTTTGACCCCCTCTTAGCTGTCTTTCACCCCGCCCCCTACTAATTCCTGTAGCATCTCATTAGCTTCCGGAGGGAATGATAGTTGGAGGGAAGATTTTGTAAGCACTGTGGGCCTCGTCATCCTATACCACTGAAGCCTTGTTTCTGGTATTTACTGTAGTTGTTTCATGCTGATCACATCTCTTATGGTGAATTCTAGAGCTGCATTCTGCTGATTCCTGTGGTATCTTCATGTATTTCTCCCAACACATGCTTCTCAATGCCTTTCTGATTCTCTTGTTGGCACTGTATTGTTCAATTTTCAATAAATAAAGACATTAAAAAAAGTGAGTCACCTAAAGCTGCACAGTAGCGAGGCCCCTTTTGACATTCAGAAAGTGGGACCCAGTTAGAAGGTGATAACCCTGGAACCCACTGAAAGTCCAGTGTTTGTGGCTTACACTCAGATCTCACATAGGTACATTAAATTAACATTGTTCCAATGGTATTCATCAAGGCAACCTGGATAGTAAAAGGTACTTCTGAGACACTCAAAGAAAGTAGGACCCATCGTGCTACTGATGGTCATATCCCAGAATACTGTGTACATAAATAATGTCCTACAAAAATAACATAGCCATAATTCTGACTACCACAATATACTGATAGTAAGTATATAGGTGCACATTTATTTTTCTTAGCTCACTCTATCGCTCCTCTCTCTCTCTCCCTTTCTCTCTCTCTCTCGCTCTCTCTCTCTCTCTCTCTCTCTAGGACCTAGTTTCTATAGAAAAAGTGTTTTTTTTGCTAATAACTTTGGCGCTGTTTGATGAACCTTCATTAAATTTTCCCAAAAACTCATGTCAGCTGCTGTCTGGAAAGTTGCGGGATGATCCGTCAACTGGGGGCCTAGAAAAAGGGGTGTGGCAAAGCCCATTTTCCCCATTAATTTTTCAATATGGGTTTTTGAACAGTGATAGCGCCAAAACCACTGGACGGAATTACACATTATTTGGCAGAAAGGTAGCTCTTGGTCCAGAAAGAGCCCTTTTTGTTGTTTGGTGTAAATCCGTTCAGTACTTTTCTAGTTATTAAAGGAAAAACAAATGTGTATATATAGGGACTCGGATCCTCCTGGCCTCATCCGCGGATTCAGAGGAAAAACGAGGCCCTGTTGGCTGGCCGCAACCTGACAGAAACGATACGGCTGCCTTTTTGTTTCTCGCATTGCCTTAGGGGGACAGTGTAAAAACATATAGGGGTCAGGATAGAGGTATCCTGACTCCATAAGACACATGGAGGAGTCCATTAGGGACACCTCATGGGCAATAAATTTCCCATTTTTTTCCGGCCGATCTAGGATTCAAGAATCCTCTGCAGATCCTCCACGGATCCTGGAGAAAAGCAAGGCCCTGATTCGATTGCCACAACCTGACACATATATTAATATTTCTGTAAAAAAAAAAAACATAGAAATTCACTGATTAAAAAACCAAAGGTTACAGGGAGATTATAGTTAGGTTGACACTTTACCCGTACAAAACCACAAAAATTCAGCAGTTATAGTTATAGTTATAGTTATACTTATCTGAAGAAACTATAACGCGTGCCGGAAAGTAACTTTAGACCACGAGTTATAATTTCTTAACATAAGTACAACTGTCAGAAAGTGGAGCTTTCATCTCTGTCCCCTGCACACATACATGCAGAAATGAAAGGTTTGCTTCAGCGAGCAAGGAGCAGCTGTTAAAGCAGCTCCTTGCTTGCTGAAGCAATGGCACAGTAGGGGAGGCCTTGGGGCTTCCCCCGCGGTACCAGATAGCCCATAAAGGGGATTTTGTATAATGAAAATATGGAAAAAATAAAAATACAGGGACCACGGTTCCAGATAGCCCACAAAGGGCTAAAAAAAGACCAGGGAAAAAACACAATAGCTCAGCGTGAAGGTCAGCTGGACTTGTTTCCCTCTTTTTTTTTTAAAACTACAAATGTTTAAAGGTAAAATAAAAGTTGATTTTATTTTTTAAAAACATAAACAAATAATTTTTTTCTTTTTAAATTGAACAGAAATATAGCATTCTAAGTATTTCATACATCAAAGCCTAGAAAAGACTGTCTCCCTCCCTCGCACTCTGTCACTCTCTCGTTCAATCTCTTTCTCCCACTCACAAACCCACTGAGACACTCACATACCTATACCAGACCCACTGTGACCCTTGTGCACTCAATCACAGTCCCAGTCAGACCCTCATGCACCCACTCACAGACCCACTCAGGCATTCACGCACCCACTCACAGACTCACTCAGAATCTCGCACACCCATTCACAGACCCACTGACAATCTCATGAACCCACTCATATACCCGATGCGCACACTGACACCCCCAGTAAAACACTGATGTATGCACTCTTCACCCAGACCCTCTTGCGGCCACTCTCATCACCAGATACCCCCTCTATACCTATAACTCGCACCCCGCCATGCACTGCTAATTACCACTCAAATTACTCATAACGTCTTTGATGATAAGATTGATAATATCAATGTAATAGTTGCAGTAAAATGATTTACGAAAAAACTGCATAGTGGGGGCACAAGTTATAGTTACCTTAGGGCACGAGTTATAGTTTCTTGAGGTAACTCTATCTATATTAATTAGTGAATTTCTATGGTTTTGTACATTTAACATGTGAGCTTAACTATAACGTCCCTGTTACCTTTGGTTTTGTAAGTGAATATATAAGATACCCCTCTCACATCCCTTACAGTGCTTCACAAAATATTATTTTAGGGAAATCTTTTCTATCTGAGGGAGACAGGTGAGGCTTTTCACATTAACTCCAAAGCACAACTTACTCCGTATTGTGACAACCCAGGACCCTGTTAGGGCAGCTTCAGAGACAGCAGGAATGGAGAAACCTGTCATTAAACAGCACAAAAGAATATACTCTGAAGCCCAATTGTGGATAATTCAGCGCTTTTATTAATTGAAGGCAGCAGCACCTTTCTGACGCGTTTCGGCTCATTCAAGAGACTTGTTCACAGGTGAGTAGCATTACTGGGGCAAAGTGTCACCTGCTTTTATAGTCAATATCCTTTGCAGTTTTACAATCTGTATTCAGTCACTTGGCCCACAATGCATCTTGGAAGTAATAACTTGTGCTCTCCAACTGCAGAGCTTACAATTATTTCAATAACAATTCATTCTATTCCACGATTATTCCAATGACAGTTCATTCAATTCCAAAATGTCAGACAAAGCACTGTAATCCACAATCAGCAAGAGGCAGTATGACACCACTTTCACATCCCTTGCTCTCCTTCACAAAACATTATTTTTGGGAAATCCTTTCTTTCTTTCATGAGGGAGGCGTGTAGGCTTTTCACATTAACTCCAAACTCCATTACTCCATATTGTGATTGCCCACTTGGCCCACAGTTCCTACTGTCGGTCGCCCATAGGTAGTTATAGTTAGGACTATGGGGGTTATTACAACTTTGGAGGAGGTGTTTATCTGTCCCAAAAGTGACGGTAAAGTGACGGATATACCACCAGCCGTATTACGAGTCCATTAAATCCTATGGAACTCGTAATACGGCTGGTGGTATATCCGTCACTTTACCGTCACTTTTGGGACGGATTAACACCTCCTCCAAATTTGTAATAACCCCCTATGTTTCCACAGGAAAAGCATTTCTTGACTTGCCTATATCTTTGGTGTCATTTGACAAATCATCACAAGATTTTCCAAAAAAAAGTGTGTTGTGAGACTTGTTTCACTTGGGAAGTTTCAGGGTGGCATGTCGGGGGCGAGAAAAAGGGGGATTAAAAAAAAGTGTGTTTCCCATGTTAATTCCCATAGGAGTTTTGCAGCCCGAACTGCTGAACAGAATTACACCAAAATTGACAGAAAGCTAGATGTTGTTCCACAGATTGTGCTTTTTTAATTCGGTGGAAATCTGTTCAATAGTTTAGGTGAAATTAATGGAAATCCAAATTTGTATATCTGGGCGGAGCCTAAGCACAGATCGCTTGGTGAGATCTTGGGGCAAATATACATGATGGCACCCCATTGAAATGCATTGTAGTGAAGGGCAGATTTTGAGAGTCACAAAAGGAGAACGTATAAAGAGTGATAACAAATTTTACTTACAATATAAATCAGTTGCTGATGATACCATACTAACTTTAGGAATTGTGGTGTGTTCTAAGGTGACTTTATGCTGATGGGATTTAACGAATCATGTTTGCGAGAAAATTGTTTTCTCATGATTTTTCCATAGTGGTGATGGAAGGTGCTCCAGAAGCTAAATTGGGACCATATTTTTTGTAAAATCACACTATCTTTCAGCCATATGAGAATGCAGTGTGACATTCTCAGAAAAAACATGTACTTCCAACAGGAACAGGCTGTCAGTTGATTACCTTGTGTCCTACTGTAGCCTCCCAGTGTTCTAAAGAACAAGTAGAGTGCCAACATTCTTACCTATGACAAAACTGTGACATACCTGAAGCCATCTTGATTGAGTCAAACTGGTGAAACTTTAAACATTTAATTTAGGAAGCAACAAAATGAGGAGGTTCATTTTGTCATACAAATTATGATTAGTGCTGTAGGGGAGACATCCTTTACAATGCAGGCTGAGCCCTGCCTGCCATTACCACGCAGGGTTAACCAAGCATACAATATTATCAGGCATGCCATTACCACGCATGCCTTAACAACGAATATGCCTTTACCACACATGCCATTACATTGGATTTTGTTGTAAAGGAATGAATGGTAAAGTCATATTCGTTGTAAAGGTTTTACAGGTAAGCATTAAGTATGTAGGGTATGTTTGTATATATATATATATATATATATATATATATATATATATATATGGGAAAAGTCATTTGTAAGGTTTAGGATGGGTATGGGTTTTTGTGTGGTAAGTGTGTTTTTTTAGAGTTTAGGGTGGGTATGTGTTTTTGAGTGGCAAGGGTAATTTTAGGGCTTAGGGTGGGTATGAGTTTTGGGTGACAAGGGAATTTTTAGGATTTAGGGTGGGTATGGATTTTTGGGTGACAAGGGTAAATTTAGGGTTTAGGGTCAGTAAGGGTTTTTGAGTAGTAAAGGGTAATTTTAGGGTTTGGGTTGTATGGGTTTTTGGGTGGCAAGAGAATATTTAGGGTTTAGAGTGGGTATGGGTTTTTGGATTTTTTTTTAGAAATTTGTAGGGTTTAGGGTGGATGTGGGAGATAGTTGGATTAATGTTTAGTAATTAAAATGACTTTACGTTTAAAAAACATAGAAATTCCACTGAAAAAAACAAAAGTGTTACAGGGATGTTATAGTTAGGAAATAGAATTTAAAAAAACAGAAATTCACTTAAAGAGAAAAAGGCTACAGGAGTGTTATAGTTAGGCTCACTTTTTAAATGTACAAAACCATAGAAATTCACCTGTTATAGTTGGAGTTTTTTCAAGTAACTATAACTCGTGCCCTAAGGTAACTATAACTCGCGCCCCCGCCATGCACACATTTTTTAAAGAATAATGGGTCAGATGTACGAAGCCTGTTTGCATTTCTTAACAGTCTGGATCAGTATTTCGGGCTGTTAAGAAATGCAAACTGGGCTTTTCTAATTTACAAACCCTTTAAGGAATCGCAAATTGTGATTTCTACCCTGCAGAAATCTCAATTTGTATTTCCCAGAATAAATCAAATCAAATCAAATCAAAATTATTATCAGTATGCCTATTTAATAAAAAACATTGCACTTCCACACAACAAAACACATAAAAACTGTTGCACTTGTGCAGAATTAAACGTATAAAATAAAACTGTACAATATTCAGTGAGCAAGTGTCGTTTGATACGGAGATGTTATTGTTATGCACCCTTGCAGAGGGCATGTGCCCATGGGGGTCATTCCAACATTGGCGGTAAAAGGTGCATACCGCTGTCAGAAGACCGCCAACATACCGCTGCGGCCGCGGTAAACCGCCACGGTCATTCTGACCCACAACACGCAACCCGCCAAAATACAGACACCCACAAAAGTCCCCCACACCAAAGGCCAGCGAGAAACTGGCGATAACCAAACCGACACCGTCACGCCAACAGAAATACACCCACACTACCACGACACACAAATCCACACGGCGGTCTTTCAAACGCGGTATTCCATTGGCGGTACACACCGCCGCGCTCAAAATACACACACACTTACAAAACACAGCCACATTGGACAATTCCAAATACACACACCTGATACACATACGCACACCACTCCCACACACCCAATTAAATATAAAACACACACCCACATCACCCACAAACCCCCACTCCTAAAAAATCGGGACCACGCACAGAGAAATAGAGAACCGAGCACCCAGACGCGCATATTACCATCACCCAGCAATATTACCACGCACTTCACACAACACACCAATACACATCACCACACTTAGCACCACACAATCCACCCCACACATCACCTACACCACCCCATGGCACCGCAAAGACACCCCAGGTTTTCTGAGGATGAACTCAGGGTCATGGTGGAGGAAATCGTACGGGTAGAGCCACAGCTATTCGGAACACAGGTGCAGCAGACGTCCATTGCCAGGAAGATGGAGCTATGGAGCAGAATAGTCGACAGGGTCAACGCTGTGGGACAGCACCCAAGAAATAGGGATGACATCAGGAAGCGGTGGAACGACCTACGGGGGAAGGTGCGCTCCGTGGTATCCAGACACCGCCTTGCAGTGCAGAGGACTGGCGGCGGACCCCCACCACCTCCCCCAGAATTTACAACATGGGAAGAGCAGGTCTTGGCGATCCTGCATCCTGAGGGCCTCGGCGGAGTATCTGGAGGAATGGACTCTGGTAAGTGTCATCTTCACTACTTCATCCCCCCCACCCTACCAGCATGCCAACTCATACCCCCACCCTCACCCTCACCCCATCACTCCTACTCCTTGCAAATCTCTCACCATCACAACCCACCCATCACAACACCAAGCCCTGCATGCGACCACAAAGCATGGACACCCATCACCAAAGCATGCCCACTGCACATACTCATCCCCCCCCCAAACCACCTTCACAAAAGCCCCCACACAGGAATGGAAGCACTGGGGTACACGGGCACCCACCCATTGCACACACAGATGCAATAATCATGGTTTTATACCCCTGCAGGACCCAAACGCCACGTCACCGCGCAGGAGGGTCCACAAATGTCCACTCCACCCCCAGAAGAGGCCCACAGTGATGACAGCAGCTCTGTCGACCTGGATCTAGATGACCAGCCCGGCCCATCGGGGACCTCGGGACAGTCGGTTCCCATCAGACAGCCACAGGCCACAGCAGACCTTCCCCCCTCTGGGAACACCAGCACAGCACCCACCCAGCGGGCCCATACCTCTGTCCCCAGGACACGTCAATCAGCGGTGTGTCCACCACTACAGGGCACCCAGGTTAACCCACCACCCCAACAACAACAGGGACCTAGGGGCAGTGGCAGTGGGCACATGGTTCAGGGGACAGAGGCCCAGGGAAACAGGGGAACTGGGTGGGCTGCTGTGCGACAGGGGGGGGACAGACCCAGGGAACCCACTCTCCATGAGGCCCTCTCCAACATCATGGGAGCGTACCATCATTCCCAGGAGACAATGGCGACGGTACTGGCCAGGTTTCAGGAGACCCAGCTCCTGCAGGAGGACCAGTATTTGGGAGTTCAGTTCAGTTTGGGGTTCAGGGAGGAACTACGAACCATCAGTTCCGCCCTGGGCACCATCGTAGGGGTTCTGAATCTGGTAGTCACCACATTGCGGGACACTGTGTCACCACTAGCATGGACCAAGAACTGCCTACCACCTCCGCCGGCGCTAGTGGACAGGAGGCCCCGCCACAGGACCAACAGGCCACAAGCACCCCACCCCCTGCAGAAGGAGAACCACCCCGCAAGCGGTCCCTGAGATCCATGAAGAAGACAGAGTAAGATGCCAAGACCCCCGCCAGGAAAGGATACCTCCCTGATTGTCATCCCACTGTCCCACATTGTCACCCTGTCCATCCTTAAACTGCCCCAGCTCCACTTTCCACAGGCATTTGGACAATGCACCTGTGATACTAATAGTTTGGACTCTGCCATGGACATTCCTCCACCATCACCCCTCACCAATTTGCAACCACCCACCAATATAGAGCACTGTAATAAACACAGTTATTGCACAAAACAATCAGGAGTCTGGCTGTGATTTTGAACAAATGTATTAGACATTACCGTGCCAAAATGCTTATTTACATTGTGATGCCAACATACCAATGTCACACAGCTGTAGTCCATGGGGAAACAAAGCAGATGTCACACAGTGAGGCCCACATCTCTGAAATCGGAAGGGAAAGTCACAACTCAGTTACCATACACTGGGTGAAAAGGACAGACAGTAGAGAGGTAGTAGTGTTTAAGTACATGTAGTATGCCGGTGTGTATTCTTACCTGTGTGTCATTGGAAATATTGCTGTATTACTGTGTTCCTGTTGTCTATGTCGTCTTCTTCGGCTTCCTCGTCTTCACTCTCCACAGGCTCCACAGTTGCTACAACACCACCATCTGGACCATCCTCCTGCAGAAAAGGCACCTGTTGTCGCAAAGCCAGGTTGTGAAGCATACAACAGGCCACGATGATCTGGCACACCTTCTTTGGTAAGTAGAATAGGGATCCACCTGTCATATGGAGGCAGCGGAACCTGGCCTTCAGGAGGCCGAAGGTCCGCTCGATCACCCTCCTAGTTCACCCATGGGCCTCATTGTAGCGTTCCTCTGCCCTTGTCCTGGGATTCCTCACTGGGGTCAGTAGCCATGACAGGTTGGGGTAACCAGAGTCCCCTGCAAATGGCGAGGGACAACTGTTAGACACACACTAACCTGTAGGGCTATCCCCAGACCCAGACAACCATTCCCACTGTCTTGCTTCCAGGTGCTCACCTAATAGCCACACACGGTGCCTCTGGAGTTGACCCATCACATAAGGGATGCTGCTATTCCGCATGATGTACGCGTCATGCACTGAGCCAGGGAACTTGGCATTAACATGGGAGATGTACTGGTCTGCCAAACATACCATCTGGACATTCATGGAATGATAACTCTTCCTGTTTCTGTACACAAGTTCACTCCCGTGGGGGGGGGACCAAAGCCACATGGGTCCCATCAATGGCACCTGTGATGTTGGGGATATTTCCAAGGGCATAGAAATCACCCTTCACTGTAGGCAAATCCCCCACCTCAGGGAAAACGATGTAGCTCTGCATGTGTTTCAGCAGGGCAGACAACACTCTGGACAACACCTTGGAAAACATAGGCTGGGACATCCCTGATGATATGGCCACTGTTTTTTTAAATGACCCACTTGCTAGGAAATGGGGCACTGATAGCACCTGCACTTGAGGGGGGATTCCTGTGGGTTGGCGGATAGCTGACATCAGGTCTGGCTCCAGCTGGGCACACAGTTCCTGAATAGTGGCACGGTCAAGCCTGTATGTCAGTATGACATGTCTCTCCTCCATTGTCGACAGGTCCACCAGCGGTCTGTACACCGGAGGATGCCTCCATCTCCTCGCATGTCCCCGCGGACGGTGCCTATGAAGGACAACAGCGAGCACAGAGTCAATCAACCCACAGGTACGTAACCACAGCTTGCACAGAACACAATTCTTAATCCATAGAATGGCTTGTATGAGTGTTGATGCAAGGCCTAGGTATGTGTGACGCAGTAAAAAGTAAGCCATGTGGGCTCCTGAAATGGCGGCTGCCTGACCTGTAAAGTGCGACAATGGGATGTGAGGTAACTGCGCTGGCGTTGCACACCGTGGCGGTAGGCGGTCGAAGACTGCGGCGCAATGCAGCATTGGTTAACATTAAACCCTATGGGTCTCAGGAGCCAATGACGATGTGCGCCGGCGGTCGCGGTACGCACAACCGCGGCCGTGACCGCCATTTTCTATCTGCTTAATCACTCGATACCTGATCTTCGACAGGAGAGGACCTACACTGCAAGTGCTGCTGTGACCTCGGTCTGGAAGTGACAATGGCTCATGCGACTGGGGAAAGGGCCCCTGCCTTCACTGCGGAGGAGTTGGATAAACTTGTGGATGGGGTCCTCCCCCAGTACGCGCTACTCTACGGTCCTCCAGACAAACAGGTAAATACACTGGGAGCATGCTTTATGGGCTATGCCTGTGTTGAGTGGGGTGGATGAAAGATGGGGGGGAGGGGAGCGATTGAGGCATGCATCAAACAACGGTGAGAGCATGTGCCACATGGCAAGGGTAGGGATGGGGGGCCACTCACATTGAGGGTGCAGAAGGTAATGACTATTCTTCTCCCCCTGTAAATTTCATATAGGTCAGCGCCCACCAGAAGATCGATATTTGGCGTGCCATCGCCAAGGATGTCCGGACCCTGGGGGTCCACCACAGACGGGGCACCCACTGCCGGAAGAGATGGGAGGACATCCGCCGCTGGAGCAGGAAGACGGCAGAGGCTCAGCTGGGGATGGTCTCCCAACGTGGGAGGGGTGCCAGTCGGACTTTGACCCCCTTGGATGGGCGCGTGAGGGAATCACAGCAGACACAAGGGGGTGAGTACACTCTCATTCTGCTGACTTTGAGTGCAGTGGAGGTGTCTGGGTGGGGGAGGAGGGCTGTGGGTATCCCTAGGCCAGGGCGATTTCTGTAGGCTAGGCCCCTCCGTAAAGCATGGCCCTGTGCCCCCCACCTCTGTAGGGTGCCAAGTACAGCTATTCATGGCCCTGTGTCATCTATGTGTGCAGATGTCGTCCATAGGCTTGTAGGCCATGTCCCAGGGATTGAGTAGTCGACCCCAAGTGCGCGGCGTAGTGCAGGGGTCTTCTGTGTCTGTCCTGTCCGCCAACGGTGTCGCCAATGCATGCACTCAACATGTCTATATTCTGTTCCCCCCCCCCCTTTTTTTGTGGTCTTCCTGTTCATGTGTGCATTAGCATCATCAGGCGGAGGAGAAGTGGCATCGGAGCACGAGGGAGCTGCATCCCACATGGCCATGGAGGGCCACGCAACGGACTCCGAATTCACCAGTGGGACGGAGGGCGAGGGGAGCTCCACAGCGGGGACTCGGGCAGACATCAGTGACACCGACTCGTCCTCTGAAGGGAGCTCCCTTGTGGTGGCGGCAACATCTGTGCCCCCCGCAACAACAGGTACAGCCGCCACCCACTGCACCAGCACCGCCCTCCCAGCAGCCCCTCAGCGTTTGGCCCGTGCCCGCTCACCCAGGAAGGTGGGCATCTCCTTCGCCCCAGGCACCTCAGGCCCTGCCCCAGTCACCCCTGCTGCCCTCAGTGAGGAGGTCATTGACCTCCTGAGGACGCTCACTGTTGGGCAGTCCACCATTTTGAATGCCATCCAGAGTGTAGAAAGGGAGGTGCACCAGAGTAATGCATACCTGGAGGGCATTCATTCTGGTCAGGCGGCCCTTCAGCGATCTTTCCAGACTCTGGCCTCGGCACTGATGGCAGCCATTGTCCCTGTCTCTAGCCTCCCCCCTCCAACTTCCTCCACCCATACCCTATCACCTGTACCTCTGCCTATCCCAGACACACCATCAGACCAGCCTGCACACACCTCAACACCCAAGGGAAGCTCAGCCAGACATAAGCACCACACATCCCACAGGCAGTCACACAAGCAACATCCACATACAGACATACCAACACCCACTGCCTCCACTGTGTCCCCCTCCTCCACGTCTCCCTCCTCCCTCCCTGTCACCTCTCCCTTCACAGCTGCATGCACAACATCTTCAGCCACTACGTCCCTCAGCAGCACACACACCAGAACCCCCCGCACACGTGGAGTCACCACCCCCACTGCCATTTACACGTCCCCTGTGTCCTCTCCCAGTGTGTCTGTGACCCCTTCTTCCAAGATACACAAACGCAGGCAGCCACCCACCCAACAGCCATCCACCTCACGACAGCCTCCAGCCCAAGCACCTGCACCCAAAGCCACCAGACTTACAACTCCTACAACCACAACCTCTTCCTCCACTCCCATACCCACTACACCTACCCGTCCCACTGCTCCAAAAAAGTTTTTCCTGTCTAAACTCAACCTCTTTCCACCATCTCCCCCACCCCGTCCATGTCATAGGACTACAGTCAGCACCTCAGCCACGACAAAACCGGCCCCTGTCATCACAGTCTGCCATGGACAGTGGAGTGCCCCACCCACCAGGGCAGCCAGTTTGGTGCGAAGCCAAGCACGGGCAGCCCACCCCCGGAGAAACATCCCAAGATAGGCAGTGGCCGGCGGGAGAGGGTGAAAATACCAGGGACTAAAACCCCTACCAGGGCTCCGGCAGGGAGTGTGGAGACAGCTGGCACACCGCCCAAGGTGGGGAAGGGCCACAGGCGATCAGGGAAGGCTGGGAAGGGCAGCACGCCCAACAACACCGCCATCAGCCCAGCTGGCCAGGAGGGCCCCGCCAGCCCCATCCCAGGTGGGCAGGAGGCCACCAACAGCCCCGGCACAGCTGCCCAGGAGGACCCGCCAGCCACAGGACAGATGGGCAGGAGGGCCCCGCCAGCCACAGGACAGGTGGCAAATGACCTCCCCGCCATGGCCGGAACCGCTGAACTGGGCACCGCCGTCTTAAGCACCGCTGAACTGGGCCCTTCATCTCAAGCACCACTGCACTGGGCCCTTCATCTCAAGCACCGCTGCACTGGGCCCTTCATCTCAAGCACCCCTACACTGGGCACCGCCGTCTCAAGCACCGCTGAACAGGGCACCGCCGTCTCAAGCACCGCTACACTGGGCACCGCCGTCTCAAGCACCGCTGCACTGGGCACTGGCGTCTCAAGCACCGCTACACTGGGCACTGCCGTCTCAAGCACCGCTGAACAGGGCACCGCCGTCTCAAGCCCCGCAGGACTGGGCCCTTCATGTCAAGCACCGCTGCACTGGGCACCGGCGTCTCAAGCACCGCTACACTGGGCACCGCCGTCTCAAGCACTGCTGAACAGGGCACCGCCGTCTCAAGCACCGCTGCACTGGGCACCGCCTTCTCAAGCACCGCTGCACTGGGCACCGCCGTCTCAAGCACCGCTGCACTGGGCCCTTCATCTCAAGCACCGCTGCACTGGGCCCTTCATCTCAAGCACCGCTGCACTGGGCACCGGCGTCTCAAGCACCGCTGAACTGGGCACTGCCGTCTCAAGCACCGCTAAACTGGGCCCTTCATCTCAAGCACCGCTGCACTGGGCACCGGCGTCTCAAGCACCGCTACACTGGGCACCGCCGTCTCAAGCACCGCTGAACAGGGCACCGCCGTCTCAAGCACCGCTACACTGGGCACCGCCGTCTCAAGCACCGCTGCACTGGGCACCGGCGTCTCAAGCACCGCTACACTGGGCACCGCCGTCTCAAGCACCGCTGAACAGGGCACCGCCGTCTCAAGCACCGCTGAACTGGGCCCTTCATGTCAAGCACCGCTGCACTGGGCACCGGCGTCTCAAGCACCGCTACACTGGGCACCGCCGTCTCAAGCACCGCTGAACAGGGCACCGCCGTCTCAAGCACCGCTGCACTGGGCACCGCCGTCTCAAGCACCGTGGCACTGGGCACCGCCGTCTCAAGCACCGCTGCACTGGGCCCTTCATCTCAAGCACCGCTGCACTGGGCCCTTCATCTCAAGCACCGCTGCACTGGGCACCGGAGTCTCAAGCACCGCTGAACTGGGCACTGCCGTCTCAAGCACCGCTAAACTGGGCTCTTCATCTCAAGCACCGCTGCACTGGGCACCGGCGTCTCAAGCACCGCTACACTGGGCACCGCCGTCTCAAGCACCGCTGAACAGGGCACCACCGTCTCAAGCACCGCTGCACTGGGCACCGCCGTCTCAAGCACCGCTGCACTGGGCACCCCCGTCTCAAGCACCGCTGAACTGGGCCCTTCATCTCAAGCACCGCTGCACTGGGCCCTTCATCTCAAGCACCGCTGAACTGAGCCCTTCATCTCAAGCACCGCTGCACTGGGCCCTTCATCTCAAGCACCGCTACACTGGGCACCGCCGTCTCAGGCACCGCTGAATAGGGCACTGCCGTCTCAAGCACCGCTGCACTGGCCACTCCATCACAGGCACCGCTGGCCCATGAGCGGCAGGGGCTGGGCCACATCTGTGTCGGGCAGGGCTGCACGAGGCACTCTGGGCACCAGGCTCCCTCCAGAACCAGTGGAGACTGTTATCCACTTGTGAGACTGTGGCTTTGCACTCCCCAGGATTGAGCAGTGGGCAGCCCACCCACTGTATAGACTTGTGAGACTGTGGCTTTGCACTCCCCGGGATTGAGCAGTGGGCAGCCCACCCACTGTATAGACTTGTGAGACTGTGGCTTTGCACTCCCCAGGATTGAACAGTGGGTATGGAGGCCCCTCGTGGATCTGGTGTCGTGCACTCATCTGGTTGAGGTGCCCCCCCTTCCCTTCCCCCTGAGGTGCCTGTAGTTTTGCTATCTGATGCCCCTGCAGTGTTCTCTCCGTTAGAGTCAGGTATCCTGTGTGGGCTTTGCCCATGTGATTTGGGCCCAGTGGTCCACGGACAATGCCTGCTACAATGCTCGGACTTGTACATTTCTGTATATGAGAGTTTTTGATGTGTATATATATTTTTTGGGCAGTATTGCAATATATTTCAATGTTTAGAATCATTTCCTTTTGTCTTTGCATTCTTCCGGGGGGTTTGGGGGGTGTAACTGTGATGTATTGCTATGCATTGATGTGTGTGTTGTAGTGGGTGAGGGTGGGGGTGGGTGTGTCGCGTATGTGTGTCCCCGTAATTTTTTCCCTCCCCCCTCCCCTGTGTCGTAGGTGCAGTACTCACCGTTGTCTTCTGCGCCGGCGTTCATGCTCCTGGTAGAGGAGCAGGAAGACTATCGCTGGGAGTATGTGGAGTTCGGGTTCCATGCTGTCCTGATTCCTCGTGGGGTGTATGGAGGTGAGCGTTTTCCCTTCGAAATGGCTGTTTCCACTGTGTTTTTATCGGCGGGGCTACCGCCCCAGAAAAGGTGGCGGATTGGTAGGTTGTGATACTGTGGGCGGTACATTGACTCCCGCCTGTCTGTTGGCGGGGACCGCCGCGCTGTTTGTTTGTACCGCCGTGGCGGGCGGTGTGTTAATGTGGCGGTCTCTGTTGGCGGTTACCGCATCGGTCGGAATTCCATTTTTTTTACCGCCAGCCTGTTGGTGTTTTTGCCGCCGCTTTAACACCGACCGCCAGGGTTGGAATGACCACCTATGTCTTATAGTCTGCAGTGGGTGCATCGGCCAGGGCACGCTCCACACCCTCTAGATATCTCACCGTATGGGAAATCAGTTTTTGGTTGGCAGAACTGAGGCAGCTTAGGGTTGCATGTCTGCCTCAGTGTGCAGCCTCCTGATTCCCCATACGGCCTGTTTCCCAGAATTGGAATTGTGCACTCCCCCAAAAGTACTCACAGCAGGTGGTGAACCCTGCAGCAATCATTCAGGGTCTTAGAGCATAGGCAGAACATGTGGGGCACGGTTTTGACTGCTGACCTGCAGAGCCGGCAGGGTTCATCTTTTGTGGGCCCTCTCCATTGGGCTCTCGTGTCTGTCTACTGGGAGGACCCCCAAGCAATAAAGCAAGTAGTTCCTCTTGATGCTACAGGTTAAGACTTCGCCCAGGTATGGCTGGGGGCGAGGGTCTTTTAGCTATTTAGTACTAGCCAGGCATGATGCCTTTTCTCAAGAGTTATCCTGTTTTCAGTTAGGGACAGATGCTTTGTTACTTCTTTAGTTGAGGTTAGTGGTAAAGCTCTAATGACCAAAAGCTCTTGATGTTGAACTGCTGTATTGAAGCATCAAGATATTTTCATGCCGGCGAGCAGGGCTTCATTGTTATTTCCCCCCATATGTTGTAGTTTATAGTGTTCCTGGCCGCACTCCTTGTTTTATTAAACAAGTTGATATAAGCTGGGAGCCTTGCTAGAGACTGTTACGGTAAACTGAACTCCAGCCTTATCTGTGCTGATGATGTATAACTTGGAAGCTTAAACATTTGCCTATATATGCTCGCTACAGTGTCATCCAAGACCTTTCAGTCTCTGCCACAAAGTGCAATACTTCTGTAAGCTAATGTAGGGATCACCTTAGCTCTAGCTATTTCTAGCAATGGGCTGAGCGAGTACTTGTTCAGTTTGGTTGACAATATCTGAAGCCCCCTGGGGACAGCAGCACCTTTCTGTCTTATTTTTTCTTTGTTCTTTGTGTTTAAGAAAGTAGCCATGACAGTCAAACAGAAGACCCAGGTATTTATAAGTTGCTGTTTTTTCAAGCGTGCTCCCGCTTAGTCCCCAGGTTGCGACCCCACTTCAGGGATCCCTTGCCTAGAATCATGGTTTTAGTTTTTTTGTGGTTGATTTGCAGCCCATTCTCAAAGGAGTAATCTTCAGTGGCTTACAAGAGGCGTCACATGCCAGCCCTTGCTCTACTGAGTAGCACAGTGTCATCTAAATATAGAAGGTTCGACAGCTGCTTCATCCCCAGTCGTGGTGCGTGGGAGTTGATTGAAGAAAGCACTGTTAAACAATCAGCCATAAAGGGATTGAATAAAGTGGGAGCCAAAGCATAGCCCTGCTTTTGGCCTCTGGTCGTTGGGATCCTCCTAGATAGGATTTCACGTGCTGGTGTACAGGGTCTCAATGGCTTTCAGGAGTTGAGGTGGGATTTGCCAGCTATTACGTTTTTGACAAAGCCTGCTTCTACTGATGCGATTGAAGGATGCTTTGTAATTAATAAAGCAGAGATAGAGTGGGAGTTTTACAACCATTGAGGAATCAAGGATGAGAGATAGAGCCATAATATTGGTACCCGTGCCTGAATTGCTGGTGAACCCCACTCGATTTGTGGAAATTATTCATTCTTGACCAGCCCAGTCGACCAGATGTTCGAGGAGAGCGCCAGCGAAGTATTTTGCTTCATTGTCGATAAGCACAATCAGTTGGTAATTTCTAGGATCTGATTTGTCGCCGCCTTTGTATATTGGAGAGACTATGGATTTCCTCCAGGATTCCGGGATTGGGTCACCAGCTTGGGCGTGATTGAATAGGGGGCCATGACTTAGGCCCACTTAGGTGGGTAGAATTTATAGATACCCTGAGGGAACCCATTTGGGCTGGGGGCTCCCGTCTTCCTCCCTCTGACTATTAGCTGTTGAATTCCTGCCCAGGAGATGTTGAGTTCGCTGTCCACATTACTGGTGTCACAGGAGTCCGGTTCATCAGTCTGGGTAGGTCAAAATCCTAATCATAATCCTCTTCACATTTGGTTAGATGAAAGTGAGTTTGCCTCCAAGATGTTTGCGTCCAAGACTGGACTATGTGGGTTTTTTAGGGTGTTTACAGTGCTCTGAGGTGCTTTTTTTAAAATTGCAATAGATCACACACATGCTCCTCAGGCATATGTGTGTTCTCTATAGGTGCACCCCTATTTTAGGGGTGCACCAAGTGGGGCCTTTATCCTATTGCCACCCCTGGTTTTGCATTTCCTATATTGCGATTTCTTAATAACAAATTGCTATTTAGGAAATGCAAAACTGGCCCATTGACTCAAATGTAATGGGGTTTCTTAATACAGGTTTTCTAATAGCGATTCCTACTTTGTAAGAATCGCTATTAGGAAATTAGTATCTTTGTACATAGCATTTGCATTTCTTAAATAGAGATTTCTATGAAGTCGCTATTTAAAAAATGCGAAATGGCATTTTCGTACATCTGGCCCAATGTTGCAGCAAATGTTGCACTGATATTATCAATGATGTTATAAAAGATGTCATCAGTGCTGTAATAGCTGGGGTAATTAGAAGCGCATGGCGAGTTATAGTTGCCTTAGGGCATGAGTCGCCACTAGGAAGTTATAGTTAGGACCTAGTTTCCCTAGATGCAGCATTTTTTTTTGTTTTGCCTATAACTTTGACGCCGCTTGATTAATCTTTACGAAATTTTCGAAACTTAGACTTTGGTCAGTTCAGCTGCTGTCATGAACGTTTTGGGGTGATCAGTTAAGCAGGGTCTGAGTAAAAAGGGGGTGGGTCCCAAAACACGTTTTCCCCATTCATTTTCCATGTAATCTTTGGACATGCCTGCAGCCCAAACTGCTGAAGGGAATTACTCCAGATTTGGCAGGAATCTAGATCCTGTTGCATAGATCACACTTTTTGTGGTTTGGTGCGAATCCATTCAGTAGTTTTGAAGTAATTAAAGGCCCAAAAATATAGATACATAGGGATGCGTATCCTTTGCAGATACAGACCCGATCCACAAATCCAGGGAAAAAGGAAAGCCCTGACCGGCTGGCAGCAATCTGACAGAAAAATTGTATTCACCTTTTTATATATATATATATATATATATTTATATATATATATATATATATATATATATATATATATATATATATATATATATATATATATATATATTAGTTACAGTTAGCACCAACTATTCCTATGCACAAAATATTTTTTGTTTTGCTAATAACTTTGGGGCCGTTTGACAAATCTTCCCTAAGTTTTACCTATTGTATGATAGTTAGTACAGCTGCTGTCTGGAAATTTTCGATGTGATTCATCAAGCTGGGGCAGAGACAAGGGGAGGGTTGGTCCCAAAACACTTTTTCCCTATTCAATGTCTATGGGGATTTTGCAATTTTTTAACACAACTACAGCCTGAACCACTGAACGAATTTACGCCGAATTTGGCAGAAAGGTAGATCTTGGTCAAGAAAGATCTCTTTTTGTTATTTTATGCAAATATGTTTGGTAGTTTTGGAGTTATTAAAGGGAAAATAAAATATATATATGGGGACTTTGCAGATCCACTCAAAGGGGATTCGTGGATCTGGGATAAAAGCAAGGCTCTGATTGGTTGGATGCAACCTCACCAGAAAATTGCGGCCGCCATTTTGTTTGCTGCTTGGGCCAGGGGAAGGAAAAATAAATACATAAGGAGTCAGGATGCAGGATCCTGACCTCATAGGACACATGGAGGAGTCCCTGAGGGACCCCTCAAGGGCAAAAGGTGCACACATTTTGTGGGCAGATCCGCGGAACTGTGGATCCACTGTGGTGCTCCGTGTGACCCCCAGCGTGGATCCATAGCCCAAATTAAAAAGTATACACTTTCACACACACCAAACCCCAGCCGCGCACACCAAAGGTGTGTGCCGTGTGTGGGGCTGGGTGCATGCAAGGGGGGGCAGCAGTGGTTACATTAATGTACTGTAATTATTATATATTACTTTGTGTGAAAAAAAATCACTGAAAAAAACGAAGGTTACAGGAACATTATAGGTAGGTTCACATTTTACCTATACAAAACTATAGAAATTCAGCAGGTATGTTATACTTAGAGTTATACTTTTCTGAAAAAACTATAACTCATGCCGTTAGGTAACTTTAGGCCACAAGTTATAGTTTCTCAACAAAAGTATAAGTATAACCTAACGATAACATTCCCTGTAACCTTTATTTTTTTGAGTGAAAATATATGTATAAAACTCACAGTTACCATCTATAATTCGATATATTTATATATATATATATATATATATATATACATATATATATATATATATATATATATATATATATATATAATAATGCAACAAAACGGTCCTCATTGTGGCGCGCATTTCATGCTGGTGCAGACGTGAGGAATGGACCTTTCCTCTAGATTATGTTTAAAACAAACAACTGGCAACAATTGTAGCGCTGCACTCCAGGAGCGTTTCTATACTTTTTGAATCTCAGTCGTATACATCACCAACCATTACCACCGACCCGTTTCGACCTCCCAGTCTTGCTCACAGTGTATTTTTTCAATGTCTCTTATTTATAGTCTATTCCCTATTACCCAACCTAGTGCATTATGGGACATGTAGTGAACTTTAAAAACATATTATCCAAATTAAAGGATGCAACATATCATAATATTCCAGAAAATAAAGTATGAAACACCACTGTGCACAAACTTATGGAGAATGATCTTATCAACAAATAGATATATAAATGAGAGCGGAAGTGGAGGCCCCATATTAGAAACCAATATCATTTTTCCAACTATGAGGGGTCCACTGATCAAACCACAATTGTTAAACACTAGTGTTGAAGTTCTTTCACTATCTATAGCCGTTATTCATATTTTCAGTTCACCTTACTATTCTATCAATAACACATATTTAAAGATGTTCCAGATATTACCAAAGATACCCATTTGTATTCTTATATGATCAATTATATATCTACATATTGTATGATAATATATGTGTTTCTACATATTCAATTATAAATTATAGTGAAGTTCCTTGTCCCCTTTGAGATCCCTCTGGGTCTTGGTTTTAAGCTGCATTATAAACCGTGATTCCAAGCGTCTTAGTTTCATCTCTCGGTCTCCTCCCTTCTCATTGTAGCCAATGCGTGCAATTCTAAAGAATTTAATGTCTGTCCATCTCACTCCATCATGTATCATCAAATGTTTGGCCATAGCATAAGTTAAATCCTTATTTTGCACAGCTCTAATATGTTCTAGAATCTGCTTCTTGAGCGGGCAGATCGTACTCTCCACGTAGCGTAGTCCACAAACACACACTATTTTATAGACCACATAACTGGTGTTACAAGTGATCCTTTTATTAATCGTCAATTTGTTGCCTCAATAATCAAAGTATTCTTTCATATTTGTCCTTATGCGGCATGCTTTGCACTTCCCACAACATACAAAACCAGTTGTTTGAGCTGTCAACCAATTTGAATCTTTCTTCATCTGGAAGTGACTATTAACCAATGGGACGGTGCCTTTTTATACGTTATCATTGGTCTATCTCCCACCATTTTCACAACATCTGGTTCCTTTTTTAACACATCCCAGTATTTCTTAAGGATGTTCAAAATTAGATGATTCTCCTTGCTATATGTCGTAAACAATCTTATGTTGGATTCATTCTTTGCTACATTAGTCATTGGTTTGTTTAATATCTCCTCTCTTGTCCGAGATCTTGCTTTTTGTTCTCTAGATCTTATGTCTTTATATTTATATTTTATCTGAATAATCTGAATTGTTTGTGATTTGGTGTAAATCCATGTAACAGTTATTGGGAAATTAAGGTTCAACATGTATGTATAGTTCATGTGGTGGTCCAACCATGCTCCACCATTGTGGTTCCATGAGCTCAACAAGCACCAATGTGGTTGGCGGGCCCTAACCTGAAGGAAAAGTTTCAGCTCCCACATTATGACTTGGGGACTCGGTTCCTGAGTCCTACAAAATAAATTACAATAACACATAAAGGCCAGGGTAGGGGGTACGCTAATCCTATGGGCCATGTGTATGGGGAATCCAGGAGGTTGGCCTCCTGGTGGCCAAAATAAAAATAAATGTTTTTGTGAGGGGTTCTATGTATCTGTGGATCTACCGGGAACCCAAGCCTCGGCCCCTGGAGATTCGAGGTGGATCAGTGGCACAACAAAAAATAAGGTTGGGTGCCTGCGTGCAGTTGGGCACAGAACAGGCCCTGTGCCCAACTCAACACCGCACACAGTCTTTGGCTCTGTGTGACCAAGCGCTGGCTGTAGGGCACTGTGCCCAACTCTAACCTTCACACAGTGATGGACAGCTTACTTTACGTTAAAGAAACCATTGAAAATCCCCGGAAAAAACGAAAGGTGAAAGAGACATTATAGGTACGAATTGTAACAATATTTTACTTTACATTGAAAAAAACTGTCAAAAATCCCTGAAAAAAAACAAAAAACAAAGGTTAAAGGGACACTATAGTTATGTGAAAATGTCAGTTAAAGCATAACTTTATGAACTAACAAAACCACTGAAATTACCCAATATTACTGATCACAAGTAACTATACCTTGTGCACTAAAGTAACTGTAACGTGTACCCTCCACATGCCCTCTCGTATCCTCACATATCACATCACTCATGACAAATTCAATGACTGCGTTGATACCAACCCTCATGAAATCTAAAATGGCATAATTGATTAAAACATTATGCCTGACTGATTAACCTGATTAGGAGTGTAAAAGGAACATTTGAATATTGGTTTCTTTGCTGAGACTGCGAATAGCTAGAAGTATTATGCTCCTAAAAGAATATCAATCTGCTCAGATGTTCTCTTACTGCTAAATTGAAAGGATAACCATCTGCTGAGAAGTTCTGATGCTATGTCCTTAGTGATCTGGATTCCATCTCACACATGAGTTGTCAGCAGAATGCAGACATGATGCCTGGTTTATTGATAATCCATGTCATGGTAATGAAGATTAATGTTTAGAAATAAATTTATACTTCATATGTGTGAAACAAAAAATATCTCATTAAACGTTTATTGTATTCTGATTTAATTCATGTTATCTTTGCCCAGTGCATTTCACATTGGTGCGTTTTATCAGGGATTTGCCAATGGGTAAACACCCAGAACGTATGCAATATAGTATCTGACTGTAATACAAATCAAATATCCAAACATTTTATTGTGCACAAAACTGGAGACAAAAAGTAATACAATCATAATGAGACAATGAAAAACTTAAATGCCATGATACTGGCCTAATAAGAGAAATTCATGTGTGGAAATACAACTTAAGTGATTATCAACAATAGCCAGTCAGTGAAATCTGGCAAAGAGTAAAGGTACATTCTAAGGAAAAAGGCAATGTGTAAAAAAAGGAGGAATACTGAAGTCAGCATAAACATTAAAATAGACTGTAATTAGGGGTTTGTGAAATTTGTGCACTTTTTAGGCTAGAGTAATTGAGAGAAATTTCACAAAAACGATGTGAAATTACACGCAAATATGAAAAATGTGCACAAAAGTGACACAAAACCACATCTTGTGTTCCAAAAAAACACTCAAAATTGC
The DNA here is from genome assembly GCF_031143425.1 of Pleurodeles waltl. Lineage (NCBI taxonomy): Eukaryota > Metazoa > Chordata > Amphibia > Caudata > Salamandridae > Pleurodeles > Pleurodeles waltl. The sequence goes on from NC_090443.1 coordinate 137,874,854, forward strand.
AATTCCGTGGCACACGCATGTGGCCATATTGACTGAAAGTGCCACTGCCTCTAATCTGCTCTTGCATCTTCTCTGGTTGTATTCCATAATACATCCACATCCATCCCAATTTTGCCCACGATTCTCATTTTTTTAACATTCTTGTCACTTTTTATTGCCTTTCGGCTCTTCTTTGTTTTTATTTTTCATTTTTCCCTGTCTGCCTGTTGTGCTTGTTTTTGTTACCTCCCACATCATGGCAGAGTCATGGAATGTGCCAGCGCCATAGGTGGCCTGCCCTAGAAGCAGTAAGTGCAAGGGAGTTACGCTGCACCATATTTTTATGATGAGATGGCAGCACTTCTTAGGTCGAGCCTAGGCAGCGCACATTTGAGTTGGGCAAACATTTTTTAAGTTATAAGGTATTTTAACTTAGTGAGATCTGTTGTTGCAGTATTTTACCAAAATATGGATTCATTTCATGACACTTCACGGAAGTATCAGTGTACATAGTAATGACAAGTCATTAGGTATCGTACGAAGAATTCAGCCGATACGGGTTTCGTCCCTGACTTCTTTATCATTTCTAGGAGGACTTGTGCATCTAGAAATTGAGTTGCTGATACTTCAGGCTCATAGCATTTCCAACATCATGGTGTTGGATTCTAAATTACTTTTTTTTTGTCCTCATTCAACCCCGCTTACTGAGCCACCTCTTAGTTCCTGAAACCTTCTCACCCTCTGACCAAGAAGAGAGACTCGAGTCAAGGGATGCACCTTTGTATCTCCCGGTCTGCCTAGGCAAACCTGCAGGAGCATCAAACGGTGGCTAATCATTGGACTAAACCGAGAAAACAACCAACCCAACATCGCATAGTCACAAAGTGGCAGATATTAACAGGAAAACAGATTCAAACTACACCCTCCCATTCTAATAATGATGACCACAGTTCTACGTTTCTCTTAGAGCCCTGCACATTTAGATCCATATTCGCCGCACGAAGAACTGCATTAAACCAATCTGTATAGCTCGGAGGGTGCTCCTTCATCCAATTTTTGCAGATTTCATTCCGGCCCAACACAATTACATAAAACAAGAATGTGCGATTAGCTTTATTCACCCTGCTCCATATACCCTCATCCTGAAGCTGCCCAAATATTATCAGTGGGAGTGATACATTAATTTTCCAGCCTAGCATAGATGATAATGCCCTGAAAACCTCCTCCCAAAACAACTGAATAGCGGGGCAATCCCAGAACATATGTATATCCGTTGCTCCTGGCTCGCCACATTTCGGACATTTAATCACCTCCCCCTTCTTAAACTTGGCTAGTTTTGTCAGAGATATATACGCTCTGTGTAGAGTATAAAGATGGTTTTTCCTTAATGGGGCAGGCTTCAATACTTCATACAGAGTCACAAACGACTTCTTCCACCATGACCCAATCTTGACGCCTGACATCGCCTTGCCCCATAGCTTGTTTGGTAGGACAAAATTCTCATCAAGAGTTTCTAATATTTCCCAGTACCAAACCGCCAACCTCTTCACAGGTGCCGAGTCCGCCAGATCTAAAAAAGAATCCTCCAAAGCATTTACCACTCCCAATCCCCCCTTAATTCCTTTTTCCCACTCTGTTATCTGTAGATATTTTAACCTGGACAGTGATCCATCCGTTAATCTTACCAAATCATCCCAAAAAAGTAAAATACCCTCTCGCGCAAGCTCACCCCACCTTTCCACACCTGCCCTTTTGAGTGGCAATGCTAGGATATCTTGACAGCATTCTGGGGTGCCCGGGGAATCCCAGATAGGGGCCTGATTGCTGTAATAGTGTACACCCAACCGTCGTCTCAGCTGATACCAGCTCCTTGCCATTCCTTGCAGTACTTTAAGTTTAACTTTTTTGAAACATTTAGGGTCGCCGAATTTAAATAGAAAAGACTTTGAGGCCCCTTTCACAGATAAAACCATTGCCTTATACATTCTGCCCACTGCTGAACCGTCTGGGGACAGAAACAACATCCTTGAGTTTTTAAACAAGAAAGCCCACGCATAATATGTCAAATCAGGTAGAGCCAGCCCTCCCTTTTCCCTTCTTCTGCATAGTTTTTTCCATGATATCCTCGGCCCCTTTGAATTCCAAATAAAACTACTTATTGCTTGCTGCATTTTATCCAGGTATCCCTTATGCATTGCCAAAGGTATTGCTGAAAACACAAAATTCCATTTGGGCAGAATAAACATCTTAATTAAATTTATCCTCCCGAGAATCGTCAAAGGGAGATATGCCCATTTTTGTAGCATAGCTTTACATTCCACTAATAATTTTTGTGCGTTCCTTTCCACTAAGTCCTTCAAATTTTGGGTCACTAAAATGCCCAGATACCGTATTTCCTGCTTGTTTGATATTGACCCTACTTCCATATTCCACTTCATAGTTTCTGTTTTCCCCACATTAATCCGATACCCTGATATCCTTCCAAATTGTTCGGCAAGATCTTTAACTGTGTTAAAAGCTAAAGGCAGGTTATTAGTATATATCAGTAAGTCGTCTGCATATAAAGAGATTTTATTTTCCCAGCCATAGCAGCAAAAGGGCGAGATAAGAGGATTTTGTCAGATTTTTCTAGCAAACGGCTCAATATACAGATTAAACAATACAGGCGACAGGGGGCAACCCTGCCTAGTACCTCTTGAGATTGTAATGGAGTCCGTAAGTTTCCCATTCACCAGAATCTTAGCACGAGGTGATGTATAGATCCGGTCAATAACCCCACAAAACTTAGATCCTAAGTTGGCCCGCCTCAAGACCGATTTCAAAAAGTTCCAATTTACTTGGTCAAAGGCCTTCATTGCATCTAAGATAATAATTGCCAATGGCGACCCAAACGTTGTAGCCATATCTATTGCCCCGATCAGTTCAAAAGTTAATTCATGCAGATATCTGCCTTTAGAAAAGCCTTTTTGATCCGGGTGCACTAAATTATTCGCTATCTTACTCAGCCTATCCACTAAAATCTTAGCTAGCAATTTATAATCGCTGTTCAGCAATGATATAGGCCTGTAAGAAGCACATTTCGCTGGATTTTTATCCGGTTTCAAAATTAAAGAGATCACCGCCTCATTCCACGAAAGAGGAATGTCATTACCACATTCCAGAATCCCCCCCAAACAACTCAGTCAGTACTGGGATCATTGAGTCCCCTAATACCTTATAAACTTCCACTGGGATACCATCCGGGCCTGGCGGCCTCCCCGATTTACTACTAATCGAGGTTGTCCTAATTTCCTCAGCCGTTATTGGAGCATTCAATGCTTCCCTCTCCTGCAACGATAAACCTAAAGATATATCAGCCCCCATCCAATCCGTTACCACACCTTCATCCACCTCTAACCCCTCAGAATATAGTTGTGCAAAAAAATTTCGGAAAGCCGATTCTATTGCTGCCTCATCCGTACTTTTTTCTCCTGAATGCTCCATTTCAACCTCGTTGATGTAGTTCCTGACACGATCTGTTCTGCCTTTCCAGGCTAACAATTTCCCCGCATTTTCCCCATATTCAAAATGAGCCAATTTGCTTGCCTCCCATTTCCTTTGAATTCTTCCCTGTAGTATTTTCTCCAACTGGCTTCTCAACCCATCCAAGCTGTCCCTCAAAGCCTCGGTCTCCCCTGCTTCTATTATTTCGACTTTATGTTTTCGCATTTCCTGCTCTAGCGCATTAATCTCATCTCTCTGCCGTTTATGTTTCTGGATGGAACTACTCCTTATCTCCCCGCGAATAACCGCTTTAAACGTATCCCATACTACTTATAAAGGTGCGGAGCCCAAATTTACACTAAAAAAAAATTCTGATTCCTTACGCAGCTTTAACAACACCTCCTGATCTAATAACAAGGACCGATCAATCGTCCACCGATTACTGAAACTTGTCTGCTGAAAACTCATTTTTAACACCACCGCTGAGTGATCTGATAAATGCGAGGGCAGATACGCTATATTCTTCACCTCCTCTCTCAGACGTGTATCTAATAAAAAATAATCTATTCAAGAGGCATGTCTATATTTCTTATTAAAAAAAGAAAAATCCCTGCTATTCCCCACCCTTTGTCTCCAGATATCGCATAGGCCAAATTCCTTCATCATCCTCCTTAAATATTGTTGCGACTTAGGCGTGCCTCGTGATTTGCAGTTATGCCTATCCAGCTCATTGTCTAACACCACATTGAAATCACCCATCAAAATAACCGGGTCCGAAAATTCAAGAAGCTGGGAAAAGAGATGCTTTAAAGATTCTATATCGTCGCAGTTGGGGCCATAGTATCCTGCTAAGACCAGATTACGACCCCCAAATTGTATTTTGACTATCACCCATCGCCCTGCTATATCTGATCTAGATTCCAAAATTGCCATACCCCCCTGCTGTGAATATTTAACTAAGATTGCCACCCCTTTATTATGATAGTTGTGTTCTGTACATGAAAATGTTTGAACCCATCTCAGCTTTTGTATTATATTAATGCACTCCGCCTTTGTTAAATGCGTTTCCTGCAAAACTAAAATTTGCGCAGTAGAATCCTGCAGATACTGTAATATTCGTTCCCTTCTTCATCGCACCCTCAAGCCATTAACATTCCATGAAAGGATTTGCAGTGATATATTCTGCACCCCCTGCCTTCTCTCCCTACTAGCTATTAATCAATCTTAGGTAACAGATGACTGGGTTGAAAGAGGCACTACTTTTTACTTTTTTCCCACTCTCCCTCCCCAACCCTAAACCTACCTCCCTCTCCCCATCCCCTTCCCCCCCTACCCCACCCGTGGAGAACCCCCCCCCCGACTAAGGACCATAATGATCCAAATTTTGGAGCGCCCCGTGTTCCTGGGAGAATTTTAACATTAAACATTAAACGCAACCTAATTCGGTGGACTGCCCTTTTTTTACCACTACCAATAACTCATCGGCCTCACTTATATCTCTGATATTGTACATTTTGTTATTGTACATGACCCTGAGGGAGGTTGGAAATTTCAACTGGGCCGAGACCCCCAGAGATTTGAAAATCTCCAAACGTTTCCCCAGTTCCCACTGCCTATCCATAGTAACCCTGGATAGATCAGACCTAATCTCAAAAACAATATCATTCACTCTTAAAGATTTTTGTTTCAATGCTCTAGATAAAATCTTTTCTTTCATCTGGTATGACAAAAAGTTTATCAAAATTTTCCAAGGTCTACTGCTGTTCATTCGCAGCTTAAAGGGGTCTCGATGGATTCTCTGAATTTCCTTCCCGATTTCCTCCTCAGTCTCCTCCAGATTCACCGCTTACTTGATTAATGATACTACAAAGGCCTTAAGATCGTTCCCTTCTATACCTTCAGGCTGGTCGGTCAGCAAGGGGAGAAGGTCGGTCAGCAAGGGGAGAACATGGCGGGCTGCGGAGTTCCCGTAGCGCGCTAGGGCTCTTCCGGTTCCGGTTCCTGGGGGGCGCGGCAGGACGCGGCTGCCGAGCGGATTGCGGCTGTAGGCACACGGATGTGCGCGCCGCAATGTTTGGAGTCTGAGGCAGACTGGAGGGCAGCGGGGGCTGTCTGGTGGCGCCGGGCCGCGCTGGAGCTGCGTCTGGGCTCGGAAAGGCGTGGCGCGAATTCCCATTCGGGGGAATAGCGGCAGCAGCAGCTGCAGCAGCGGAACGGGTGGAGCAGCAGCCGAGAAGTTGCGGCAAGGAGTACAATCTAAAGAAAATTTGGAGAAGGGAGCTAGGAGAAAAACGGTGAGGCAGTGTGGGGGGGGGGTGATTTCCCTTCCCCCCCGCTTTTCTTAACAAGAGTGGAGGGGACTGATCAGTGGCTTCGGGACAATTTGGCTGCGAGTGTCGAGGAGAAGGGAGACAAGGGGGGGTCAGCCAAAAAAAATCCGAAATCTAAAGCTGGGGAAGGAGGAAGGATTGCAGTGAGGAAGGTGGGGGAAAGCAAGCTTAAGGGGAGAGATAAGTTAACGCCCTCCCTAAGGTCTTTTTTTAAAGTGAGACCAGAGGTAATTAAGCTAACCCCTGGGCAGGCCAGAGTGGCAATGGAGGTTACCGCCAGGCAGTCGGATAATGGTGCCAGTGAGGGCAGGGGGTGGGCGAGGCCCCCCCGCCACTGCCAGGAGAAGAACAGACGGCCCCAGTGCAAGTTCAGATCCCAAACGCTATGCCCGCAGAGATTCAAGTCTCCGTGACTAAGTCGGTAGCTGTGGAACCCCCTCAAGCCGCTTCTGTTATCTCTCCTTCACTGAGTTCTTCGTTGGAGGCGTTAATTTTGTCTATTTCTGAGGATGTAAAAAAAGGTTTTGCGAACTCAGAGGTAAATCAAGGGGAGATAAGAGAGGTTTGTGCTAATTTAGAAAAGAAAATTGATGGCGTAATGGAAAGAACACAGGCCCTGGAAGAAGCGATGGGGGGTATGAAGGAGGAATTGGCACAGCATAAGGGTGAGATCGATACACTGAAGGGGAGCGAACAGGCATTAAAAAACAGGGTTGAGCAGCTGGAAAATTATTCAAGAAGAAATAATTTAAAACCTCTAAATTACTTTTGTGCCAAATAATATAAATGGATCTTGATGTCTGGGTTTTAGTAGGTTCTTTTTATAGATTTTAATATTTTTATTGTCAAACTTAAAGAAGTCCTCAGGAAGGGGCGTAACACGTGTATGGTGAATTCTTTGTGCAATCAAGATCAACACATTTGTGCTATTTGTTTGTTTCAAGAAGCTATGTGGATTTGTTTATGTTAACTTTTGTTGGATGTTTAGTAAAGAATTACTCCTTAACACAACTGTTGGATTTTACATATTGTTATTGTTCATACACTTTCCACACACTTCTAAGAACACACCCCAACACATCACCCCACACATCACATCAACCATGACCTCACACATCACCCATACCACATCATGGCACCTCAAAGACACCCCAGGTTCTCTGAGGAGGAGCTCAGGGTCATGGTGGAGGAAATCATCTGGGTAGAGCCACAGCTATTTGGATCACAGGTGCAGCAGACATCCATTGCAAGGAAGATGGAGCTATGGCGGAGAATTGTCGACAGGGTTAACGCAGTGGGACAGCATCCAAGAACATGGGATGACATCAAAAAGAGGTTGAACGACCTACGGGGGAAGGTACGTTCCGTGGTATCCAGATACCAGGTAGCGGTACAGAGGACTGGCGGTGGATCCCCACCTACTCCCCCACAACTAACAACATGGGAGGAGCAAGTCTTGGCGATCATGCATCCTGAGGGCCTCGCAGGAGTAGCAGGAGGACTGGACTCTGGTAAGTCAAAGCTTTACTACTATATCCCCCACCCTACCTGCATGCCATCACAAACCCCAACACCTACCCTCTCACCCATCACCCCAAGACTGCACAGATACAACACTATCACAACCCACACACCCCAATACCAAGCCCTGCATGTGACAACAATGCATGGACACCCATCACAGACCTGCATGGACACCCATCACCACAGCATGCCCAGTAGAGAGACTCAGCTATCCCACACAATCACCACTCACACAAGGGCCAAGGCGATAATGCAAGCACAGTAATAGAGGGAAACCCACCCATTGCACAAGATGGCACACACAGATACAATAACAATGCATTTACACCCCAACAGGACCCCTACACAACATTACCGGACAGGAGGTGCCAGCCATATCCAGTCCACCCACAGAAGAGGCCCACAGTTATGACAGCAGCTCTGCACGCCTGGATCAAGATGACCAGCCCGGCCCATCAGGTACCTCTGGACAGTCGGTTCCCCTGCCACAGTCCCAACCCACCACTGAACCTCCCACTCAGGAAACACCACCACAGCACCCACCCAGTGGGCCTGTGCTACTGTCCCCAGGACACGTCAATCAGCAGTGTGTCAACCACAACAGGGGCCCCAGGCAAACCCACTAACCCAAGACGATCGGGGGACCTGGGGTCAGTGGCAGTGGGCACACGGTTCAGGGGACAGAGACACAGGACAACAGGGAACCTGAGAGGACTGCTGTGCGACGGGGGGAGGACAGACCCAGGGAATCCACTCTCCACGAGGCACTCTCCAACATCATGGGAGCATACCACCATTCCCAGGAGACCATGGGCACGGCACTGGCCAAGTTTCAGGAGACCCAGAGGCTGCAGTAGGAACAGTACCTGGGGATCAAGGAGGACTTGAAGTCCATGAACACCACCCTGGTCACCATTGCAGGGGTGCTGGCAGACATGGCCAACACCATGAGGGAGAAAGTGGCATACCCACGGGCCCCTGACACCAGCCTGAACGATTAACAGCCTTCCACATCCAACGGCGCTAGTGGACAGGAGGTCCCGCCACAGGAACAACAGGCCACCAGCTCCCACCCCATGCAGAATGAGAACCACACCGCAAACGGTCCCTGCGATCCAGGCACAAGACAGAGAACATTGCCAAGACCCCGCCAGGAAATAGGACTCACCTGATTGTCACCCTTCTGTCCCACTATGCCACCCTGTCCACCTTGAACTGACATTGCTCCACTTCCTATGCCCCATTGGACAATGCACCTGTGATACAAACAGACTGGACTCTACCATGGATATTCTTCCACCATCACCCCAACCTATTGCGCATCCCCCTCTATTCATTAGCACTTAAATAAACACCCTTGAATCAAAAAACAATCTGGAGTCAGTCTGTCCTTTCACAAATGTATTATTACAACCTCTTAGACAAATATCAATGTAAATGTTCATTTGCACATACCAAGGTATGACAGTTGCTGCGCAGCAGTAAACAGAGCAGAAGGCAGAATGTGGTACCCAGATCTGTGAAAAGGAAAGCCAAAGTGAATTGTCAGGGTCCATTCACAGAGGTAAGAAGGCAGACTTATACAATGTCCTACATTAGTCAGATATGAGCAGTGCCAGTCTCTTACCTGTGTCTCACTGGAAGTACTGCATGATGATGTTGTTTCGGTTGTCAATATCTTCTTCCTCTGCCTCCTCTTCCTCACTGTCCACAGGCTCAACAGCTGCCACAAGACCAACATCAGGCCCATCCTCCTGCAGAAAAGGCACCTAGGGGGTCATTCTGACCCTGGCGGTCAAAGACCGCCAGGGCGGAGGACCGCGGGAGCACCGCCGACAGGCCGGCGGTGCTCCAATGGGGATTCCGACCGCGGCGGTAAAGCCGCGGTCGGACCGGCACCACTGGCGGGCTCCCGCCAGTGTACCGCCGCCCCATTGAATCCTCCACGGCGGCGCAGCTTGCTGCACCGCCGCGGGGATTCCGACCCCCCCTACCGCCATCCAGATCCCGGCGGTCCGACCGCCGGGATCCGGATGGCGGTAGGGGGGGTCGCGGGGCCCCTGGGGGCCCCTGCAGTGCCCATGCCACTGGCATGGGCATTGCAGGGGCCCCCGTAAGAGGGCCCCTACATGTATTTCACTGTCTGCTGCGCAGACAGTGAAATACGCGACGGGTGCAACTGCACCCGTCGCACAGCTTCCACTCCGCCGGCTCGATTCCGAGCCGGCTTCATCGTGGAAGCCTCTTTCCCGCTGGGCTGGCGGGCGGTCTGAAGGCGACCGCCCGCCAGCCCAGCGGGAAAGTCAGAATTACCGCCGCGGTCTTTCGACCGCGGAACGGTAACCTGACGGCGGGACTTTGGCGGGCGGCCTCCGCCGCCCGCCAAGGTCAGAATGACCGCCCTAGTGTCGCAAAGCCAGGTTGTGCAACATGCAGCATGTCACGATGATCTGGCACACCTTCTTGGGTGAGTAGTATAGGGCGCCACCTGTTAGATGGAGGCACCGGAATCTGGCCTTCAGGAGGCTGAAAGTCTGCTCAATAATCCTCCTAGTTCGCCCATGTGCCTCATTGTAGTGTTCCTCTGCCCTTGTCCTGGCATTCCTCACTGTGGTCAGTAGCCATGAGAAGTTGGGGTAACCAGAGTCACCTGTAACTGTCGAGGGATAGCTGTTAGACATACACTAACCCTTAGGGACTAAACCATACCCAGACACCTATTCATACTGTGTGGGGACCTTGGGCTCACCTATTAGCCGCACACGATGCCTCTGGAGTTGGCCCATCACATAAGGGATGCTGCTATTCCTCAAAATGTAAGCGTCATGCACAGAGCCAGGATACTTGGCATTCACATGGGAGATGTACTGGTCTGCCAAACACATCATCTGCACATTCATTGAATGGTAGCTTTTACGATTTCTGTACACCTGTTCATTCCTGCAGGGGAAGACAAATGCCACATGTGTACTATCAGTTGCACCAATGATGTTGGGGATATGTCCCAGGGCATAGAAGTCACCTTGCACTGTGGGCAAATCCTCCACTTGGGGCAATACGATGTAGCTGTGCATGTGTTTCAGCAGGGCAGATAACACTCTGGACAACACGTTAGAGAACATTGGCTGAGACATCCCTGATGCCATGACCACTGTTGTTTGAAAGGAACCATTGGCCAGGAAATGGAGCACTAACAGGACCTGCACTAGAGGGGGGATACCTGTGGGATGGCGGATAGCTGACATCAGGTCTGACTCCAAATGGGCGCACAGTTCTTGGATTGTGGCACAATCAAGTCTGTAGGTGATAACGATGTGTCTGTCTTCCACTGTCGACAGGTCCACGCCATCTCATCATCTGCCCCAGGGGATGTGGCCTATGGAGGAGAATGGTGAGCAGAGGGTCATGTACCACATAGTTTGCAAAAGGGTTTTGCACTAATGTGATTAAATCGGTGTGTGGCATAGTCTGTCCGTATTTGTGACGCAGCTAGGTGCCCTGCCATAAGCCACCCTGAAATGGCGGCTGCCTGACCTGTAAGGCGGGACAAGGAGAAATGAGGTAACTGTGCTGGAGTTGTGTGGTGTCACGGTAGGAGGCCAAAGACCACCGCACAATTCAGCATTGTTTATCATTGGGCCCTATGGGTTCCAGGAGCCAATGACGATGTACACTGGCGGTGACGGTACGCACCGCCTCGGACGTGACCGCCATTTTCTAGCTGTTCACTCACTTGTTACCTGACCTTCAACAGGAGAGGACCTACGCTGCAAGTGCTGCTGTGACCTCAGTCTGGAAGCGACAATGGCTCGAGTGTCTGGGGAAAGGGCCCCTGCCTTCAGTGTGGAGGAGTTGGAGAGACTAGTGGATGGGGTCCTCCCCCAGTACAAGCTACTCTACGGTCCTCCAGACAAACAGGTGAGTGAACTGTGAGCATGATGCGTGGGACATGAATGTATGGAGTGGTGTGGCTGGTAGATACATGTTGTGGGGGGGACCTGAGGCCTGCATGTGAGGATGGTGAGTGTATGTGTGTCAGGGCATGAGTGGGAACTGGTGGCCAATGAATATGATGAACCGGATGGGGGAGTAAGTTCCTTTCTCACTTTACCTTTCCTCTAGGTCAGCGCCCACCTGAAGAATGGTATTTGGCTTGCCATCCGCAAGGACGTATGGACCCTGGGGGTCTATCATAGACAGAGCACCCACTGCCGCAAGAGATGGGCGGACCTGCACTGCTGGAGCAAGAAGGCGGCGGAGGCCCAGCTGGGGATGGCCTCCCAACGTGGAAGGGGTGCCCGTCACACCATGACCCCCCTGATGTTCCGGATCCTGGCGGTGGCCTATCCGGAGTTGGATGGGCTCTTGAGGGCATCACAGCAGCCACAAGGGGGTGAGTACAGTCTCATCCAGCTGACTCTGCGCGCTTTATGAGGTGTCTGGGTGGGAGATGTGGGCTGTGGGTTTCCCTAGACCAGAGTGAACTTGGTAGGGTAAGTCCCTTGTTAGGCAGGCTCTGTGGCACTCCAACCCCAGTAGTGGTAGTGGCCATCTACAACCAGTCAGGCTCCTGTGGATTCCAGGTGTGCAGCAAATGGGGTTAGGCATAGGCCCCCATGGACAGGTGATTTCCCTACGAACAGTTAGTGCATGGCCTAATGGCCTAGTGCATAGGGCTGCTCCCTGTGTGTTGTGTCCGCCAATGGTAGTGGTGTTGCTGGCATTGACCATGTGTCTCCTCTGTCTTTCCCCCTCTTTTTGATTTGTCACCCTGTCCTTGTATGCATTAGCATCATCTGGCGGAGGAGCAGTGGCACCAGAGCAGAAAGGAGCTGCAACCCACATGGCCCAGGAGGGTGAATGTATGGAGTCTGGAGGCACCAGGGGACGGAGGGGAGCTCCACGACGGGGACAGGAGGGGACACCAGCGACAGCGACCTCTGATGGGAGCTCCCTTGCGGTGGCGGCCACCTCTGTGCCCACCGCAACAACAGGTACACCCACCACCCCCTACCAACACCGCCCTCCCAGCAGCCCCTCAGCGTGTTTCCCGTGCCTGCTTACCCAGGAGGATGTGCATCTCCTTCACCCCAGGCACATCAGGCCCTGCCCCAGTCAGCCCTGCTGCCCTGCGTGAGGAGGCTATTGACCTCCTGAGATCCCTCACTGTTAGGCAGTCAACCATTTTGAATGCCATCCAAGGTGTCGAGATTCATTTGCAGCAAACAAATGCATACCTTGAGGGCATTCATTCTGGCGTGGCAGCCCAACAGAGAGCATTTCAGGCTCTGGCCTCAGCACTGATGGCAGCCATTGTCCCTGGGTCTAGCCTCCCCCTCCAACTTCCTCTACCCAGTCCCAATCCCCACAATCCCAGCCTATCTCAAGCACACCTTCAGACCAGCATTCACCCAAATCAACACACAAAAGTGGCTCAGGCAAACATAAGCACCATATATCTCACAGGCACTCACACAAGCACCATCCCCATGCAGACACACCAACATCCATTGCCTCCACTGTGTCCCTCTCCTCCACGTCCTCCACCTCCCTCCCAGTCTCGTCTCTCCTCACACCTGCATGCACTACATCCTCAGACACTATCTCCATCACCAGCACGCCCATCACTACACACCGGTCACGTGCAATCACCACCCCCACTACCATTCACATGTCCCCTGTGTCCTCTCCCAGTGTGTCTGTGAGCCCGCCTGCCAAAGTACACAAACGCCGACACACACCCACTCAAAAGCCATCCACCTCACAACAGCCTCCAACCCATGCACCTTTACCCAAACTCAGCAGACGTACACCTCCTACAACCACAACCTCTTCCTCCACTCCCAAAACCCCTCCATCTTCCCGTCCCACTGTGTCTAAAAAACTTTTCCTGGCTTCCATTGACCTCTTCCCTAAACCTCCTCCCCCATCCTTCCCCTAGGGCCAGGTTGTCTAGAGCCCAGACCAGCAGCTCAGCCATCAAATCATCATCCACTGTGGTCTCTGCAAGTCCAGGAGGATCGAAGCAGCCATCAGGGCTGCCAGTGTGCCACCTACTGAAGCCAAGGACCACCCAATTCCACCACCTGCCAAGGTAAAAAAGGGGCCAGCATGCAGAAGAGAAGAGCCGCACCACCCACCCAGCAAGGCCTCATCCAGAACCAAAGAGAACAGTGCCAAGGTCCCAGCAGCGACTTCCAGGGTGGGAAAGGAACACAAGAGCAAAGCAAAGTCACCTCAGGGCACGGAGCCTCCGGGTGAGGGACTGGTGACCCCCATTTTTCACGACAGCCCAGTAACGACTGCCACCTGCACCGCCACCTGCACGGCCACCTGCACCACCACCTGCACCGTCATCTGCACCGCCACCTGCACGGCAGCTGCCACTACTACAGTCATCAGCATCATCCCCAGTGGGCAGCCTTCCGAGGCTGCAGGAGACGGCCTGGTGTCTCCCTCAACTACTACACACAGCTGCACCACGGGCAGCACCTGCAGCATCTCCGCCGGAGCCACCGCCGCAGCCACCGCCACCTGCACCGCGACGTGCCCAGCCATTGCCACTGCAGCGGACATCAGCACCATCCCCAGTGGGCAGCCGTCTGAGGCTGCAGGAGATGTCCTGGACCCTGCACACACTACATGAGGCACCACCACCAGCACTGGCACTACCAGCAGTTTGCAGCCTAAGTCGTCGCAAGGTGGAGTGTGTCTCTGCCTCCATGGAGTATCATGCTACCTGTTACCGGAAACTCTTGTGGCTCAGACACCCAAGTGAGGGAATGGAAACTGCCACACCCCAGGTGCATCATCACTGGCCACCAAGCCCCCTCCAGAACCAGTGGAGAAAAGCATCCACTAATCCAGTCCTTAGCAGGATGAAGCACTCTGGGCACCATGCCCCCTCCAGAACCAGTAGAGAAAGGGAACCACAAACCCAGTCCTTAGCAGAATGAAGCACTCTGGGCACAAAGCCCCCTCCAGAACCATTGGAGAAAAGCATCCACTAACCCAGTCCTTAGCAGGATGAAGAACTCTGGGCACAATGCCCCCTCCAGAACCAGTGGAGAAAAGCATCCACTAACCCAGTCCTTAGCGAGATGAAGCACTCTGGGCACAAAGCCCCCTCCAGAACCAGTGGAGAAAAGCATCCACAAACCCAGTCCTTAGCAGGATGAAGCACTTTGGGCACCATGCCCCCTCCAGAACCAGTGGAGAAAGGCATCCACTAACCCAGTCCTTAGCAGGATAAAGCACTCTGGGCACAAAGCCCCCTCCAGACCTAGTGGAGAAAGGCATCCACTAACCCAGTCCTTAGCAGGATGAAGCACTCTGGGCACAAAGCCCCCTCCAGAACCAGTGGAGAAAAGCATCCACTTGAGAGACTGCGGCTTTGCACTCCCCAGGACCAGTCAGTGGGCAACCCACCCACTTGAGAGATTTGACAGACTGTGGCTTTGCACTCCCCGGGAGCAAGCAGTAGGCAATCCACCCACTTGAGACACTTGAGAGACTGTGGCTTTGCTATCCCCAGGACCAGGCAGTGGGCAACCCACCCACTTGAGAGACTTGAGAGACTGTGGCTTTCCACTCCCCAGGAGCAAGCAGTGGGCAACCCACCCACTTGAGAGACTGTGGCTTTGCACTCCCCATTACCAGGCAGTGGGCAACCCACCCACTTGAGAGACTGTGGCTTTGCACTCCCCAGGAGCAAGCAGTGGGCAACCCACCCACTTGAGAGACTTGAGAGACTGTGGCTTTGCACTCCCCAGGACCAGGCAGTGGGCAACCCACCCACTTGAGAGACTTGAGAGACTGTGGCTTTGCACTCCCCAGGAGCAAGCAGTGGGCAACCCACCCACTTGAGAGACTTGAGAAACTGTGGCTTTGCACTCCCCAGGACCAGGCAGTGGGCACTCACCCACTTGAGAGACTGTGAGTTTGCACTCCCCAGGACCAGGCAGTGGGCTGCCCACCCACTTGAGAGACTTGAGAGACTGTGGCTGTGCACTCCCTAGGAGCAAGCAGTGGGCATGGAGCCCCCTCGAGAAGCAGTGGCTGAGGTGCCCCCCTCCCCTTCCCCCTGAGGTGCCTGTGTGTTTTCGACCTGATGCCCCTGCAGTGTTCTCTCCGTTTTGAGGCAAGTGTCATGTGTGGGCTTCACCCTTGCTTTTTGGGACCAATGTTCCACGGATATTTAATGGGACAGTGTACGGACTTGTGTACTTGCTGCTAATATTTGTATATACTGATGATTATAAGTTATCTTGGCCTATCTGATTGTTCGATTATTACACTTGTTGAACTCATCTCATTTGGTCCTTCCGTTCTTCCAGGGGGTGACGGGGTGTATCTGTGATGTGAGTGGATATATTTGTGTGTGTGTGTTGTTGTGGGTGGGGGGTGCGGGTGTTGCTTGTGTGTGTCACTCTCTTTTCCCTCCTCCCCTCCCAGGTGTGCTAGGTGCAGTACTCACCGTGGTCGTCGCCACCGTCTTTGATGTTCCCGGTAGATGAGGAGGTAGACCAGCATCGGCAGGACCTGTAACGCGGGCTCCATGGTGTCCTGGTTGATCGTAAAGTGTTGAAAGGTAAGTGGTTTCACTTCTGTGTTCTGTTTCCGCCGTGCTTTTGATGGCGTTGGTACCACCCCGGAAAAGCTTGCGGATTGGTGCTTTGTAATAGTGTGGGCGGTACATTGTCTTCCGCCTGTCTGTTGGTGGTTACCACTGCGGTGTTTGTTTCTAGTACCGTAGCGGTCGGAGTGTTAAATTGGCTGTCTGTGTTGGCGGTTTCCGCCATGGTCGTAATTCAATTTTTTTTTCCACCGGCCTGTTGGTGGTATTACCGCCATTTTATCTCTGACCGCCAGGGTTGTAATGAGGGCCTATATATCATATTATGCCATCTGATGTTACCTCATACAAGATCCTGACCTGAAATATAAGGGGGTTGGGCACATTGCATAAGAGGCATAGAATACTAGCGCAAATGCATAGGAGACAGGCACAGATAGTCCTTTTGCAGGAGACACATCTACTGACACCTGAAGAGCAAAAGTTACAGAGGAGATGGAGAGGTTAACTCTTTCAGACATATTACTCAGGCTATGCCCGGGAAGCTCCAATATGGCTTAAGATGGGAGATTTGTTTATGGTATTAGAGGTGCGTATAGACACACTGGGCAGATATGTCCTCGTGAGGGATACACTGGATGGAGAACCTTTAGTATTGGGCTGTGCATATGCATCTAACACGGATCAGGAGGCCTACTGGGCACACCTAATAATGGTCCTGACTCACTGGCAGCAGTGCTCTTGGATGTTGGAGGGAGATTTCAATGCAATATTGAATACAACACTTGACTTCCCCATCCTCCTTCACCGGGCACGGCAGCAGTCCTTCAAGGGACATCCTTACAGCAGTGGGTGGTACACCGGAAATACTCCTTTTACTCATACCCACAGAGGCTACATACATGCATTGATAGATTCTTGTGTTCCTCGCCGCTCCTGCCTGAGGTGGTGCATACAACCTACCTCGCGAAGAGACTGTTTGATCATAACCCCCTAGAGGTGACATTGCAGTGGGGTAAAATACCAACACCCATACCCACATGGAAACTGCAGCCCACCTACTTGGAAGATACTCCTTTTAGAGACTCGTTGCCACAAATTATAAATAATTACTTTGTGGAAAACACAGGAACAGCTACATCGTTACTACATGAGTAGGAGGCTTTCAAGGTACTGATTTGTGGTGCCTCAATCGGCACAATGGTGAGCGCTCGGAATGAAGCTTTGGCAGCTCTTGAAACAACTGAAAATAAAATGTCCACAATAGAACAGGCAGTGGCAAGGGTGGAGGAAGATCCAAAGGTACTACAGGAGGTGAGAGTGGGGCACGCAGAAGGACTGGAACATCTGAGATTAATTTACTATAACACACATGTACAACGGACGCAAATGATGCTGACAGATCCGGTGCATTATTAGCTCGCCTTATACGCCCCTCCAATTCCCCGACCCTAATAATGGGCAAACGCTCTCAAACACAGAAGTTGGTCACTACACAACTAGACAGTAACAGTGCTTTTCGAGATTTGTATGCTGCCCTTTATACAGCCCCTGTGGCCCCACATTCGGCAACACTGATCGGCTACCTAGGTAGGACAAACTTGCCTAAATTGCTGTCAGCAGATCGAGATGCACTGGGTGCTCAACTCACTATAGGAGAAATTAAGGGAGCCATTAGAGAGATGACCCGCAACAAAACTCTAGGATCGGATGGACTCTCTGTTGAGTTCTATGAAACTTATATGCACAAGCTAGCCCCTCAGTTAGAAAAACTATATGTGGAGTACCTACGAGTGGGATACTTACCCCCTACAATGCGACAAGCCAATGTTACATCATTGTTGAAACCTGGCAAGCCCCCCTTGAATTAACCTCTTACAGATCACTGTCCCTTTTGAACATGCAGTACAAAATCCTGAGTAACATTCTGGCACAACGTCTGCTCCCTCGCTTGCCACATCTATTACGTTCCGATCAGAATGGCTTTGTGCCGCAGCCCAAAACAAAATCTTTGAGTATTCGTCATCTCTTTCATGTAATGGACAGCACCTGCGTTCAGTATCCACATGCTGGCTACATACCTTTAGATATACATCACACATTTGACACATTGAGCTGGGAATTTATGCTTGCCACACTTACCTATTATGGGATACCAGACTCCTTCATTAAATGGGTACAGTTACTATATTCTCTACTTACGGCGAGGGCAAAAACAGGGGCGTGCATTTCAGCACCATGAACCATTCCTAGAGGGGCACATCAGGGCTGTCCATTATTGCCGCTATTATTTGTCTTAACAATTGAACCCGTGGGACAGATACTGAGGTGAGATGCGCCGGAATGGTGTATTTCAATAAATGAGAGGCCCAAGCCTCATTATATGCAGATGATATGATTCTATACTTTAGGGCTATGAGACGGGATCTGACCATCGTAGCTGATAGACTGACCAAGTTTGGGCGACTGTCTGGCCTGCAGGTGAATGCTATCAAATCCTGTGCTTTTGTCTGATCTGGGGTGGAGGCGGTAGCGTTTGGAAGTGCTCAGATCCCAGTGGAGATGCAAACCCTCCTTTTTTTAGGCATTTGAATATACCAGGACTCCCAAGATATATCAGAAAGGAATCTCTTATGAGCAATTAATTCCCTCATGCCACTAATAGCTTTTTGGACTACAATACCCCTCTCTGTGGCGGGCAAACTGGCACTGGCAAAAATGGTCCTCCTCCCCAGACTCCTTTATTATTTTGTTAATCCGCCGGTGGTGGTTTCAGCCTCTGTATTCCGCCTATTGAACACTTTATTGACTGAATTGGCATAGGGAACAGGGCGCCGCGGGGTTAATCTACCAAAATTACAATTATCAGTGCAGGACCGAGGTATGGGAGCCCCAGATCTTAAGGTGTACTGAATGGCTGCCCAGTTGCAGTGGATGGCATACTGGCTGGCGGGAGAAAACTTGCATGAAGCAGGCTTAACGCCTACACAGGTGCAAAACGGACAACTACATAAGTTGCTGTGTCCAAATAGACCGGCCCCTCATAATGCTCCTATATTATTCGAAGTGGCCCTGACATACTGGCGAATGTCATTGCGATATACAAAGATACCCATTCCTTATGCCTCAAATATACCACTAAGGGGTATCCCCTTGCCTCTAGGAACTCTGACAGAACAACAGCTAGAACCTTGGGAACAATAACCTTGTCCAAGATGTTTACTGAAGGAATGCAAATGTCACACAGACTTTACACATATGCATGCATTATCTGATACCCTCTTTCTCATACATGCAGGTCTGATTTGCTACATTTGACAATTTTGGGCTCCAGAAAGTATAGAACCTGCTACATTTGAATTCCTGAGTGTATTATATACAATGGGCTATGGCACCCACTTAATGCGGTGGCTGTATAGGGGCCTGAGAGCCCAATTGGAAATATCTCTACACGCTCTCTGCATTCAATGGGAGGCAGACTTAGATCATGCACTAACTGATACCGAATGGAATGTTTTGCTTGAAGCACCTAAAATGATATTGAGAAATTCCAGATTCAAGTTTATCCAATTTTCAAGGGCATACCTCACCCCACAAAAAATTAATAAAATGTTCCATGGTGCCGAAGTGGCTTGTCCTCGCTGTCACCAGAAAGACGCTGATATATTGCATATGTTGTGGAATTGCCCCAGATTGACACTGTACTGGGCAGAAACAACGGGATCCCTTGAGGATTTAACAGGGCATGCACACTGGCAGACACCAGACGCACGCATATTGGGACTTGATCCCCGACCTCAAAAGGCGGGGGTAGCCACACGCTTTACAGACTTGGCCTTACTGTTGGCTAAACGCACTGTTACAAGTCGCTGGAAGTCACCAGTTCACCCTCTGGAATCGCAGTGGCCTGCGGAGCTGGTGGAGTGGGGATTGGACAAAAGTGGGGCACTGCACCGAGGGGAGTACAGAGGGCTGCATAGGACTTCTATTTCCTTAGACTGTGATCTGCGCTTGGAGAGATTTAGAGAGCAGTCTCAGGTGAATGCAGACAGAGGACCCTAAATGAATTACTAATGAATGTGGGCCAGGAGGAAGCTCCAACATCCAGCACACGGCTCTCTCCACGGCCCTCTCCTCAAAGTGAAATGCTGTATATATTTAGTTTATCGGGGACAACATGTGACAGCCTACACACACTTACTGGTTAATCCTGCAGAATGTTACTCTGTTTCATAACCTCGACACCCCGTGGCCCTCATACACTGGGTTTGGGTATAGACTCAGAGACCACATAAAAAGTGAAGATGGACTGCTCTTGCTAGTTGTTTGTTGGGGGGAGGGCATGGTGGGAGTTTATATCACATTGACATGGAGTGAATATGCAAGGGACAGTGTGCCAATTTGTAGACACATCCTATGATATTGTATACTGAGTCATGATGAATGTATTTGCTTCATGGGCTGATGTATACTTGCTATTGTTAAAAAAGGCAATTCAATATGTGTGAAAAAAAACAATACTCCTGTAGAGGTGAAAAAATTATAATAAAAGGTAAGAAAAATGATACTATAGACAAATGGTGCAACTGAATTCTTCTTGCACTGTCCAACTTGAAGCAGGGGTGAACCGCAGAGCAGGAGTGACATGGAGGGTCCACTTCTTTGCAGAAGAGAAGGTCTGTAGAATGAGAATAGAGAA
Organism: Pleurodeles waltl; assembly: GCF_031143425.1. Taxonomy (NCBI): domain Eukaryota; kingdom Metazoa; phylum Chordata; class Amphibia; order Caudata; family Salamandridae; genus Pleurodeles; species Pleurodeles waltl. Next base: position 137,895,444 of record NC_090443.1, read on the forward strand.
TGACAAAAGGTGTCATGGTAAACATGGTGCACAAAGAGAAGTTTAGGTGTGGAGCATAAGAGAGCATTGAATAAACTAAGTACAAATCTAGCACCACCAATCTCAGACAATTAGCAGCAAGTACTCTCAATGATTAACCATCCAAACAATCAACAAGTTTAGCTGCACCAATCAAATGCATGTCCACTAGGTTGACAACCACTTATGATTTGCCACTTGAGTCACTAGTCATTATTATAACTAGCTCACCCCTTTCAATTTCCAGTCCACAGGGGTTGGACTCTTTGAGTCCTCTTGTTTGACACAGAAGATCTGCTTGTTGTTGCTGAAACCTGCAGACTGTATTCCTTGTTCCAAAAAAAGGCAGACCTTTGAACAAGAAAATAAACAGAATTTTAGTCTTAGTCTAGTCCAGGTAAACAGAGAAGGATCAGAGGAAGTAAGAGATCCTGGTGTCCAAATTACCAAAATGCTAATCAAGTAACATTCCAAGTATTTATCCTGAATTAAATGATCATCCAAGCATGAAATACCATCACATCCATCAAATGAATTATTGGAATTCAATGATGCAAGTTACCTAGTTCCAAGTATGGTGTCCATCTACCTATCAATTATTCTCTTTTCCTCTATGGAAAGATGGGCAGTGTAGTCCTTTCCATCTTCATTTACAGCTGAGCATGTGAATGCAGGATTAGGCATGGGACAAGCATCTGGAAACGATCTGGAGGCATCCATTTATGACTTAGATACCATCTTTTGATCACTACAAAACCAGTACTTGAATCCAAGGCTGTATTATTTTTCTTTGTTTGTCACGCTCACCACTCACCAGGCCAATGGCAGCATCTTCCGTGATATTCTGTGCTGCGCATAATGGTCCATTTGAGTTTATTTATATTAACTCCACACCAAATCTACAAATATTTTTTCTGGTTTTGTTTTGTTCAATAGCAGACATTTCAGTAGGTAGTGAATATTTTTTAATCTAAAAGTAAAGTTCTTCCTCAAATTCAGGGAGGTTATCTAGCAGATGATCACTTGCCACACTTCTGATGTCTAAGAAACTGCCATCGTCCACAATTGTGTCTTCTGAAGTCTTATACTTTCTAGGAACAAAATGTTTATTCATTTAAATCATCAACAGCCTCTCCACATGTGGAGGACAGACACTGGTCCCTCTAACTGTGACATTTGCCCAAGCTGCACTGATCATGAACTCTGAAGATACCCTGGCTACAGGACATGCCAGACACTTTATTGACAGCCACCTGAGTTTTAGTCACTGCTCCTTCTTCCCATGCCAATAGGTCTTGATCCAAAAGGACCTCTGTTTATCCAAATAGTCATGTTTCATCTTCTCAAGTGTCATTGTGATAGACCCATATTGTTTCTGTGTTGCCTGCATCTGTGCACTTAAGTTAGGTCCTGCTATGGCCATTTACCAAGCCATTGTAGATTTTGGAAGTGAAGCTGTGATGCTGTCGGTTTAGTACCAGGTATTGCTGTAATCACTGGTGGGTGGTACTGCCGCAATTGCAACGTGGGTCTCAATTCTGGGCCAACACTGCACTCTCCAGTGGTTGAAGGCTGCACTTCTGTACTGTTATAGCCTTGAATTTGCAATCATTCATCTTCTGGATCACCTAATTTCTTGATGGCCCAGTTCCTGTTAAGTAGAAGATCCACTGTTAAAAAAGGAATGAATGTCGGAAATGCTTTTTTCTACAGTGGATCTAGTATTGTGGCACAGATCTTTGTAGGACCCAGTCTATTGTTACAGCCTTTTATTTGTGTTCAGATGAAGGATTGAGCTGTTGATCAAAGCAGCAGCTTCTTCATCGACATTGGCAAATGTTTGTAACATCTTTTCAAATGTTCCTGCTCATCCATTTATGCACAACAACGGGATCGCTTGGCTCATGGTATTGTCCTTTTTGCTGACTTTGGGGGTCATTCTGACCCTGGCGGTCGGTGATAAAGCGGCGGCCAACCCGCCAACAGGCCGGCGGTCAAAAAAATGCAATTCTGACCCTGGCGGGAACCGCCAACACAGCCCGCCGCATTAACACTCCGACCGCCACGGCGGAACAAACAAACAGCGCGGCGGTCACCGCCAACAGCCAGGCGGCAGACAATGTACCGCCCACCCTATCACGACCCACCAATCCGCCACCTTTTCCGGGGCAGGAGCACCGCCGATAAAAACACGGCGGAAACAGACATTTCCAATGGAAAACGCTCACCTCGAGACACTCCACGCGGAATCCGGACAGCATGGAACCCGAATTGAACATCATACCTGCTCTCGTCTACCTGCTCATCTACCACGAGTACGAACTCCGGCGCAGACGTCAACGGTGAGTACTGCACCTACGACACACGGGAGGGGGGAGGAAGAAAGGTTACGGGCATACACATATGCGAGCCCCCCACACCCCCAATATGTACACACCAATGCAGAGCAGGAAGTCACAGTGACACCACACAAACACCCTTTAAAAATACAATGACACAACCAAATTTGGAATAAATATTCATGTTCAAAAAAAGCACCTGGAAATAATTGAGCAACCGTGAAAAATATTTACAAAAACCAAAAATATATACACATCAGTGTATCACTGAAGTAACAAGTCCTGCACATCCTACGAATCTAACATGTCCGTGGGCCAAGGTTCTGCGAAACAAGGGCAAAACCCACACACGAGACCTGAGTCCTTTGGAGAGAACACTGCAGGGGCATCCGATGTCAAAACTACAGGCACCTCAGGGGGAAGGGAAGGGGGGCCACCACAGCCACATGAGTCCACGACGCCAGATCCACGAGGAGCCACCATGCCCACTGTACCATCCTGGGGAGTGCAAAGCCACAGTCTCTCAAGTCTCTGCAGTGGGTGGGTTGCCCACTGTACCATCCTGGGGAGTGCAAAGCCACAGTCTCTCAAGTCTCTACAGTGGGTGGGTTGCCCACTGGACCATCCTGGGGAGTGCAAAGCCACAGTCTCTCAATGTCTCTACAGTGGGTGGGTTGCCCACTGTACCATCCTGGGGAGTGCAAAGCCACAGTCTCTCAGGTGGATTACAGAGTCCACTGGTCAAGGAGGAGGCATGGTGGGCACAGTGAACCATAAACAGTGCCTGAGACGGCGGGACCCAGCGCAGTGGTGCATGACATGGCGATGTGCAGCGGAGCGGTGCTTGAGACGGCGGGGCCCAGCGGAGCGGTGCTTGACAGGAAGGGCCCAGCGGAGCGGTGCTTGAGACGGCGGGGCCCAGCGGAACGGTGCTTGAGACGGCGGGGCCCAGCGGAGCGGTGCTTGACAGGAAGGGCCCAGCGGAGTGGTGCTTGAGACGGCGGGGCCCAGCGGAGCGGTGCTTGACAGGAAGGGCCCAGCGGAGCGGTGCTTGAGACGGCGGGGCCCAGCGGAGCGGTGCTTGACAGGAAGGGCCCAGCGGAGCGGTGCTTGAGACGGCGGGGCCCAGCGGAGCGGTGCTTGACAGGAAGGGCCCAGCGGAGCGGTGCTTGACAGGAAGGGCCCAGCGGAGCGGTGCTTGAGACGGCGGGGCCCAGCGGAGCGGTGCTTGAGACGGCGGGGCCCAGCGGAGCGGTGCTTGACAGGAAGGGCCCAGCGGAGCGGTGCTTGAGACGGCGGGGCCCAGCGGAGCGGTGCTTGACAGGAAGGGCCCAGCGGAGCGGTGCTTGAGACGGCGGGGCCCAGCGGAGCGGTGCTTGACAGGAAGGGCCCAGCGGAGCGGTGCTTGAGACGGCGGGGCCCAGCGGAGCGGTGCTTGAGACGGCGGGGCCCAGCGGAGCGGTGCTTGACAGGAAGGGCCCAGCGGAGCGGTGCTTGAGACGGCGGGGCACTGTTCAGCGGTACCTGTCTCCACGGCGGGGACCTGTTCAGCAGTACCTGTCTTCACGGCGGGGCCCTCTTCAGCGGTACCTGTCTTCACGGCGGGGCCTTCTTCAGCGGTACCTGTCTTCACGGCGGGGCCCTCTTCAGCGGTACCTGTCTTCACGGCGGGGCCCTCTTCAGCGGTGCTCTTCTGCACGGCGGGGCCCTCTTCAGCGGTACCTGTCTTCACGGCGGGGCCCTCTTCAGCGGTGCTCTTCTGCACGGCGGGGCCCTCTTCAGCGGTACCTGTCTTCACGGCGGGGCCCTCTTCAGCGGTACCTGTCTTCACGGCGGGGCCCTGTTCAGCGGTACCTGTCTTCACGGCGGGGCCCTCTTCAGCGGTGCTCTTCTTCACGGCGGGGCCCTCTTCAGCGGTACCTGTCTTCACGGCGGGGCCCTCTTCAGCGGTGCTCTTCTGCACGGCGGGGCCCTCTTCAGCGGTACCTGTCTTCACGGCGGGGCCCTCTTCAGCGGTGCTCTTCTGCACGGCGGGGCCCTCTTCAGCGGTACCTGTCTTCACAGCGGGGCCCTCTTCAGCGGTGCTCTTCTGCACGGCGGGGCCCTCTTCAGCGGTACCTGTCTTCACGGCGGGGCCCTCTTCAGCGGTACCTGTCTTCACGGCGGGGCCCTGTTCAGCGGTACCTGTCTTCACGGCGGGGCCCTCTTCAGCGGTGCTCTTGCAGTATGTTAAGGGAGTCATACCTGGCCTGGACACCCTGCTCAGTCGCCCTCCGACCGTGCTGTGTCAGGCCCCTTCGGGGAGTGAGTCATGGGCCCTTTGGTGTCGTCCCTTGCAGCCGGGATGGGGCTTGTGGGGCCCTCCTGCTCCGCGCTCCTGGTGGTTGTCCTCTCCGCCCTGCTGTCCTTCCGCTCCTTAGATGGGGCTCTCGGGCCCTTGCCTCCCCTGGCTGCTGTGGCCGGTGAAGTGGCCGGAGTCACCTCCTTGGGGGCAGCCGTCTCTGTCCGCTCACGGCGGCCCTTCAATTTCCGGGTCCTCTTGCCTGGGGGGGGGCTGGCTGTCCCCTTGCTGCTCACCGAAGTGTTACTGCCGCCAAAGGGTGGACTCCACATGCCATGCACCACTTGCACTGTAGTAGTTGGGCTGGTGGTGGCTGAGGTGCCCTTGGGACTTTTCCCAGTTGGAGGGGGTGGGTCGGGGGAGGGAAAGAGGTCAAAACTGGAGAGGTAATTTTTCTTGGGACCAAGGTAAGGGGTAGGAGTAGTGGTGAGAGAAGTGGAGGAAGAGGATGTGGTTGTATGAGAGCCAGGTGTGCTGTCCTTGGGTGCAGGTGACTGGGACGTAGGCTGTGGTGAGGTGGTTGGCTGTTGTTTGGGTGTCTGCCTGCGTTTATGTGTCTTGGAAGAGGGGGTGACAGACACAGTGGGAGAGGACACAGGGGACGTGTAAATGCCAGTGGGGGTGGTGACTGCAGGTGTGCGGACTGTAGTGGAGGGTTTGCTGGTGGTGGAAGAACTGGCTGATGTTGGGGTGCATGCAGGTGTGAGTGTAGACGTCACAGGGAGGGAGGAGGGAGACGAGGAGGACGGGGACACAGAGGTGGTAGTGACTGTTGATATGTCTGCATCTGTGTGTTGCTTGGGTGAATGCTTGTGTTTTCTGTGGTGCTTATGTTTGGATGAGCTGGCCTTGGGTGTTGAGGTGTGTGCAGGCTGGTCTGATGGTGTGGATGGGATAGGTTGAGGTACAGGAGACAGAGAAAGGGTGGAGGCAGATAGAAGAGGGAGACTGGAGACAGGGACAATGGCTGCCGTCAGTGCTGAGGCCAGAGCAGTGAACGCTCGTTGATGGGCAGCCTGACCCGAATGAATGCCCTCCAGGTAGGCATTGCTCCGATGCACCTCCCTTTCCACCCCCTGGATGGCATTCAGAAGGGTAGTCTGCCCAACAATGAGCGTCCTCACCAGGTCAATGAGCTCCGCACTGAGGGCAGCAGGGGTAACAGAGGCAGGGGCTGAGGTGCCTGGGGCGAAAGAGACGCGCGCCTTCCTGGCCGAGCGGCCACGGAGCGAAGACTGAGGGGCTGCTGGGAGGGCGGTGCTGGTGCGCTGGGTGGCGGCTGTACCTGTTGTTGCGGGGGGCACAGATGGTGCCGCCCCCGCTAGGGAGCTCCCAAACGAGGACGTGTCCGTGTCGCTGGTGTCTCCACCGGCCCCCGTTGTGGTGCTCCCCTCGCCCTCCGGATCACTGGTGCCCTCGGTGTCTGTGTCAGTGCCCACCGGGGCCTGGTGACCTGCAGCTCCCTCCTGCTCCGACGCCAAATCTCCTCCGCCGGATGATGCTAAAACACAAGAAGACAAAGATTTAGGGTGGGGGGAGAAATTAAACAAAGTTGAGTGCATGCCTTAGCAATACCCTTTGCGGAGAGGACAGACACAGGTGCCTCGTGCACTAAGTCGCGAACTTGGGGTACACTACTCAGTACTTCTGACTAGGCAAACAGGAATCCTCGCGTGTACCAGCCGCTGGTGGACCTGTCGACAATGGAAGAACGCAATATAATACTCCGATACCGACTTGACCGAGCCACCATCCATGAACTGTGTGCCCAGCTGGAGCCAGCCCTGATGTCCCCCATCCGCCAACCCACAGGAATTCCCCCTCTAGTGCAGGTTATGTCTGTCCTCCATTTTTTTGCAACTGGCTCATTCCAGACAACAGTGGCCATGTCATCTGGGATGTCTCAGCCTATGTTTTCCAAGATCTTATCCAGAGTGTTGTCTGCCCTGATGAAACTCATGCGGAGCTACATCATTTTCCCAGAGGAGGGTGATTTGCCTACAGTGAAAGCTGATTTCTATGCCCTTGGACACATCCCCAACATCATTGGTGCAATTGATGGAACCCATGTGGCTTTAGTCCCCCCAAATGACGATGAACAGGTGTACAGGAACAGGAAGAATTACCTTTCAATGAATATCCAGGTGGTCTGTTTGGCTGACCAGTACATCTCCCATGTGAATGCCAAGTTCCCTGGGTCAGTGCATGACGCGTATGTGATGCGAAATAGCAGCATTCCCTATGTGATGGAACAGCTACAGAGACAGCGTGTGTGGCTAATAGGTGACTCTGGTTACCCCAACCTGCCGTGGCTATTGACCCCAGGGAGGAATCCCAGGACCAGGGCAGAGGAACGGTACAATGAGGCCCATGGGCGTACTAGGAGGGTGATTGAGCGAACCTTTGGGCTCCTGAAGGCCAGATTTAGGTGCCTGCATATGACAGGTGGATCCCTAATGTACTCACCAAAGAAGGTGTGCCATATCATCGTGGCGTGCTGTATGCTCCACAACCTGGCTTTGCGACGCCAGGTGCCTTTCCTGCAGGAGGATGGTCCAGATGGTGGTGTTGTAGAAGCCGTGGAGCCTGTGGAGAGTGAAGAGGAGGAAGACTCTGAGGACGACACAGACAATAGGGACAGAGTGATACAACAGTATTTCCAGTAACACCCAGGTAAGAATCACCCACGCCATTTCACAATTGCTTATAGCCTCCTGCATCTGTACTTTCTGTAGTTCCCCACAGATGTTTTTCATTAATTTTTGCCTTTCCCTTCCCTTCTCAGTGCTGTCTGACTCAGTACCTGACTTCTGCTTGGTTCGCACATGAAATACAGCGTATTGACATTGGTATGTTGTCATGACTAATTGACAGAGCAGAAATTGAACAGTAATATGTAATACATTTGTTAATAATACAGCATGACTCAAAACAGATTTGTGTGCAAAATGTGATTTATTTACAGTGCTAGATATCGGTACATGTGATTCTAAGGGTGATGGGTGGGGGTGGAGGAATATCAATGGCAGAGTCCAGTTCTCAGTCTCACAGGTGCATTGTTCTTTTGCCTGTGGAAGGATGGAGCATAGGCAGTTCATGGTTGGACAGGGTGGCAATGTGGGACAGTGGGAAGACTTGAGGGGGTATGTCCTGCTGGCGGGGGTCTTGACATCCTACTCTGTCTTTTTTTTTGGTCTCAGGCTCCTCTTACGGGGTGGTTGTTCTTCAGCAGGAGGTGGGGTTCTGGGGGGCTGTCGAGGTGTTGGGACCTCCTGTCCACTAGCGCCGGCGGAGGTGGTAGGCTGTTCCTGGTCCGGCCTAGTGACAGGGGCCCTGTGTGGTGCACCATGGTCCCGCAACGCGTCCTCTATCCTGTGGAGGGCCAGGACGATGGTCCCCATTGCGGTCCCGATGATTCTCAGCTCCTCCCTGAACCCCATGTAGCGTTCTTCCTGCTGTGCCTGGATCTCAGTGAACCTGGCACCGCCGTCTCAAGCACCGCTACACTGGGCACCGCCGTCTCAAGCACCGCTGCACTGGGCACCGGCGTCTCAAGCACCGCTACACTGGGCACCGCCGTCTCAAGCACCGCTGAACAGGGCACCGCCGTCTCAAGCACCGCTGCACTGGGCCCTTCATCTCAAGCACCGCTGCACTGGGCACCGGAGTCTCAAGCACCGCTGAACTGGGCACTGCCGTCTCAAGCACCGCTAAACTGGGCTCTTCATCTCAAGCACCGCTGCACTGGGCACCGGCGTCTCAAGCACCGCTACACTGGGCACCGCCGTCTCAAGCACCGCTGAACAGGGCACCACCGTCTCAAGCACCGCTGCACTGGGCACCGCCGTCTCAAGCACCGCTGCACTGGGCACCCCCGTCTCAAGCACCGCTGAACTGGGCCCTTCATCTCAAGCACCGCTGCACTGGGCCCTTCATCTCAAGCACCGCTGAACTGAGCCCTTCATCTCAAGCACCGCTGCACTGGGCCCTTCATCTCAAGCACCGCTACACTGGGCACCGCCGTCTCAGGCACCGCTGAATAGGGCACTGCCGTCTCAAGCACCGTTGCACTGGCCACTCCATCACAGGCACCGCTGGCCCATGAGCGGCAGGGGCTGGGCCACATCTGTGTCGGGCAGGGCTGCACGAGGCACTCTGGGCACCAGGCTCCCTCCAGAACCAGTGGAGACTGTTATCCACTTGTGAGACTGTGGCTTTGCACTCCCCAGGATTGAGCAGTGGGCAGCCCACCCACTGTATAGACTTGTGAGACTGTGGCTTTGCACTCCCCGGGATTGAGCAGTGGGCAGCCCACCCACTGTATAGACTTGTGAGACTGTGGCTTTGCACTCCCCAGGATTGAACAGTGGGTATGGAGGCCCCTCGTGGATCTGGTGTCGTGCACTCATCTGGCTGAGGTGCCCCCCCTTCCCTTCCCCCTGAGGTGCCTGTAGTTTTGCTATCTGATGCCCCTGCAGTGTTCTCTCCGTTAGAGTCAGGTATCCTGTGTGGGCTTTGCCCATGTGATTTGGGCCCAGTGGTCCACGGACAATGCCTGCTACAATGCTCGGACTTGTACATTTCTGTATATGAGAGTTTTTGATGTGTATATATATTTTTTGGGCAGTATTGCAATATATTTCAATGTTTAGAATCATTTCCTTTTGTCTTTGCATTCTTCCGGGGGGTTTGGGGGGTGTAACTGTGATGTATTGCTATGCATTGATGTGTGTGTTGTAGTGGGTGAGGGTGGGGGTGGGTGTGTCGCGTATGTGTGTCCCCGTAATTTTTTCCCTCCCCTGTGTCGTAGGTGCAGTACTCACCGTTGTCTTCTGCGCCGGCGTTCATGCTCCTGGTAGAGGAGCAGGAAGACTATCGCTGGGAGTATGTGGAGTTCGGGTTCCATGCTGTCCTGATTCCTCGTGGGGTGTATGGAGGTGAGCGTTTTCCCTTCGAAATGGCTGTTTCCACTGTGTTTTTATCGGCGGGGCTACCGCCCCAGAAAAGGTGGCGGATTGGTAGGTTGTGATACTGTGGGCGGTACATTGACTCCCGCCTGTCTGTTGGCGGGGACCGCCGCGCTGTTTGTTTGTACCGCCGTGGCGGGCGGTGTGTTAATGTGGCGGTCTCTGTTGGCGGTTACCGCATCGGTCGGAATTCCATTTTTTTTACCGCCAGCCTGTTGGTGTTTTTGCCGCCGCTTTAACACCGACCGCCAGGGTTGGAATGACCACCTATGTCTTATAGTCTGCAGTGGGTGCATCGGCCAGGGCACGCTCCACACCCTCTAGATATCTCACCGTATGGGAAATCAGTTTTTGGTTGGCAGAACTGAGGCAGCTTAGGGTTGCATGTCTGCCTCAGTGTGCAGCCTCCTGATTCCCCATACGGCCTGTTTCCCAGAATTGGAATTGTGCACTCCCCCAAAAGTACTCACAGCAGGTGGTGAACCCTGCAGCAATCATTCAGGGTCTTAGAGCATAGGCAGAACATGTGGGGCACGGTTTTGACTGCTGACCTGCAGAGCCGGCAGGGTTCATCTTTTGTGGGCCCTCTCCATTGGGCTCTCGTGTCTGTCTACTGGGAGGACCCCCAAGCAATAAAGCAAGTAGTTCCTCTTGATGCTACAGGTTAAGACTTCGCCCAGGTATGGCTGGGGGCGAGGGTCTTTTAGCTATTTAGTACTAGCCAGGCATGATGCCTTTTCTCAAGAGTTATCCTGTTTTCAGTTAGGGACAGATGCTTTGTTACTTCTTTAGTTGAGGTTAGTGGTAAAGCTCTAATGACCAAAAGCTCTTGATGTTGAACTGCTGTATTGAAGCATCAAGATATTTTCATGCCGGCGAGCAGGGCTTCATTGTTATTTCCCCCCATATGTTGTAGTTTATAGTGTTCCTGGCCGCACTCCTTGTTTTATTAAACAAGTTGATATAAGCTGGGAGCCTTGCTAGAGACTGTTACGGTAAACTGAACTCCAGCCTTATCTGTGCTGATGATGTATAACTTGGAAGCTTAAACATTTGCCTATATATGCTCGCTACAGTGTCATCCAAGACCTTTCAGTCTCTGCCACAAAGTGCAATACTTCTGTAAGCTAATGTAGGGATCACCTTAGCTCTAGCTATTTCTAGCAATGGGCTGAGCGAGTACTTGTTCAGTTTGGTTGACAATATCTGAAGCCCCCTGGGGACAGCAGCACCTTTCTGTCTTATTTTTTCTTTGTTCTTTGTGTTTAAGAAAGTAGCCATGACAGTCAAACAGAAGACCCAGGTATTTATAAGTTGCTGTTTCTTCAAGCGTGCTCCCGCTTAGTCCCCAGGTTGCGACCCCACTTCAGGGATCCCTTGCCTAGAATCATGGTTTTAGTTTTTTTGTGGTTGATTTGCAGCCCATTCTCAAAGGAGTAATCTTCAGTGGCTTACAAGAGGCGTCACATGCCAGCCCTTGCTCTACTGAGTAGCACAGTGTCATCTAAATATAGAAGGTTCGACAGCTGCTTCATCCCCAGTCGTGGTGCGTGGGAGTTGATTGAAGAAAGCACTGTTAAACAATCAGCCATAAAGGGATTGAATAAAGTGGGAGCCAAAGCATAGCCCTGCTTTTGGCCTCTGGTCGTTGGGATCCTCCTAGATAGGATTTCACGTGCTGGTGTACAGGGTCTCAATGGCTTTCAGGAGTTGAGGTGGGATTTGCCAGCTATTACGTTTTTGACAAAGCCTGCTTCTACTGATGCGATTGAAGGATGCTTTGTAATTAATAAAGCAGAGATAGAGTGGGAGTTTTACAACCATTGAGGAATCAAGGATGAGAGATAGAGCCATAATATTGGTACCTGTGCCTGAATTGCTGGTGAACCCCACTCGATTTGTGGAAATTATTCATTCTTGACCAGCCCAGTCGACCAGATGTTCGAGGAGAGCGCCAGCGAAGTATTTTGCTTCATTGTCGATAAGCACAATCAGTTGGTAATTTCTAGGATCTGATTTGTCGCCGCCTTTGTATATTGGAGAGACTATGGATTTCCTCCAGGATTCCGGGATTGGGTCACCAGCTTGGGCGTGATTGAATAGGGGGCCATGACTTAGGCCCACTTAGGTGGGTAGAATTTATAGATACCCTGAGGGAACCCATTTGGGCTGGGGGCTCCCGTCTTCCTCCCTCTGACTATTAGCTGTTGAATTCCTGCCCAGGAGATGTTGAGTTCGCTGTCCACATTACTGGTGTCACAGGAGTCCGGTTCATCAGTCTGGGTAGGTCAAAATCCTAATCATAATCCTCTTCACATTTGGTTAGATGAAAGTGAGTTTGCCTCCAAGATGTTTGAGTCCAAGACTGGACTATGTGGGTTTTTTAGGGTGTTTACAGTGCTCTGAGGTGCTTTTTTTAAAATTGCAATAGATCACACACATGCTCCTCAGGCATATGTGTGTTCTCTATAGGTGCACCCCTATTTTAGGGGTGCACCAAGTGGGGCCTTTATCCTATTGCCACCCCTGGTTTTGCATTTCCTATATTGCGATTTCTTAATAACAAATTGCTATTTAGGAAATGCAAAACTGGCCCATTGACTCAAATGTAATGGGGTTTCTTAATACAGGTTTTCTAATAGCGATTCCTACTTTGTAAGAATCGCTATTAGGAAATTAGTATCTTTGTACATAGCATTTGCATTTCTTAAATAGAGATTTCTATGAAGTCGCTATTTAAAAAATGCGAAATGGCATTTTCGTACATCTGGCCCAATGTTGCAGCAAATGTTGCACTGATATTATCAATGATGTTATAAAAGATGTCATCAGTGCTGTAATAGCTGGGGTAATTAGAAGCGCATGGCGAGTTATAGTTGCCTTAGGGCATGAGTCGCCACTAGGAAGTTATAGTTAGGACCTAGTTTCCCTAGATGCAGCATTTTTTTTTGTTTTGCCTATAACTTTGACGCCGCTTGATTAATCTTTACGAAATTTTCGAAACTTAGACTTTGGTCAGTTCAGCTGCTGTCATGAACGTTTTGGGGTGATCAGTTAAGCAGGGTCTGAGTAAAAAGGGGGTGGGTCCCAAAACACGTTTTCCCCATTCATTTTCCATGTAATCTTTGGACATGCCTGCAGCCCAAACTGCTGAAGGGAATTACTCCAGATTTGGCAGGAATCTAGATCCTGTTGCATAGATCACACTTTTTGTGGTTTGGTGCGAATCCATTCAGTAGTTTTGAAGTAATTAAAGGGCCAAAAATATAGATACATAGGGATGCGTATCCTTTGCAGATACAGACCCGATCCACAAATCCAGGGAAAAAGGAAAGCCCTGACCGGCTGGCAGCAATCTGACAGAAAAATTGTATTCACCTTTTTATATATATATATATATATATATTTATATATATATATATATATATATATATATATATATATATATATATATATATATATTTATATATATATATATATATATATATATATATATATATATATATATATATATATATATTAGTTACAGTTAGCACCAACTATTCCTATGCACAAAATATTTTTTGTTTTGCTAATAACTTTGGGGCCGTTTGACAAATCTTCCCTAAGTTTTACCTATTGAATGATAGTTAGTACAGCTGCTGTCTGGAAATTTTCGATGTGATTCATCAAGCTGGGGCAGAGACAAGGGGAGGGTTGGTCCCAAAACACTTTTTCCCTATTCAATGTCTATGGGGATTTTGCAATTTTTTAACACAACTACAGCCTGAACCACTGAACGAATTTACGCCGAATTTGGCAGAAAGGTAGATCTTGGTCAAGAAAGATCTCTTTTTGTTATTTTATGCAAATATGTTTGGTAGTTTTGGAGTTATTAAAGGGAAAATAAAATATATATATGGGGACTTTGCAGATCCACTCAAAGGGGATTCGTGGATCTGGGATAAAAGCAAGGCTCTGATTGGTTGGATGCAACCTCACCAGAAAATTGCGGCCGCCATTTTGTTTGCTGCTTGGGCCAGGGGAAGGAAAAATAAATACATAAGGAGTCAGGATGCAGGATCCTGACCTCATAGGACACATGGAGGAGTCCCTGAGGGACCCCTCAAGGGCAAAAGGTGCACACATTTTGTGGGCAGATCCGCGGAACTGTGGATCCACTGTGGTGCTCCGTGTGACCCCCAGCGTGGATCCATAGCCCAAATTAAAAAGTATACACTTTCACACACACCAAACCCCAGCCGCGCACACCAAAGGTGTGTGCCGTGTGTGGGGCTGGGTGCATGCAAGGGGGGGCAGCAGTGGTTACATTAATGTACTGTAATTATTATATATTACTTTGTGTGAAAAAAAATCACTGAAAAAAACGAAGGTTACAGGAACATTATAGGTAGGTTCACATTTTACCTATACAAAACTATAGAAATTCAGCAGGTATGTTATACTTAGAGTTATACTTTTCTGAAAAAACTATAACTCATGCCGTTAGGTAACTTTAGGCCACAAGTTATAGTTTCTCAACAAAAGTATAAGTATAACCTAACGATAACATTCCCTGTAACCTTTATTTTTTTGAGTGAAAATATATGTATAAAACTCACAGTTACCATCTATAATTCGATATATTTATATATATATATATATATATATATATACATATATATATATATATATATATATATATATATATATAATAATGCAACAAAACGGTCCTCATTGTGGCGCGCATTTCATGCTGGTGCAGACGTGAGGAATGGACCTTTCCTCTAGATTATGTTTAAAACAAACAACTGGCAACAATTGTAGCGCTGCACTCCAGGAGCGTTTCTATACTTTTTGAATCTCAGTCGTATACATCACCAACCATTACCACCGACCCGTTTCGACCTCCCAGTCTTGCTCACAGTGTATTTTTTCAATGTCTCTTATTTATAGTCTATTCCCTATTACCCAACCTAGTGCATTATGGGACATGTAGTGAACTTTAAAAACATATTATCCAAATTAAAGGATGCAACATATCATAATATTCCAGAAAATAAAGTATGAAACACCACTGTGCACAAACTTATGGAGAATGATCTTATCAACAAATAGATATATAAATGAGAGCGGAAGTGGAGGCCCCATATTAGAAACCAATATCATTTTTCCAACTATGAGGGGTCCACTGATCAAACCACAATTGTTAAACACTAGTGTTGAAGTTCTTTCACTATCTATAGCCGTTATTCATATTTTCAGTTCACCTTACTATTCTATCAATAACACATATTTAAAGATGTTCCAGATATTACCAAAGATACCCATTTGTATTCTTATATGATCAATTATATATCTACATATTGTATGATAATATATGTGTTTCTACATATTCAATTATAAATTATAGTGAAGTTCCTTGTCCCCTTTGAGATCCCTCTGGGTCTTGGTTTTAAGCTGCATTATAAACCGTGATTCCAAGCGTCTTAGTTTCATCTCTCGGTCTCCTCCCTTCTCATTGTAGCCAATGCGTGCAATTCTAAAGAATTTAATGTCTGTCCATCTCACTCCATCATGTATCATCAAATGTTTGGCCATAGCATAAGTTAAATCCTTATTTTGCACAGCTCTAATATGTTCTAGAATCTGCTTCTTGAGCGGGCAGATCGTACTCTCCACGTAGCGTAGTCCACAAACACACACTATTTTATAGACCACATAACTGGTGTTACAAGTGATCCTTTTATTAATCGTCAACTTGTTGCCTCAATAATCAAAGTATTCTTTCATATTTGTCCTTATGCGGCATGCTTTGCACTTCCCACAACATACAAAACCAGTTGTTTGAGCTGTCAACCAATTTGAATCTTTCTTCATCTGGAAGTGACTATTAACCAATGGGACGGTGCCTTTTTATACGTTATCATTGGTCTATCTCCCACCATTTTCACAACATCTGGTTCCTTTTTTAACACATCCCAGTATTTCTTAAGGATGTTCAAAATTAGATGATTCTCCTTGCTATATGTCGTAAACAATCTTATGTTGGATTCATTCTTTGCTACATTAGTCATTGGTTTGTTTAATATCTCCTCTCTTGTCCGAGATCTTGCTTTTTGTTCTCTAGATCTTATGTCTTTATATTTATATTTTATCTGAATAATCTGAATTGTTTGTGATTTGGTGTAAATCCATGTAACAGTTATTGGGAAATTAAGGTTCAACATGTATGTATAGTTCATGTGGTGGTCCAACCATGCTCCACCATTGTGGTTCCATGAGCTCAACAAGCACCAATGTGGTTGGCGGGCCCTAACCTGAAGGAAAAGTTTCAGCTCCCACATTATGACTTGGGGACTCGGTTCCTGAGTCCTACAAAATAAATTACAATAACACATAAAGGCCAGGGTAGGGGGTACGCTAATCCTATGGGCCATGTGTATGGGGAATCCAGGAGGTTGGCCTCCTGGTGGCCAAAATAAAAATAAATGTTTTTGTGAGGGGTTCTATGTATCTGTGGATCTACCGGGAACCCAAGCCTCGGCCCCTGGAGATTCGAGGTGGATCAGTGGCACAACAAAAAATAAGGTTGGGTGCCTGCGTGCAGTTGGGCACAGAACAGGCCCTGTGCCCAACTCAACACCGCACACAGTCTTTGGCTCTGTGTGACCAAGCGCTGGCTGTAGGGCACTGTGCCCAACTCTAACCTTCACACAGTGATGGACAGCTTACTTTACGTTAAAGAAACCATTGAAAATCCCCGGAAAAAACGAAAGGTGAAAGAGACATTATAGGTACGAATTGTAACAATATTTTACTTTACATTGAAAAAAACTGTCAAAAATCCCTGAAAAAAAACAAAAAACAAAGGTTAAAGGGACACTATAGTTATGTGAAAATGTCAGTTAAAGCATAACTTTATGAACTAACAAAACCACTGAAATTACCCAATATTACTGATCACAAGTAACTATACCTTGTGCACTAAAGTAACTGTAACGTGTACCCTCCACATGCCCTCTCGTATCCTCACATATCACATCACTCATGACAAATTCAATGACTGCGTTGATACCAACCCTCATGAAATCTAAAATGGCATAATTGATTAAAACATTATGCCTGACTGATTAACCTGATTAGGAGTGTAAAAGGAACATTTGAATATTGGTTTCTTTGCTGAGACTGCGAATAGCTAGAAGTATTATGCTCCTAAAAGAATATCAATCTGCTCAGATGTTCTCTTACTGCTAAATTGAAAGGATAACCATCTGCTGAGAAGTTCTGATGCTATGTCCTTAGTGATCTGGATTCCATCTCACACATGAGTTGTCAGCAGAATGCAGACATGATGCCTGGTTTATTGATAATCCATGTCATGGTAATGAAGATTAATGTTTAGAAATAAATTTATACTTCATATGTGTGAAACAAAAAATATCTCATTAAACGTTTATTGTATTCTGATTTAATTCATGTTATCTTTGCCCAGTGCATTTCACATTGGTGCGTTTTATCAGGGATTTGCCAATGGGTAAACACCCAGAACGTATGCAATATAGTATCTGACTGTAATACAAATCAAATATCCAAACATTTTATTGTGCACAAAACTGGAGACAAAAAGTAATACAATCATAATGAGACAATGAAAAACTTAAATGCCATGATACTGGCCTAATAAGAGAAATTCATGTGTGGAAATACAACTTAAGTGATTATCAACAATAGCCAGTCAGTGAAATCTGGCAAAGAGTAAAGGTACATTCTAAGGAAAAAGGCAATGTGTAAAAAAAGGAGGAATACTGAAGTCAGCATAAACATTAAAATAGACTGTAATTAGGGGTTTGTGAAATTTGTGCACTTTTTAGGCTAGAGTAATTGAGAGAAATTTCACAAAAACGATGTGAAATTACACGCAAATATGAAAAATGTGCACAAAAGTGACACAAAACCACATCTTGTGTTCCAAAAAAACACTCAAAATTGCAATTCCGTGGCACACGCATGTGGCCATATTGACTGAAAGTGCCACTGCCTCTAATCTGCTCTTGGATCTTCTCTGGCTGTATTCCATAATACATCCACATCCATCCCAATTTTGCCCACGATTCTCATTTTTTTAACATTCTTGTCACTTTTTATTGCCTTTCGGCTCTTCTTTGTTTTTATTTTTCATTTTTCCCTGTCTGCCTGTTGTGCTTGTTTTTGTTACCTCCCACATCATGGCAGAGTCATGGAATGTGCCAGCGCCATAGGTGGCCTGCCCTAGAAGCAGTAAGTGCAAGGGAGTTACGCTGCACCATATTTTTATGATGAGATGGCAGCACTTCTTAGGTCGAGCCTAGGCAGCGCACATTTGAGTTGGGCAAACATTTTTTAAGTTATAAGGTATTTTAACTTAGTGAGATCTGTTGTTGCAGTATTTTACCAAAATATGGATTCATTTCATGACACTTCACGGAAGTATCAGTGTACATAGTAATGACAAGTCATTAGGTATCGTACGAAGAATTCAGCCGATACGGGTTTCGTCCCTGACTTCTTTATCATTTCTAGGAGGACTTGTGCATCTAGAAATTGAGTTGCTGATACTTCAGGCTCATAGCATTTCCAACATCATGGTGTTGGATTCTAAATTACTTTTTTTTTGTCCTCATTCAACCCCGCTTACTGAGCCACCTCTTAGTTCCTGAAACCTTCTCACCCTCTGACCAAGAAGAGAGACTCGAGTCAAGGGATGCACCTTTGTATCTCCCGGTCTGCCTAGGCAAACCTGCAGGAGCATCAAACGGTGGCTAATCATTGGACTAAACCGAGAAAACAACCAACCCAACATCGCATAGTCACAAAGTGGCAGATATTAACAGGAAAACAGATTCAAACTACACCCTCCCATTCTAATAATGATGACCACAGTTCTACGTTTCTCTTAGAGCCCTGCACATTTAGATCCATATTCGCCGCACGAAGAACTGCATTAAACCAATCTGTATAGCTCGGAGGGTGCTCCTTCATCCAATTTTTGCAGATTTCATTCCGGCCCAACACAATTACATAAAACAAGAATGTGCGATTAGCTTTATTCACCCTGCTCCATATACCCTCATCCTGAAGCTGCCCAAATATTATCAGTGGGAGTGATACATTAATTTTCCAGCCTAGCATAGATGATAATGCCCTGAAAACCTCCTCCCAAAACAACTGAATAGCGGGGCAATCCCAGAACATATGTATATCCGTTGCTCCTGGCTCGCCACATTTCGGACATTTAATCACCTCCCCCTTCTTAAACTTGGCTAGTTTTGTCAGAGATATATACGCTCTGTGTAGAGTATAAAGATGGTTTTTCCTTAATGGGGCAGGCTTCAATACTTCATACAGAGTCACAAACGACTTCTTCCACCATGACCCAATCTTGACGCCTGACATCGCCTTGCCCCATAGCTTGTTTGGTAGGACAAAATTCTCATCAAGAGTTTCTAATATTTCCCAGTACCAAACCGCCAACCTCTTCACAGGTGCCGAGTCCGCCAGATCTAAAAAAGAATCCTCCAAAGCATTTACCACTCCCAATCCCCCCTTAATTCCTTTTTCCCACTCTGTTATCTGTAGATATTTTAACCTGGACAGTGATCCATCCGTTAATCTTACCAAATCATCCCAAAAAAGTAAAATACCCTCTCGCGCAAGCTCACCCCACCTTTCCACACCTGCCCTTTTGAGTGGCAATGCTAGGATATCTTGACAGCATTCTGGGGTGCCCGGGGAATCCCAGATAGGGGCCTGATTGCTGTAATAGTGTACACCCAACCGTCGTCTCAGCTGATACCAGCTCCTTGCCATTCCTTGCAGTACTTTAAGTTTAACTTTTTTGAAACATTTAGGGTCGCCGAATTTAAATAGAAAAGACTTTGAGGCCCCTTTCACAGATAAAACCATTGCCTTATACATTCTGCCCACTGCTGAACCGTCTGGGGACAGAAACAACATCCTTGAGTTTTTAAACAAGAAAGCCCACGCATAATATGTCAAATCAGGTAGAGCCAGCCCTCCCTTTTCCCTTCTTCTGCATAGTTTTTTCCATGATATCCTCGGCCCCTTTGAATTCCAAATAAAACTACTTATTGCTTGCTGCATTTTATCCAGGTATCCCTTATGCATTGCCAAAGGTATTGCTGAAAACACAAAATTCCATTTGGGCAGAATAAACATCTTAATTAAATTTATCCTCCCGAGAATCGTCAAAGGGAGATATGCCCATTTTTGTAGCATAGCTTTACATTCCACTAATAATTTTTGTGCGTTCCTTTCCACTAAGTCCTTCAAATTTTGGGTCACTAAAATGCCCAGATACCGTATTTCCTGCTTGTTTGATATTGACCCTACTTCCATATTCCACTTCATAGTTTCTGTTTTCCCCACATTAATCCGATACCCTGATATCCTTCCAAATTGTTCGGCAAGATCTTTAACTGTGTTAAAAGCTAAAGGCAGGTTATTAGTATATATCAGTAAGTCGTCTGCATATAAAGAGATTTTATTTTCCCAGCCATTGCAGCAAAAGGGCGAGATAAGAGGATTTTGTCAGATTTTTCTAGCAAACGGCTCAATATACAGATTAAACAATACAGGTGACAGGGGGCAACCCTGCCTAGTACCTCTTGAGATTGTAATGGAGTCCGTAAGTTTCCCATTCACCAGAATCTTAGCACGAGGTGATGTATAGATCCGGTCAATAACCCCACAAAACTTAGATCCTAAGTTGGCCCGCCTCAAGACCGATTTCAAAAAGTTCCAATTTACTTGGTCAAAGGCCTTCATTGCATCTAAGATAATAATTGCCAATGGCGACCCAAACGTTGTAGCCATATCTATTGCCCCGATCAGTTCAAAAGTTAATTCATGCAGATATCTGCCTTTAGAAAAGCCTTTTTGATCCGGGTGCACTAAATTATTCGCTATCTTACTCAGCCTATCCACTAAAATCTTAGCTAGCAATTTATAATCGCTGTTCAGCAATGATATAGGCCTGTAAGAAGCACATTTCGCTGGATTTTTATCCGGTTTCAAAATTAGAGAGATCACCGCCTCATTCCACGAAAGAGGAATGTCATTACCACATTCCAGAATCCCCCCCAAACAACTCAGTCAGTACTGGGATCATTGAGTCCCCTAATACCTTATAAACTTCCACTGGGATACCATCCGGGCCTGGCGGCCTCCCCGATTTACTACTAATCGAGGTTGTCCTAATTTCCTCAGCCGTTATTGGAGCATTCAATGCTTCCCTCTCCTGCAACGATAAACCTAAAGATATATCAGCCCCCATCCAATCCGTTACCACACCTTCATCCACCTCTAACCCCTCAGAATATAGTTGTGCAAAAAAATTTCGGAAAGCCGATTCTATTGCTGCCTCATCCGTACTTTTTTCTCCTGAATGCTCCATTTCAACCTCGTTGATGTAGTTCCTGACACGATCTGTTCTGCCTTTCCAGGCTAACAATTTCCCCGCATTTTCCCCATATTCAAAATGAGCCAATTTGCTTGCCTCCCATTTCCTTTGAATTCTTCCCTGTAGTATTTTCTCCAACTGGCTTCTCAACCCATCCAAGCTGTCCCTCAAAGCCTCGGTCTCCCCTGCTTCTATTATTTCGACTTTATGTTTTCGCATTTCCTGCTCTAGCGCATTAATCTCATCTCTCTGCCGTTTATGTTTCTGGATGGAACTACTCCTTATCTCCCCGCGAATAACCGCTTTAAACGTATCCCATACTACTTATAAAGGTGCGGAGCCCAAATTTACACTAAAAAAAAATTCTGATTCCTTACGCAGCTTTAACAACACCTCCTGATCTAATAACAAGGACCGATCAATCGTCCACCGATTACTGAAACTTGTCTGCTGAAAACTCATTTTTAACACCACCGCTGAGTGATCTGATAAATGCGAGGGCAGATACGCTATATTCTTCACCTCCTCTCTCAGACGTGTATCTAATAAAAAATAATCTATTCAAGAGGCATGTCTATATTTCTTATTAAAAAAAGAAAAATCCCTGCTATTCCCCACCCTTTGTCTCCAGATATCGCATAGGCCAAATTCCTTCATCATCCTCCTTAAATATTGTTGCGACTTAGGCGTGCCTCGTGATTTGCAGTTATGCCTATCCAGCTCATTGTCTAACACCACATTGAAATCACCCATCAAAATAACCGGGTCCGAAAATTCAAGAAGCTGGGAAAAGAGATGCTTTAAAGATTCTATATCGTCGCAGTTGGGGCCATAGTATCCTGCTAAGACCAGATTACGACCCCCAAATTGTATTTTGACTATCACCCATCGCCCTGCTATATCTGATCTAGATTCCAAAATTGCCATACCCCCCTGCTGTGAATATTTAACTAAGATTGCCACCCCTTTATTATGATAGTTGTGTTCTGTACATGAAAATGTTTGAACCCATCTCAGCTTTTGTATTATATTAATGCACTCCGCCTTTGTTAAATGCGTTTCCTGCAAAACTAAAATTTGCGCAGTAGAATCCTGCAGATACTGTAATATTCGTTCCCTTCTTCATCGCACCCTCAAGCCATTAACATTCCATGAAAGGATTTGCAGTGATATATTCTGCACCCCCTGCCTTCTCTCCCTACTAGCTATTAATCAATCTTAGGTAACAGATGACTGGGTTGAAAGAGGCACTACTTTTTACTTTTTTCCCACTCTCCCTCCCCAACCCTAAACCTACCTCCCTCTCCCCATCCCCTTCCCCCCCTACCCCACCCGTGGAGAACCCCCCCCCGACTAAGGACCATAATGATCCAAATTTTGGAGCGCCCCGTGTTCCTGGGAGAATTTTAACATTAAACATTAAACGCAACCTAATTCGGTGGACTGCCCTTTTTTTACCACTACCAATAACTCATCGGCCTCACTTATATCTCTGATATTGTACATTTTGTTATTGTACATGACCCTGAGGGAGGTTGGAAATTTCAACTGGGCCGAGACCCCCAGAGATTTGAAAATCTCCAAACGTTTCCCCAGTTCCCACTGCCTATCCATAGTAACCCTGGATAGATCAGACCTAATCTCAAAAACAATATCATTCACTCTTAAAGATTTTTGTTTCAATGCTCTAGATAAAATCTTTTCTTTCATCTGGTATGACAAAAAGTTTATCAAAATTTTCCAAGGTCTACTGCTGTTCATTCGCAGCTTAAAGGGGTCTCGATGGATTCTCTGAATTTCCTTCCCGATTTCCTCCTCAGTCTCCTCCAGATTCACCGCTTACTTGATTAATGATACTACAAAGGCCTTAAGATCGTTCCCTTCTATACCTTCAGGCTGGTCGGTCAGCAAGGGGAGAAGGACGGTCAGCAAGGGGTGAACATGGCGTGCTGCGGAGTTCCCGTAGCGCGCTAGGGCTCTTCCGGTTCCGGTTCCTGGGGGGCGCGGCAGGACGCGGCTGCCGAGCGGATTGCGGCTGTAGGCACACGGATGTGCGCGCCGCAATGTTTGGAGTCTGAGGCAGACTGGAGGGCAGCGGGGGCTGTCTGGTGGCGCCGGGCCGCGCTGGAGCTGCGTCTGGGCTCGGAAAGGCGTGGCGCGAATTCCCATTCGGGGGAATAGCGGCAGCAGCAGCTGCAGCAGCGGAACGGGTGGAGCAGCAGCCGAGAAGTTGCGGCAAGGAGTACAATCTAAAGAAAATTTGGAGAAGGGAGCTAGGAGAAAAACGGTGAGGCAGTGTGGGGGGGGGGTGATTTCCCTTCCCCCCCGCTTTTCTTAACAAGAGTGGAGGGGACTGATCAGTGGCTTCGGGACAATTTGGCTGCGAGTGTCGAGGAGAAGGGAGACAAGGGGGGGTCAGCCAAAAAAAATCCGAAATCTAAAGCTGGGGAAGGAGGAAGGATTGCAGTGAGGAAGGTGGGGGAAAGCAAGCTTAAGGGGAGAGATAAGTTAACGCCCTCCCTAAGGTCTTTTTTTAAAGTGAGACCAGAGGTAATTAAGCTAACCCCTGGGCAGGCCAGAGTGGCAATGGAGGTTACCGCCAGGCAGTCGGATAATGGTGCCAGTGAGGGCAGGGGGTGGGCGAGGCCCCCCCGCCACTGCCAGGAGAAGAACAGACGGCCCCAGTGCAAGTTCAGATCCCAAACGCTATGCCCACAGAGATTCAAGTCTCCGTGACTAAGTCGGTAGCTGTGGAACCCCCTCAAGCCGCTTCTGTTATCTCTCCTTCACTGAGTTCTTCGTTGGAGGCGTTAATTTTGTCTATTTCTGAGGATGTAAAAAAAGGTTTTGCGAACTCAGAGGTAAATCAAGGGGAGATAAGAGAGGTTTGTGCTAATTTAGAAAAGAAAATTGATGGCGTAATGGAAAGAACACAGGCCCTGGAAGAAGCGATGGGGGGTATGAAGGAGGAATTGGCACAGCATAAGGGTGAGATCGATACACTGAAGGGGAGCGAACAGGCATTAAAAAACAGGGTTGAGCAGCTGGAAAATTATTCAAGAAGAAATAATTTAAAACCTCTAAATTACTTTTGTGCCAAATAATATAAATGGATCTTGATGTCTGGGTTTTAGTAGGTTCTTTTTATAGATTTTAATATTTTTATTGTCAAACTTAAAGAAGTCCTCAGGAAGGGGCGTAACACGTGTATGGTGAATTCTTTGTGCAATCAAGATCAACACATTTGTGCTATTTGTTTGTTTCAAGAAGCTATGTGGATTTGTTTATGTTAACTTTTGTTGGATGTTTAGTAAAGAATTACTCCTTAACACAACTGTTGGATTTTACATATTGTTATTGTTCATACACTTTCCACACACTTCTAAGAACACACCCCAACACATCACCCCACACATCACATCAACCATGACCTCACACATCACCCATACCACATCATGGCACCTCAAAGACACCCCAGGTTCTCTGAGGAGGAGCTCAGGGTCATGGTGGAGGAAATCATCTGGGTAGAGCCACAGCTATTTGGATCACAGGTGCAGCAGACATCCATTGCAAGGAAGATGGAGCTATGGCGGAGAATTGTCGACAGGGTTAACGCAGTGGGACAGCATCCAAGAACATGGGATGACATCAAAAAGAGGTTGAACGACCTACGGGGGAAGGTACGTTCCGTGGTATCCAGATACCAGGTAGCGGTACAGAGGACTGGCGGTGGATCCCCACCTACTCCCCCACAACTAACAACATGGGAGGAGCAAGTCTTGGCGATCATGCATCCTGAGGGCCTCGCAGGAGTAGCAGGAGGACTGGACTCTGGTAAGTCAAAGCTTTACTACTATATCCCCCACCCTACCTGCATGCCATCACAAACCCCAACACCTACCCTCTCACCCATCACCCCAAGACTGCACAGATACAACACTATCACAACCCACACACCCCAATACCAAGCCCTGCATGTGACAACAATGCATGGACACCCATCACAGACCTGCATGGACACCCATCACCACAGCATGCCCAGTAGAGAGACTCAGCTATCCCACACAATCACCACTCACACAAGGGCCAAGGCGATAATGCAAGCACAGTAATAGAGGGAAACCCACCCATTGCACAAGATGGCACACACAGATACAATAACAATGCATTTACACCCCAACAGGACCCCTACACAACATTACCGGACAGGAGGTGCCAGCCATATCCAGTCCACCCACAGAAGAGGCCCACAGTTATGACAGCAGCTCTGCACGCCTGGATCAAGATGACCAGCCCGGCCCATCAGGTACCTCTGGACAGTCGGTTCCCCTGCCACAGTCCCAACCCACCACTGAACCTCCCACTCAGGAAACACCACCACAGCACCCACCCAGTGGGCCTGTGCTACTGTCCCCAGGACACGTCAATCAGCAGTGTGTCAACCACAACAGGGGCCCCAGGCAAACCCACTAACCCAAGACGATCGGGGGACCTGGGGTCAGTGGCAGTGGGCACACGGTTCAGGGGACAGAGACACAGGACAACAGGGAACCTGAGAGGACTGCTGTGCGACGGGGGGAGGACAGACCCAGGGAATCCACTCTCCACGAGGCACTCTCCAACATCATGGGAGCATACCACCATTCCCAGGAGACCATGGGCACGGCACTGGCCAAGTTTCAGGAGACCCAGAGGCTGCAGTAGGAACAGTACCTGGGGATCAAGGAGGACTTGAAGTCCATGAACACCACCCTGGTCACCATTGCAGGGGTGCTGGCAGACATGGCCAACACCATGAGGGAGAAAGTGGCATACCCACGGGCCCCTGACACCAGCCTGAACGATTAACAGCCTTCCACATCCAACGGCGCTAGTGGACAGGAGGTCCCGCCACAGGAACAACAGGCCACCAGCTCCCACCCCATGCAGAATGAGAACCACACCGCAAACGGTCCCTGCGATCCAGGCACAAGACAGAGAACATTGCCAAGACCCCGCCAGGAAATAGGACTCACCTGATTGTCACCCTTCTGTCCCACTATGCCACCCTGTCCACCTTGAACTGACATTGCTCCACTTCCTATGCCCCATTGGACAATGCACCTGTGATACAAACAGACTGGACTCTACCATGGATATTCTTCCACCATCACCCCAACCTATTGCGCATCCCCCTCTATTCATTAGCACTTAAATAAACACCCTTGAATCAAAAAACAATCTGGAGTCAGTCTGTCCTTTCACAAATGTATTATTACAACCTCTTAGACAAATATCAATGTAAATGTTCATTTGCACATACCAAGGTATGACAGTTGCTGCGCAGCAGTAAACAGAGCAGAAGGCAGAATGTGGTACCCAGATCTGTGAAAAGGAAAGCCAAAGTGAATTGTCAGGGTCCATTCACAGAGGTAAGAAGGCAGACTTATACAATGTCCTACATTAGTCAGATATGAGCAGTGCCAGTCTCTTACCTGTGTCTCACTGGAAGTACTGCATGATGATGTTGTTTCGGTTGTCAATATCTTCTTCCTCTGCCTCCTCTTCCTCACTGTCCACAGGCTCAACAGCTGCCACAAGACCAACATCAGGCCCATCCTCCTGCAGAAAAGGCACCTAGGGGGTCATTCTGACCCTGGCGGTCAAAGACCGCCAGGGCGGAGGACCGCGGGAGCACCGCCGACAGGCCGGCGGTGCTCCAATGGGGATTCCGACCGCGGCGGTAAAGCCGCGGTCGGACCGGCACCACTGGCGGGCTCCCGCCAGTGTACCGCCGCCCCATTGAATCCTCCACGGCGGCGCAGCTTGCTGCACCGCCGCGGGGATTCCGACCCCCCCTACCGCCATCCAGATCCCGGCGGTCCGACCGCCGGGATCCGGATGGCGGTAGGGGGGGTCGCGGGGCCCCTGGGGGCCCCTGCAGTGCCCATGCCACTGGCATGGGCATTGCAGGGGCCCCCGTAAGAGGGCCCCTACATGTATTTCACTGTCTGCTGCGCAGACAGTGAAATACGCGACGGGTGCAACTGCACCCGTCGCACAGCTTCCACTCCGCCGGCTCGATTCCGAGCCGGCTTCATCGTGGAAGCCTCTTTCCCGCTGGGCTGGCGGGCGGTCTGAAGGCGACCGCCCGCCAGCCCAGCGGGAAAGTCAGAATTACCGCCGCGGTCTTTCGACCGCGGAACGGTAACCTGACGGCGGGACTTTGGCGGGCGGCCTCCGCCGCCCGCCAAGGTCAGAATGACCGCCCTAGTGTCGCAAAGCCAGGTTGTGCAACATGCAGCATGTCACGATGATCTGGCACACCTTCTTGGGTGAGTAGTATAGGGCGCCACCTGTTAGATGGAGGCACCGGAATCTGGCCTTCAGGAGGCTGAAAGTCTGCTCAATAATCCTCCTAGTTCGCCCATGTGCCTCATTGTAGTGTTCCTCTGCCCTTGTCCTGGCATTCCTCACTGTGGTCAGTAGCCATGAGAAGTTGGGGTAACCAGAGTCACCTGTAACTGTCGAGGGATAGCTGTTAGACATACACTAACCCTTAGGGACTAAACCATACCCAGACACCTATTCATACTGTGTGGGGACCTTGGGCTCACCTATTAGCCGCACACGATGCCTCTGGAGTTGGCCCATCACATAAGGGATGCTGCTATTCCTCAAAATGTAAGCGTCATGCACAGAGCCAGGATACTTGGCATTCACATGGGAGATGTACTGGTCTGCCAAACACATCATCTGCACATTCATTGAATGGTAGCTTTTACGATTTCTGTACACCTGTTCATTCCTGCAGGGGAAGACAAATGCCACATGTGTACTATCAGTTGCACCAATGATGTTGGGGATATGTCCCAGGGCATAGAAGTCACCTTGCACTGTGGGCAAATCCTCCACCTGGGGCAATACGATGTAGCTGTGCATGTGTTTCAGCAGGGCAGATAACACTCTGGACAACACGTTAGAGAACATTGGCTGAGACATCCCTGATGCCATGACCACTGTTGTTTGAAAGGAACCATTGGCCAGGAAATGGAGCACTAACAGGACCTGCACTAGAGGGGGGATACCTGTGGGATGGCGGATAGCTGACATCAGGTCTGACTCCAAATGGGCGCACAGTTCTTGGATTGTGGCACAATCAAGTCTGTAGGTGATAACGATGTGTCTGTCTTCCACTGTCGACAGGTCCACGCCATCTCATCATCTGCCCCAGGGGATGTGGCCTATGGAGGAGAATGGTGAGCAGAGGGTCATGTACCACATAGTTTGCAAAAGGGTTTTGCACTAATGTGATTAAATCGGTGTGTGGCATAGTCTGTCCGTATTTGTGACGCAGCTAGGTGCCCTGCCATAAGCCACCCTGAAATGGCGGCTGCCTGACCTGTAAGGCGGGACAAGGAGAAATGAGGTAACTGTGCTGGAGTTGTGTGGTGTCACGGTAGGAGGCCAAAGACCACCGCACAATTCAGCATTGTTTATCATTGGGCCCTATGGGTTCCAGGAGCCAATGACGATGTACACTGGCGGTGACGGTACGCACCGCCTCGGACGTGACCGCCATTTTCTAGCTGTTCACTCACTTGTTACCTGACCTTCAACAGGAGAGGACCTACGCTGCAAGTGCTGCTGTGACCTCAGTCTGGAAGCGACAATGGCTCGAGTGTCTGGGGAAAGGGCCCCTGCCTTCAGTGTGGAGGAGTTGGAGAGACTAGTGGATGGGGTCCTCCCCCAGTACAAGCTACTCTACGGTCCTCCAGACAAACAGGTGAGTGAACTGTGAGCATGATGCGTGGGACATGAATGTATGGAGTGGTGTGGCTGGTAGATACATGTTGTGGGGGGGACCTGAGGCCTGCATGTGAGGATGGTGAGTGTATGTGTGTCAGGGCATGAGTGGGAACTGGTGGCCAATGAATATGATGAACCGGATGGGGGAGTAAGTTCCTTTCTCACTTTACCTTTCCTCTAGGTCAGCGCCCACCTGAAGAATGGTATTTGGCTTGCCATCCGCAAGGACGTATGGACCCTGGGGGTCTATCATAGACAGAGCACCCACTGCCGCAAGAGATGGGCGGACCTGCACTGCTGGAGCAAGAAGGCGGCGGAGGCCCAGCTGGGGATGGCCTCCCAACGTGGAAGGGGTGCCCGTCACACCATGACCCCCCTGATGTTCCGGATCCTGGCGGTGGCCTATCCGGAGTTGGATGGGCTCTTGAGGGCATCACAGCAGCCACAAGGGGGTGAGTACAGTCTCATCCAGCTGACTCTGCGCGCTTTATGAGGTGTCTGGGTGGGAGATGTGGGCTGTGGGTTTCCCTAGACCAGAGTGAACTTGGTAGGGTAAGTCCCTTGTTAGGCAGGCTCTGTGGCACTCCAACCCCAGTAGTGGTAGTGGCCATCTACAACCAGTCAGGCTCCTGTGGATTCCAGGTGTGCAGCAAATGGGGTTAGGCATAGGCCCCCATGGACAGGTGATTTCCCTACGAACAGTTAGTGCATGGCCTAATGGCCTAGTGCATAGGGCTGCTCCCTGTGTGTTGTGTCCGCCAATGGTAGTGGTGTTGCTGGCATTGACCATGTGTCTCCTCTGTCTTTCCCCCTCTTTTTGATTTGTCACCCTGTCCTTGTATGCATTAGCATCATCTGGCGGAGGAGCAGTGGCACCAGAGCAGAAAGGAGCTGCAACCCACATGGCCCAGGAGGGTGAATGTATGGAGTCTGGAGGCACCAGGGGACGGAGGGGAGCTCCACGACGGGGACAGGAGGGGACACCAGCGACAGCGACCTCTGATGGGAGCTCCCTTGCGGTGGCGGCCACCTCTGTGCCCACCGCAACAACAGGTACACCCACCACCCCCTACCAACACCGCCCTCCCAGCAGCCCCTCAGCGTGTTTCCCGTGCCTGCTTACCCAGGAGGATGTGCATCTCCTTCACCCCAGGCACATCAGGCCCTGCCCCAGTCAGCCCTGCTGCCCTGCGTGAGGAGGCTATTGACCTCCTGAGATCCCTCACTGTTAGGCAGTCAACCATTTTGAATGCCATCCAAGGTGTCGAGATTCATTTGCAGCAAACAAATGCATACCTTGAGGGCATTCATTCTGGCGTGGCAGCCCAACAGAGAGCATTTCAGGCTCTGGCCTCAGCACTGATGGCAGCCATTGTCCCTGGGTCTAGCCTCCCCCTCCAACTTCCTCTACCCAGTCCCAATCCCCACAATCCCAGCCTATCTCAAGCACACCTTCAGACCAGCATTCACCCAAATCAACACACAAAAGTGGCTCAGGCAAACATAAGCACCATATATCTCACAGGCACTCACACAAGCACCATCCCCATGCAGACACACCAACATCCATTGCCTCCACTGTGTCCCTCTCCTCCACGTCCTCCACCTCCCTCCCAGTCTCGTCTCTCCTCACACCTGCATGCACTACATCCTCAGACACTATCTCCATCACCAGCACGCCCATCACTACACACCGGTCACGTGCAATCACCACCCCCACTACCATTCACATGTCCCCTGTGTCCTCTCCCAGTGTGTCTGTGAGCCCGCCTGCCAAAGTACACAAACGCCGACACACACCCACTCAAAAGCCATCCACCTCACAACAGCCTCCAACCCATGCACCTTTACCCAAACTCAGCAGACGTACACCTCCTACAACCACAACCTCTTCCTCCACTCCCAAAACCCCTCCATCTTCCCGTCCCACTGTGTCTAAAAAACTTTTCCTGGCTTCCATTGACCTCTTCCCTAAACCTCCTCCCCCATCCTTCCCCTAGGGCCAGGTTGTCTAGAGCCCAGACCAGCAGCTCAGCCATCAAATCATCATCCACTGTGGTCTCTGCAAGTCCAGGAGGATCGAAGCAGCCATCAGGGCTGCCAGTGTGCCACCTACTGAAGCCAAGGACCACCCAATTCCACCACCTGCCAAGGTAAAAAAGGGGCCAGCATGCAGAAGAGAAGAGCCGCACCACCCACCCAGCAAGGCCTCATCCAGAACCAAAGAGAACAGTGCCAAGGTCCCAGCAGCGACGTCCAGGGTGGGAAAGGAACACAAGAGCAAAGCAAAGTCACCTCAGGGCACGGAGCCTCCGGGTGAGGGACTGGTGACCCCCATTTTTCACGACAGCCCAGTAACGACTGCCACCTGCACCGCCACCTGCACGGCCACCTGCACCACCACCTGCACCGTCATCTGCACCGCCACCTGCACGGCAGCTGCCACTACTACAGTCATCAGCATCATCCCCAGTGGGCAGCCTTCCGAGGCTGCAGGAGACGGCCTGGTGTCTCCCTCAACTACTACACACAGCTGCACCACGGGCAGCACCTGCAGCATCTCCGCCGGAGCCACCGCCGCAGCCACCGCCACCTGCACCGCGACGTGCCCAGCCATTGCCACTGCAGCGGACATCAGCACCATCCCCAGTGGGCAGCCGTCTGAGGCTGCAGGAGATGTCCTGGACCCTGCACACACTACATGAGGCACCACCACCAGCACTGGCACTACCAGCAGTTTGCAGCCTAAGTCGTCGCAAGGTGGAGTGTGTCTCTGCCTCCATGGAGTATCATGCTACCTGTTACCGGAAACTCTTGTGGCTCAGACACCCAAGTGAGGGAATGGAAACTGCCACACCCCAGGTGCATCATCACTGGCCACCAAGCCCCCTCCAGAACCAGTGGAGAAAAGCATCCACTAATCCAGTCCTTAGCAGGATGAAGCACTCTGGGCACCATGCCCCCTCCAGAACCAGTAGAGAAAGGGAACCACAAACCCAGTCCTTAGCAGAATGAAGCACTCTGGGCACAAAGCCCCCTCCAGAACCATTGGAGAAAAGCATCCACTAACCCAGTCCTTAGCAGGATGAAGAACTCTGGGCACAATGCCCCCTCCAGAACCAGTGGAGAAAAGCATCCACTAACCCAGTCCTTAGCGAGATGAAGCACTCTGGGCACAAAGCCCCCTCCAGAACCAGTGGAGAAAAGCATCCACAAACCCAGTCCTTAGCAGGATGAAGCACTTTGGGCACCATGCCCCCTCCAGAACCAGTGGAGAAAGGCATCCACTAACCCAGTCCTTAGCAGGATAAAGCACTCTGGGCACAAAGCCCCCTCCAGACCTAGTGGAGAAAGGCATCCACTAACCCAGTCCTTAGCAGGATGAAGCACTCTGGGCACAAAGCCCCCTCCAGAACCAGTGGAGAAAAGCATCCACTTGAGAGACTGCGGCTTTGCACTCCCCAGGACCAGTCAGTGGGCAACCCACCCACTTGAGAGATTTGACAGACTGTGGCTTTGCACTCCCCGGGAGCAAGCAGTAGGCAATCCACCCACTTGAGACACTTGAGAGACTGTGGCTTTGCTATCCCCAGGACCAGGCAGTGGGCAACCCACCCACTTGAGAGACTTGAGAGACTGTGGCTTTCCACTCCCCAGGAGCAAGCAGTGGGCAACCCACCCACTTGAGAGACTGTGGCTTTGCACTCCCCATTACCAGGCAGTGGGCAACCCACCCACTTGAGAGACTGTGGCTTTGCACTCCCCAGGAGAAAGCAGTGGGCAACCCACCCACTTGAGAGACTTGAGAGACTGTGGCTTTGCACTCCCCAGGACCAGGCAGTGGGCAACCCACCCACTTGAGAGACTTGAGAGACTGTGGCTTTGCACTCCCCAGGAGCAAGCAGTGGGCAACCCACCCACTTGAGAGACTTGAGAAACTGTGGCTTTGCACTCCCCAGGACCAGGCAGTGGGCACTCACCCACTTGAGAGACTGTGAGTTTGCACTCCCCAGGACCAGGCAGTGGGCTGCCCACCCACTTGAGAGACTTGAGAGACTGTGGCTGTGCACTCCCTAGGAGCAAGCAGTGGGCATGGAGCCCCCTCGAGAAGCAGTGGCTGAGGTGCCCCCCTCCCCTTCCCCCTGAGGTGCCTGTGTGTTTTCGACCTGATGCCCCTGCAGTGTTCTCTCCGTTTTGAGGCAAGTGTCATGTGTGGGCTTCACCCTTGCTTTTTGGGACCAATGTTCCACGGATATTTAATGGGACAGTGTACGGACTTGTGTACTTGCTGCTAATATTTGTATATACTGATGATTATAAGTTATCTTGGCCTATCTGATTGTTCGATTATTACACTTGTTGAACTCATCTCATTTGGTCCTTCCGTTCTTCCAGGGGGTGACGGGGTGTATCTGTGATGTGAGTGGATATATTTGTGTGTGTGTGTTGTTGTGGGTGGGGGGTGCGGGTGTTGCTTGTGTGTGTCACTCTCTTTTCCCTCCTCCCCTCCCAGGTGTGCTAGGTGCAGTACTCACCGTGGTCGTCGCCACCGTCTTTGATGTTCCCGGTAGATGAGGAGGTAGACCAGCATCGGCAGGACCTGTAACGCGGGCTCCATGGTGTCCTGGTTGATCGTAAAGTGTTGAAAGGTAAGTGGTTTCACTTCTGTGTTCTGTTTCCGCCGTGCTTTTGATGGCGTTGGTACCACCCCGGAAAAGCTTGCGGATTGGTGCTTTGTAATAGTGTGGGCGGTACATTGTCTTCCGCCTGTCTGTTGGTGGTTACCACTGCGGTGTTTGTTTCTAGTACCGTAGCGGTCGGAGTGTTAAATTGGCTGTCTGTGTTGGCGGTTTCCGCCATGGTCGTAATTCAATTTTTTTTCCACCGGCCTGTTGGTGGTATTACCGCCATTTTATCTCTGACCGCCAGGGTTGTAATGAGGGCCTATATATCATATTATGCCATCTGATGTTACCTCATACAAGATCCTGACCTGAAATATAAGGGGGTTGGGCACATTGCATAAGAGGCATAGAATACTAGCGCAAATGCATAGGAGACAGGCACAGATAGTCCTTTTGCAGGAGACACATCTACTGACACCTGAAGAGCAAAAGTTACAGAGGAGATGGAGAGGTTAACTCTTTCAGACATATTACTCAGGCTATGCCCGGGAAGCTCCAATATGGCTTAAGATGGGAGATTTGTTTATGGTATTAGAGGTGCGTATAGACACACTGGGCAGATATGTCCTCGTGAGGGATACACTGGATGGAGAACCTTTAGTATTGGGCTGTGCATATGCATCTAACACGGATCAGGAGGCCTACTGGGCACACCTAATAATGGTCCTGACTCACTGGCAGCAGTGCTCTTGGATGTTGGAGGGAGATTTCAATGCAATATTGAATACAACACTTGACTTCCCCATCCTCCTTCACCGGGCACGGCAGCAGTCCGTCAAGGGACATCCTTACAGCAGTGGGTGGTACACCGGAAATACTCCTTTTACTCATACCCACAGAGGCTACATACATGCATTGATAGATTCTTGTGTTCCTCGCCGCTCGTGCCTGAGGTGGTGCATACAACCTACCTCGCGAAGAGACTGTTTGATCATAACCCCCTAGAGGTGACATTGCAGTGGGGTAAAATACCAACACCCATACCCACATGGAAACTGCAGCCCACCTACTTGGAAGATACTCCTTTTAGAGACTCGTTGCCACAAATTATAAATAATTACTTTGTGGAAAACACAGGAACAGCTACATCGTTACTACATGAGTAGGAGGCTTTCAAGGTACTGATTTGTGGTGCCTCAATCGGCACAATGGTGAGCGCTCGGAATGAAGCTTTGGCAGCTCTTGAAACAACTGAAAATAAAATGTCCACAATAGAACAGGCAGTGGCAAGGGTGGAGGAAGATCCAAAGGTACTACAGGAGGTGAGAGTGGGGCACGCAGAAGGACTGGAACATCTGAGATTAATTTACTATAACACACATGTACAACGGACGCAAATGATGCTGACAGATCCGGTGCATTATTAGCTCGCCTTATACGCCCCTCCAATTCCCCGACCCTAATAATGGGCAAACGCTCTCAAACACAGAAGTTGGTCACTACACAACTAGACAGTAACAGTGCTTTTCGAGATTTGTATGCTGCCCTTTATACAGCCCCTGTGGCCCCACATTCGGCAACACTGATCGGCTACCTAGGTAGGACAAACTTGCCTAAATTGCTGTCAGCAGATCGAGATGCACTGGGTGCTCAACTCACTATAGGAGAAATTAAGGGAGCCATTAGAGAGATGACCCGCAACAAAACTCTAGGATCGGATGGACTCTCTGTTGAGTTCTATGAAACTTATATGCACAAGCTAGCCCCTCAGTTAGAAAAACTATATGTGGAGTACCTACGAGTGGGATACTTACCCCCTACAATGCGACAAGCCAATGTTACATCATTGTTGAAACCTGGCAAGCCCCCCTTGAATTAACCTCTTACAGATCACTGTCCCTTTTGAACATGCAGTACAAAATCCTGAGTAACATTCTGGCACAACGTCTGCTCCCTCGCTTGCCACATCTATTACGTTCCGATCAGAATGGCTTTGTGCCGCAGCCCAAAACAAAATCTTTGAGTATTCGTCATCTCTTTCATGTAATGGACAGCACCTGCGTTCAGTATCCACATGCTG
This sequence comes from Pleurodeles waltl, assembly GCF_031143425.1. NCBI lineage: Eukaryota > Metazoa > Chordata > Amphibia > Caudata > Salamandridae > Pleurodeles > Pleurodeles waltl. Next base: position 137,931,042 of record NC_090443.1, read on the forward strand.
GCTACATACCTTTAGATATACATCACACATTTGACACATTGAGCTGGGAATTTATGCTTGCCACACTTACCTATTATGGGATACCAGACTCCTTCATTAAATGGGTACAGTTACTATATTCTCTACTTACGGCGAGGGCAAAAACAGGGGCGTGCATTTCAGCACCATGAACCATTCCTAGAGTGGCACATCAGGGCTGTCCATTATTGCCGCTATTATTTGTCTTAACAATTGAACCCGTGGGACAGATACTGAGGTGAGATGCGCCGGAATGGTGTATTTCAATAAATGAGAGGCCCAAGCCTCATTATATGCAGATGATATGATTCTATACTTTAGGGCTATGAGACGGGATCTGACCATCGTAGCTGATAGACTGACCAAGTTTGGGCGACTGTCTGGCCTGCAGGTGAATGCTATCAAATCCTGTGCTTTTGTCTGATCTGGGGTGGAGGCGGTAGCGTTTGGAAGTGCTCAGATCCCAGTGGAGATGCAAACCCTCCTTTTTTTAGGCATTTGAATATACCAGGACTCCCAAGATATATCAGAAAGGAATCTCTTATGAGCAATTAATTCCCTCATGCCACTAATAGCTTTTTGGACTACAATACCCCTCTCTGTGGCGGGCAAACTGGCACTGGCAAAAATGGTCCTCCTCCCCAGACTCCTTTATTATTTTGTTAATCCGCCGGTGGTGGTTTCAGCCTCTGTATTCCGCCTATTGAACACTTTATTGACTGAATTGGCATAGGGAACAGGGCGCCGCGGGGTTAATCTACCAAAATTACAATTATCAGTGCAGGACCGAGGTATGGGAGCCCCAGATCTTAAGGTGTACTGAATGGCTGCCCAGTTGCAGTGGATGGCATACTGGCTGGCGGGAGAAAACTTGCATGAAGCAGGCTTAACGCCTACACAGGTGCAAAACGGACAACTACATAAGTTGCTGTGTCCAAATAGACCGGCCCCTCATAATGCTCCTATATTATTCGAAGTGGCCCTGACATACTGGCGAATGTCATTGCGATATACAAAGATACCCATTCCTTATGCCTCAAATATACCACTAAGGGGTATCCCCTTGCCTCTAGGAACTCTGACAGAACAACAGCTAGAACCTTGGGAACAATAACCTTGTCCAAGATGTTTACTGAAGGAATGCAAATGTCACACAGACTTTACACATATGCATGCATTATCTGATACCCTCTTTCTCATACATGCAGGTCTGATTTGCTACATTTGACAATTTTGGGCTCCAGAAAGTATAGAACCTGCTACATTTGAATTCCTGAGTGTATTATATACAATGGGCTATGGCACCCACTTAATGCGGTGGCTGTATAGGGGCCTGAGAGTCCAATTGGAAATATCTCTACACGCTCTCTGCATTCAATGGGAGGCAGACTTAGATCATGCACTAACTGATACCGAATGGAATGTTTTGCTTGAAGCACCTAAAATGATATTGAGAAATTCCAGATTCAAGTTTATCCAATTTTCAAGGGCATACCTCACCCCACAAAAAATTAATAAAATGTTCCATGGTGCCGAAGTGGCTTGTCCTCGCTGTCACCAGAAAGACGCTGATATATTGCATATGTTGTGGAATTGCCCCAGATTGACACTGTACTGGGCAGAAACAACGGGATCCCTTGAGGATTTAACAGGGCATGCACACTGGCAGACACCAGACGCACGCATATTGGGACTTGATCCCCGACCTCAAAAGGCGGGGGTAGCCACACGCTTTACAGACTTGGCCTTACTGTTGGCTAAACGCACTGTTACAAGTCGCTGGAAGTCACCAGTTCACCCTCTGGAATCGCAGTGGCCTGCGGAGCTGGTGGAGTGGGGATTGGACAAAAGTGGGGCACTGCACCGAGGGGAGTACAGAGGGCTGCATAGGACTTCTATTTCCTTAGACTGTGATCTGCGCTTGGAGAGATTTAGAGAGCAGTCTCAGGTGAATGCAGACAGAGGACCCTAAATGAATTACTAATGAATGTGGGCCAGGAGGAAGCTCCAACATCCAGCACACGGCTCTCTCCACGGCCCTCTCCTCAAAGTGAAATGCTGTATATATTTAGTTTATCGGGGACAACATGTGACAGCCTACACACACTTACTGGTTAATCCTGCAGAATGTTACTCTGTTTCATAACCTCGACACCCCGTGGCCCTCATACACTGGGTTTGGGTATAGACTCAGAGACCACATAAAAAGTGAAGATGGACTGCTCTTGCTAGTTGTTTGTTGGGGGGAGGGCATGGTGGGAGTTTATATCACATTGACATGGAGTGAATATGCAAGGGACAGTGTGCCAATTTGTAGACACATCCTATGATATTGTATACTGAGTCATGATGAATGTATTTGCTTCATGGGCTGATGTATACTTGCTATTGTTAAAAAAGGCAATTCAATATGTGTGAAAAAAAACAATACTCCTGTAGAGGTGAAAAAATTATAATAAAAGGTAAGAAAAATGATACTATAGACAAATGGTGCAACTGAATTCTTCTTGCACTGTCCAACTTGAAGCAGGGGTGAACCGCAGAGCAGGAGTGACATGGAGGGTCCACTTCTTTGCAGAAGAGAAGGTCTGTAGAATGAGAATAGAGAATGACAAAAGGTGTCATGGTAAACATGGTGCACAAAGAGAAGTTTAGGTGTGGAGCATAAGAGAGCATTGAATAAACTAAGTACAAATCTAGCACCACCAATCTCAGACAATTAGCAGCAAGTACTCTCAATGATTAACCATCCAAACAATCAACAAGTTTAGCTGCACCAATCAAATGCATGTCCACTAGGTTGACAACCACTTATGATTTGCCACTTGAGTCACTAGTCATTATTATAACTAGCTCACCCCTTTCAATTTCCAGTCCACAGGGGTTGGACTCTTTGAGTCCTCTTGTTTGACACAGAAGATCTGCTTGTTGTTGCTGAAACCTGCAGACTGTATTCCTTGTTCCAAAAAAAGGCAGACCTTTGAACAAGAAAATAAACAGAATTTTAGTCTTAGTCTAGTCCAGGTAAACAGAGAAGGATCAGAGGAAGTAAGAGATCCTGGTGTCCAAATTACCAAAATGCTAATCAAGTAACATTCCAAGTATTTATCCTGAATTAAATGATCATCCAAGCATGAAATACCATCACATCCATCAAATGAATTATTGGAATTCAATGATGCAAGTTACCTAGTTCCAAGTATGGTGTCCATCTACCTATCAATTATTCTCTTTTCCTCTATGGAAAGATGGGCAGTGTAGTCCTTTCCATCTTCATTTACAGCTGAGCATGTGAATGCAGGATTAGGCATGGGACAAGCATCTGGAAACGATCTGGAGGCATCCATTTATGACTTAGATACCATCTTTTGATCACTACAAAACCAGTACTTGAATCCAAGGCTGTATTATTTTTCTTTGTTTGTCACGCTCACCACTCACCAGGCCAATGGCAGCATCTTCCGTGATATTCTGTGCTGCGCATAATGGTCCATTTGAGTTTATTTATATTAACTCCACACCAAATCTACAAATATTTTTTCTGGTTTTGTTTTGTTCAATAGCAGACATTTCTGTAGGTAGTGAATATTTTTTAATCTAAAAGTAAAGTTCTTCCTCAAATTCAGGGAGGTTATCTAGCAGATGATCACTTGCCACACTTCTGATGTCTAAGAAACTGCCATCGTCCACAATTGTGTCTTCTGAAGTCTTATACTTTCTAGGAACAAAATGTTTATTCATTTAAATCATCAACAGCCTCTCCACATGTGGAGGACAGACACTGGTCCCTCTAACTGTGACATTTGCCCAAGCTGCACTGATCATGAACTCTGAAGATACCCTGGCTACAGGACATGCCAGACACTTTATTGACAGCCACCTGAGTTTTAGTCACTGCTCCTTCTTCCCATGCCAATAGGTCTTGATCCAAAAGGACCTCTGTTTATCCAAATAGTCATGTTTCATCTTCTCAAGTGTCATTGTGATAGACCCATATTGTTTCTGTGTTGCCTGCATCTGTGCACTTAAGTTAGGTCCTGCTATGGCCATTTACCAAGCCATTGTAGATTTTGGAAGTGAAGCTGTGATGCTGTCGGTTTAGTACCAGGTATTGCTGTAATCACTGGTGGGTGGTACTGCCGCAATTGCAACGTGGGTCTCAATTCTGGGCCAACACTGCACTCTCCAGTGGTTGAAGGCTGCACTTCTGTACTGTTATAGCCTTGAATTTGCAATCATTCATCTTCTGGATCACCTAATTTCTTGATGGCCCAGTTCCTGTTAAGTAGAAGATCCACTGTTAAAAAAGGAATGAATGTCGGAAATGCTTTTTTCTACAGTGGATCTAGTATTGTGGCACAGATCTTTGTAGGACCCAGTCTATTGTTACAGCCTTTTATTTGTGTTCAGATGAAGGATTGAGCTGTTGATCAAAGCAGCAGCTTCTTCATCGACATTGGCAAATGTTTGTAACATCTTTTCAAATGTTCCTGCTCATCCATTTATGCACAACAACGGGATCGCTTGGCTCATGGTATTGTCCTTTTTGCTGACTTTGGGGGTCATTCTGACCCTGGCGGTCGGTGATAAAGCGGCGGCCAACCCGCCAACAGGCCGGCGGTCAAAAAAATGCAATTCTGACCCTGGCGGGAACCGCCAACACAGCCCGCCGCATTAACACTCCGACCGCCACGGCGGAACAAACAAACAGCGCGGCGGTCACCGCCAACAGCCAGGCGGCAGACAATGTACCGCCCACCCTATCACGACCCACCAATCCGCCACCTTTTCCGGGGCAGGAGCACCGCCGATAAAAACACGGCGGAAACAGACATTTCCAATGGAAAACGCTCACCTCGAGACACTCCACGCGGAATCCGGACAGCATGGAACCCGAATTGAACATCATACCTGCTCTCGTCTACCTGCTCATCTACCACGAGTACGAACTCCGGCGCAGACGTCAACGGTGAGTACTGCACCTACGACACACGGGAGGGGGGAGGAAGAAAGGTTACGGGCATACACATATGCGAGCCCCCCACACCCCCAATATGTACACACCAATGCAGAGCAGGAAGTCACAGTGACACCACACAAACACCCTTTAAAAATACAATGACACAACCAAATTTGGAATAAATATTCATGTTCAAAAAAAGCACCTGGAAATAATTGAGCAACCGTGAAAAATATTTACAAAAACCAAAAATATATACACATCAGTGTATCACTGAAGTAACAAGTCCTGCACATCCTACGAATCTAACATGTCCGTGGGCCAAGGTTCTGCGAAACAAGGGCAAAACCCACACACGAGACCTGAGTCCTTTGGAGAGAACACTGCAGGGGCATCCGATGTCAAAACTACAGGCACCTCAGGGGGAAGGGAAGGGGGGCCACCACAGCCACATGAGTCCACGACGCCAGATCCACGAGGAGCCACCATGCCCACTGTACCATCCTGGGGAGTGCAAAGCCACAGTCTCTCAAGTCTCTGCAGTGGGTGGGTTGCCCACTGTACCATCCTGGGGAGTGCAAAGCCACAGTCTCTCAAGTCTCTACAGTGGGTGGGTTGCCCACTGGACCATCCTGGGGAGTGCAAAGCCACAGTCTCTCAATGTCTCTACAGTGGGTGGGTTGCCCACTGTACCATCCTGGGGAGTGCAAAGCCACAGTCTCTCAGGTGGATTACAGAGTCCACTGGTCAAGGAGGAGGCATGGTGGGCACAGTGAACCATAAACAGTGCCTGAGACGGCGGGACCCAGCGCAGTGGTGCATGACATGGCGATGTGCAGCGGAGCGGTGCTTGAGACGGCGGGGCCCAGCGGAGCGGTGCTTGACAGGAAGGGCCCAGCGGAGCGGTGCTTGAGACGGCGGGGCCCAGCGGAACGGTGCTTGAGACGGCGGGGCCCAGCGGAGCGGTGCTTGACAGGAAGGGCCCAGCGGAGTGGTGCTTGAGACGGCGGGGCCCAGCGGAGCGGTGCTTGACAGGAAGGGCCCAGCGGAGCGGTGCTTGAGACGGCGGGGCCCAGCGGAGCGGTGCTTGACAGGAAGGGCCCAGCGGAGCGGTGCTTGAGACGGCGGGGCCCAGCGGAGCGGTGCTTGACAGGAAGGGCCCAGCGGAGCGGTGCTTGACAGGAAGGGCCCAGCGGAGCGGTGCTTGAGACGGCGGGGCCCAGCGGAGCGGTGCTTGAGACGGCGGGGCCCAGCGGAGCGGTGCTTGACAGGAAGGGCCCAGCGGAGCGGTGCTTGAGACGGCGGGGCCCAGCGGAGCGGTGCTTGACAGGAAGGGCCCAGCGGAGCGGTGCTTGAGACGGCGGGGCCCAGCGGAGCGGTGCTTGACAGGAAGGGCCCAGCGGAGCGGTGCTTGAGACGGCGGGGCCCAGCGGAGCGGTGCTTGAGACGGCGGGGCCCAGCGGAGCGGTGCTTGACAGGAAGGGCCCAGCGGAGCGGTGCTTGAGACGGCGGGGCACTGTTCAGCGGTACCTGTCTCCACGGCGGGGACCTGTTCAGCAGTACCTGTCTTCACGGCGGGGCCCTCTTCAGCGGTACCTGTCTTCACGGCGGGGCCTTCTTCAGCGGTACCTGTCTTCACGGCGGGGCCCTCTTCAGCGGTACCTGTCTTCACGGCGGGGCCCTCTTCAGCGGTGCTCTTCTGCACGGCGGGGCCCTCTTCAGCGGTACCTGTCTTCACGGCGGGGCCCTCTTCAGCGGTGCTCTTCTGCACGGCGGGGCCCTCTTCAGCGGTACCTGTCTTCACGGCGGGGCCCTCTTCAGCGGTACCTGTCTTCACGGCGGGGCCCTGTTCAGCGGTACCTGTCTTCACGGCGGGGCCCTCTTCAGCGGTGCTCTTCTTCACGGCGGGGCCCTCTTCAGCGGTACCTGTCTTCACGGCGGGGCCCTCTTCAGCGGTGCTCTTCTGCACGGCGGGGCCCTCTTCAGCGGTACCTGTCTTCACGGCGGGGCCCTCTTCAGCGGTGCTCTTCTGCACGGCGGGGCCCTCTTCAGCGGTACCTGTCTTCACAGCGGGGCCCTCTTCAGCGGTGCTCTTCTGCACGGCGGGGCCCTCTTCAGCGGTACCTGTCTTCACGGCGGGGCCCTCTTCAGCGGTACCTGTCTTCACGGCGGGGCCCTGTTCAGCGGTACCTGTCTTCACGGCGGGGCCCTCTTCAGCGGTGCTCTTGCAGTATGTTAAGGGAGTCATACCTGGCCTGGACACCCTGCTCAGTCGCCCTCCGACCGTGCTGTGTCAGGCCCCTTCGGGGAGTGAGTCATGGGCCCTTTGGTGTCGTCCCTTGCAGCCGGGATGGGGCTTGTGGGGCCCTCCTGCTCCGCGCTCCTGGTGGTTGTCCTCTCCGCCCTGCTGTCCTTCCGCTCCTTAGATGGGGCTCTCGGGCCCTTGCCTCCCCTGGCTGCTGTGGCCGGTGAAGTGGCCGGAGTCACCTCCTTGGGGGCAGCCGTCTCTGTCCGCTCACGGCGGCCCTTCAATTTCCGGGTCCTCTTGCCTGGGGGGGGGCTGGCTGTCCCCTTGCTGCTCACCGAAGTGTTACTGCCGCCAAAGGGTGGACTCCACATGCCATGCACCACTTGCACTGTAGTAGTTGGGCTGGTGGTGGCTGAGGTGCCCTTGGGACTTTTCCCAGTTGGAGGGGGTGGGTCGGGGGAGGGAAAGAGGTCAAAACTGGAGAGGTAATTTTTCTTGGGACCAAGGTAAGGGGTAGGAGTAGTGGTGAGAGAAGTGGAGGAAGAGGATGTGGTTGTATGAGAGCCAGGTGTGCTGTCCTTGGGTGCAGGTGACTGGGACGTAGGCTGTGGTGAGGTGGTTGGCTGTTGTTTGGGTGTCTGCCTGCGTTTATGTGTCTTGGAAGAGGGGGTGACAGACACAGTGGGAGAGGACACAGGGGACGTGTAAATGCCAGTGGGGGTGGTGACTGCAGGTGTGCGGACTGTAGTGGAGGGTTTGCTGGTGGTGGAAGAACTGGCTGATGTTGGGGTGCATGCAGGTGTGAGTGTAGACGTCACAGGGAGGGAGGAGGGAGACGAGGAGGACGGGGACACAGAGGTGGTAGTGACTGTTGATATGTCTGCATCTGTGTGTTGCTTGGGTGAATGCTTGTGTTTTCTGTGGTGCTTATGTTTGGATGAGCTGGCCTTGGGTGTTGAGGTGTGTGCAGGCTGGTCTGATGGTGTGGATGGGATAGGTTGAGGTACAGGAGACAGAGAAAGGGTGGAGGCAGATAGAAGAGGGAGACTGGAGACAGGGACAATGGCTGCCGTCAGTGCTAAGGCCAGAGCAGTGAACGCTCGTTGATGGGCAGCCTGACCCGAATGAATGCCCTCCAGGTAGGCATTGCTCCGATGCACCTCCCTTTCCACCCCCTGGATGGCATTCAGAAGGGTAGTCTGCCCAACAATGAGCGTCCTCACCAGGTCAATGAGCTCCGCACTGAGGGCAGCAGGGGTAACAGAGGCAGGGGCTGAGGTGCCTGGGGCGAAAGAGACGCGCGCCTTCCTGGCCGAGCGGCCACGGAGCGAAGACTGAGGGGCTGCTGGGAGGGCGGTGCTGGTGCGCTGGGTGGCGGCTGTACCTGTTGTTGCGGGGGGCACAGATGGTGCCGCCCCCGCTAGGGAGCTCCCAAACGAGGACGTGTCCGTGTCGCTGGTGTCTCCACCGGCCCCCGTTGTGGTGCTCCCCTCGCCCTCCGGATCACTGGTGCCCTCGGTGTCTGTGTCAGTGCCCACCGGGGCCTGGTGACCTGCAGCTCCCTCCTGCTCCGACGCCAAATCTCCTCCGCCGGATGATGCTAAAACACAAGAAGACAAAGATTTAGGGTGGGGGGAGAAATTAAACAAAGTTGAGTGCATGCCTTAGCAATACCCTTTGCGGAGAGGACAGACACAGGTGCCTCGTGCACTAAGTCGCGAACTTGGGGTACACTACTCAGTACTTCTGACTAGGCAAACAGGTCTAGGGACAACACACGCGCACATGGGTGATGCTGGAGCATGGGTAGCTGCACTTGGCACCCTACAGAGGTGGGGGGTGGGGGCACAGGGCCATGCCTAAGGGAGCGGACTACACTACAGAGAGCGCCCGGGCCTAATGTCACCCACAGCCCTCCTCCCCCCCCCAGACGCCTCCAATGCGCATACAGATGGGAGAATGTGTGGATACTCACCCCCTTGTGTCTGCTGTGCTGTCCTCAAGCGCCCATCCAAATTCGGGTAGGCCACCGCCAGGATCCGGGACATCAGGGGGGTCATGGTGCGACTGGCACCCCTCCTAGGTCGGGAGGCCATCCCCAGCAGTGTTTCTGCGGTCTTCCTCATTCCGCGGCGGATGTCCTCCCACCTCTTGCGGCAGTGGGTGCCACGTCTGTTGTGGACCCCCAAGTTCCGGACTTCCTCGATGATGGCACGCCAAATATCGATTTTCTGGTGGGCGCTCACCTGTTTGACATGTACAGGGTGGGAAAGAGAAACCGTCACATATCTGCATGCTTGGAGTACATGCCCCCCCCTCCCCAACCTTGTCATGGTTCCCATTCTCTCATCTGTCGTGCGTTGCACTCCCCATTCCCTCCACACCCCACCAACTTACATCCCCCCCCCTCCACACAGGCATAACCCATTCAATGTGCACTGAGTGTACTCACCTGTTGGTCTGGAGGACCGTAGAGTTGCGCATACTGGGGGAGGACCCCGTCCACGAGCTTCTCCAACTCTTCTGAACTGAAGGCGGGGGCCCTTTCACCAGTAGCAGCAGCCATTATCACTTCCAGACCGAGTTCACAGCAGCACTTGCAGTATAGGTCCTCTCCTGTGGATGATCAGGTCTCGAATGATTGAGCTGATAGAAAATGGCGGTCACGCCCGCGGCGGTGCGTACCGCGGCGGTGCGTCCCGCGACCGCCGGCGCACATCGTCATTGGCTCCTGAAACCCATAGGCTTCAATGTTAACCAATGCGTCTTCGCACAGCGGTCTTCGACCGCCTACCGCCACGGTGCGCCCCGCCAGCGCAGTGACCTCACATCCCATTGTCCCACTTCACAGGTCAGGCATCGGCCATTTCAAGGGCCCACATGGCTTAATTTCTAATGCGTCACACAGGCCTAGGCCTTGCAATGGCACACATACAAACATATCAAACCATACATTTACCTGTACTGTGCAAGCTGTGTTGTAAGTACCTGTGAGTGGATTGACTCTGTACTCCATATTCTCCTTCCTAGGCACCGTCCGCTGGGACTAGCGATGAGAAGGAGGAATCCTCGCGTGTACCAGCCGCTGGTGGACCTGTCGACAATGGAAGAACGCAATATAATACTCCGATACCGACTTGACCGAGCCACCATCCATGAACTGTGTGCCCAGCTGGAGCCAGCCCTGATGTCCCCCATCCGCCAACCCACAGGAATTCCCCCTCTAGTGCAGGTTATGTCTGTCCTCCATTTTTTTGCAACTGGCTCATTCCAGACAACAGTGGCCATGTCATCTGGGATGTCTCAGCCTATGTTTTCCAAGATCTTATCCAGAGTGTTGTCTGCCCTGATGAAACTCATGCGGAGCTACATCATTTTCCCAGAGGAGGGTGATTTGCCTACAGTGAAAGCTGATTTCTATGCCCTTGGACACATCCCCAACATCATTGGTGCAATTGATGGAACCCATGTGGCTTTAGTCCCCCCAAATGACGATGAACAGGTGTACAGGAACAGGAAGAATTACCTTTCAATGAATATCCAGGTGGTCTGTTTGGCTGACCAGTACATCTCCCATGTGAATGCCAAGTTCCCTGGGTCAGTGCATGACGCGTATGTGATGCGAAATAGCAGCATTCCCTATGTGATGGAACAGCTACAGAGACAGCGTGTGTGGCTAATAGGTGACTCTGGTTACCCCAACCTGCCGTGGCTATTGACCCCAGGGAGGAATCCCAGGACCAGGGCAGAGGAACGGTACAATGAGGCCCATGGGCGTACTAGGAGGGTGATTGAGCGAACCTTTGGGCTCCTGAAGGCCAGATTTAGGTGCCTGCATATGACAGGTGGATCCCTAATGTACTCACCAAAGAAGGTGTGCCATATCATCGTGGCGTGCTGTATGCTCCACAACCTGGCTTTGCGACGCCAGGTGCCTTTCCTGCAGGAGGATGGTCCAGATGGTGGTGTTGTAGAAGCCGTGGAGCCTGTGGAGAGTGAAGAGGAGGAAGACTCTGAGGACGACACAGACAATAGGGACAGAGTGATACAACAGTATTTCCAGTAACACCCAGGTAAGAATCACCCACGCCATTTCACAATTGCTTATAGCCTCCTGCATCTGTACTTTCTGTAGTTCCCCACAGATGTTTTTCATTAATTTTTGCCTTTCCCTTCCCTTCTCAGTGCTGTCTGACTCAGTACCTGACTTCTGCTTGGTTCGCACATGAAATACAGCGTATTGACATTGGTATGTTGTCATGACTAATTGACAGAGCAGAAATTGAACAGTAATATGTAATACATTTGTTAATAATACAGCATGACTCAAAACAGATTTGTGTGCAAAATGTGATTTATTTACAGTGCTAGATATCGGTACATGTGATTCTAAGGGTGATGGGTGGGGGTGGAGGAATATCAATGGCAGAGTCCAGTTCTCAGTCTCACAGGTGCATTGTTCTTTTGCCTGTGGAAGGATGGAGCATAGGCAGTTCATGGTTGGACAGGGTGGCAATGTGGGACAGTGGGAAGACTTGAGGGGGTATGTCCTGCTGGCGGGGGTCTTGACATCCTACTCTGTCTTTTTTTTTGGTCTCAGGCTCCTCTTACGGGGTGGTTGTTCTTCAGCAGGAGGTGGGGTTCTGGGGGGCTGTCGAGGTGTTGGGACCTCCTGTCCACTAGCGCCGGCGGAGGTGGTAGGCTGTTCCTGGTCCGGCCTAGTGACAGGGGCCCTGTGTGGTGCACCATGGTCCCGCAACGCGTCCTCTATCCTGTGGAGGGTCAGGACGATGGTCCCCATTGCGGTCCCGATGATTCTCAGCTCCTCCCTGAACCCCATGTAGCGTTCTTCCTGCTGTGCCTGGATCTCAGTGAACCTGGCCAGTACCGTCGCCATCGTTTCTTGGGAGTGGTGGTATGCCCCCATGATGGTGGTGAGGGCCTCTTGGAGAGTGGGTTCCCTGGGCCTCTCCTCCCCCCCCTGTCGCACAGCAGCCCTCCGAGCTGCCCGGTTTCCCCCGGCCTCTGTCCCCTGGCCGGTGTGCCCGCTACCACTGCCCCCAGGTCCCTGTTGTTGTTGGGGTGTTGGGTTAGCCTGGGTGCCCTGTAGTGGCGGACACACCGCTGATTGAGCTGTCCTAGAGACAGAGGCATGGGCCCGCTGGGTGGGAGCTGTGCTGGTGTTGGCAGAGGGGGTCGGGTCTGGTGTGGCCTGTGGCTGCCTGAGGGGAACCGACTGCCCAGAGGTCCCCGATGGTCCGGGCTGGTCATCAGGTTCACTGTCGACAGAGCTGCTATCCTCAGTGTGGGCCTGTTCCGGGGGTGGGATGGACACTTCTGGACCCTCCTGGCTGGTGTGTTGTCGTTCGGGTCCTGCATGGGGTAAGAGAGTTTGGTTATTGTTTCTGTGTGTGCAATAGCGTGCGTGTTATGGGTGCCCTTGTCCCCCAGTGCAGGCATTCCCTTGAGGGAGGTGTTGTGAGGGTAGTTAGGGGGGGGGGTTAGTGCAGTGGTCATGCTTAGGTGATGGGTGCCCATGATTTGTGTTGGCATGCAGGAGTTGGTGTTGGGATGGGTGGGTTGTGCTGGTGAGACATTGTCAGGGAGGATGTGTGCTGGGGGTGAGGGTGGGGGTGTGGGTTGGCATGCTGGTGGGGTGGGGGGGGATATAGTAGTTGAGATTGGACTTACCAGAGTCCATTCCTCCGGCTACTCCTGCGAGGCCCTGAGGATGCAGGATGTTCAAGACGTCTTGCTCCCACGATGTGAATTCGGGAGGGGTGGGTGGGGGTCCGCCGCCAGTCTTCTGGACCGCGATGTTGTGCCTGGAGACCATCGATCGGACCTTCCCCCGTAGGTCGTTCCATCTTTTGCGTATGTCCTCCCTATTCCTGGGATGCTGTCCCACCGCGTTGACCCTGTCCACGATCCGCTGCCATAGCTCCGCCTTCCTAGCTATACTGGTGTGCTGCACCTGCGAGCTGAAGAGCTGGGGTTCCACTCTTAGGATTTCCTCCACCATGACCCGGAGTTCTTGGTCCGAAAAGCGTGGGTGCCTTTGGGGTGCCATGGGGTGGTGTGGGTGTGGTGTGGGGTGGTGTATGTGATGATAAGTATGTTGGTGAGTGGTGCTTTGTGCTACTATGTGGTGTGTGTGATGGTGTAGTGTGCCTCAGTGTGTCTTGCTTTGGATTGTCTGCTGTGTCTCTCTCTCCTTCTCTCAGTAATTCTGGTCGCAGGGGTTTGTGGGTGATGTGGGTGTGTGTTTTATAGTTGGTTGATTGTGTGGGAGTGGTGTGTGTATGTGTATCAGGTGTGTGTATTTCAAATTGTCCAATGTGGCTGTGTTTTGGTGCTGTGTGTGTATTCTGACCGCGGCGGTGTGTACCGCCAATGGAATACCGCGTTTGAATGACCGCCGTGTGGATTCGTGGGTCGTAATGGCATGGGCGTATTTCTGTTGGCGTGACGGTGGAGGTTTGGTTATCTCCAGTTTATCGCTGCCCGCTGATGTGGCGGCCTGCAGTGGAGGACGGAATTTTGGAGGTTTGGCCGTTGTGGGTCAGAATGACCGTGGCGGTTAACCGCGGCCGCGGCAGTGTTATGGCTGTCTTCTGACCGGCGGTAAGGGCCTTTTACCGCCGAGGTCAGAATGACCCCCTTTGTGTGTCAAAATTTCAAAAGGCACTATCATTTGGATCAGGCATTTTTCTAGCCCCCATTTGTCAACCTCCATCATCATGGCTTTGTTAGTTGCATCACCTCTCCTTTGTAGTACGTAGTTAATGATAGACCTGTTCTGCTCAAACAAGTGTAGAGGCACATAGAAGGTAGAGTTCCAGTTGGTTCACACATCCTGTAGGAGGGCTTATAAAGGGACTCTATTTGCATGCTGAATTATCCTCAAATTCTTCATGACTTTAAAAGAATGACTGAAATGAGTGCAAATCCAGGAAAAGGTGACTAGTAAGTTGTTGACTTCTGCTTCTTTTTTTAAGACGTCCTGTAGTATTAGGTTGAAGCAATGCACTAAACATAGGACTCTAAAGTATCCTCCAACAGCCAAGGCTTTTTTTTGTGTCCTCATATCTCTTAGAATACATCCATTATGATCTGACCCATTCTACATTCCAGAATCTCCTGGATAAGTCCAAAGCAGTCAACATCCGGAAGTCGAGCATCATAGGGGTGGAGTATCTGAATGCCGCCCCTAATTTGAAATAATCATTGGACAACATACTGAAGAGCGGGTGCTCAGAGAGAGCCAATTCATCCAAGGTTGCCAAAGCTTTTTTACATTTTTAATGTAAATTCTACAAAGGTCTAACTTACATATTTTTATTATGGCATTCACCCATTCCCATCGAGTTGGTGAGGTAAGGGAAATCCAATATCTGCATACCTCCCGCCTAGCTAAAAGTATTAAATAAAATAGCTAATTCCTAAGAGCACTCAGGAGGTTTTGCAGCTCTAAAGAACCACCAAATAAAACTGAAACCAGGGAGACCATCAGTGGTACCTGTAGCACATTAGATAAAACCTCAAAACTCTCCATCCAGAAACTCGAGATCCGAGGGCACAACATAAGCCTATGACCAACATCCGCCCCTCTAGCCCAAATTTCTTACAAGCTGCCTGAGCGTTCTTATTGATTTTCTTTTAACAAATTGGAGTATAGTATTCCCTCTGTAAGACAAACAGATGGTTCTTCCTAAGAAAAGCTGGTTTGACCACCTTATAAAGACGCTGCCAAGACCATGTCCATAGTATATCGATATCCCCCCTGCTCACAACATCATCCCAAAGAGGGCCAGGGAAATTCTGTTTGACATCTAGACTATCCACAAACATTCTGTAATAGGCAGCAACTTCCTTCTTACCTGGCTGGTTCTTGTTTAATAACTCCTCTAGCTCATTAGTCTCTTTGCCCCTTATTCGTAAAGATCTTGCCCGTGTTTGTAGTTGATAATATTTAAATCTGGATAATGAGCACTGCATCTCAGAGATAAAAGTTTCACAGTATTTCAATACTCCATCCTGTAATACTTGTCCCCATTCTATAATACCTGCCTTCTTCAAAGGACGAGATAGAGGATTTTTAAGGCAATCCGGGGTTCCCGGAGAATCCCAGATAGGTACAAAGGTACCATAATATGATAACTTCGTAATTCTCCTTATCCAATCCCATAATGACGTGGCAGCTTGTAATGTTTTCAACCTTACTCTTTTGTAGAACCTTGGGTGACCAAATTTGTACATAAATTTCCGTTCCCTTTCACCTTCACCTTTTAATATAGCCTTCTTCTGGGGGAAGACACCCTCTCCTGTTAGTAGATCCTTAACATTCTTTAACTGGAATGCCCATACATATAACTGAATATCCGGAAGGGCGATCCCTCCATTAACATGTCTCCTGCGGAGCTTTTTCCTAGCAATCCTAATCCTTTTATAAGCCCATATAAAACTATCTAGTCTTATTTGCAAATCTCATATCCTCTTTTCCTTAAATTCCAAGGGGATCATATTAAAGGAAAAAGTGAGTTTAGAGAGCATAAACATCTTTACTAAGTTCACCCTCCCATATAGAGTCAAAGGTAGATGTACCCAGCTTAATAAAAGTTTATCTATTTGTTATGCTAAGGATTTCAAGTTTACTAGAGGTGTCTCTTCCAAATTTTTAGGAATCTTGACTCCAAGGTATTTTATCTCCTCTTTTTTTAATCTATGCTGCACATTCATATTCCATGTCATTATCTCCGTCTTTGACATGTTAACCATGTATCCTGAAACTCGATCAAAGTTCCCTATTATCACCTCAAGTCTGTCTAGTGCCGAAGGGGGGTCTGATGTGAAAATCATAATATCATCAGCATACAAGGATATTTTTTCTCCCACCCCATATAAACAAAAGGTTTTATCAAAGTATCATTTTTAATCATATGGGCCACTGGCTCTATGTATAGGTCAAAGAGCAACGGAGAGAGAGTTCATCCCTGCCTAGTCCCTCTAGTAATAGGAAAGGGAGGGGTTAGGTTCCCATTTATTAAGACTCTCACTGATGGAATAGTGTAAATACTTTTTAAGACCCCCAAAAACTTTGGTCCAAAATTCAGGTGTGTTAAAATGCATTTTAAGTAATTCCAGTTCACTCGATCAAACAGCTTGGTAGCGTCGAGAGTAATAACTGCCAGAGGAAGCTCAAATATTGTTGCCATATCAATTACCCCTATCAATTCATGAGATAATTGATGCATATACCTATTCTTTAAGAACCCCTTCTGGTCATCATGAATCAAAGGTACCATACTTCTCCCTAGTCTGCTAGCAAGGATAGTAGCAAATATTTTATAATCATTATTCAGCAGAGAGATTGGTCTATGAGATTCACAAAGCAAAGGGTCCTTCCCAGGTTTTAAAATGATGGTTATTATTGCTTTGTTCCAAGATATTGGTAGACAGGATTCTCCCCTCCAAATTAAATTAAAGAGGGCTTTAAGAAATGGGGCTAAAACAACACATAACTTTACGTCAAATTCGGCAGGTAAGCTGTCAGGGCTCGCTGCTTTCCCCATATTGCTTTTTGAGATGACCTGTGCTACTTCCAGATCTAAAAATCCATCCTCCAGAAGAGACTGTCCTTCATCATCGAGTTTTTCCATCTTTATTTCCTCTACATTTGGCACCCTAACCTGCTCAGCATCTAAATAAGTCCTCTGCATATAAAACTTTGAAAAAGCACTGAAATGCTCTTTGAATCTCTAAAGGTTCCCTTAAAATCACCCCTGTAGTAGGGTCTCTTATCTCTGAGATCTGGTTCCTAGCAAGATCAGATTTTATTTTCCATGCTAATAATTTCCGCACGCTCTCCCCATATTCAAAATTTGCAAATTTGCTTGCATCCCATCTTTACTTTACTCGTGCTTCCATTACCGCTAAAAGGGAAGCCTGCTTAGACGCCAATTCCACTAATATTGCATCGTCAATCTTTCCCTCAAGCTGTACCTTCACCAGCTTTCCTTCTAAATTCTCTAAATCTTTCTTGAGATTCTGAACTTCCAACCTATATTCCCTATTTCTCTGAGCAGAAATGCTAATCAGGATTCCTCTAATAAAGGCTTTATAAGAATCCCATACCACGTAAGGAGAGGCAGAATTCAAGTTGACTTAAAAAAAACCACTTGGTTTCACTGGACAGGCGTTCTACCACTTTAATATCGTTCAAGAGAGAGCGATCTAGCGTCCATCTTCTTGCAAGCCGTTGCCCTGCTTCCTCCATGGTCAATACTACTGCGGCATGATCAGATAAATGTGCTGGAATGTGCTGAACGTCCACCACGGACGCCCTAAGAGCCTTGGCCAATAAAAATGTATCTATCCTAGAGTGATGTCTATACTTTTTATTATGGAAAGTAAAACTACGAGAGCGTCCGTGTGATTCTCTCCAGATATCCACAACTGCATAATGTCCATTATTACTTTAATATATGCCGAGGACTTTTGACATCCAGATACTTTACTTCCAGTAGATTTATCCAATGTATGAATTAAAAATACATTAAAATCTTCCGCTATTATAATTGGGTACTGGGTCTCCGATAGTACATTACATACTTCCTGCAATGAGGTTGTATCATCTACATTTGCACCATATTAAGATACTAAATTGTAAAAAGCCTTATTAACCCTAACATCTGTCATAACCCATCTACCTTTTATATCCATCTTGGAGCATAAAATCAAAGCATTAAGGACACTTTTCACCAGGATTATCACCCCTTTCGAGTGCGACATATTATTTGAACAAATCATTTGCTTAACCCAAGTCATAGATTTAAAAATCTCGTGGGCTTCAACAGATGTCAAGTTAGATTCTTGCAGCATTACAATCTGAGCCAAGGAGTCCTTAATATATTGTAAAATATGATTCCTTCTTTGACTTACTCTCAACCCATTCACATTTCACGAGAGAATCTGAAAACTACCTCCAGCCATCTCTGTTATATATTTTTTGTAAGTTTACGGACTTCTTTATGAGCGTTATTACAGGTCGGGCAACCTTACAGTTAGGCACATGTTTTCCAATCCCTTGACATTCCTCCCCCGCCAACACCCCACCCCCCACCTTCTCGACTCCCATCCCAAATCCCTCCCCCCCCATCCCTGGGGAACCCCCCCATCTTCCTGGCAGTTGAGCCATTTTGGCGCTGCTTAGACCCTTCCGCCTATTATCAAAAACCAAGCATAGCAAAAACAGAATAAAGAGTGAGAAAACTGGTCTTAGAGTCCAGTCTGGTTTTGGCAGTCCTTGAATTTCTCCAATGGAGAATCTGCTTCTTGAACATCCCGTAAATTATACATTTGATTGTCTCTCATCACTCACAAGTTCACTGGGAATTTTAATTGGACCGTGGCCCCTAATTTTTTTTAATTCCTCCATCCTCCTGCCAATCTCCCATTGACTGTTGGAGGTGGCCGAGACACATCAGATCTTATCTCGAAAGAATAGCCTCTTGCCTCTAAAGTTTTCATTTTTAGGGCTCTAGAGAGGATTTTCTCCCTAATTACATAAGTAAGAAAGTTCACCAATATCCTCCTAGGCTTAGTCCTATTTAGTGGTTTTCGGAAGGGATCCCTATGAACCCGCTGTATGTCTTGGGTTAGTAGATACTCAGGCCCCTCCCACACCCTACTTTGTTTCAGAAGATCTACCACCAGAGTTCTAATATTATCTCCTTCATACCCTTCCGGAACATTCATTATTTTAATATTATTCCTTCTGGCATTATTTTCTAGCACTTCCAACCTCTCATGTTTCTGGCTTCCCGTAGTTTTTAATGTGTGCTTCTCCACTGTTTCATTAAGTTGGACAACTTGCTTCTCCAAAATCTGAGTTTGTTGAGTTAATCGATCCATCTTATTTGCCAGAGCCTAACCACCTGAATCCCCTTCTGGTTTGTCTGTGATACTAGAAAACCCTGCCTAACTTTGTTTGATAAGGAGTGCATCAGGGATTCCAGAGAGGGTGACTGGCCAGGCATTAGATTTGTCTCCACTGATGACTCTTGTTGAAATTCCGATAAATATTCTGTTACCTTCTCCTGAGTGATGTTTCTTTTTAGCAGGGAAATTTCTTCTCCTATATCAAGAGAATCCTGCCTCTGTGCCGGCTTACCTAAGCCTGACGCCCCCCTCCTCTTTTACACCTGGGGAAAGGGTAAGTAGAGGTGGAGAAATCAACCAGGGCAAATTAGTTTGCCCTCCTTCCTCTCAAACATTTCACGGGGTTCCATTTAGCACTATACCCAATGGAGCAGGGGAGGGGGGTGTATTTGGAGTAGCCATAGCAGTGGCAGTGTTCTTGGCCTTAAAATACAACCTTAGTGAAGGTGTTATTCTTCATTGTAGAGGGGGGGAGAACTGCCTCTTTCTTCCACCAGTTTTCCTCTTTTGTGGCACATAGGTTACCCCCTTCCGCAGGGTAGGTAAAATGTTCTTACCCGTGTCCTCAACTGGACTCAACATTTCTCTGTCTTCCTGGGGGACCCTTAAATAAAGAGGACCCTCCCCTCCAGAATATTCATCTCCTCTAAACCTGTACTGCCCCCCCCCTCACAGTACCTGAGAGGTGGAGTCCGTGGTGCCTTGGGAGTTCCATTGTAGCCGTTCGAAATCCTCCTGTGCCTGAGAAGGAGGAAGCGACTCCTTCCCACTCCTGGGAGGCAGTGTCTCTCTCTGCATGCCCCTCGGGCTGCCTCGGCGACTTGTGCTGCCCCTGCCCAACACACCCCCGGTCGAGCCTCTCAGCGCAAACCTGGAGGTGAGGGAACGAACTCTCCTTATCTCGAGAACGGCGCGCTCCCAATTGCCGCCGCTCTCTCTCGCCGCCTCCACGGATGTTGGCGTCCCGATTCGAGACGGGACGCGATCGCGTGGCTTGCTACGGGGCGGCATACCACCAATAAAGTTAAGAGCCCCCCCCAAAAATAGAGAGGACACGCAGGGCAGCCTCCAGCCGCCCTTTTCCTCACTCTGCTTGCCGGTTGGGTCAAAGCAGCGCCGCGACTGCTCTAGCAGCGTCCGCACTGCTGGTCATCAGCCACCATGTTCCCCCTCAACAGCCAAGGCTTTGACAATATTACTGCAGTTGTCAGTGGCTACAAATCCAGTACTGATGCCCCTGGGTTGAAACCATTCATACATTTTTAGTGTCAAATTTCTCCAAGGTGATGGCAGTTGTTCAGGATTTCTCAATGGTGAACATTACAGAGATTGCATACTCAGAATGCCTCAAAGCATCCTCAACAGTCGGACCAGCGGCTAGATTTGGCTAACCCCCACTGAAGGAAACCCAGTGTGAAGTGTGCACATGTAGTCTGTTTCTTGACTACTAGTTCATATGTCTGTTGTAAGGTGGATTGACTGATCAGCACTTTCCTTCATTGCTGTGCTAACCGCTTCCAGCACCTTATGGAGCAGTGCTGGGACAGCAATAGTGGAAAAAAGGTCTGGCATGGAAACTTCATTTTGAACAGAAGGTCTCCACAAATTCCAAAAAGCCCTCTCCTTTAAATCAAAGAAAAAGGCAGGGGATTATTGACTGATATTTTTGATATCTTCCCTTATGGTAAATTGACATCATCAGGGGTTTGGTGGTACGGTGCTGAACTTAAACTTTATAGAAGGTTTTTGGGACCTCCACAAGGATACCTCCACAAGTGACCTATCAGTCGCAGGTAAGATGCTTGGACACTTTGGGGTGATGGTATCCCTCTTTTCCTTGTGTCATTCCAAAGGTGCTGTGGGTGATGACTGCATACTATGAGTGACAGTCACAGAGCTTCATGGCATGACGACATCTTCTTTTTCATCACCACCTCCTTCTGTCAGTTTAACTTCTTCTCTTTCTCTCATCATCAACTATGTTACATGAAGGTGTATGCTTGGACACTTTGGGGTGATGGTATCCCTCTTTTCCTTGGGTCATGCCAAAGGTGCTCTGGGTGATGACTGCATACTATGAGTGACAGTCACAGAGCTTCATCGCATGACGACATCTTCTTTCTCAGCACCACCTCCTTCTGTCAGTTTAACTTCTTCTCTTTCTCTCATCCTCAACTATCTTACATGAAGGTGTTGTGATTTTTCAGATGGCCTGGTTAGGCCCCAGAACAATAAAGTCTATCTAGATTTTTGTGACGCACTGGTTTATTGCAATGTGAGAAATTTACGATGTGCTCCTCATGTGGCCTAAATGTTAAGCCCTAAACTGTGAAGGAGACCATTTTTATGAGCCAGTGCCCAAAAAAACTCCTTGAAGTGGAGCTAGACGGTTATGTCTCTAAAGCAGTCAGTGTCTGCAGTAGGGGTGGTGGTGGTTGCTTTGGGTTTTTGGACCCTTGAAAAGATGTAAGCAGGTGGTCTTGGTGATACTACATGACTCTGAAGAGGGTTAGCAGAGGTGATCTATACTTGCCTCTGCCACTCTCAACACGAACAATCACTGATTCATTATCTTCCTCACCACCAAGACTTTTGAGGGCCTTCTTCTTTCCTTGCTTCTCATGGCGGGTCTCACTTGGGCCTGAGCAGAATTATTAATTCTGCCAGTGGAATAGGAGGAATTGTGTTTTTCCGTGCTACTCTTGTAACACAGAATTACTAATAAATTCCGCTGGTGGAATTAATCTGCAGTTTTTGTTTTTTAAATAAGGCAGGACGAGAGAGCAGTCCCTCCATGTTTAAAAACCACTGGATATTAAAATGTAATCTGCAGTGATCTTTAAACATAGAGGGACAGCTCCCTCTTCTCGCCCTGCGTATAACCACTGTATGCACTCATGGGGTACACACTACAATGCAAACCCCTCAGTGCCCTCACTTACGCTGCAGTGATTACTGCAGATGATGTAAGGGTGCAGAAGGGTATGCACAGTGCATATCGCTTAGCACCCTTCTAAACTCTGCGGGCGCCGAGGGGGATGCACAGCAGTAGTCACTGCAGAGTATGCAAGGGCATCAATGGGTATGCACTGCAGAGTATTTGATATTTTGTAGTGCTATTTCTTAGCACAAAATGCATCCTCGCTCCCATTTTTGACACAAAGGTGCATTTTGAGAAAAGATACTAGCTCCAAGTACTCAATCCGCCTAGTAATTCTGCTGAATCTTGAAGAATTTGAAAGTAGTTCCACAGAATTTTGTGGAATCAAATTCCACCAATTCCACCCACCCGTAGTCTCGGTCTAGGTCCAATCCATGTGAAGATCATTAGAGGTGCACTTGGGATAATTACTTATTTTCTTTACAGGAGATCACAAAGTTGATATGTCCAACCAAACAGCAGTAACAACAAAATTGACAGAACACTCAAATTCTTGCTCTGCTCCTACCTCCAGTAGATCAGGTATAGCACATGTAGTTGCTGTTGAGTTCCTGTGATGAGGATTTAGTTTGCTGCTGGGACAAATTGATTTCCTATCCACTTTTCTAAGCCAGAACAGCAGTCACTGTAGCACTATTAAACATCTGCTTTGATTATGGTGGTGGCCCTGCTGTTGTGATCCAGGAGCGATCCTCTCAGCCTTCTCCCGCTCAGAGGAGGGTGCAGCAGGTACTGGTTGCTGGAAAAAGTAAGAGGGTTTGATGCCTGTGGTGGCACTGGCAACAGACCTCTTCTCCTCCTCACTGGCCACATTATTGGAAGAAACCTCTTTCTTTGGGGCCCATCTTCTTTACTTCTTCTGTGGGTCAGCACTGCATCACATGGAGAAGCACTTAAAAGGGAGGTCTCTGGTCTCCAGTGTCAGCTAATTCACAGCTTCTCGCTCTCTCTACCAGACATTAATATCCTCTTCTGCACCTGCAGGCACAAAAGACAAAGAGATTGAGTCTCAGCAATTCTTGTCAATGAAATACATGTAATCACTGCTATTATCATCATTGGATACATGTAAACATCACTATTATCATTATTATCATAACAATACTATATAAATTGATTCAATAATACAAAAATATCTGGTTTTCTTCCAGGACCTATGGGACCCCTATGGGAAGCTGAGGGAGGCAGGCAAAAAATATGAAATTCAATAATAAATAGTTGGTATCCCTCCAGACCCCGTGGGACCCCTATGGGAGGCAGAGGGTCAAGCCAAAAATCAAATAAATTAATATAAAAATACTCAATGTTTCTCCAAGACGCTCCTATAGAAGGCAGTCTGAGCAGGCAAAAAAATTCAAATAAATGTAAAATATAAAATACGTGCTGTGCCTCCTGGGCCCATACAGCCCCTATGTGTGCCAGAGGTCTGGCAACATTGAATAAATGAATATAAAAATAACTAGTTTCCATTCTGGGCCCCTATAGGCACCTCTCGTGGCACATGGTAGGCAGGTATAAAAAAAAAATGCATTCATTGAAAACAACAACTGTGTACTACAGACTACTACTATCAGCCCCAAGCACAAATATACACATCAGGACAAATGTATTAAATATATTAACTAAAAATAAAAAATGAAAAAAAGCTTCTAGATACCAATGCTCCTCAAAATCCACATGATGAATAATCAGAAACAACCACTAGCAATAAAACGGTGGTTGCTCACCATATGGCATTGGCCAACAAGGAAGGAAGCACAGAAAACAAAGAAAAATTGCTGTCTGTCTTAATGGCAGGGTTTGCATGGCCAGCAAAGAAGGAGGTATAGAGAACAAAGACAAAATGTTTGCCTATGACACACACACCTCCTGGGTCCACAAAATCTCCATCACTGCATGACCAACAAAAAATGAGGCATGGAAAACAAAAGAACATGGCTGTCCTATCCTGTCTGAAGCCCCTTCCTCCCTCTCCACCAACAAAGACTTGAAGGATTGGATGGAAATGATCACATAAATATACACCTAAAATGTCACTGGTCCTGTCTGTGGGCACAGCATTCCACAAGTAAAGCAAATTCAACAGTGGAGCAAAGTGAAAACAATGACACAAGGTTAAATACACTTTTAAAATGCCCTAAACACAAGCAGGACAAAGAAACTATCATCCCTGCAAATACATGTAAAAAGTTGAAGAAAAACAACTAATCAACCATCGCACACAAACATAGCAGGCAAGCACTTGTGGAAGACAAAGAAAATGTCTGGGTAGTTAGGTTTAGATTCCTTGAGCTCTCCTGATCTGAACCACCAATATGCACATTCAGACACACAAAAATGAATTTGGCATGAATACAATGCCATCTATATACCTCTAAGAAAATACCTCTACCACACAAGCGGTGATAATGTGAAAAAAAAAATCAAAAAATATCACAGGTATGCAGAAGACTAGGTCCCAAAAAAAGTAAACCCCACCTAGGACAAAATTCACAAAAACACAAGGAACGTGAGGAAATGTTACTAACCCCAGGCCTCCACCATCCAAAAATATCTGTTGTCCCTGAATCTCATATGGCCCTGCCTTCAGCCTCCCTAATTTAATCTCCAGGTCAAAATTAATTTAAAAAAACACAAAATAAAAAAAGGAACAAAAATAGTGGAGCCTGCTTACACAAACATTTTGCAGACAACTGCGATGAACTTACTCGATATGTCAAAATTCAAAAAGGTTTCAAATAACTTTCAGTGGTGGATGATGCAGCAGAGATTGCAAACAAAGGAACAGTGATTTTTTCAATCCAAATCCACATTCAAAATGACCAACGCTTGGACAAAGCATGGGATAAGTCATCAGGACCGGAAGAGAAAGTTGATACTATATGTACAGTAGCTTCACTCTCTTCTGGCACTTCTTTTGTGTAACCCAGTCATTTTATTTAAAAGATACATGTCACACTTCAAATATACCCGAACGGCCCGCTTCGATAAAAATATTAACACAAAATGATTTCATTTTACCGGTGTCCTCATTAACTTGCAGTGGTGCCTGTGCATTATTTCTGTACTCACACTATAGGATTTGTTCCTGAAATGGCATCTTGGTTATGCGAGGCAGCATCATGAGGTAATCTCAGTCATTACTTTTAATTTTTTAGTTACGAAAATTGTGACTAAGTCTACTTATAATCAGTATCTCCGAGTTAAAGAATCCTCGGTTGTGGGTCAGAGCAGTCACATTATTCTGCAAACAGCAACGCTTGAATATACACCCACAAGAAAAAGGGGTCAAAGCACGGCACAGAAGGAGCACTAATGCACAATGTTGCACAGCGGGGCAATTACCCAGGTATCAGGTGCAAAGGTGGGTCTTAACTTCGCGGAACACTAAAGGCATTGTGTCATTTTGTGACTTGTGTCTGGAAACTACACTTGTGCTTTTAAGGCTTTACAAATACATTTTATTAGTAACCATCACTTACTGAATTCAGATGAGAGCGCTGCTGTTGACTGTGTGCACCATGCTGGATCAAAGTTGTGATACTGGCCCTCTAACTTGTGAGATGCCTGATCGGAAGAGCTGGGACAGAAAGGGTAAAGTGAAGTGCTGGCACTTCTCAATAAATGTATAGTAGATCTACTGAAAAGTGCCCATCTGTTCCCATTTCAGACAACACAGCCTTGCATAGAGGTGAAGCACGTGCCACGTTTAATCTCTAGCAGCTCACTGAGAAATAAGAGCTCTGGTTGTCTGACAGCCTGGCAGCTCTAACTGTTCCAGTACAGATGTCCTGCTAAGCAATGTTGGTACTAGCCAATTAGGCTGTACAATTAACGACAGCAAGTAATTGTTATGTGCTTATCATAGTATGGCAGCCAGGCTGAGTACTGTTCTAATTGTCCCATTAAAATAAGGTTATACGACGGAACACCGACTTCCGAAACAACTAGTGCCTTAACAACGAGGTCAGAACACCGACCTCGTTGTTATTACTAATGCCTTTACCACGAATGCCTTAACAACGATATTTCGTTGTAAAGGCATTCCTGATAAAAGCATTAGTAATAGGCACCATTGATCCTGCATCCCTCACCTCACCCCACCCCCCCCAACCCCACCCCGAAACCTAAAAACCCCTGACCCCCCACCCCCTCCCCAAAACCAAAAACGCCCCACCCCCCCAACCCCACCCCAAAACCTAAAACCCCCACCCCCTCCCCAAAACCAAAAACGCCCCACCCCAAAACCTAAAACCCCCTGACCCCCCACCCCCTCCCCAAAACCAAAAACGCCCCACCCCCAACCCCACCCCAAAACCTAAAACCCCTTGACCCCCCACCCCCTCCCCAAACCAAAAACGCCCCACCCCCCCACCCCACCCCAAAACCTAAAACCCCCTGAACCCCCACCCCCTCCCCAAAATCAAAAACGACCCACCCCCCCAACCCCACCCCAAAACCTAAAACCCCCTGAACCCCCACCCCCTCCCCAAAACCTAAAACCCTCCACTTACCTTAGTCGTCCCCTCGTCACCTGCGTCGTCCTCCTTAGCCGACTCCCTTCTTTGTACCTTAACCATGCATGTTCGTTGTTCAGAACATGCGTAGTTAAGGCACAAAATAACGGAGTCGTGGTTAAAGAAAGTGTTGTTCCCGCTTTCGTTAACCACGACTTCGTTATCAAAACTTCGGCATAAAGGACGTTTCCCTTTCCGTATTAGTACAAACGAATATAGTGAAATTATCTCTGAACATGACATAGTGCCCACTGTAAAAGCATGGTGACAGGTGCTAAATTAAGTGATTTATGCAGCTTATTCTAACAGTGAAATGTTCAGTTGTTTTTGGGCTGCATAAAAAGCTATTTATAAAACACAAGAATAAAAGGTTGTAAACTGGGGAACCTATGAAGGGTGGGCCTAGAGTTAATAGGAGCACCAATTGTGTTTTATACACGAAAGTAGCAAAGGTGCCCTGGCCCTTAATTCAAGCAAAGAAAATGGGGCCTCGTCTACTGGTTTGGTAGTGAAAATCAGCTATATTTAAGGCGCAAAAGCCCCCGAACAAATAGAAACACGCCAATGATGATGGGAGGGATGCTTGTAATTTGTCTAACCACTGACAATTGCTTTGGGTAGCACCCAACCCATTGTTCTTTTGCTCACCATGCCACCGCAGTTTGGATCCAGCCATGCGCGAATCAGTCTTGACCTTGCTGCTCATGGGAACAGTCCAGCCCAAACTCCCAAGCAAAGTCCTGCCTGAACTGGAAGACCAGCAACCAAGGACTGGTTTCGACCATCGGCTCATCAGCTGAGTACATCTTGGTTCCAGTGACACAGTGAGCACTGGACCAATAGACCATGTAACTAGTGCGCCCTCTGCATTATTGATAACTACGCTCTAGGCTCTGCTCAGCGCGCAGTTGGTCAAAAATCGAATTCTGCTTGTGAGCACTGTAATACAATGTTCTAATGTGGGCACTTAAAATATGTAACTATACCACCATCGACTTCAGAGCTTCAGTGAGGTTGTGCTGATTGTCAATAGAAGTCAAGATGTTGTTTTCTGAATATCCATGTTTTAAAATATATTCCTTCCTTATCAATGCGCCTCGTCCCAGTCCTATTGCTTCATGCCTTGCTTCCCCTTTCAGTGCCCTTGCATGCCCAATAATATACATGACAGTCCTTTCTCAATTTTTCAACTACTTTTAAGGCCCTTCCCTGCCGTCTGGCACTTCCTGAGTGCTCACGGAGATCGCGTTTGCAGTAAAAACATCTACTAAAAAAATGTCAGCATAATATTCCGACTGAACAGGTACAAGTAATCTGGTGGCTCCATTTTGGGCCAGATGTCCCTGGTTCCCTTAACTTACCCTAACAGAGGGTTGATATTTTCATCTTCATCCTTCACCTCTTTAGTCTGCATCCCTGTCAGTATCACAGTTGAGGATTCTGCGTCTCACGGCTTGAAGATTTAACAGCAAGCCCTCCAGGGCTTCGGATGTTCAAAGGAGGTTGCAACTGATATTCAACTCTGTAGGAAACCTTCAGCTCTTGTGTTGCAAGCAAGAGAAATTTTGGAAATTGGTGCCAAAAAGGAGGTAAATTCAAGGTCTTGTGATCAATTCCTTATTTTGTATTTTTTGTGGGATGGTTTGTGTTAGGCCTATCCAAGATTGTTCCTTGTGTTTTCAAGCTTCTGAAAAGGTTTAGGTTGAAAAGACCAGTGGCTCATTCTCCAAACGCAACATAGAACTTATTGGTGGTTCTTAGGGGTTTGCAGGAAAAGTAATTTGAACCACTAGAGTCTTCAGACATAGACTGGGTCACACTGAAGGTGGCTTTTTTGTAAGCAAAGACATCAACTAAGACATTGCGTGAGGTAGGTGCATTTGTGATTAATTACCCGCACTTAAAGTTCCTTACAGTTAAAAAAGGTGTTGAGGCCTTATGGTAAGTTCAGACCTAAGGTCCAGAGGCAGTTTAGCTGTTCACAGGAGATCGTTCTGCCAGTACTAGAGGATGGGGAAACTCGGGGGTTCCTGAGTCATCGGAAATCAAGAGCTCTTTGACGATTAATTTGTCCAGAACGAAAGTATTTAATTCCGCAAACGCTTTATTTGTAGCCCATGATGTGGTAAATAAAGTGCAAACTGTCTTTGAATAGGTGGGTAAAACAAGTCATTACTGAGTCTTGTGTTTCAGCAGGTTGTGTGGTCTTAGAGGGTTCTAAAGGGCATTCTACATGGCAGTTTCTAGTTCCTGGGCAAAGTCAGCTGGTGTGTCTCCGCAGGGGATATGTGGTAACCCACTCGGTCCACTCCTAACACTTTAGGCATATATAGAGTGGAGGTCAATAAGAATGATGTTTTTAATTTTGCTGTGGGGGAGTTGAAAGCTGCAATGAAGTAATTGTGAACTATTTCTGTGGTCGAAATATGGAGTGGACCTATGTTGACGAATAAAATATATGTGAACGCTTATTGGTGCATGAGAGGTGTGTTTATATCCTCACACATGAGAACTCGCACAATGAGCTATGATGAGGAGGTAACGAACGTATTACTTACCGGTAATCTTCATTACTCTGAAATGGGAGTTCCTCATACGAATGCAACTCCCGAGATCACCCTCAGCCCCCAGACCATGACACGATAAAACTGGCTTATGAAGGCAGGAAGTGCCTGAGTCAGGGATGGTTTTAAGAGTAGTCAAAGAAACTGAGAAAGGACTACCATGTGGAATAATGGGTATGCAAGGGTGCAATCAAGGAGAGAAAAGCCTCAAACATTAGAACTGGCATTCGGTGTAATGAAGATTACCTGTAAGTGATAGGTAAACTTTTGCACTTGGCCATTGCCAGGCCTGTAAGACACGTCCTCTTGAACGTCAGCTGGGGTGGGAGAAATGACTCCTGGCTTCCCATCCGTGGTGTCGCTGCCACAGCAGAGCGGTCCCCATGAGTCATCCTTTGAATACACACAGAAACCATAATTAGCTGGAGCACACAAATATGGAAAATACACTAATGTTACCAGCCAATTCCCCATCCAGCGGCAACTGCTGAGCAAACCAAAAAGAACATACACCAACGCAAACTAACTCAGATCGAGGCCAACTTTTCACTGGGCGTAAAGAGAGACGAAGAGGAAGTGGGGAGGAAGAGCGAGATAATAGGTGACAAACATAACAGGGAAAGACGCAGGAAGCGGGGGAAACTGGTAAGCGAGGGAGTGCCTAGAGGAAACGGAGAGGGGAGAACAGGCTGTAAAGAGAGGGGGGAAAGGAGATGATGAGTTAGCGAAGGTAAAAAAAAGAGGCATTTCAAAAGACTAACTGAAGATATGAGAACGAAAGTGGTTAGGGAACACATCCTTATACCGAACTGTAATGGGAGAGCAGAGAAGGACAAGAATGGTAAAAAGGTGAACGGAAAAGAAATGAAACAAGGAAAGTAGAGGGAGGGAAGAGATATGATTCATGATGGCTCGTGGCAGAAATGAAAAGGAAAAAGGAGGCAAAAGGAGAGAGAGACAACGGATGAAAGGAAAGATAACGATATAAGGGAGATAGACACGGAACTACAGCAAAGAAGCAAATGAAAGGATGTAAAGGGAAAAGGAGAAAACGGGGGGACTGCAGAAACTCGGTAGGAAGAAATATATGGAGAGACCAGAGATTGAAAATATAAAAATGGCCTAGAGAAACGTGGAATTATAGGAGCAAATCAAGGGACGCGAGAGAGACAAGAGAAGTGGAATGTGTGATCCGCCTGTTTTATTCTTTCTCCGCTTCTTTTCATTTTTAAGAAATCCGCCCAAGTGCATTCTTACCTCATCACAACCCAAGCAAACGCAACCACACCGCAGTGCAGCGCTCCTAATTGTGGGCTGCAATCAAAGGCGGCTGGGCTGAGCAGCAGAAGCCACATTAGACAGCTGGCACCAGGCTTCCAGGAGGCTCGAGGTTTATCTCCAAGGAGCCCTGCCAAATTAGGCTGAGCCAGGCCAACCTCAGCCCTTCTCTTCTCTCTTCTGACCCCCCCTCCTGCAAAGGTCCATGTGGTATCCATTGAGTCTGTGGTCAGGACCCTCATCAAAGAGGCGGTTAGCAGCGCGTGGGCCTCAGTATCGCTGCAGCGGCTCCTAAAGGGTTAACAGGTCAATAAGGCGCCGAGACTCCTTGTTCCTAACATTGGATCTGTCTCTGGGCGATGGAGGGAGGGTAGTTAGGTAATGACCCTCACTCAACTAAATCACAGAGGGGCCGTTGTGTGGGAGTGAATCTATTTTATCACCTGTTGCACTTACTTCGTTTAGGGCTTGAGTACATTAACACTGCATGTGATTAATGGGTCAAGATTATTTGTCTACCCTAAACTGGGCCGTATCGATAGTGTAACGAAGGCGCCATTATTCTATTGACAGTTTTTGCTCTAGCGCCGATTAGAAGCTGAACGCTAGCTCACATTTTTCGAGTATTGTTACTACTAGGCTTTTTTGTTAGTGGTGATAGAGAAAATATGAAAAAGAAAGTAACAATGTGCACAAAACGGGCAAAAATAGTGTTTGTGCATTGTGTCTCATATTTTGATGATGTGTGTAAATACATCACAAAATACCACACGTTACCAGAAAAACAACGTTCTTTACAACCAACGGACTTTAGCGTCCTATTTACACCAGGCTTTACATGATGCCGGAGAATGTGTTGAGAGATGTCGCCATCAAATGCAGATCAACTCTGGGTTTGATTGATTGATTGAAATTCCTTTATTTCGATTATACAAAATTTTATCATAAAAGTACAAAACATTACAATTTACAAAATTCATATGATGAACCATCAGACATGTTAAAAACCTTAAAACGTTAAAAAGCAACAAGGCCTTCACATGACCACAGGTTCTTAAATAAAAAATCATATATTCTATCTACAGAAGCCATAAAAATCTAAGGCCCAAAGTTGATAATCTTGTTACAACACAAGGCATTTATTAAAAAGTTAGAAACTGCCCCTGCAACCCTGGAATCATTCAGCAGTTGTTCAGCAGCAGGGCGATATTGATAAAAACCCTTGGTTTTAAGAATAGGCAGAAGAAATCTCCTTCTGAGAGAATCATACAAATTACAGAACAAGACCAAGGGGGTCATTCTGACCCCGGCCGGCGGCGAAGCCGCCGGCCTGGCTGGGACTGCCAGAATACCGCTGCGCGGTCAAAAGACCGCCGCGGGTATTCTGGGTTTCCCGCTGGGCTGGCGGGCGACCGCCAGAAGGCCGCCCGCCAGCCCAGCGGGAAACACCCTTCCATGAGGATGCCGGCTCCGAATGGAGCCGGCGGAGTGGAAGGGGTGCGACGGGTGCAGTTGCACCCGTCGCGATTTTCAGTGTCTGCATTGCAGACACTGAAAATCTTGGTGGGGTCCTGTTACGTGGGCCCCTGCAGTGCCCATGCCATTGGCATGGGCACTGCAGGGGCCCCACGACACCCCATACCGCCATCCTGTGCCTGGCGGCCAAAACCGCCAGGAACAGGATGGCGGTATGGGGGTTGGAATCCTTGCTGCGCCGCCATGGAGGATTCCCCAGGGCAGCGGAAAACCGGCGGTACACCGCCGGTTTTCCGTTTCTGACCGCGGCTGTACCGCCGCGGTCAGAATGCCCAAGGGAGCATCGCCAGCCTGTTGGTGGTGCTCCCGCGGTCGTTGGCCCTGGCGGATTTTACCGCCAGGGTCAGAATGACCCCCCAAGTGTTCTAAGGTCTGGAGCGAAGCGTTGTCACATGGGTACATTTTTATCGCAGATGTCTCATATTGGCAAGGCGGGAAGCACAAGTTGCAACGGATGGAACCTAGTCAGAACCTGATGAGAAGGACTCTTTCCCATGGGTTTCTAACAAAGGAAAGATATGATTCTGGGCCAAGAGTAGTATTTAAAATCATCAGGGCCCTGGCGGAGTTATTACCCAAGGCTGTGTTTTCTCTACTTTCACTGAGCTTAATAGCAGCTCCTCCAAGGTCTTTTTGTCAGCCTGTTTCAATGCTTCAGGATTAAAACATAAATTTGGGCACCTGCTGATAAAGCCAAAGATCTAATATAGTTAAGCCATGGGATTTTAAAGCCTAAGTTACAACTGAGGCAGTCCTCAATGACTTCCCTGTTAAAAGTTGCCATTTCCTCACTCCAGGCAGATATCCACAACAACATAGGCGCAATTTTAGCAGGATCTTCCGCAAAGACCAGACCCAACTCCTCATTCATAAACTGGCTTGAACTAGCCGGTCCCACCCCTAAAAGCTTTCTGCAAAAATGATTTTCTTTGCGCTTAATAGATATACAGTTAGGGTACCCCCAGATTTCAGAACCATGTAATAGTACAGGTAAACATTTCATCTTGTAGATCTGCAGCAATGGTAAAACAGGCTTGCTCCCAACTAAATGAGAAAATCTAAAGAGTGCCCCGCATGACTGACTGGTCAAAGCGTAGACAGCGGTTTGCAAGACATTTGGTCCATGTACAGTGCTCATCAAAGGTGACACCCAGATATGAGAAAGAGATTACCCTTGTTACCACCTGATCCTTAATTAAGATCGGTCTGAGTTTCAGGTTTTGCTTCCCACAAACCATAAAATGTGTATTAGAAGTGTTAACACCCAGTTGCAGGTCACCCATAAAATCATCAAACAGATCCACCAGAACTTTAAGACCAGTCAGTGTGCGAGCAAGGATGACGGTGTCATCTGCATATAAAGAGGGGACGGTATTATTTTTGACTCTAAAAAAATCTTTGCCATGGGTAACTAGATAAGAATTCAGCGCCCCAAGGAAATTTACCAAAGGTTGGGGCAGCCCAAGACCTTCCAGGATTGACCATATCTTTGATCGAAAAACCCAATCAAAGGCACAGCGCAGGCCCATAAAGGTCAGGTAGACAGTGCCCTTCTTCCCCACCAATAGATTAAGATAAGGCACTGTTCCATTGTCCCTATGGCCTCTCTAAAACCATATTGGGCTGGGCAGATAATATTATTTGATTGGACCCATTCTTCAATACGCAGGAGGACAATGCGTCCTACTATCTTAACCGTGGAGTCCAGCAAAGAGATGGGGCGGGAACACGCTGGGTCCTGTTTACACCCTTTTTTAAAAACCAGCTCTGTTACTGCTGACTTACATGAGCTAGGGATACCAGTTTGCGATTCAGTGTTAAGAACATTCTTCAATAGCGGAGCACACAGGGCAACGTTTTCCTTATATAAGTCCACAGGGACACCATCCAGGCCGGGGGCTTTATTGGATGGGCTTCCCATGATGGCAACCTGAACTTCCTCCAATTTAAAATCTAAAGCGTAACGGAGAGGGAGCTGCCACGTCCACCTCCCCCAATTGATCTACACTGTCCAGGGAGTAAACTGTCTCGAAGTAGGCAACCCATTTTGGGCGGGTATGGTGGTCCCTACAATGTCAGGGGAAGCTTGATAAGCAGGCTTTCCATTCACTATATGCCAGAAGGATCTCACATCCCCGAGCTTGCAGGCACCCACTAAATGCTCCCACCTCTCTTCTTTGAGACATTGCTTCCTAAGTTGTATTGCCTCCTTGTAAGCAGCCCTAGCTTCACTGATAAAGTGGGGGTTCCTTGGGTGGTCCTTAAGGACTTTGTGGAGGCATTTACTGGCAATACAACAATTCTTATCAAACCATCCATCTTTATGGTCTTTTAACAGTCCTTGAAGATCCAACATAATGGATCTGAGGCTGCTATTCAGAGACTGAAAATCAGCCAGAATGGCCACTGGTGTGGCCTCAAATATTAAGAGGGAGCTAAAAAACACATTCCTGCACCTCTTAACAACCTCCACCAATAGGATGGGGATCAAAACTTTCCATCAGCTGAGCCTCCTACCTTGGTCTTTTGGAATCAGCCCAAACACACCTGGAGTCAAGTTCACAGTCCCAGTAGCAGTAGTAACCATTCTAGCTTCTATGCAATTATGGTCACTAAAAAGTTGGTTGTGGATCAGCCCCTTGGTAAAACACTCAGCAAAACTATTAGAAATAAAAATATAATCAATTATAGTCCCTTTTCCCCGCCCAATAAAAGTGGGTTTGAGTAAGTCACTATGCAGCACACATACAAAGAGGAGTAAGCTTAGAAGAATAGC
Source organism: Pleurodeles waltl (assembly GCF_031143425.1). Taxonomy (NCBI): domain Eukaryota; kingdom Metazoa; phylum Chordata; class Amphibia; order Caudata; family Salamandridae; genus Pleurodeles; species Pleurodeles waltl. Next base: position 137,965,820 of record NC_090443.1, read on the forward strand.
TTTTGTGTATGAAGGTATCCCTTCCTGCACAAATACTATTTTGACCACAACATACGCACCCTTGCATTGTGGCACCAGGGTGCCTGGATTGGGGCTAGGCAGTCAGATGTGAGCCAGCCATACATGAGTGCAGAACAGTGCCATTTATTAGTAGATATGGCCTATTTCTGCTCTCCCCATCAGACAATGCACCGCAGCAACTTCCCTTGCTGCAGTACATTAAAGTTTAGTAAACCTGCCCCTGAATGGGCAGGAGACAGAACGTATCTTTCCTGACAATAGCACGTACTTCTAAAGAGTAAAGGCAGGACTAAACCTGGGCACTAAGGCCCGAATTATGAAAAAGTGAAGCAGTGCAGCGCAGCAAGCCACTTTGCTGTGCTGCATCACTTGGAAAGGACAGGAATGTGCCATATTTAAAGAATACAGCACATTCCTGTCTTTCTCCAGCTCTGGTGCACAATCGGCTGCCTAATGCCAATGCAGACACCCTTGCATCATGGTGCAAAGGTGTCTGCGCTGCTTGAAGGATTGTTTTTGTGTAGGAAGGAACACCTTTCTGCACAAAACCAATCATGTGATGCTTTTTCCTCTTTCTATGTGTACATAGAAAGAGGAAAAAACACCCTGGGGAGGCTTAAGGTTTTGGTGCACCCTCAGGTTTACCAGGGTTGGTAAATCTGGGGATGTGTCAAAATCCATGGGTGTTGCATGGAAACACCCACCGCAATGCCCATGGAACACCTCTCTTGCACAGAGTAAGGCAACGCAGCGATTTGATTTGCACTGCCTTGGCTTACTCCATATCTATGAGGCCATTCAATTCAAAGCCACACAAAGTGGCTTTGCGTGGTCCAATAGATATGGCTTCAAGGAATGTGCCACAGTTGTGTCACATCGACAGAAGGGGGTCATAATTATGCCCCTCGGTCTCTTAAATGAATTGTCCTGGGAGAATTGTTATGGCCCTTACCATTGGGAGCGAGGGACAGAGAAAAAATGAAAGAGAAAATTAGCTGCATTCTCCCTTGCAATATTCAGACACACTTTGGCCTCATTCTGAATGCCTTGGCAACCCGTCCGGTACTAGGTTGCCAGTACCTCTGGAGGAGCAGTGTTTATTAGGGTTAAAAGTGGGAAACTGAGGATTCCTATAGAAATGAGGATTTACTAAGGAAATCAGTCATTCTAATCCTGGTTGCCCAGTTTATTTTCATTCTGCAACCAGTAATTCACTGGAAGATTTTGACTTCTGAAAGCAGCCAAAATATTGGGTAAAATAGGCTGGGTTCACTGAGTTCCAATGGATCTTGCAATTTTGATGAGGGATGGTAACATTACAACTCCCATCAGAATTACATAAGTACTCATGATGATGGCCCAAGAGTAGAAAACCGTTAAGTTAGGTTATGGGGCACATCATTACTTATTTTCTGATACACTCAGTCTCTGACTTCTACTTTTGTTTAGGGTTAGACCAAGTTCAGAAGATGACAGAAAAGATCCCACCTTACAATTAACCTTACCAGCGGACTACGAGTTGTGTGACTAGACAAATTGCCAAATGTTGTTAACAGCCTTCAATAATCCAACAGACATGACATCAGTGGGATCAGCCCCTGTGATGTAATGATTTTTCATCACTTTTTCTCTTGGCCGATCTGTATGTGTTAGAACGTAAAAGGCACCCAGACTGCCATTAGACTGGTCTTTTGAAGAAAGAAAACTACCTAGCATCTAGCCATCTTGTTATGCCCATGGATGCTGTTGCTACCACCTCTTTAGTAGTGCATACTTTCAACAGTGCAAAAGAGTTCCACCTATGCAAGTATATATCATAAAAATGCCTAAAGACTGGCCATCACCACTTTGTTGCCACTCCATGTTGGCTAGATTAAATATTGGCTAGATTAAAGGTAAATAAGGGTGATATGGTCAACATTCTAAATTTATTTTTAAAAATGTGGCACTCCTAAAGACCATCTTGATTAAATCACAGCTGTAGAACTGAAAGCAATTCCAACAGAGCAAACTGCAGTAAAAGAAGAAATGAAGGAGTTTGAAACTAAGCAGTCTCCCAAGATGGGCGCCCCAGAAAAAACAGCTAATATATCACCCAAATGTAGCCCAATGCTAAAGATGTGAAAAAACAGTTAAGTAACTTGTGCATCAAATATTTAAATCATCTATTGGATTAAAATCAATTTTTCGCTATTTGAGAACTCAGAGAACTCAGAAAGTGTGTCCTCATTTTAGCTTTCTAGAGAACATACCGGTCATTTTCACTTGCTAGAGTGCTTACTGGACAATCGAGGGCAGGTGGTAGGTAGCAGCAACCTGACTATATAGGGCAGGTGGCAGGGACAATGACAACACAATAGACCACACAGAGCAGGTGGGAGAGCAGTGCCAGCACAATGCACCTTGGCGGGCAGGAGGAAGTAGGCAAGGACATGCACATGGACAACAGAGGGCAGGGGAGATGGAGCCTTCGTGCATTAGAGACGCAGCGCAGCGATGACTGGGGTGGCGGTGACAGCGGCAACAATGAAGGTACTTATTTTTTCTTTCATTAATTTCACCCAGTGCGCTGCCCTGCCCCTTGTTACCACCATAAGCCGCTCCTGAGAGGAGGAAAATGTTAGGGGCATGAATTCAGACAATGGAGGTTAGGGGGACAGTAGCAAGGAAAACAGGATGACCATTCTGCCCAGGCAGGAGTGGAATCCCGGAACATGCAAGGAAAACGGGAGAGGTATTGGCAACACAAAAGACCATGGAGAGCAGCAGGGAGGAGTGGGGGAGCAGGCCCAGACAATGGAGTTCAGGGGGTGGAGACAGGGGCAGCAAGCTGACCAAACAGGGTAGGTGGGAGGGACAGTTGCAGCACAACCACCCACGGAGAACAGAAAGGAGGGGGCAGGGTGTAGGAGGTTGGCCTGGTTTGTAGTGGGTACCTAAGGTACTTACACCGTATACTAGTTCAGTTATCCCTTATTAGGGAAGTGTAGGCAGTGTCTAGAAGCCAGGCTTTCTAGAGATAGCTGTAGCTGAGCAGCCAAGGTTTATCTAGGAGACATGCAAAGCTCATGCAATACCACTGTAGTCACACAGTACTCACTCACATGAAAGAAAATACTCAGTGTTTCCAAATTAAAGGTACTTTATTTTGGTCACACAATTGCCAAAAATACCATAGAGACTATACTTCTTTAGTTGGTAAGTAATACACCAATTATATACACTAGTATGCAGACATATGCATGAAAACAGTTAAAAACAGTGCAAATAGTGAAAATCACAGTAGTTAGAAATTGGCCTAGGGGGAACACAAACCATATTCTAAGAAAGTGGAATGCAAATGTTGGTTTCCCCCCTAGGCAAGTGCAGTGTGTACAGGGGCACTGGGAGTGGTAAAGGTAAGTAACAGAACCCACCTCAGAGACCAGGAAAGTAGGTAAATCACAGTAACTTTCCTAGAACACACAAGAACACGAGAAAGAAGATTATGCAAGAACCAGAAGAGACTGCAAGACACCAATGGTGGATTCCTGGACCTGAAGATCTGTGGAAGAAGGGGGCCAAGTCCAAGAAGCACAGAAGAGTCCAGGGAGAACAGGACCCCCTGTGAACCTGGATGAAGGTGCAAAAGAGGGACCACCGGTGAAGGACAACAGTCAGTACTGCAACCAAGAAGACAGGTGCAGATTCCTGGTTGGTGCAGATGATGTCCCACACTGTATGGAAGATTGCAATCAGGTTTGCGTTGCTGGAATGCATTAACAAGCCTTGGCACACGCGAAGCTGCGGTTAGCGGAAACTGGCGCTGCCCGAGACCAGGAGGGACCTGGTGGACTCTACCCAGGAGGGGGAGCCCGAGAGGGCTCTCAGCAACTCAGAGAGCCCACGGAAGAGCAGGCAGTGCGCACAGGAGTCCCACACCATGGGGACAAAGAAGGTGTAAAAGGAGGCCCACGCAGCACTACAACAAGGATCCCACACTGCTGGAGAACCTCTCAGGAAGCTGTGCATCTCAGGATAGAGTGCTGGGGGCCATAGCTGCACAGTGCATGAAGAACTTCATGGAAGGATGCAAACAAGCCTTGGCAACTACAAAACAAGTGGTGCATGGGGGACTGTCTTGCATGGGGAGGCAAGCTCTTACCTCCACCAAAGTTGGACAGTAGGACGTCTGGATTGTTGGGACTACTTCAGTCCACCACCGTGATGCTGGATCTACACAACTCGTCAGGAGAGGGGACCCAAGCCACTGGTTGTCGATGCAGAGAGGTGCCTGCTGAAGCAGGGGAGTTACTCATTCACTCCAAGGGAGATTCTTTCATTCTTCTGGTGCAGGCTGAAGACAGGCTGTCCTCTGAGTATGCACAACCAGGAAACAGTTGCAGTTCATGGCAGGAGCTGAACATACAATGTTGCAGAAATCGTCTTTGCTTCTTTATTGCAGTTTGTAGAGTTCCTGGAGGGTCCAGATGCAGTTTCTTCAGTGAGAAGGTGAAGTAAAGGATGCAGAGGATTCCTGCTGGAGTCTTACAGTCTAAATCTGAAGCACCACCAAAAAGAGAGAGACTCTAAATAGCCCTGAAAGGGGGATTGGTCATCTAAACAGGTAAGCACCTATCAGGGGAGGGCTCTGAAGTCACCTGCTGGCACTTGCCACTCAGATGCTCCCAGAGTTCCCTGTCAACTTGGAATCCAAGATGACAAAACCCAGGGACCCTCTGGAGGAGCTCTGAGCACCACCCCTTGGGTGGTGATGGACAGGGAAGTGGTCACTCCCCTTTCCTTTGTCCAGTTTCGTGCCAGAGAATGGACTGGGGGTCTCTGAACTGGTGTTGACTGGATTATGCAAGAAGGGCACTAAATGTGCCCTTCAAAAATTTCCAGTGGCCTGGGGAGGCTACCCCTCCCAAGCATGTAACACCTATTTCCAAAGGGAGAGGGTGTAACACCCATCTCCCAAAGGAAATCCCTTGTTCTGCCTTCCTGGGCTTATGTTTCTCAAGCAACATGAGGGCAGAAACCTGTCGGAGAGGTGGCAGCAGTTGGGGCTGCCTGGAAAACTTCCGAAGGCTGCAATGGCAATACTGGGGGTGCTCTAAGGACCCCCTAGAGTGCATGAAATCATACAACCAATGCTTGCAAAAGCCTTGGGGTATAATTCCAACATGTTTGACACCAAACATGCCTATGTTCGGAGTTACCATTATGTAGCTGGACATAGGTAGTGACCTATGTCCAGTACACACGTAAAATGGTGTCCCGTCCTCACGAAGACCGGGAAAAGGGTCCTGGAGGTCGCCGGAGCACCTCTGCTAGTGCAGGGGCACACAGGTACTCTGCACCCTGCCCTCAGGGCTGGAGGGCCTGCTCTAGGGGTGACTTCTAAGTGACTTGGTGCAGTGTAAATGGCAGTGAAAGGGTGCATGCACCTTTCACGCAGGCTGCACTGCCAGTTCTGCAGAAGCCATTGCATGGGCTCCCTATGGGTGACAAAAGAAATGCTGCAGCCCATTGAGATCCCCTGGAACCCACAATGCCCTGGGCACCTAGGTACCATATTCTAGGGATTTATAAGGGGACACCAGTATGTAAATTGTGGGTGAAATACTGGGTTATCAGTATGCAACAACCAAATTTAGAGGAAAGAGAGCATAATCACTGGGGTCCTGGTTAGCAGGATGCCAGTGAACACAGTCAAGCACACTGACATCAGGCAGAAAAAGGGGGTAACCATGGCAAAAAGAGGGTACTTTCCTACACAGGGGAATCATTCAAATGGACAACAGAGGGTAAGGAGAAAGGAGGCAAGGGCAGCAATATAGCAACGCAGGGCAGGCAGGTGGGGTCCTGGCCGAACAATGGATCATAAAGGGCAGGCCCTGCAAATGGACAACAGAGGGCAGGGGGAGGGGTACAGGAGCAGCAAGCCAATCAAGCAGGCCAAACGGATGGGTCGTTGGAAGCACAACGCACCATGGAGGGCAGGAGGGAGATAATAGAGGCATGCACATGGGAGGGGAGCAGGGACAGCAAGTTGACCACGCAGAGCATGTGGGAGGGTCAGTGGCAGCACAATGGACTATTGTGGACAACCGGAAGGGGGCAGGGGGATGCACAAAGGACCATGAAGGGCAGAAGTGATGGTGTAGGGGCTGTACTAAGACAACAGAAGGCAGGAGGAAGGGACCGGGACAGCAAGCTGACTCTGCAGTGCAGGTAGGAGGGCAATGGCAGAACAACAGACCACCGAAGGCCGGTGGAAGGGGCAACAGAATGATACATGTGGACAGGATGGAGACATTAGGGGCATGGATTTGGATGATGGAAGGTAGTGAGAAGGGTGAAGGGACAGCAAGTTGACCATGCTGGGCAGGTGGGGAGCAATGACAGTACAACAGCCCATGCAGGGAAGGCGGGGGGTTCATGGCAGCTCAGTGGTCTATGGAGGGTGGAAGGAAGGGCTCAGGGGCACATAAACAGACAATGGAGGGGACTGGGGAGCAGGGCAGGGGCAACACGGGCACAGGGGCAGCACAACTGACCACACAGGGCTGGAGTGAAGGTACAGAGGCATGGACTTCGACAGGAGAAGGGACAACAAGCTAACTATAAAGGGCAAGCTGGAGGGGCAGTGACAACATATCAGACCATGAAAGGCAGGAGTGAGGGGGATGGGCCATGGACTAGAACACACAAGGCAGGGAGTAGATGTGTGGGGGCAAAAAGCTAAACATTGAGGGCAAGGGGGAGGGGCAGTGGGAGCACAAACGTCAACAAAGTGCAGGAGGGAAGAGGCAGGGCACAAGATCAGACAACAGAGGTCAGTGAGGGGGGGCTGGGGCAGCCAGTTGACCACAGAGAAAAGGCCTGCAGGGCAGCACAAGGGAACATGGAGGGCAGGATGGAAAGTACTGGGGCACACACAGAGAAAATGAAAGGCAGGAGCAGGGCCAGCAAGCTGACCATGTACAGCAGGTCAGAATTTACAGGGGCAGCAAGTTGGATGGGTGACTGGCAGGATGGGGCTACAGTAAGCAGATGGTGAACAATGGGGCAGACAGAAGGGGGCAGTGGCAGCAATCTAACCAAGGCGAGGAGGCTGGCATGGGCACGGACAGCCTAATGGACCATCGAGGGTAGGTGGGTGGAGCAGGTGTATGCTCATCCAGAACAGACAGCAGCTTTGAGAAAAAAGGCAGGGTTTGCAAGTTGACCTCGGAGGGCAGACCGGCATGGACAGATCAATGGACCACAGAGTACAGGGCAAGAACACTGTGAATGGCAGATCGGGGTGAGAGGGGCAGGGGAAACAAACTTGTCACGGATGGCAAGCTGGAGTGTGTTGGCCAAAGTCAGGGGGTGGGCCTGTGCCAACTCCCTGTTGCGAATGGTCGGAGGCTATGCGCAGTGCAGGTTTGACTGAATATGTTTTAAAAAAATCTGAAACTCATCAAAACAAAGATTTGATAGTCCAGGATGATCATTTGATGTTCCCTAACATTAACAAACACCAGTGGCTAAAGTGATGTTACACTTTGGTATGTTAATAAGATCTTAGCTACGTTCAAAACATTTCTATAAATTCACTGAAAAAACAAAGCTTAGAGTAGCATTAGTGTTGGCTGTTTAAAATGAGTTAAAACCTAGCACTTAAATACCAAAAGACACTGATATTTCCACTGCTTGTGACCTCACATTTTTCATCACTCAAGACCTGAAATGACATCATTGATAACATCACTGATGACATCTCAAAAGACATAATTGTTGACATTTTAACTTACTTCAATACCGAACTATAACTGGTGATAGCCAGTAGGTAGCTATAGTTAGGACCAACTTGCCTATAGATGGAGCGTTTTTTGTTTTGCTGATAACTTTGGCACAGTTTTATGAATCGTCATTATATTTTGAAAACTAGTGCACCAGTTAGTTCAGCTGCTGTCTGTAAAGTTTTGGGTGATTCAGCAAGTGGGGGGGAGGCACGAAAAAGGGTGGGTTCCCAAAACGCTTTTTCCCCATGAACTGTCAATTGGGATTTTGCAGCTTTTAGACCTGAGTACAGTCAGAACCACTGAATGCAATGTATACCATATTTGGGAAAAAGCTGGACCTTTGTACAGAAAAAGTGCTTTTTGTTATTTGGTATAAGTCTGTTCAGTAGTTTCAGAGTTATTGAAGGGGAAAGAAAATGGTATATCTAGGAATGAAAAGCCTCGGCGGGTCCTTTCACGGGGATCTGCAGATCTGAGACCAGAAGCAAGGCCCTGATAGGCTGGCCACAATCTGAAAGGAAATTTGTGGTTGCCATTTTGTTTCTCAGCTGGGTTCTGAAGAGAAAATGAATAAAAACTCACTTGAGGGATCAGGATAGATGTATCCTGACCCTATAGGACACAATAGAGAATCCCCTAGGGACCTCTCATGGGCATGAAACTGCCCCAAATTGTTTCTTGTTCGGCCAACGCAAGGATCCACAGATCCACCCCAGGGATCAGTGTGGCCCCCAATGTAAGTTTGGGATGGATTAATGGATCCAAAGAGACAAAGTAAACAAATTACACTCACTATCTGTGTACTGAAACTTAGCATTCTGCCAAATTTATGTAATTACTTCCAGAGGTAGGTTCAGCCTGCATTCATGTCTAAATGTACTATGGGTATTAACATAGGAAACAAAACTTTTTTGACCCCAATTTTTCTTGGCCCGCGCTTGACGGATCACCGCAAAACTTTCCTTGCAGAACAAGAATTGGCGGGGAACTTTTTTGGGAAAATGTTGTGAAGATTCATCAAATGGTGCCAAAGATATAGGCAAGTCAAAAAATGCTTTTCCTATGGAAACATGGTCCTAACTATAACTACCTAGTGTATTCACTGAAAACACAAAACACAATCGTAAAAGTACCTTTGGACTTTTCAGTGAATGTATATATACATCTATTCACTGTAAAAAACAAAGGTCAAAGTAACGTTATAGTTAGGTGAGAATTTCAGTGACAACTTAACGTTTTAAATGTACAAAACCACTGAAATTCACCAGTAATAGTTATCTCAAGCAACTATAACTTGTGCCCTAAGGTAACTGTAATTTGTACACCCGCAATGGTAAAATGTAGAATGGTAAAATGGTATGGTAAAACGTAGATTGCCAAATAGCCTTGGTCCTTTACACCCCAGGGTAGAGAGATTGTCGACATCATTAAGTAATTATGCATTTCAAATAATGAGAAGGTTTAGAAATTGGTTTGGCAATGTGTTTTTCAAAGTGGGCACAGCGGACATGGCATCAGGCCTGTATCTGTAACCTAATAGGTGACAATTCTATGGTCTGAACTTGCAATATCAGTAATCTAAAGGTAGAGTAACTTGCACCAGTCATATCACCTTGACCAAGAGCCCCGGCACCTGCAGCAGCCCTGGACAGGCCTGGTCTATTTCACCATCAGTGGTCAATTTGAATAAGCCGGGGTTTTGAACACCATTTTGGCACATTTAAGCAGCACATTATGCATGTTGGTCTACTGAGCATAAGGTTTTCAACATCCTAGGACACACAAAATGCACTCTAATATAGATGGCTGCACCATCCTAGATTTCAGTCTCAATGAAATCAACACGGTATGTGTTTTATATATGATGGCAGCCCACGGCAAAAAAAGAGCCATTTCTGATGGTGTTTTAATTCTTCACACAGACTTTTTAATGGGCATTGCCCAGTGCCAGAATGTTTATCGGATGCTATTTCTTATTGCTTAACATTTCTGAAGAGCACTGTTTGAGTGGGTTCTCTGTATCATATTGGCATTGCTTCTGCACTCATTTCTTTTCATAGTTAGATACATGCGGCCTATTCACAAAGTTAAATTCTGTCATAAACGTACCTTTACCACCAAAGTCACCTTTTTTTGGCCAACCAGGAATTCACAAAGGGATTCCTGACAGATGTAAATCCATTCAGCGGCCAACATGGCCACAGAAATCTCAACAACCGTAAATGCAATGCAAGGGGTAAGTGAGAAGTGGGCGCTCCAGTATGAGTTTAATCTTGGAAGGTTGCAAACACCACAAACAAGTATTCTGTGTGTGCAGTTCCAAACTATGCTCGATTCGCTTGTCACCATGGAAAGGGTCAAAAACTTACTCTACCCAAGGGCTAGCATAATGGTCACGTCCCACCCCTTGACTTGGATTTGTGGCTGCTCGTGGCACAGATGTCGCTCCTGAAAATTGATTTACGCCTGCCACGGAGGTGTAAAAAAAAAAACTACGTATCCGACCAATTTTGTTCAAGGGTGGCATGAGAGACCGTGATTTATGTTTTCGAATATTTAATTATCTTTCTTTCAGAATAGCATGTACAAACTCTTTACCCCATTTTTATTTTAAAATGTTTACAGTAAAATACACCGTTTGGTATAGTTAATAAAAAATCACCTTCCGGCGGGATGAGTTCGTTCGTTCGTAGGCTTGCTGCAGCGTTTGGCTAGAATTCATGTTTTAGCCACGACTGCTTCTGAGTTCCCTTCCGGTCCCAGTAGAATTTACCATATTTACCTCTTCCTGAGAGGGGGTGAATTTGTGTTAATTCCCCAGGGTTCAGTGAAAGAGACGTGTGCTGTCCACATTGGAGGCAGCTATTTGTGTCTGGGCTGCTACACATGTCGCACAGATACGTGTTTCTGTCTGTCACGGAGGCCTGCGAAGAAACACGTCTCTGTGCGGGGCGGCGGAGACGGAAGACAAATAAGCGAGCGGTGGAGACTCGGCATTGGCGCGTGCCAGTGCATACTTTGAGGGGAGACCCATTCCTGCGCTGTCTCCAGCTCTTCCCGGGAGACTCTTTCTCTCTCATCCTCTTTCCCCGCGCCCCTCTCCTGTCACTCATCAATAGCTAGGAAGAGCAGGGCCTTCACTAAATAAAATAAATATTAAGGAGTCGCCGGAGATGGGGCGTTTCATCTGATGTAGGGCTGAAGCCCAGCATTCCTCTATTAACTGTGCTAAACCAGCCCTAAACTTTTGGAAGTGTTCCAAGCTGTTTGAGGGAACGTCTTTCCAAGCGGGAGGTTTTCCGAATGTGGACTCTCCCCCACTAGTAGTTGAGAAAGTTAAAGCAGACGAACGTTTGTTTATTTATCTACGGTAACCGTTTCTTGCCCTTAGTCTGCTTCAACCTTCTTACAATTTTGTCACGAAGCCTATAGTGATAGTTTGTTGTTAATAAAAGGTGCGCACCTGCAAATGCACACACAATTCATTATTGACAGACATGCTTGTGCCATCATGTCTCTACTACACTTCTAACAATCAAACGAATGACTGTGTAGACTGCAGCAGAATCATACGCCAACCACCCCGGGTAAAATGGCAGAAGGGACAGTTATGAATATCTTAACCAAGGTCTTCAACCGCACTGGCTAGGAGCCCGCCGGAGGACCGGCTACAAGTTGCAATAAATAAAACAAGCTTGTCCTTTTATTGGGTAATTTCCCTATATGTTTCAGACTAAACTTCGGTATACACGAGCACCAAAATATGTGGACAAAGAAAACAAAATGTAAAGAAGATTGTTTGATGGAGCTGAAGAGCTGATTTGTAGCAGTGAAGGTAGGTTATGTTGCAGAGACTGTTTTAGCACAGTACTGTGGTTAGTGGGGCCTCAAGTGCTCCTGTTATCTCTGGGGGACGCTAGGACACACGCAATGACTGTTCCTAAATAACAACGACTTACCGCTTGGACAGAGCCTTAGAACCCCATCTGATTACTTTATTAAAGCTATTTGTATGAACCTCGGACTAGCATCGCGAGCAGCACAGATCCAACGCGTGCATGTCCATCACTGCGGGCCTGTGCCCCATCAAGGAGCCAGGCGCTCTCTGTATATTTTCTAAGGTTCAGAAAATATACAAAGAATCCCTTGCTCTTTGCTGGGTGATAAGATTCTGGGGAATAAGGACAATGGGTCACAAATGTTTCACCTATACATTTTTGCTCAGAAAGCAGATCCTCAAAAATAATATACCCTTACATCTGACAGACACTTCCTGTAGCAGGCATGCATAATGTTTATAGTTTGATCAAAAGCCAGTTAACTCGGAGCCAGTAACTGTGTTGTGGTTCACCGAGTTTTTCCATTTTGTGTCAAACATGCATCGCTTGATAACAAAATATCTAATGAATAGAAATCCGGGTTAAGGCTATGTGTTTTTGAAGTGTACCCAAGAATCTGAGCTTCACAGTAGGGAACATTTGTACCACTCCAAGTTCTGGATTATCTGTAATAACAGGGGATTCTGAGGACGTTTTTTCCCCCTAAGAGTTTTTGTGTAATCGTACATAAAATAGGAAGTCAAAAATACAGAGAAATCAAAGAGCAAATATCCTACCGCCCTGCATTCCCACCTTTCTCCCAATAAAAACAATAACAAAGACGTACATTGCCTAGGATAGGAAAAGCCCAAAAATGCAGCTGCAGAAAGTACAAGAAAGAAGCTTGAGTTGAGGCTGATTTTTCCTGTGTGAGGGAAACCAGGGGCAATTCTTATGTTTTGGAAAAAAAGTTACAAGTCTGACAAACTTCGTGTTCACTGTCCTAACCAGTCAGTCAGGGTGAGGAGACATGGCACTCATCAGTAGACGCCTTTGCATGTGCAGGTGGTAAAAATATGTGGTAGTGATATGTTTTTATGCAGCCTAGAAACCAAAAGACATGTAGCTTAAATTGTCATTTCCCTTGAAGTTCCTTTTCAAATTGACAGAATGAACTAAACCCAGTTTATCGTCTGTGGGGCCTCTGAACTCATAGAAAACCCATGCACACTTTCATCCACTGCACTGTGGAGACCCAGAGGAACTAAGATGGAGGTTGAGTCTTGATAGGGAAATGTTGCTGTGTGATGAAGACTAAAGGAAATTACCATGTTTTGAGAACATTTTTTGAAACTCTCACAGATGTCATGTTCACTGTATTTTACTAACCAACCAGGCAGGAGAGGTCTAGCTTACATCAACAGATTCTTTAGAGCATGCAGAATGGTAAAATATATGTTTGTTATATTCTCCATACAGTTCAGAGTTTGATATTTATCATCAAATGAACCATGCACCACTGGCAGATATTCTTCCTCAATTTAGTGATTGATCAGCACTAATAATACATAATCCATTGTCCTGACTATATTTCCTAGGAAAACTGACAAATATTTTATATCCCTGATCTCCAGACATTCTGGGCAACTTTTCTTTGCTTAGTATTCCACGTTTTTTTAAGTTTGTTCACCGGAGAAATAGAACAAAATATTTAGCAAATGTGTTTAAACTTGAAAATATCTTCATGCTGCAACAATACGTTGATGCAGGGTTTTCAACAATGCATAGCCCTGAGCAGACTGAAAACACATATAATTTGTATGGATGTAAAAAGAGGCCCAAGAGATGCACGTGTTTAAACAACCTAATGATGATTTTTGGTAAAATGCTCCAGCACAGAAGTGCACACACCCCAGCAGTGAAAGGGGTAAAGGTGTTTCACTCACCAATCATTGAGGTTTAGAGTGTTTTTCTGTAATTTATTCACTAAAAATAATTTCACAGAAATGCAATCTCTTTTTGTAAAGTGCCATTCATTTTGCCGAAAAAAAGGCGCAGTCAGATCATTGTGGTCTGTACTTTGTTAGTCTTCTAGAGAGTCATCGTCCTGCGAAGCTTCACTGTTGACTGGAGCTTTCCAAACGTTACTTAAAGGAAAGAGAGAAGATCTGACTTTTAGTCTTTAAGAAAAATTAATGCACACAGTTGGATTTACTCTCTAAGCATTCAGGTAAGCAACGCAAAGGGTGCCATTCAACCACAGCTCCAGGCACAATTCATTGAGGACTCCTCTAAAGGGCGATCAAAGACAGATACCACTGCGATGCTGTTACCACTCAGCAATGAGATCCAAGGCACTGAGGCAAGGTACAGTTTAAAAACTCATAGAGAATGGAGGGGCAGGGAGTAATGGAGGTCCAGCACATGCACCCTGAAATGTAACTATCAATATTCATGAAGTATGCTGTTCCTATACCACACACCATGTATACCGAACTGATGTACCTGAATAAAACAATGGTTCGTGGAAATGTTTATCATTCAGAACAAAAGCCCCTAACCTCCAACAAGGGGGGCATGCTTCATCGTCCAGCAGCTCCTCATTAGGCTGGTGCTGCAATGCCCAACGGGCCCCTAAGATAGGACTCTTTGCCAGGGTGTTTTTACTTATTTGGCCATTGATGAAGTTTTGAATAGGTAAGAAGCTGATTGTGGAGGTGTAGACTGGTGAAAAAGTGAAGGTGATGGTCCGCAAACTACATTTCTCCTGAGCCTCAGAGCAGGTTGACCTCAGTTCTTTAGCAACACAAAAGTATGATGGACGGAGTTTTGAAACTTTTCAAACATCCCCCAGTCACAGATCTGGGTTAAATCCATTGTTCTTTTACTCACTATGCCACCCCAGTTTGAACACAGCCATATGCAAATCAGTCTTGACCCTGTTCACTCTGGGAACAGTCCAGCCAGAACTGCCAGGTCAGGTCCTCTCTGGACCGGAATCAAGCATCCTGGGACCGGTTTCAGGGCATCACCCTTCATCAGTCAGGCTAGCTTGAATCTAGTGGCACAGTGAGCAAGGGACCCATGTCTGGGCATACCCTTCCCACTTCCCAGGTTGCCTGTTTCGGGTCCAGGGAGGACCTGTTCTGACAGTTCGGGCTGGACTGTTCCCATGGGGAACAGGGTCAAGACTGATTTGTATACGGCTGGGTCCAAACATGGGTGGCATGGTGAGCAAAAGAATGATGGATTAAACGCAGATGTGTGACTGGGGGTGAGTGTTTGAAAAGTTTCAACACTCCATCCATCATCCTTTTGTGTTGCTGATCTCAGTTCTTTGTCATTCATTCACAGATGAAGATTCCTTTTCTAGACAGTGTCCTCCTGCAAAGCATGTTACCAGTCCTCTGTTCCGTAGTGAGTAGTGATTCTTCATCCAAGGAAGACATAGCTCCTTCAGCAGGGTCAGGGTCCAAGACTCTTACACAGCTCTTTTGCCACCATGCAGCTGGGCTGATGACTCCACAAGGCAGGCTTCTCCTCGGGGGATGCAGTCTAGCAATTTCCTGTCATCAGCAGGCAGACCCTGCTTCTCCAGGTAGTCTACAGATTTCCTTGCAGGGGTCTTGCCCATGTTATCCATCCGGTAGGGAAGTCAGCAACAAATGTGCCTTTAGAACTCAGATAATTACCATTGGTATTTCAAAATGAGTCCTTGCACTAGTCATTGAGAATATTGGCACTCTGATGTGGGTTCCTGACAAGTATTTGTCCTCATAGACAGGTATGCGGATTCCAGAGATCCATTTTGGGATCTGGTTTCAGGCCATCCCTGACATTTTGTTTATTTGCCCCAGACCGGCCAGGCAAAAGTCTTTGTCAGTCAAAGTTTATTTATTAACTGATTGATTGTTTACTTGCAGAGTGCAAGCATTCACTCACATGGGATAGGTTGGCACTAGAAAAACCCAAAAATATAGCTGCACTTATGGAGCTAGTTTAACATGGAAAAGAAAGGGGGAATCAAATTAAATGGAACAGCACAACCATGTTTTCAAAAATGTTCAAAAGTTGTGCAGTTTAGGTTCCTTCCGGAAGATTAACAGTAGGAAGTGAGGGTGAGCAAAGAAACCTAAAGCAAAAGCACAAAGGATGTGGAGGTCTTCATTCTACGCTACTACACAACACAGTCTGCTGAAACACCTTTGGGGAACAATGAAGCGGGAAAGACTTAGATGCTCTCCCATCACTTCATGTCTGGCAGATTCTCTCTATCCACCATTTTTGTGTACCATTTAAATACAGGGGTTCCAAAAGAGATTCCTGTCACATATTGTAAGGCATGTGAGAGGAATCCTAATTCCCACATGCATCATGTACAATGCACAATCACTCTTCATACATGTCTCTTGCAACCTACCCAGAACCTCTTACACGAGCTGACAACATGCAGCTTGCTTTATATTAAAAGGTGGGTTTTATGGGTTGCAGCTCATAACCCAATTCAAACAGTGCTTACGGTCTGTGAAATTCCAGTAGGGAGATTCACCAAAGAGAAGATATACAAATACTGGAGGGGAGAAACGGAAGAACTGAGAGTTTTCACAGGTTAGAACCCATTTTTCTAAGTAATATTTTCACTTGGAAAGTTCAGATAGCTGTATTGCAGATACTCAGAACCAAACAGCCACGTTCAGTGATGGAAGGCAGGGACACTAGGGACTTAGTAGTAAATCAAACATGACACTCATGGATAACCAATCATAATCACAATTTACACAGAGATCGTATGCATTTTAGCACTGGTCAGCAGTGGTAAAGTGCCCAGAGTCCAAGAACCAACAAAAAGAGGGTCGCAAAAATAGGAGGCCAAAGGCAAAAAGTCTGGGGATAAACCTGCAAAAAAGGCCAGGGCCAACACCCAACCTTTACGCATTTGAGGGCACCACTTTATAATAAAGGTACTGGAGCACATTCAGTAAGAATAAGGAAGTACGAGTTTGGTCAGTCTAATGCTGCAATTTTTAGATTTTCTGCAAAATTGGGTTCTAAATCCTTAGATGAGAAGTTTAGTGTCCATAAAACCAGATGTACTTCTGTGGCCACTTATGCAGGGGCGGCTCCTCCTTTAGGGCAGATGAGTGTTGCCCCTCTTCCAGCAGCATCAGCTGCAAAGCCTTTAACAGAAAACAATAATAAACTGGGTTTATTATTGGTTTCTGGTAAAGGGGAGGGGCCACAGGGGTGACGAGCAGTGAAGGGGAGTGCACAGCACTCCCTTTCAGTGCGCATGTATGTTTGGCTGGCCATCTTGTGTGCAGTAGGCTCTCTCCAGCCCAGCAACACAGTTGAGGGCTGGAAAAAGCATGCACAGGCTCCCAGTCTGCCTGGGAGCGCCCTGGCTGGGCACTCCCAGCTAATCCTAACGCTGCTCTGAGCAGCGTCAGGATTGGCCGCAGGACAGGCTGGGAGCCTGTGCCTGCAGCGATGAAGCAGAGGAGTGGAGCGGCGTGGTGGTTGGCGTTCATGTAAGTGGATTTTTTAAATTATTAATTAAATGTTCATTGTCCCCCCCCACCCCACCCCCCCCACGCACTGCCCGCCCCATCCGCGTCCGCGAGCTGCGACTGCACCTATGGTGCAGGTATATGAGGAACATGTGAAGAAACTATTCAGGTTAGTGAAAATGACTTCCTGTACAGATTATTCTCTGCTCCAATTAGTTTATCAATGTTTATATGTCATCCTGAATCGGGTATCCCGTATCTTGAAGGCTCTGTGAAGTTATTGCCCCTAATACTTTGGCTGTCTTTGTGGTCAAAGAAGGAAACCCATCTCAGTCTAAATGTGGTATGAGATTGCTTGTGCTTGAAAATGCACATACTATTCCTTAGGTGTGTTATTTTATTGGAGTTGTCTTACTTTTCTGACAACCCAGAAATTATAAATTCCTCTGTGAAATCAGTCATTAAATCATAATTTTTAACCAGTTTAATGCGGAAGAGAAAATCTAGAATGCAGTAAGAAGAGTGTGGCTAGAGATAAGCTTTTATTGACTACAGGTTTTATGGAAACGTATTTATCGTCAGCACCTATTCCCCATCACAAGGTTTATTTGATTAGGTTTCGCTTTAATAAAGTCCATCTTTTGGTATGTGATCGAAGAGACACGTATAGAGACTCGGATCTTGCCCTTTGTTGTGATTCAGAATTAACTAAAGATCTGTCATATTTCTCCTGTTTTGTAAGCTTTATACGGTTGTTAGGAAATTGTTTGTATTTCCTTTATTAAGTTCTCAATAATAAAATGTAGACCTGCCCTATTACTCTTACACTTATTCCAGTTCGAATTTCTATGTATAATGATTTACAAATTAATTTCGGCTGCAGTAACAGTGAGAAACATGGTGGGCAAATGACTGGACGTTTTCATAACCTGAAATATGAATTGACCTTTATTTCCTGAATTGCGTTTTATTGCAAGTTGTTTTGATGAATAAAGATCTTTTTATAGTGGACAATTTTGATTAAGTTAATAGGAATTCATTTGACCATCTGTTAACAGTGAAACTCTGTAAATCTTCCTTTTTATGCGTGCATTTTAGCCATATGTTTTTATTGTCCATTCCTTGTCTATTGCTAGCCGCTGATATAATTTATTTTGTTAGGCAAGTACAAAATACTTAATGCTTTGCAGATAATAATTGGAAAACATTGTAATTCCTATTCTTCTTTGCAATTTTGCACCTTATTCAAAAATAGTGATTTTTGTCCTTTGGGTTTTGTTGGTAACTTGCTGTCTATGTGATGGATAGTGTCTTCTGATGTACATTGTATACCACTTTCTTTTTATGTGCTAACTTTGAGTTTTAAACTTTTTATGTAATTTATATATTTTTATGTATTCTTGTAGGGGTTTTCAAACCGCATAAAGATAGACTGACTGACTGGTAACTTTGTGTGGTGAAGTTTCCAGTTCAACTTCGGGGAGCTCGAATTAGGCCCTATGTCTGCTGCAATTGAACACATGTAAAGTCTGGATACTGTAAATGTTTACTTTAGGTTTCAGCATTTCTTAAGCACAACTGGAAAAACAGTATAAGATCTGTGTACAGGTTATCATTATAAAATCAACAAAGGTAGTTAAAAACTTAAGACCTTGTCCTCTGGACTGGTTCAGCACGTGAACATAATAGTTAAGTAATATGCATTCCACAACACAAGGAGAATAGTTAAGAAGTTATTTTTTGTTGGTACCTTACACCAGTCAGACTGCATGCTGTGTCTGGCTCATCACTTATAGGAATCAAATGTCAAGAAATGCCAGATTGTGCAAAGAACCCCTTTAGAAATTTTCGAAATGGCAATGGTGCTAGAAGATAGTTTAATGGGACAAAAGGATTTTTCTGAATAATACTTCTATCCATCTTTTTCTTGGTGGTGCCTATTGAAGAACCTGCTACAAGAATCCTTAGCAATAATGGTTTATCGGATGTACTGTGACAGTAGACAGATTGAAAGGATGAGGAATACACATGAAAAAGGTGAAGTCACAAGGAAACTGGCTGTCCAGAGAACAATAACACAATATCAGCATACTAAAACTGAGAGCTGTTCCTGTTGCCCTCAAATCCAACTTGATTCACCTTCAGACAAACCACTCTAGACGCATTATTATCTACACAAGCACATTTGCAACAAAAGAAAATTAAAAATACCAAGGAACTTCTCCAGGATTCCCAATAATTAACCCAATCAGATTGCCCTTATGCCAGATTGGTCAAGAGCAGATATGCATACCTTTCCTCTAATTTCAGTACTTCTGAAAGAGATCATCAAGTTTAAGCAGTGCAAATCATCAACAATATTCATAGCATCAAAGTACCTTCATCAATGGTGGTCTCCATACCTCCCCATCTATTCATTCAGCCACACATAAGATTCATGTGCAAGCCAGGTGTCCTCATCAGGCTTGCATTATGTGCACTATGTGTGCCTAGGGCCTGTAAATCAAATGCTACTAGTGGACCTGCATGTTGGGTTTTTGTTGTTTAGGTCTTGTTTTACTTAGATACATTTTGGATATTTTTCTAGATTGGTATGGTGTCCATTTGTAGTGCTGTCACTGTGTTACTGTGTGTGGGTACAAATACTTAACACATTGTCTCTAAGATAAGCCTGACTGCTTGTGCCAAACTACCAAGGGGGTGAGCAGGGGTTATCTTAGGTGTGTGACTCTCTTACGCTGACTAGAGTGAGGGTCCCTACTTGGACAGGGTGTAAAATGACTGCTAACTAGAAACCCTATTTCTAACATTGCGACACATGAAAGTCAGATCTTTTTGACAAAATTGGATTTTGGCTAATTCTTCAACCGACACAGACAATAGTATATGATTTTAACAGGCTGGAGGAAAGATAGAGTTGGTTAATAATTAAAGTTAATTTATCTAACAACTTCTGTAAACCTACCTCAGTTCTTGCCATTAGAACACAAACATCAGCATATAACAATACTATGAGTTGCCTGGTCCCCACATTTTGAGTGTCAACCCCTACCATAAATAAATATTATTCGACAAGCTCATTAATATTTAAGCTAAAGAGAAAAGGGGCCAACGCACACACTTGCCTAACCGCATCCCAAACTTAATTGGAGAAGAGTGCTCCTCATTGGGCCGTATCTGACCCATGGCGTCACACCACAATAAAGTTGACTTAGAAAGTGCACTAAAGGGGACTCAACTCCCATTGGTAACATACTACCCCTATAACTTTGTTTGATTTACACAATTGAAGGCCAAGCTGAGCTCCATGAAGGCTACATGGAAACAGCCCTTCACCCTGGTGTATTTATTAATTATAAAGTAAAGATTAAGACACTGGTCAATAGAGCACACCCCTTCCCTAAATCATACAGAGAATCAGAAAAGATGGAATTTTCCATGACGCATGCCTCCAGGTGATCTATTAGGACACTTCCCAACACCTTCATTGTGGAGTCAATCAGGGATATTGGGCGATAACATCTGGGGTCCGAACTGTCCCCCTTTTTAAAGATAGGAACAATAATCAACTTTTACCAGGGTTTCGTGGTTCCTACACAAATGGCACTACTCAAAACATTAACTAGAAGAGATGCCCACAAATCAGTTTAATGGTGCCATCTAGATCCTCCAGTGTAAATGCTAATATATCCGTATTAGCAATATCGGTTTCAGAGGGAGACGCACCTCTAGCACTATCTATCGTGGGGCATTTATGGGTCTTAGTAAAATGAACTTTCCACAAATGAGAAGGTATGATAGTATCTAGATTGGCATTGTGTCTATCACAAAAATGGCGCTTTTACAGTTTTCCAGAAATGCACATGTTATTCTGGCTACTAGCCTCACTTAGCTTCACCCAGGCTTCCTGCCTACTATCGTTCTTCCTTGCCATGATCACCTTCTTGTTTCTAGCTCTGCATAGTTTAACTTCCTCCGCCACCCACAGGGATTTTTTTGCATCTCATCAAGCCATTTTTTAATGATTGCTCCCTTGATGATCCTAAAACTGTCATCAGCTCAGTTACTGCTCTACAAATTTTGTTTGAAGACCTTGGAACTTGGGCCGGAACACCTCCTTCCCCCAGACAAACCATATGACCTGCCCTCTTCTTTCCCACTAACTTGGATAATAAGTAATCAGAGTCAATGTTGGCCCACTTCAGCAGAATACCCTTATTCCTGTACACCTCAATTGATGGGAAAGAACGTTTTCTTTGAAGTTGGGTATGACCTAGAGCCATTGAAAGAGCCAATTGTAATCACTTATACAATTCTGCATGATGGTAAACTAAGATGCCTTGGGACCAGTGGCGGCTACCACCAATCAAGGGTGGTGGGGTGGGGAGGTGGAAGGAGGGTGGCGGGTATAAAAATAAAATAAAAAAATTACCTGCTGCTGCTGCTATGTCCCACACTGCTCCCGATCATGCTGCCGGTCGCTTCCTCTCTTGCCAGCAGTCACCACAGGCTCCCAGTCCAATGCTGCTCTCATGCTAAAGCTATCATGAGAGCAGCATCAGGACTGGTCTGAGTGGGCTGGTCTGACACTCACTCGGGCACAGGGAGCCTGTTCCTTTTCTCCAGCCACAGCCAGGTTGGAGAAATGCAAGTGCGCATGTCTGTTTGGACGACCTATGACGGCTGGCCAAACTGACATGCGCACTTTACAGTGCCCACCACTCCTTCCTATGGCCTGGCCCCGCCCGCCCTACATTCAAGCTGTCAGACAGCGGCAAATAAAATGATGATAGCTTTGTTTCATTATCATTTTATTTGCCGCTGCCTGTCTGACTAAGCAAGGAGGGAGGCGACTCTCCTCTGCTAAAAACTTCCCCCCAGGGGTTGTGTTCAAAGTGTAAATAGTTCACTTCATCATATTTCAAATTACCACAAACTGCATTCTGAGAAAAAGGATATAGTCTGCAGTTAAAAACCACTGTCCAAATTATTTAAAAAATCTTCATTTGCCTCATATATTTCAGTGTTCATAGCCGTCTCCAGTCAATTGGCGATCTCTGAGTTGCAAGTATTGAGATTAAAATGATAAAATTAATTAAGACATTACATTTTCTGCATTGTGGGAAAAGTGAAACATATCAACTAAAAGTGCAGGGAATCGCAATAATACTTAGATACCCTACCCGCTAAAGACACAGAGACTAGGGATTGATAATCCTCCTTTGGGACGCCCTCTGTTCGAGGAAAGAGCTGGGGTAGGATAAGAAGTGAACTCATTTACGTGTACAGTATCAAGGGCCCCAGACTCCTGCAAACATACAATCTGAACCTCGCTTACCAGACTTACCCAGGTAGGATTATCTAGTTTACTAGTGGGGCCGGGCACATTTTATAACATCAGATTGAAATTCTGGCTAATTACTGGGATCAAATCTGAAGTACAAGTCTTCAGAAGATCGGAAAAGTTACTGCGGTATTTCTAATTCTGATGGGGATGCTAACCTCTGTTACTGGTTCAGCTGAAATAAAAAAGCCACTTAAAATTAGGGCTCTAGTATTATTTCGACATGAAGTAAATATTGGCCTTAAACAGTAGTAATCAATATAATGATTAAAATTTATATTCTGGATGATATTATTCAACCACGATTTTTATTGGGGTACATCTATTTTACATAGTAGTTCCTGATCAAATTGTCCCAATTTCAATATGGAATCCTTTACAAGTGTACAAAAACCATAAAAACCATTTACGTTACTATTTGATTCCAAAACATTTTTAAGATCTAAGCTGGAGGCTATTGACTATTAGGTTTTTCTAATGCATATTGCCATCTTCTTACCTGGCTCCCTGAAAATCGCAGTCATAGAATAATTTCCAATTCCAACCCAGGCACACAGAGGCTCATCATGTTAAGTGGAAGCCGCCTGTCCGTGGCATGCTTTGGCTATTTTGGGCAGATTGACGCTACTGCAGTGTGTTTTTTACTGCAACAGGGCAGTCTGTGTTTTTCCTATTGTACAATATGGTTATTTTTGTTCGGTATTGGGAAAGTAAGTATGGGACAATTGCAATGATTCTGGTTTCCTCCTCTCCCTGTACCAGTTTTTCTTGACTCGTTTCTGAAAATGGATATACCATTTGGATAAAGATTCTTGCATACTACTGGATGCTGGTAGTTTTTGAACTTAGGCACAAATGGTACGGTTAGTATGACATCAGACGCTACTGCTAAACAATTGAGGGGCAGATTTATGGAAAGTGGTGCAGCACCGAGTGCACCGCCTCTTTCCCTGCACCCCTTAGCCCCCCCCTCCCGCCACCATGTGTGCCCCATGGCGCATAGTAGGGGGCAATAGTGTCAATTCTCATGACGCTTATGATGTACTCTGCAGGAGTAGCACCAAAATATTGGTGCTACTCCTGCAGAGTACATAGGGCCCCATTCTAAAGAATGGAAGCCTCTTTTAAACGCCTGCTCTTGAGGAGGCGTTAAAAGTGCCATAAAAAATGGCACAAAGAAATCTCATAGATTACACCATTTTTCCAGTTCCCCTAACAGGGGAATGCCTCCTTTGCATACATTATGCCTGGTGCAGGCATAATGTGGCGCAAAGGGTTACAGAGTGGCATTGCGCCACTCTGTAAGTACTGCGCAGGGATTTCACTCTCGTAGGGCCACATTAACGTCAAAAACAATCACGTTAATGTGGCTCAAGGTGGCGCTAGGGCATTATAAATATGCCCCTGAGTATACAAGCACGGGGCACTATTTTGGCAGTTTGCCTCTTTGGATGAACATGTAGTAGGAATGGTTCGTAAGGTATGTGCAGTTTTTGTGGGGTATGCTAACAGTACCTCTATATTCCTTTATATTTGAATGCTGTTTCATTAACAATGATAGGGGCTCAGACAGTCGATAAGAGAAATGTCAATAACAGTTGTTTCTGTGTATGATGCAGGTAGATACTCTGTATCATGGGAGTCTGTTTTGCAAAGATGAAATAGTAGACTCCAAAGTCTGTATACACTTGGGGCCCAATTTCAATATTGGCGGGCTGCCCAATTCTCCACCAGGGCGAAGAAGTAAATTACACACCTTGACAGAAGTGCCGTCCCCAAATTCAGAAATTTCTGCTGGCCCGGGGGACATGTCTAGCATTGGCAGGAACCTCCGTCACATGATTCCTCTGAAGGTAATGTAAATTTTATAGATTTTTTTTATTTCAAAAAGAAAATTCCCAAAATTCGATTTTCTTTTTGAAAATGAAATAAACAGTCCCTTCTCGCTATGATAGTTTCCTCCCAGGCTGGGGAGAGCAGGTGGGGGGGTGAGGGGGGGGGGGATTGTGCACTTCTAAATGCCCCTTAGTGACAGGTTTTTTTCTGCTAGTGTCAGGCACTGAAAATTGGCTATCTGTTAGTCCATCTAAATTAGGAGGGCGGACACACAGCCAAAACACAGGCAGCCCTCACTTCTTATGGCCGTCAAAGTGGTTTATCACCAGTGCGATGTAGTTGTGTTCACAGCCATCAAACCTATGTCTGCCTAATTCTAAATCGGGCATGAAGACCATAATGTTGGCGAAGAGGGAACTCCATCGCCATTGAAACAGAGTTCCCTCTCTGCCAGCATTTAACTAAGGCCTTTAATCTGAAAGTGAAGATTAAGAAGAAGGTTCAATTTTGATTTAATTTACTCCAAAGTATTACTTTTATAAGGTTACTGAAGATAGTATTTGAATGCATGTAACATTAATATGTATATATGTTAGCGTGGAAGTTGATCATGGTCTGTAACTCTCTTTTAATTTAGGTATCACTCATGACAGATTTGGTTATCTGTGATCCTATATACATATATTTGGACAATTAAAAATGTTGGGATTGCAATATCATGGAGGTATGATATCAATGGATTAACCAGATTTATAAACAAAAGGTATTCATTTTATTGTAAGGCTCTGTTAAGAACATCATATATAATTTTAAGATCTAAAGATGAAGTGGTTTAGAGGCTTGACAGAGTAATGGAAAAGATTATGTATTTGAACAAACTTGGTTCTCTGTAGAAGCCTAGATAAGAGGTTAATTTATTTGGATGTCAGGATTTCGGAGAATGTAAGAGTGTTTGTGCATTAGAAAGCGTCAAACAGTCTGCTTATACATTAATTTTGAACAATCTGATACAAAGAAGTATATGTCTGGGTCAATTTAAGATTGTTGCTTGATTATGGGAATCTTTGAAACTTAGTAGTTTTTCTCTCATTCTATCTCTTGTATTTGAAAACTGCATGATATTATAGGTGATCTCTGTTATTTTAAGCATAAAATGAATTGTACTAAAACTCTTAACCTTCTGGGGAAATTAATTGCAGTATATAAGATTTAGTGTGACTTAATAGGAACTCAACCCTCACCAAATTCTTGGATGATGTAATATGTTGAATCAACTGTTTCTACAAAAGAGAAATTAAATATGTATAGATGGTGACTTATAGTTATGATCTAATATGTATGCATATGCGCATAAAGATTTAATTTGTAATAACAAA
The DNA here is from genome assembly GCF_031143425.1 of Pleurodeles waltl. Classification (NCBI taxonomy): domain Eukaryota; kingdom Metazoa; phylum Chordata; class Amphibia; order Caudata; family Salamandridae; genus Pleurodeles; species Pleurodeles waltl. The sequence continues at coordinate 137,991,497 of NC_090443.1, forward strand.
ATAATCTTTGTTTCTTTTTTGTCTTTTCTCTTTTTTGTCTGTATTGTCTTTCGTCTTTTTCATAATGCATATTTTCGCTGTGATTTGATTTTTATCTTTCCTTGGAGTTGTCAGAATCCCACTAAAGCCCTGAAGAAGAATAAACACGGAAAAGAGGTGTCAGTGTCATCGTTTTCTACAATTCATTACACATGATATTAAAAGGAGTGCAAGCATTTTAAATAAAGGAATCTTGCAAATCTGAGGGAACATGTAAAATGGATGTACACAATATAAAGCGGATTTTAAACCATTGTTATGTGATGTTATTGCTATATAAAATATATATAAATTCACATATCTTTCTACTTACTATTTGAGTGTCTTTGTATTTTTTGTTGAAAATGCTCCCTAGGATCCATGCTTCTGTTGCAATTTGTAGATTGGTGAGGTTGTTGATATTCTTAGGTTGATTTACACAGGGCCACATAGATCTAACAAAACCTATTTATTGTAGCACATGATCGCATGTTATGTTGATTCTTTTATAACTTTGGAAACCCACCTGCTCGTCTGTGTGACTACTGCTTCATCTGGGCAGTCCAACTGCTCATGCCAAAGCGTGCTGCAGGAAGGCCTGTCTGCTTCGCAACTTTGTACAAAGCCTCTGCAAACTGGAACATGGTGAGGAAGGTATCATCTGCAGGTAGGGATAGAGGGGTTACCCCCACATGCCGAATTTAAAAAATAGTGTCTCATCAGGCACATCAAACATTATTCCAATGTTGTCAAATGTTTTCAGTGGACCAATCTGCTGTTACATTCTTGTAATGTCTTAGGCTTTCTAATCCTGAATGACATGTTTTGTATTCACTCAGCTGCATATCCTCTTTCCTTGTGCAATATACTCCTACCACTGTTCTTGATAGTGTGATTACCTGCGATACTCTCATCTCCTGAAAGAAAGCTAGCGAAAATGTTGACTTGAATAATGTTGCTTCAAATGGATTGTGACCTACTGTTTAAAGTGCCTTCATTATGGTGGTCAAGGTCATTTGGGAGTCTTGTCTTTTTTAGACTGTCCCAAGCACCCCAATCCTTTATTGCATTGCTAGTGTGAGTTTTTTGTGGGGTTGTGACTCTACTTTATCTTGCAGTGATGTGCTATTGCTGACAGGTGAGCCTGTGCCCATAATCGTATTCTTGCTCGCACTGTGTAGCCAGTCAATGAACAATTCTGTCACTGGTTGCACATCTCTACCGTGTTTTTGGTGTTCAGACCTGTTACCTCCTCATAGGTTTCCAGTTACCTAAGGTACTTCAAACCTGTCTTCGTGTCAAGTAATTCTCTACCAGCCAATCCAGTTTTGTTCTATTAAAGTCCACTGTGCCTTAGGCAATGGGATCATATGCTGGTCTACCTCTGGTGCCGCCAGTTGCCTGTCCTCAATTTACTGAAACTGAGAAACAGCATTCACCCCGTTGTTAGTTATGCCCCGAAAGTGCATTGCTCTGACCTCCATATTTGACCACAACTGTGCCCTTACTTAGTTCTTCATTAGCCCTAGCACCAATGGGCAGTATATAAAGCCTCCATTTATATTGATATTTACTTACCTGTAACTGTGTCTCTCCAGCATTGGTATCTTTCATAGATTCACATGCTTGAATAATTCCCTGGCATCAAAGTGAGAGTCCCTCATTTACTCTGAAAAAGCAGTATAATGCACTGACAACTGCAAATGTCATGGGTAATGCCAACTTTATTAGCTCAGCCACCTCGTTTTAAAAGTCATGAACTTCAGCCAGTGATGTGAGAGTACTATGTGACTCACCCCTCCAAGTGGAGTTCACACCTCAGATTCCAGAGCACAAGAAGTGTAAATACCAAGCCATAATTTAAATGACTCAAATGAATTTCCATTTGGGGAGGAGAGTGGGTCACATGTGAATCTACGAAAGATGTCAAAGCTGGAAAAAGATTCAATACTGGAGAAAAAGCATATAACTTACCTATAACTGTTACAGGTATGTAATATGTTTTCTCTCCAGAATGTAATCTTTCATAGAGTCACATGGTTGAATTAGAACAGCAAGCAGTGTTAGCCTTTAAATCCATTGTGCACATTGAATGAGAATGGAGGGACTGGGGAAACAGGCTCACCTTATATGAATAGGTGACCTCTGCGTTTCTGTCCTTGATTGCTTCCAGGCAGGACTGTTTCGTGAAGATGTTATGTTCCTCCATGCTGCTGTTTTGCAGATGTCTATCAGTGGCACTCCCTAATAGAGTGCTGATGAAGTAGCAATGCTTCTTGTGGAATGAGCGTTAGCCGTCTATGTCAAAGATCTACCTGCTTTAATGGGACAGAAGGTTAATGTTGCCGGTGCCTATCTTGAAATGCCCTATTTTGTTACAGGGAAGCCTTTACTTGGAGCTGAAAAAAGACATTAGAAGTTGGTTCTGTTCAGATAGAATTTTAAACACCTCTTCACATCTGACTGAACAAGACCTTTCTGCTTGAGTCCTTGAGTCTTAAAAGAATTCTTTAAGGATTGCAGGTGAAACTCAGTTGCCACTTTAGCTATAAATGTGTGGTTAGTTCTCAGTATGACTTTGACATTTGAAAATTGCATTAAACGTTCTGTGATGGTGAAGGCCTGGATCTCACTAGCTTGTCTCACTGACGTTATCGCTAGAAGAATGCAGTTTTCCACATCAAGAATTTCAAGGTGGCTTTATGAATGAGCTAGAATGGAATTGACATCAGCAGTGAGAGTACTGTATTTAGTTCCAGTTCACTGATGGTGTTCAACATGGAGAGAACTCTTTGAATTAACCATTTAGATAATCCTTAACTACTCTGTGCAACCATATAGATGGATCATTCGGTATCCATTTGAAACGGGATATGGCTGCAAGGTGAACACTAATTGAAGTATGCATAAGGCCTGATTCATTCACTATCAAAAGGCATGTCCCTGATTTTATTTTGGACCTCTAGCCTGGAAGAGGTGGCCCTCTCGGGTGGAGTAATACTGCTGCTCCGGCTAGTTGTCTGAAACCTATCTGTTAGAAATGGGGTCCCTAGTTGGCCGTGGTTTGCACCCTGTCCAAGTAGGGGCCCTAACTCTAGTCAGGGGGGTAAGAGTGAGTTGCACAGTTAAGATAACCCCTACACACCCCCTTGGAAGCTTGGCATGAGCAGTCTGGCTTATATCAGAGGCAATGTGTAAAGTATTTGGACAAACACACAGTAACACAGTGAAAACACCACAAAAGTACTCCACACCAAGACTCCATTTAGAAGTATAGCCAATACTTAACTGAGTAAAACAAGACCAAAACAACAAAAATCCAACCTACACAAGTAAAGATACAATTTTTCAAAGAATAGATCTTAGTAAAGCGCTTAGAAACACAATAGCTCCAACTGGGGCTATCACAGCGTCTTGAGGGAGTCGTTCCCAACAGTACTATGCCACCTGCACAGGAGTGCAGGCCACTCAGGCAGTCGCATGGACCCCAGGTACAGCACCTTTAAAAAAGATGAGGAAACAACGATGTTGCACAGAGTCGTGGAGGTGAGGCGTTGCTGGAGCCGGTTGTTTCCCTCAGCAGGGACCATGGCTCCGGTGTAGGTGACAGCACAGAGTCAGAGAGTGGTGCTGGTTCCAAAGTCGCTCTGGGGCTGATGTGCTTAGTTTCTTCTTAGTTGCACCAAAGCTCACTTGCAAGGGAACTGGATTTGACACCACTTGGCAAGTCAGGACTCCCAGCAAGAGAGCCCAGGTGCTGGAAAGCAAAGTCTTTGATGGCCCTCAGACTTCTTAACAGGAGGCATGCTCAGTTCAAGCCCTTGGAGAACCTTGGAAAGCAGGATGTAGAAAGTAAAGACCAGTCCTTTCGCTCCCAGGACAGAAGCAGCAAGCAGCAGGTCAGCACAGCAAAGCAACAGGCAGAATGGCAGCCCCACCTACAGTATCCTCTTCCTTGCAGAATCTCCTCAGTCCCGAAGTGTTCTAACTGCGTAGCGTCAGAGGTCCAGTACTTATACCCATTTATGTCTTTTAAGTAGGCACACCTCAAAGAAAAGTCTTTGTAGTGCACAAGACCCTGCCTTTTCCTTCCCTGGCCCCAGGCACACTTCAGGGAGATGGAGACTGCTTTGTGTGAGGGCAGGCACAGCCCTATTCAGGTGCAGGTGTCAGCTCATCCCACCACTCTAGCTCAGGAAGACCCATCAGCCTGGTGATGGGACATCAGGATATGCAGGGCACACATCAGCTCCCTTTGTGTTACTGTCTAGAGAGAATGCACAAACAGGCATCTGTCAGCCAGACCCAGAAGTGTATTCCACAGACAGGCAGAGGCACAGAATGGTTAAGCAAGAAAATGCTGACTTTTAAAAAGTGGCATTTTCTAACTTACAATTTAAAAACCAATTTCACCAAAATATGTATTTTTAAATTGTGAGTTCTGAGACCCCAAACTCCATATCTCTAGATAGTCCACTAGGGTGTGTGTTTGGTGTAGACCTGTGGCCCCAGGGTGCTGACCTAAACCCTCCCAGGCTTGTGTCCTGAAACTCCGGGTATTTACCTGCAAACTGCTTTCTATCGAGCAACCCCGGTCCTCATAGGATTCCATTGCAAACCCAACGCCAACTTTGACCTCTGCATCCAGCCGGCCCCATGATGCTGGTGTTTCACTTTTGAGGTAAGCCTAAACTTTGACCTGTGGACATCCTAACCCTCAAAGACTGGAATCGTAAGTCGTGTACTTACTTGTTAAATGTGCTATCACCTTTCCCACCCAGGACTCAATTAACTCCTATGAAAAATTGCAGTGTCAACTTTTGAAATAGGAAAGTGTTTCTTACTAGTAAACTGCTTTATCTTTAAAAACCAAACAAAGTACATTTGATGCATATGATTGATACCTATTTACAACTGTTGGTACCTGCAACAAAGATCTTCTGGTTCTAAAAATAAAGGAACAAAATATATATTGGCAAAATAAAAACAATTGGTCTGGAGTTTGTCATTGAGTGTGTGCCCCATTCCTTGATGGTGTGTGTACAACAAATGATTTCTGATAAGCCTAACTGCTACACACTACCACAAAAGACAGCATTAGTATTATCTACTTTAGCCTCTTCTACGCCTCTGGGAACCCCTGGGCTCTGTGCACACTAAACCTCATTTTTGGTATAGTACATACAGAGCCAGCTTTTTACAGAGATGTTCACACCCTCCACTGACCCATCCTGCTCTGTGGAAGACAGGAGGTCAGGGAGAGGTTCACTGTTCTTTTATACCCCACAATCTCTCACCAAGCGCATATCAACTCAGACCTCGCGAAGTGCGGCTTGAGGTGGTTCATGTGCAGGACCCTCAAAGATTTCGGAGGAGTCGGCATGTCCACCAGGAGATGACATTAGTTTTGTGCTCTTTCCCTTCAACTTGCCCAGACCACCGGTGTTGGAGAGCACTGGGCACTACCAGGGTCATCACCCACACCCGACCAGGCTGAAACTCAACCAGAGTGGTATTCTGGTCATACCAGTGTTTCATGTCCTCCTGGCTAGCTTCCAGATACTCCTGGGCAAGCTTCCAGAAGCTGGCTGTCTCGTTCCTGAAGGCCAAATGTAATTGAATAAATCCTGGGGTGGCTTCTTAGGAGCTTGCTGCCAGCCCTCCTTCACCAAACTGAGAGGACCTCTCACAGGGTTCCCATGGAGAAGTTTAAAAGGGCTGTAGCCAACCCACTTCTGTAGTACCTCCTTGTAGGTAAACAACAGGCCACTTACAGGTTCTGAGAGACCCATAATCATGCCCTTCTGGGTACGGTTTAACCTTAGAAGCAGCCCATTGTTTTGGGGGTGGTAAGGCATGGTGAACTGATAGGTAACACCACACGCCTTCCACATGGCCTTCAATTATAACAACATGAAATTGATACCCGGGTCAGAAACCACCTCTTTGTGGAATCCCACATGGGTAAAGATCCCTATAAGTGCCCTGGCCACGGTGGGTGCAGTCACTGTCCTCAGAAGGATAGCTTCTGGGTACCTGGTGGCATGGTCCACCAAGACCAGGATAAATCTGTTGCCCATGGTTGTCTTGGGATCCAGAGGCCCCACAATGATAAAGCCTGCTCAAAAGTGGTGCTCATAACAGTAAATGGCTGAAGAGGAGCCCTGCACCTCATCCCAGATTTGCCACTCGCCTGGCAGGTTTGATAGGTTCTGCAGAACGCATCTGAGTTTTTCCTCATTAGGGGCCAATAAAAGTTGGTGATAAGCCTGTAAGAGGTCTTGTCCTGCCCCAAATGACCTGCTTGTGGCACATCATGAGCCTGACTGGGGTACCACCAGCACACAGGATGCCCCATGCTCAGCAACCTTAGGCCGTTAGAGATCATTCTCCCAGTAAATCAGGTGATATCCGGAGATGTCACCAGCTGCCTGGGCCTCGGCCTGCATCTGAAGTCCCTCAAGAGTGGGGCACACTTTCTGCTCTCCTATCTCCTCCGTGGTGGGGCTTCATTCCAGCTGCCAATGGGTCAGCTCTGGTAGGTCCCTGAGTTCGGCCACTTCTTCCCCTGTAGGTTTCGGGATGTCCCCCTCAGATTCAGCCTCCTCCTGGACTTTGGAAATTTCAGGAGCAAGTTCACCACGCCCCTTCTCTTCCTGGCAGGCACCTATGCAACAGTTTCAGGCTCCAGTCCTTCTGATCACCCTCTCTGGCACCACGGATTGTGTGGCAATCCTAACATCTCCATTTGCGACCTGGGTTTTACCTCCTTCCAGGTGGTATGCTTCTGTTCGTTCCCAGCAGACAGTTAACAGGCATGGATGAACTCACAGCTACCCTCAAAGAACCTGAGATCCCCTGCATTCAAAGAGAACCTGAGCTAACAAACACTGGCTCTCACTGTTGTCTTCTGCTACAACCTGGTGGACTACGTTAGTGATTACCTGCTCCTCAGGTGCCAGATGACAGCGAACAGTTGTCATACTGTTTCCTGTGTCTCTCACCCGCCTCCCATTGATAGCCACACACTGCTGGTACATATTAGTGATGTCAGACATGACGATTCTCTGGACCACCTCACCCTCACCCAGGGAGACTAGGATTAACTCTGCTGGCACCCTACTGCTAACTGGGGCCGACTCCTCCACAAGAGCTACACTCACCACCCCTAGGGTCTGCCCACCAAAGGGGAACTATGCCTGTTTTGGACACTTGGAACTTCCCCTGAAATGCTCTTCCTGATTATAGGTGAAACACTTCAGGGGTCCTTCCTTGTAGGCTTTCCTGAAGGGAACCAACTCTTCTTTTCAACAGGGGCTTGAGAATCCTTACCCTGGGAAATAGTTTAGGGCCCTTACAATAATTCCTTACTTTTATCTTTGACCCACCCTTCTTCTTCTGCTGGGGACCCTGCCCACCCTTGGTTGAGTCTCCCACATTCAACTTCTTGTGGACCCTGGTACTCATCCAGCGGTCCCCCTACTGAGCAAGCTTCCTGGGGTCAGTACGCCTGCGGTCAATCAAGCTCTAGAAAACACAAACTAGAAAAGTGCTCCCAAACAAACAAATTGTACAGCCCCTGATAAGCGGTTACCTCAAAGCCCTTCACTCAATCATCTGCAAAAGGAAAACACACACTCAAGTCAGGTCTGGGAATCAAGTTTCCTACTCTCCCTAAACTTTCTTCTGTACATTTGTGGTGTCAGGCCATAGGTAGTGGTAAGGGCATCCTTCATGGTAGTGTAGGTGAGCATGCTTGCTGCCCCTAGTGCCAACAATGTTTCCATCCCCTCCACTGTGAAGTAGTTCCACAGACCTGCCCCCAATCTGTCTCAGGGACCTCGTGCATGTGGAGAGCTGCCTCATAGCCCTGAAACCACCTTTGTAAGTCATGCTCCTTAGTGTACTCTTTCCCTGGATTCTTGGATAGGTGTGCCCTTTTGTCAGACTCCACTGACGAAATGCTGCCACCATCTGTGCTAGCCTTGCTTTTCTAGTCCAGCTGCTTTAAGCTCCACTCATGAGCCAAGATCATTTTCTTTTCTTCTATAACCAGCCTTTTTTCCTCAATTTCCAACCTGAGCCTTTCAAGCTCTAACGTGTATTTCCTAGCTTCCCGCCTGTCCTCCAGCTCCTCTGGGGTCAGACCTTTGGAAGAAACACTGCTTCTTGCCCTGGAGGATGCCTTCCCTGCAGGCAGATCCTTTTGCACCACAAAATCACCGTGTAGACTCTGCTCCTCTAGATCCTCTCTTTTCACCTCTGCGTGCTCCCCAGCCTCCCTGGCTGCCAATCCAGAGGCAATGTGTAAAGTATTTGTACACACACAGTACACAGTGAAAACACCACAAAGTACTCCACAATAGTTTAGAAAAATAGCCAGTATTTATCTGAGCAAAACATGACTAAAATGACAAAGATCCAACATACACAAGCAAAGATATCACTTTTAAAAGACTAAGGTGGTCATTACAACCCTGGTGGTCGGTGTTAAAGCGGCGGTAAGACCTCCATCATTCCGGCGATAAAAAATTTGCAATTACGACCGTGGCGGAAACCGCCAACAAAGACAGCCACTTTAACACTCCGACCACCACGGCGGTACAAACAAACAGCGCTGCGGTCACCGCCAACAGACAGGCGGAGGACAAAGTACCGCCCACAGTATCACAACAGGCCAATCCGCCACCTTTTCCGGGGCAGATTCACCACGGATAAAAACTCGCCGAAACAGGATATCGAAGGGAAAACACTCACCTCTACACACCCCACGAGGAACGAGGACACCTTGGACCCGGAACTCCAAATTCTCCCTGCGATTGTCTTCCTGCTCCTCTACCAGGAGCACGAACGCCGGCGGCGAAGACCACGGTGAGTACTGCACCTATGACACAGGGGAGGGGGGAGGGAAAAAACAGGGACACACATGCAACACCCCCACCCTCACCCACTACAACACACACACTAATACATATTGATATATAACAGTTACACCCAACAACCCCCCCGGAAGAATGCAAAGACAAAAGAAAATGAGAGTAACCATTGTAATATATTAAAATCAAGTAGGCAAAAATATATATATACACCATGTACAAAATATATACCAAGCATAGTAGTCCAGGTAGTGCTCCAATTAAGTCCGTGGAACACTGGGCCCATGCGGTATGGGCAAGGCCCACACAAGATCCCCGACCATGACGGAGAGAACACTGCAGGGGCATCAGATACCAATAAAACAGGCACCTCAGGGGGAGGGAAAGGGGGGCACCTCAGCCGGTTGAGTGCACGATGCCAAATCCACGAGAGGGCCACATGCCCACTGTTCCATCCTGGGGAGTGCAAAGACACAATCTCTCAAGTCTCTACAGTGGGTGGGTTGCCCACTGTTCCAACCTGGGGAGTGCAAAGCCACAGTCTCTCAAGTCTCTACAGTGGGTGGGTTGCCCACTGTTCCATCCTGGGGAGTGCAAAGCCACAGTCTCTCAAGTCTCTACAGTGGGTGGGTTGCCCACTGTGCAATCCTGGGGAGTGCAAAGCCACAGTCTCTCAAGTCTCTCCAGTGGGTGGGTTGCCCACTGTTCCATCCTGGGGAGTGCAAAGCCACAGTCTCTCAAGTCTCTACAGTGGGTGGGTTGCCCACTGTTCCATCCGGGGGAGTGCAAAGCCACAGTCTCTCAAGTCTCTCCAATGGGTGGGTTGCCCACTGTTCCGTCCTGGGGAGTGCAAAGCCACAGTCTCTCAAGTGGATAACAGTGGGTGGGTTGCCCACTGTTCCATCCTGGGGAGTGCAAAGCCACGGTCTCTCAAGTGGATAACAGTCTCCACTGGTTCTGGAGGGGGCATGGTGCCCAGAGTGCTTCATCCTGCTAAGGACAGAGGTAGTGGATGTATCTCTCCACTGGTTCTGGAGGGGGCATGGTGCCCAGAGTGCTTCATCCTGCTAAGGACAGAGGTGGTGGATGTATCTCTCCACTGGTTCTGGAGGGGGCATAGTGCCCAGAGTGCTTCATTCTGCCCGTGGCGGACTCAGTAGCGTCAGTGCCCTTGGCACTCATGGGCCAGCGTTGCTTGAGACGGTGGTGCCCTGTTCAGCGGTGCTTGATTCGGCGGTGCCCTGTTCAGCGGTGCTTGAGGCGGCGGTGCCCTGTTCAGCGGTGCTTGAGGCGGCGGTGCCCTGTTCAGCGGTGCTTGATGCGGCGGTGCCCTGTTCAGCGGTGCTTGATGCGGCGGTGCCCTGTTCAGCGGTGCTTGATGCGGCGGTGCCCTGTTCAGCGGTGCTTGAGGCGGCGGTGCCCTGTTCAGCAGTGCTTGAGGCGGCGGTGCCCTGTTCAGCGGTGCTTGATGCGGCAGTGCCCTGTTCAGTGGTGCTTGAGGCGGCGGTGCCCTGTTCAGCGGTGCTTGGAGCGGCGGTCTCCTTTGCAGTGACTCAGCTGCTGGCGGTCCTTCATGGCCCAGCGGGGCTTGTGCTGGCGGTGGCCTCCTGGGCAGCTGGGCTGGTGCTGGCCTCCTGGGCAGCGGGGATGATGGCGGTCTTCTCCGCCGTGCTGCTCTTCCCAGACTTGCTGACTTTCTTGTGCCCCTTCCCCACCTTGGAAGGTGTTGCAGCTGACTCCACACTCCCACCTGTACCCCTGGGAGCGGCTTTGGTGGCTGGAGACTTCCTCCTCTCCCGCCGGGCACTGGCCAACTTCTGATGCTTCAGAGGTGGGGGACTGTATGTGCTGTGGCTCTGTGCCACACTGGCTGCCCTGGTGGCCGGTGCACTCCAGATTCCGGTGACTACAGGCACCACTGGTCCCGGAGATGTTGTGGCTGAGGTGCTAGTTCGGGCCCTAGGAGACGGACGGGGTGGTGGAGGTGTGGGAAAGAGGTCAAGGTTGGACAGGAAAAGTTTTTTGGAGACACTGGGACGGGTAGCTGGAGGGGGTTTGGGAGTGGAGGAAGAGGTTGTGGTTGTAGGAGGTGTTCATTTGCTGACTTTGGGTGAAGGTGCATGCGCTGGAGGCTGTCGTGAGGTGGATGGCTGTTGGGTGGGTGTGTGCCTGCGTTTGTGATCTTGGGAGGGAGCATCACAGACACACTGGGAGAGGACACAGGGGACGTGTGAATGGTGGTGGGGGTGGTGACTGCACGTGAGCGGGGTGTGGTGGTGGGTGTGCTGGTGATGGTAGTAGTGGCTGTAGAGGTAGTGCATGCAGGTATGAGTGTAGACGAGACTGGGAGGGAGGAGGGAGACGAGGAGGAGGGGGACACAGTGGAGGCAGTGGATGTTGGTGTGTCTGCATGTGTGTGATGCTTGCGTGAGTGCCTGTGGGATGTGTGGTGCTTATGTTTGCCTGAGCTTCCCTTGGGTGTTGACGTGTGTGCATGCTGGTCTGAAGGTGTGCTTGTGATAGGCTGGGGTACAGGGGATTGGGTCTGGGTGGAGGAAGGTGGAGGGGGGAGGCTAGACACAGGGACAATGGCTGCCATCAGTGCTGAGGCCAGAGTCTGAAAAGCTCGCTGAAGGGCCGCCTGACCAGAATGAATGCCCTCCAGGAACGCATTTGTTTGTTGCAACTGCCTTTCTACACCCTGGATGGCATTCAAAATGGTAGACTGCCCAACAGTGAGGGGCCTGAGTAGGTCAGTGGCCTCCTCACTGAGGGCAGCAGGGATGACTGCGGCAGGGCCTGAGGTGCCTAGGGCGAAGGTGATGCCCACCCTCCCGGGTGAGCGGTCACGGGGCCAAGGCTGAGGGGCTGCTGGGAGGGCGGTGCTGGAAGGGGGGGTGGCGGCTGTACCTGTAGATGGGGGGGGCACAGATGTTGCTGCCACCACAAGGGAGCTTCCATCAGAGGACGAGTCCGTGTCACTGGTCTCAGCTCCTGTCCCCGCCGTGGAGCTCCCCTCACCCTCCGTCCCACTGGTGAAGTCCGATTTCGTAATGTGGCCCTCCATGGCCATGTGGGATGCAGCCTCGTACTCCGGTGCCACTGCTCCTCCGCCTGATGATACTAATGCACACAAGAACAGGGGGACCACAAAAAGGGGGGGGACGACAGAAGAAAGACATGTTGAGTGCATGCATTACCGCTACCGTTGGCGGACACAACAGACACAGAAGCCCCCTGCACTATGCCGCGCTCTTGGGCTCCACTGTTCAATTCCTGGGAAATGGCCTACTAGGCTATGGACGACATCTGCACACATGGATGACACAGGGGCATGACTAGGTGTGCTTGGCACTCTACAGAGGTGCGGTGGGGTGCCACATGGCCTGCCTTATGGAGGGACCTTGCCTACGAAACTCGCCCTGGCCTAGGGAAACCCACAGCCCACCTCCCCCACCCAGACACCTCCACTGCATGCAAAATCAGCAGAATGCGAGTGTACTCACCCCCTTGTGGCTGCTGTGATGCCCTCAAGCGCCCATCCAAGTCTGGGTACGCCACCGCCAGGATCCTGAACATGAGGGGGGTCATGGTGCGACGGGCACCCCTCCCACGTTGGGAGGCCATCCCCAGCTGAGCCTCCACGTCTTCTTGCTTCAGCGGCGAATGTCCTCCCATCTTTTCTGGCAGTGGGTGCTCCGTCTGTGGTAGACCCCCAGGGTCCAGACGTCCTTGGCGATGGCACGCCAAATATCTTTTTTCTGGTGGGCGCTGACCTACATGATTTGTACAGGGGGAAGAGAAAGTTATCACCAACTGCACCATCAAAGTGATTGGCCCCCATCCCTACCCTTGCCATGTGGCACATGCACTGACAGTTGTTTCATGCACGTCGCACTCTCCCCCCTTCCTTCTTATATCCAGCCCTCTCCACACAGGCATAGCCCATACAGCATGCTCCCAGTGTAATTACCTGTTTGTCTGGAGGACCGTAGAGTAGCGTGTACTGGGGGAAGACCCCATCCACGAGTTTCTCCAACTTCTCCGATGTGAAGGCAGGGGCCCTTTCCCCAGACACTTGAGCCATTGTCTCTTCCAGACCCAGGTCACAGCAGCACTTGCAGTGTAGGTCCTCTCCTGTCGAAGATCAGGTATCGAGTGATTGAACTGATAGAAAATGGCGGTCACGTCCGCGGCGGTGCGTACTGTCACCGCCGGCACACATCGTCATTGGCTCCTGGGACCCATAGGGTCCAATGTTAACCAATGCAGCATTGCGCCGCGGTCTTCGACCGCCTACCGCGACTGGTGTACAACGCCAGCGCAGTTACCTCACGTCCCATTGTCCCACTTCACAGGTCAGGCAGCCGCCATTTCAGGGGCCCACATGGCTTCATTTTCAACTGCGTCACACATACCTAGGCCTGGACTCAACACACATACAGGCCACTTTTTAGATTATGAATCGTGTTCTGTGTAAGCTGTGGGTACGTACCTCTGAGTTGTTTGACTCTGTGCTCGCTGTTGTCCTTCATAGGCACCGTCCGCTGGGACATGTGAGGAGACGGTGGCATCCTCCGGTGTACCGACCGTTGGTGGACCTGTCGACAAAGGAGGAAAGACATGTGATTATCACATACAGGCTTGACCGTGCCACAATCCAGGAACTGTGTACCCAGTTGGAGCGAGACCTGATGTCAACTATCTGCCATCCCACAGGAAACCCCCCTCAAGTGCAGGTGCTGTCAGTGCTCCATTTCCTTGCAAGTGGGTCATTTCAAACAACAGTGGCCATAGCATCAGGGATGTCCCAGCCTATGTTTTCCAACGTGTTGTCCAGAGTGTTGTCTGCCCTGCTGAAACACATGCGGAGCTACATCGTTTTCCCTCAGGTGGAGGATTTGCCTACAGTGAAAGGTGATTTCTATGCCCTGGGACATATCCCCAACATCATAGGTGCCATTGATGGGACACATGTGGCTTTGGTCCCCCCCCACAGGAGTGAACAGGTGTACAGAAACCGGAAGAGTTATCATTCCATGAATGTACAGATGGTATGTTTGGCAGACCAGCACATCTCCCATGTGAATGCCATGTTCCCTGGCTCAGTGCATGACACCTACATCCTGCGGAGTAGCAGCATCCCTTATGTGATGGGTCAACTCCAGAGGCACCGTGTGTGGCTATTAGGTGAGCACCTGGAAGCTAGTCAGTGGGAATGGTTGTCTGGGTCTGGGGATATCCCTCCAGGTTAGTGTGTGTCTAACAGTTGTCCCTCGCCATTTGCAGGTGACTCTGGTTACCCCAACCTGTCATGGCTACTGACCCCAGTGAGGAATCCCAGGACAAGGGCAGAGGAACGCTACAATGAGGCCCATGGGCGAACTAGGAGGGTGATCGAGCGGACCTTCGGCCTCCTGGAAGCCAGGTTCAGGTGCCTCCATATGACAGGTGGTTCCCTATTCTACTCACCAAAGAAGGTGTGCCAGATCATCGTGGCCTGCTGTATGCTTCACAACTTGGCTTTGCGACGACAGGTGCCTTTTTTGCTGGAGGATGGTCCAGATGGCGGTGTTGTTGCAGCTGTGGAGCCTGTGGACAGTGAAGACGAGGAAGCAGAGGAAGAAGACATGGACAACAGGGACTCCGTTTTCCAGCAATATTTCCAGTGAAACACAGGTAAGAATACAGACCTGCCTACTACATGTACTTAAACACTACGGCCTCTCTACTGTCTGTCGTTTTCACCCAGTGTATGGTCACTGAGTTGTCACTTTCCCTTACGATTTCACAGATCTGGGTCCCACAGTGTGACATCTGCTTTGATTCCTCATGGACTAGAGCTGTGTGACATAGGTATCTTGACATTACAAATGAAAGAGCTTTTTGCTACAGTTATTGCTAATACAGTATTCCGAAATCACAGACTGACTCCAGATTGTTTTGTGCTTTAAGGGTGTTTATTTAAGTGCTCAATATTGGAGGGGGTTGTAAAATGGTGAGGGGTGATGGCGGAGGAATGTCCATGGCAGAGTTCAGTCTATTAGTCTCACAGGTGCATTGCCCAAATGGGCATAGGAAGTTGAGCTGGGGCAGTTTAAGGATGGACAGGGTGACAAAGTGGGACAGTAGGATGACAATCAGGGTGGTCTCATTTCTTGGCGGGGGTCTTGGCATCGGTCTCTGTCTTGTTCCTGGATCTCTTGGAGCATTTGCAAGGTGGTTCTCCCTCAGCACATCTGCTTTGATCCTCATGGACTAGAGCTGTGTGACATAGGTATCTTGACATTACAAATGAAAGAGCTTTTTGCTACAGTTATTGCTAATACAGTATTCCGAAATCACAGACTGACTCCAGATTGTTTTGTGCTTTAAGGGTGTTTATTTAAGTGCTCAATATTGGAGGGGGTTGTAAAATGGTGAGGGGTGATGGCGGAGGAATGTCCATGGCAGAGTTCAGTCTATTAGTCTCACAGGTGCCTTGCCCAAATGGGCATAGGAAGTTGAGCTGGGGCAGTTTAAGGATGGACAGGGTGACAAAGTGGGACAGTAGGATGACAATCAGGGTGGTCTCATTTCTTGGCGGGGGTCTTGGCATCGGTCTCTGTCTTGTTCCTGGATCTCTTGGAGCATTTGCAAGGTGGTTCTCCTTCAGCAGAGGGTGGGGTGCTGGTGTGGTGGTCCTGTGGCGGTGCCTCCTGTCCACTAGCGCCGGCGGAGGTGGTGGGCAGTTCATCGTCCATGCTAGTGTCAGGGGCCCCTTGTAGTGCCACAGTGTCCCTCCTGGTGTTGAGTACTTCCTTCAGCACCCCTACAATGGTGCCCAGGGTGGAATTGATGGTTCTGAGTTCCTCCCTGAAGCCCATATACTGTTCCTCCTGCAGGCGCTGGGTCTCCTGAAACTTGGCCAGTACCGTTGCCATCGTCTCCTGGGAGTGGTGGTAGGCGCCCATGATGGAGGAGAGGGCCTCGTGGAGAGTGGGTTCCCTGGGCCTGTCTGCCCCCTGTCGCACAGCAGCCCCCCCAGTTCCCCTGTGTTCCTGGGCCTCTGTCCCCTGGACCGTATGCCCACTACCACTGCCCCCAGGTCCCTGTTGTTGTTGGGGTGGTGGGTTAGCCTGGGTTCCCTGTAGTGGTGGACACACTGCTGATTGACGTGTCATGGGGATGGAGGTATGGGCCCGCTGGGTGGGTGCTGTGCTGGTGTTTCCAGAGGGGGGAAGCTCTGTGGTGGCCTGTGACTGGGTGAGGGGAGCCGACTGTCCCGAGGTCCCCGATGGGCCAGGCTGGTCATCTAGATCCAGTTGGACAGAGGTGCTGTCATCACTGTGGGCCCCTTCTGTTGGTGGTGTGGACATGTGTGGACCCTCCTGTCCGGTGACGTTGGGTAGGGGTCCTGCAGGGGTATAAAAGGATGTTTATTACATCTGTGTGTGGCATGGTGTGCAATGGGTGGTTGACCGTGTACCCCAGTGCTTGCATTCCTGTGTGGGACCTTGTGTGATGATGGTTTAGGGGGGTGTATGGGTATGTGCAGTGGGCATGCTTTAGTGATGGGTGTCCATGCTTTGTTGTTGCATGCAGGGCTTGGGTTGAGATGTGTGGTTTGTGATGTTGGGACATTTGTGAGAAGTTAGAGTGATGGGGTGAGGGTGGGGGTATGTGCTGGCATGCAGGTAGGGTGGGGGATGTAATAGTTAGGATTTGACTTACCAGATTCCATTCCTCCACCTACTCCTGCGAGGCCCTCAGGATGCAGAATCGCCAAGACCTGCTCCTCCCATGTTGTTAGTTGTGGGGGAGGAGGTGGTGGTCCGCCGCCAGTCCGCTGAACCGCCAGGTGGTGTCTTGAGACCACGGAACGCACCTTCCCCCGTAGGTCATTCCACCTCTTCCTGATGTCCTCCCTATTTCTTGGGTGCTGTCCCACTGCGTTGACCCTGTCCACTATTCTTCGCCATAGCTCCATCTTCCTTGCAATTGAGGTGTGCTGCACCTGTGATCCGAATAGCTGCGGCTCTACCCGGACGATTTCCTCCACCATGACCCTGAGCTCCTCCTCGGGTGATGTGGGTGTGTGTTTTGTATAGTATTGGGTGTGTGGGAGTGGTGTGTGTATGTGTATCAGGTGTGTGTATTTCGAATTGTCCAATGTGGCTGTGTTTTGTTTGTGTGTGTGTATTTTGAGCGCAGCGGTGTGTACTGCCAATGGAATACCGCGGTTGAAAGACCGCCACGTGGATTCGTGTGTCGTGATAGTGTGGGCGTATTTCTGTTGGTGTGACGGTGGAGGTTTTGTTATCGCCAGTTTATCACTGACCTTTGGTGTGGCGGACTTGTGTGGGTGTCTAGATTTTGGCGGATTCCGAGATGTGGGTCAAAATAGCTGTGGCGGTTTTCCGCGGCCACGGCGGTGTGTTGGCGGTCTTCTGCACGGCGGTAAGCGGCTTTTACCGCCAATGTTGTAATGACAACCTAAATGTAACTGTGATTCCTTTAAATCAATGAAGCGCTTGACTGAGGCAAAGTAACTGAGATGTGACAAAAACAAAGATGATGCAGGCCGCAGGGGAGGTGATGCATCGAAAGAGCCAGAGATGCATCAGTTCCTTACAGTTGCAGGGGGGGGTGATGCATCGGTTTCTTACTGCCAGGCAGGGGAGGTGATGCGTCGGTTCCGTACTGTCAGAGGGGAGGTGATGTGTCATTTGTGGCACAAAGCGTCGATTCTTTATTGTGGTGTGGTGGCGACAAAGAAAATGGCACCCAGGGACGATGTGTTGGTGATGCGTCAAAAGTCAAGCTGCAAGGGTCAATCTCCCAATGATGAAGCAGGTGCTGCGTCGGGGTCAGGACATGAATCACAGACTTCAGTGATGCGGAGGTTGAAAGTCACACAGCGGTGGCTCTTCTGATGCGCTGCGATGTAAAGCTGGGGCCTACATGGAAACCGTGGTTGTTGCATCAAGCAGGACCATGCTCCGGTGCAAGCAGAAGCGATGCATCGGATTTCTGCAGCGTGCATCGGTTCAGAATGGCACAGTGAGTCGATGCATGGATTTTCTTCTTGCTGCAACAAAAACTTCCTTCAAGGGCCTAGAGTGGATATGGCATCACTTGGCAGGAAAGGGCTCTCAGCAGAGGAGCCCAGGTGCTGGCAGATGAAGTCTTTGATGTTCCCGAGACTTCTTAACAGGAGGCAAGCTCAACTCAAGCCCTTGGAGAACCTTGGAAAGCAGGATGCAGAAAGCAAAGTCCAGTCCTTTCACTTCCAGGACAGAATCAGTAAGCAGTAGGCTAGCGCAACAAAGCAACAGGCAGAATGGCAGTCCCTCCTGCAGCATCCAGCTCTTTTTCCAAGCAGAATGCCATCAGTCCAGAAGTGTTCTAACTTTATGGTGTCAGAGTTCCAGTACTTAGTCCCATTTCAGTCATTTGGGAGTATATCACCTTCTTCAACATTTGTGTATTTGCCATCATCACAATCTATATAGTATGGTTGCTGAGGCACATCCAGAAACTGCTGCACCAATTGTTGATCTTGAGGCTGATGCTGCTCCACCTCCTGAGCTGCTTGTGGTGCAGGCGCTGGAGTAGTAGAAGCTTTTTGAGGTGAAGCATGTGAAGGATAGCTTTTGTGAACCATTTGAAAATGTGTGTAATAGTCTACCATTATGTGTCTTGGGTCTTTAATCGGGTCTACTGGTACTCGCATCATAGATCTTTGCTCATAGTCTTTATAAGCAGATTAGTACAGATCGTAGTGGTGGTCATAATATTATTTGTCTTCCCATTGTCATGGAGTGAACAGTAAGTAGTCTGACTCTGGTTGCTTTGTAGTGGAGAATAAGCTTGTTCCTCTTCTGTATCTTGGCATTTTATGTGAACTTGTCCTAGAATTTAGACTGTTTCAAGGGGATCGTATGGTCTGAATCTTCCCCCACTTCCGTGTCCAGGAACTTCACTGGAGGTAACGGTGGTATTTTGCTTGGATGCGTGCATTGTGGATGGAAGTGTCATCAGTAGGATCATCATTTACAGGGTCATTGGCAGGGTTCCTTTTCACGAAAGGGATTTTGACGGGAGTGTGGTCGGCAGGGGGTTGTTGACAAAGCCTTGGATCCTCGATGGAAACGTTGTTAATGGTGTGGCTTAATCCTCCCTGGGTGTGTCGTCAACTGGTCTGTCATTGATGGTTCCAGTATATTCTTGTCACACTAACATATCACCTTTGTCGTCATAGATGAGGATTCAACAACAGGAGTTGTCAGTGGGATCATCATCAACAGAGGGTATACCTTTTTAGTCAGCCATGATGGGGTAGAGTCTTTGAAGTTGTAGAATGGTTTGTTTTTCTTTCTTACTCTGGTAGAGATGTACTTAATGATTTTCCATGTGGCTTTTTACAGCTGTCTTTCTTCTTAACCCTGAGGTGGAGTCATTAGGCTCAAATATGGCTTTAGAGGATTCTGCTTCATTAAGCTTTCTTTTTTTCGGTTGGAGGAACTAGCCTCAGATTCACCCCCTGAAGAGAGATGTTCGGAAGCCTATTCTTTTGAATCCACCTGAGAAGTCTTCCCTCATGGTCATTGAGAGTCATGGCTGAAAAAGTCCTGCATATCTTGCAGTCTTTGGCCTTGTCACCATTTTCCAGAGGCAATAGGCTTAAGAAGACACATAAAGCCAAATGAAGGAGGACAAAAGTTAATCTAGCAGTTCTTGAAGAAGAGTAAAGCTCTGAAACTCCCTTCCATACCGCATGCGATAGAAATCTAAAGAGTCAACCATCCAGAGAGAGGTGACTCACAGAGCACTCTCTCTTTATTGGCTTAAATGTGGGCCTTTTAAAATAAGGCAGATGTGGCAATAATGTGGACACTGCCTATGACCTTTACAGCAGTCAGTAAATTGTACTCCTATTTCAAAGTTACAGACAGACTCCCACTTCAAAGACAGTGAATAATTCGAACATGTAAATCTATGAAAGATCGAATGCGGGAGAACAGTAGGACCGCATGGCTGTCTGACCAGAGAACTAGCTTAATGTCTTTGAGCCGCTCTTATGATATGTAAAGTGCTGCAACAATTGGGAATATCTCTAGCATGGTTATGTTTTTGTTAGCCCAATTTGCTTTCATTGCTGCTGGCCCATCCTCCGCATACGAGGCAGTGCAAAAGATTAGCCCAAAAACACCTGCTCCCATCTGCTTCTGTATAGAGATCCAGCTGGCATGATGTCACCCATGGCTAGCTCCATATTAATGTATATGTATACATGCCCAGGAATGTGCTCCATTCTTGCACATCTTGCTTCATCCCCACACCGAGTCTTGCAAGGTGGTGCTTATTTTTGAGCTCACTGGTTAAGGCAGCCCATTTGCTTTGCAAATATCCTTCCTGCTTGGATGACCTTCGCTCCAAACTTCAGTTTTCCAAGTAGTCCCTATATTTCACTCAGAGTGGCTATCTCTTTGTTTTGCATAATTTCTCAAAAATGTGTTGAGTCAATTTCAATACCCAGGAAAATCAATGTGTTTAAGGGGCCTTCATCTTTTCTCTTGCAAACGGAACTCCAAACCTTTCTGCCATTTGTGGGAAGGCGTTCAACAGGCTATGGCAGTGCTGTTTGCTTGGCACTCCTACTAATAAAAAGTCAACAAATTAATGCAACATACTTCTTACTGGGTGCTCATTTTTGAGGGCACATTCAAGAAAGGTGCTGAACATTTCAAAGTATCCAAAAAGATACGGAGAAATCCATTAGTGGACATTTGTCAAAGTAATATTCATCTTCACATTTGAAACTCAGCAGGACGAAGCCATCAAGGGCTACTGGCAATAGCTCGAATGCTGGCTCTACAATGGCTCTATGTTGTGTTTCCTGTCAATGCTCTTTTCCAGGCTGTTCTCAATAAATATATTGCTACATCAAATGAGCTGTAGAAAACAGAGCACTGGTTGTGGTTCAGCTATAGATTTGACTGATCCACCCTTGGAAAAGGATACGTGATGGATCAACCTGAACTGACCAGGCTGGTTTTCAAGGACCATGCCAAGTGGGACACTGTACAGTTGCATGTATAGCTAAACTTGCAGGCTGGTCCCCAGAGGTTTTGCCATACCTCCAGCATATGGCATTGACATCCTTTGCACTGTTTCTGTCCTCACTGGGTTCTCTGTTTGTACCTCAAGAATGTTCTTGTTAACTTTTAATGTGTGCATGAAATGACTAATGTGGACTGCTAATTCCTTCTCGTGCTGCCATCATTTGTGCATATATCCTTGCACATCCATATGGTTCCACTCCAAGTGGGCCATGTCTGTTTCTTTAAATGAAATCCCTGGTCATACTGTAACCAAACATGCTCTGTGCTTTGTGTATCTTATATTCATATAGCCATAAGTATGCAGCACAATACAGGAATTTTTCAACAGTTACTTATGCAATTAACTTGAAATGCCTCCAAGCAGTTTTCAATACCCCGTTCTTACCTCACCCACTTTCTTTCTTTTCTGTCTGGCTCTTTTTATCATGATTTTGAAAAAAATATCCTCCAGTTGTGCTTTCATTAGTGAAAATATGTCAATGAATTATTTCTGCCATACCCTCTCCCTTACCGACATAGGATTTAGGCTTGCTAACCCCATGGACTCTGCTACCATGGATGACTGTCAAGGTGATTCTCCAATGCAGTGTGTTTCCATTGCTGCTGGATGGGTTTTTTCTGAGGCTGCATTTCTCCCTATTATGACTAGTGATCCCTTGCTGCCTTGCCCCAGAGATGCTTCTTGCAATGTGGAGTTTGGTGTCCAGCCCCCTAGCCAAGCAATAGTGGGGTCACAAATGTCTGCCCACTTTTTGGGATCCCCTGAAGCTTCTCCTATGTGCCCATGTGTTTTGCTGATGCGTGTACATGCCTCTGGCCATGCTAGTGATGCCGCCTGTTATCTGGCACTGGCTAAAACACCTTTCTACTGCATGTGTGAGCCACTACTGGAATTCACCTTCTCGTTATTGTAGCTGGCCTCAGGTATGCCTCCCTTGTGGTTTGTTGGCACTGTTAGCATTGTAAGGCCCTTGACTATTATATTTGTAATCTTCCCACCGTCACTTTCCCCCAACCAATGCCCCCCTGGAGACAATGCATTCCATAAAAATGGCACTTATATGCTCACAATTTGGTATCTGTGTATAATAATAGCTAGTTCCTGTCTACAGATATTGGGGCTTCCCTTCTTGGTTCTTTTCCTTTGCTTGGAATGTCTTTTCTCTCTAGTCTATCTTGCCCTCTTTAAGTTTTGCCTTCATGGTGCGCGCTTGCACTCTGTGCTTGTGAAGTCTTTTGTTAATTAAAAATAAATCTTAAAAGGGGCATAGATCCCACTCCTTACTGTAGGAAAGTACCATCTTGCCTGGCATGTTACCCCCATTTTTCACTGTATATATGTTGTTTTAGTGTATGTGTCACTGGGACCCTGCCAGCCAGGGCCCCAGTGCTCATAAGTGTGCCCTGTATGTGTTACCTGTGTTATGACTAACTGTCTCACTGAGGCTCTGCTAATCAGAACCTCAGTGGTTATGCTCTCTCATTTCTTTCCAAATTGTCACTAACAGGCTAGTGACCAATTTCACCAATTTACATTGGCATACTGGAACACCCTTATAATTCCCTAGTATATGGTACTGAGGTACCCAGGGCATTGGGGTTCCAGGAGATCCCTATGGGCTGCAACATTTCTTTTGCCACCCATAGGGAGCTCTGACAATTCTTACACAGGCCTGCCACTACAGCCTGAGTGAAATAACGTCCACGTTATTTCACACCCATTTACCACTGCACTTAAGTAACTTATAAGTCACCTATATGTCTAACCTTTACCTGGTAAAGGTTGGTGCTAAGTTACTTAGTGTGTTGGCACCCTGGCACTAGCCAAGGTGCCCCCACATTGTTCAGGGCAAATTCCCCGGACTTTGTGAGTGCAGGGACACCATTACACGCGTGCACTACACATAGGTCACACCTATGTGTAGCTTCACCATGGTAACTCCGAACATGGCCATGTAACATGTCTAAGATCATGGAATTGCCCCCCCAATGCCATCCTGGTATTGGGGAGACAATCCCATGATTCCCCGGGTCTCTAGCACAGACCCGGGTACTGCCAAACTGCCTTTTCTGGGGTTTCACTACAGCTGCTGCTGCTGCCAACCCCTCAAACAGGTTTCTGCCTTCCTGGGGTCCAGCCGGGCTTGGCCCAGGAAGACAGAACAAAGGACTTCCTCAGAGAGAGGATGTTACACCCTCTCCCTTTGGAAAAAGGTGTTAAGACAGGGGAGGAGTAGCCTCCCCCAGCCTCTGGAAATGCTTTCATGGGCACAGATGGTGCCCATTTCTGCATAAGCCAGTCTACACCGGTTCAGGGATCCCCCAGCCCTGCTCTGGCGCGAAACTGGACAAAGGAAAGGGGAGTGACCACTCCCCTGACCTGCACCTCCCCTGGGAGGTGCCCAGAGCTCCTCCAGTGTGCTCCAGACCTCTGCCATCTTGGAAACAGAGGTGCTGCTGACACACTGGACTGCTCTGAGTGGCCAGGGCCAGCAGGTGACATCAGAGACTCCTTCTGATAGGCTCCTCCAGGTGTTGCTAGCCTATCCTCTCTCCTAGGTAGCCAAACCTCCTTTTCTGGCTATTTAGGGTCTCTGCTTTGGGGAATTCTTTAGAAAACGAATGCAAGAGCTCATCAGAGTTCCTCTGCATCTCTCTCTTCACCTTCTGCCAAGGAATCGACTGCTGACCACGCTGGAAGCCTGCAAAACTGCAACAAAGTAGCAAAGACGACTACTGCGACCTTGTAACGCTGATCCTGCCGCCTTCTCGACTGTTTTCCTGGTGGTGCATGCTGTGGGGGTAGTCTGCCTCCTCTCTGCACTAGAAGCTCCGAAGAAATCTCCCGTGGGTCGACGGAATCTTCCCCCAGCAACCGCAGGCACCAAAGAACTGCATCACCGGTCCTCTGGGTCTCCTCTCAGCACGACGAGCGAGGTCCCTTGAACTCAGCAACTCTGTCCAAATGACTCCCATAGTCCAGTGACTCTTCAGTCCAAGTTTGGTGGAGGTAAGTCCTTGCCTCCCCCCGCTAGACTGCATTGCTGGGAACTGCGTGATTTGCAGCTGCTCCGGCTCCTGTGCACTCTTCCAGGATTTCCTTTGTGCACAGCCAAGCCTGGGTCCCCGGCACTCTAACCTGCAGTGCACGACCTCCTGAGTTGTCCTCCGGCGTTGTGGGACCTTCCTTTGTGACTTCGGGTGAGCTCCAGTTCACTCCACTTTGTAGTGCCTGTTCCAGCACTTCTGTGGGTGCTGTTTGCTTCTGAGTGGGCTCTTTGTCTTGCTGGATGCCCTCTCTGTCTCCTCACGTAATTGGCGACATCCTGGTCCCTCCTGGGCCACAGCAGCATCCAAATACCTTAACCGCAACCCTTGCAGCTAGCAAGGCTTGTTTGCGGTCTTTCTGCACGGAAACACCTCTGAACGACTCTTCACAACGTGGGACATCCATCCTCCAAAGGGGAAATTTCTAGCCCTTGTCGTTCTTGCAGAATCCACAGCTTCTACCATCCAGTGGCAGCTTCTTTGCACCCAGAGCTGGCATTTCCTGGGCATCTGCCCACTCCCGACTTGATCGTGACTCTTGGACTTGGTCCCCTTGTTCCACAGGTACTCTTGTCAGGAAATCCATCATTGTTGCATTGCTGGTGTTGGTCTTTCTTGCAGAATTCCCCTATCACGACTTCTGTGCTCTCTGGGGAACTTAGGTGCACTTTGCACCCACTTTTCAGGTTCTTGGGGTGGGCTATTTTTCTAACCCTCACTGTTTTCTTACAGTCCCAGCGACCCTCTACGAGCTCACATAGGTTTGGGTTCCATTCGTGGTTCGCATTTCACTTCTAGAGTATATGGTTTGTGTTGCCCCTATCCCTCTGTGCTCCCATTGCATTTTATTGTGACTATACATTGCTTGCACTGTTTTCTCTTGCTATTACTGCATATTTTGGTATTGTGTACATATATCTTGTGTATATTTGCTATCCTCATACTGAGGGTACTCACTGAGATACTTTTGCATATTGTCATAAAAATAAAGTACCTTTATTTTTAGTATACCTGTGTATTGTGTTTTCTTATGATATTGTGCATATAACACTAGTGGTACTGTAGGAGCTTCACTCGTCTCCTAGTTCAGCCTAAGCTGCTCTGCTAAGCTACCATTTTCTATCAGCCTAAGCTGCTAGACACCCCTCTACACTAATAAGGGATACCTGGACCTGGTGCAAGCTGTAAGTACCCCTTGGTACTCACTACAAGCCAGGCCAGCCTCCTACATTGGTTGTGCAGCGGTGGGATAAGTACTTGCAACTACTTACCACTTTGTCATATTGTACTTTTCATAAGAGAAAAATATACAAAACAAGTTCAGTGTATGTACACCTAACCAAAAAGTTTTGCTTTTCTCCTCTTACTCCTTTGCTAAGTGCTAAAAAGTACCTCTAAACTTTCAAAAAGTTCTTAAAAAGTTTTAAAAGTTTTTTTTCTGTTCTTTAAAAAGTTCTGAAACTTTTTCTTTCTTTTTCTGTCCCTTAAACCTTTTCTATAATGTCTGGTACAGGTCAAACTGTTGATCTGACTAAACTTGCATATGATCACCTTAGCTGGAAAGGAGCAAGGAGTCTCTGCATTGAAAGAGGTTTAGGGGTAGGGAAGAATCCCTCAAGAGAACTGTTAGTTAATATGCTCATTGAACAGGATAAGACCTTAGTTGGCACATCTGTAGAGAAATTAGCTGATGGTTCACACTCTGATTCTGGGAATCCCCTAGTAAGAGAGTTAGGAGGGAACCTTCCCAACCTGCCCCCTAGCAAGCCACCTAGCATGGCTGGTACTAATGTGAGTTCCCATCACAGTAGGAGTGTTACTTCTGTAGGCCCGAATGTTAGAGTGCCATCTGTTAGGGACAGGTCTCCCTCTGTTCATTCACACCATTCTTCTGTGTCAAGGCATGCCCGACCCACCCTCCCTGAAGACAGAGGGCCTGATTCTAACTTTGGAGGACGGTGTTAAACCGTCCCAAAAGTGGCGGATTTACCACCTACCGTATTACGAGTCCATTATATCCAATGGAACTCGTAATACGGTAGGTGGTATATCCGCCACTTTTGGGACGGTTTAACACCGTCCTCCAAAGTTAGAATCAGGCCCAGAGTGTTAGAAAGGGAACTCAATAGATTGAGAGTGGAAGAATCCAGGCTGAAGCTCTAGAAGCAACAGCTGGATTTAGATAGGCAAGCATTTGATTTAGAAAAAGAAAGACAGAGGTTGGGGGTTGGACCCCATGGTGGCAGCAGCAGTATTCCCAATAGTCATCCTGTAAAAGAGCATGATTCTAGGAATCTGCACAAGATAGTTCCCCCTTACAAGGAGGGGGATGACATTAACAAGTGGTTTGCTGCACTTGAGAGGGCCTGTGTTGTACAGGAGGTCCCTCAAAGGCTGCTATCCTATGGCTATCTTTCAGTGGAAAGAGTAGGGATAGGCTCCTTACTGTAAAGGAAAGTGATGCCAATAATTTTACAGTTCTTAAGAATGCACTCCTAGACGGTTATGGCTTAACCACTGAACAGTACAGGATCAAGTTCAGAGAAACCAAAAAGGAGTCTTCACAAGACTGGGTAGACTTTGTTGACCATTCAGTGAAGGCCTTGGAGGGGTGGTTACATGGCAGTAAAGTTTCTGACTATGAAAGCCTGTATAACTTAATCCCGAGAGAGCATATACTTAATAATTGTGTGTCTGATTTGTTGCACCAGTACCTGGTAGACTCTGATCTGACCTCTCCCCAAGAATTGGGAAAGAAGGCAGACAAATGGGTCAGAACAAGGGTGAACAGAAAAGTTAATACAGGGGGTGACAAGGATGGCAAGAAGAAGGATGGTAAGTCTTCTGACAAGGGTGGGGACAAATCTAAAAATGAGTCTTCATCAGGCCCACGAAAACACTCTGGTGGGGTGGTGGGCCCAAATCCTCTTCAAATCAAAACAAAGAAAAGAAACCATGGTGCTATTTATGTAAAATAAAAGGCCATTGGACAACAGATCCCAGTTGTCCAAAGAAAAGCACCAAGCCTCCTACCACTACAACCCCTGCTGCTATACCTAGTGCCCCTAGTAATAGCAGTGGTGGTGGGAGCAAACCTACTAATAGCCAATCCAAGGGAGTAGCTGAACTCACTTTTGGTAACTTAGTTGGGGTTGGTCTTGTTAGGGAGACCACAGAGGCTGTGTTAGTCTCTGAGGGGGCCATTGATTTGGCCACCTTAGTTGCTTGTCCCCTTAATATGGATAAGTACAAGCAACTGCCCCTAATAAATGGTGTTGAGGTTCAGGCCTACAGGGACACAGGTGCCAGTGTTACCATGGTAATAAAGAAACTGGTCCACCCTGAACAACACCTACTTGGTCACCAGTACCAAGTGACTGATGCGCATAACAACACACTTAGCCACCCCATGGCTGTTGTAAATCTCAACTGGGTGGGGTTACTGGTCCAAAGAAAGTTGTGGTTGCCTCAGATTTACCTGTAGACTGTCTACTAGGGAACGATTTAGAGACATCAGCTTCGCCAGATGTGGAGTTGGAGGCTCATGCAGCAATGCTGGGCATTCCAGGGCATATTTTTCTTTAACCAGGACTCAGGCCAAAAAGCAAAAAGGACAGGGTGACTTGGATCCTGGAAGAATGGACCAAGAGCTCCTTAAAGCTAGGGTTAGTAAAGGTAAAACACTACCTACTATCCCTCCCTCTACAGTGGATTCAACTTCTGAGGAAGAAGAATTTCCACCCTGTGCAGAACCTACACCAGAGGAGCTGGAAGCAGACACTGCTGAGCTTTTGGGTGAAGGGGGGCCTGCCAGGGAGGAGCTGAGTGTGGCACAGCATACCTGTCCCACACTAGAGGGTCTAAGACAGCAAGCTGTCAAACAAGCAAATTGGGATGTCAGTGACTCTCACAGAGTTTACTGGGAGGACAACCTCTTGTATACTGAAGCAAGGGATCCTAAACCTGGAGCTGCCAGGAGATTGGTGATTCCTCAGCAATACAGAGAGTTCCTCCTAACTCTAGCCCACAACATTCCCTTAGCTGGACATTTAGGGCAAAAGAAAACTTGGGACAGGCTTGTCCCCTTGTTTCATTGGCCTAGAATGTCAGAGGACACAAAGGAATTTTGTAAGTCCTGTGAAACCTGTCAAGCCAGTGGCAAAACAGGTGGCACTCCAAAGGCTCCCCTTATTCCACTACCTGTGGTTGGGGTACCCTTTGAAAGGGTAGGGGTTGACATAGTTGGCCCCCTTGACCCTCCTACTGCTTCAGGCAATAGGTTTATTTTGGTGGTAGTGGACCATGCCACCAGATATCCTGAAGCAATTCCTCTAAGGACCACTAGAGCTCCTGCAGTGGCAAAGGCCCTTCTGGGAATCTTTTCCAGGGTGGGCTTCCCAAAAGAGGTGGTATCAGACAGGGGAAGCAATTTCATGTCTGCTTACTTAAAAGCCATGTGGAAGGAATGTGGTGTGACATACAAGTTCACCACACCCTATCATCCAAAAACAAATGGACTGGTTGAGAGGTTTAATAAAACTCTCAAAGGAATTATAATGGGACTCCCTGAAAAACTCAGCAGGAGATGGGATGTCCTATTACCTTGCCTCCTTTTTGCTTACAGGGAGGTACCCCAAAAAGAAGTGGGCTTCAGCCCCTTTGAACTCCTATTTGGACACCCTGTAAGAGGTCCTCTAACACTTCTTAAGGAGGGTTGGGAACAACCTTTAAAAGCTCCTGAGCAAGACATAGTGGACTATGTACTTGGCCTAAGATCCAGAATGGCTGAGTATATGAAAAAGGCCAGTAAAAACCTTCAGGCCAGCCAAGAGCTCCAAAAGCAATGGCATGACCAGAAGGCTGTGCTGGTTCAGTACCAACCAGGGCAGAACGTGTGGGTCTTGGAGCCTGTGGCCCCAAGAGCACTCCAATACAAATGGAGTGGACCTCACATTATTGTTGAGAAAAAGGGAGAAGTCACCTACTTGGTTGACTTAGGCATTGCCAGGAGTCCCCTTAGGGTGCTCAATGTCAATCGCCTAAAACCCTACTATGACAGGGCTGATCTCACCCTGCTCATGGCAACAGATGAAGGACAGGAAGAAGAGAGTGACCCTCTCCCTGATCTCTTCTCTTCCACAGAACAAGATGCTCTAGTGGAAGGTGTAGTTTTGGCAGATTGTCTTACTGCTGAGCAAAAAGACAACTGCATAAACCTCCTGGGTCAGTTTTCTGAACTCTTTTCTACTGTGCCAGGCACCACTTCTTGGTGTGAGCACACTATAGATACTGGAGACAGCTTGCCTGTCAAAAGTAAGATCTATAGGCAGTCTGACCATGTCAGAGACTGCATAAAACAAGAGGTGCAGAAAATGCTTGAAATGGGAGTGGTTGAGCACTCTGAAAGTCCATGGGCCTCTCCTGTGGTACTTGTACCAAAACCTCATTCCAAAGATGGAAAGAAGGAAATGCGGTTTTGTGTAGACTATAGAGGTCTCAACCAGGTAACCAAAACTGATGCTCACCCTATACCCAGGGCAGATGAGCTAATAGATACACTGGCATCTGCCAAGTATCTAAGCACCTTTGATTTGACTGCAGGGTATTGGCAGATCAAGTTATCAGAGGATGCAAAAGCAAAAACTGCATTTTCAACCATTGGAGGGCACTACCAATTCACAGTAATGCCTTTTGGGTTGAAAAATGCACCTGCCACTTTTCAAAGGTTGGTGAATACAGTCCTGCAGGGGTTGGAGGCTTTTAGTGTAGCATATCTAGATGATATAGCTGTCTTTAGCTCCACCTGGGATGATCACCTGGTCCACCTGTGGAAAGTTTTAGAGGCCCTGCAAAAGGCAGGCCTCACTATCAAGGCTTCAAAGTGCCAGATAGGGCAGGGGAAAGTGGTTTATCTGGGACACCTTGTAGGTGGAGAACAGATTGCAGCACTTCAGGGCAAAATCCAAACTATTATAGATTGGGTTCCCCCTACAACTTAGACCCAGGTGAGAGCCTTCTTAGGCCTCACTGGGTATTACAGGAGGTTCATAAAGAACTATGGCTCCATAGCAGCCCCTCTTAATGACCTCACATCTAAGAAAATGCCTAAAAAGGTATTGTGGACAGCTAGCTGTCAGAAAGCTTTTGAGGAGCTGAAGCAGGCCATGTGCTCTGCACCTGTCCTGAAAAGCCCCTGTTACTCCAAAAAATTAATTGTCCAAACTGATGCATCTGAATTAGGGGTAGGGGCAGTCTTAGCACAACTTAATTCTGAGGGCCAGGATCAACCTGTTGCTTTTATCAGCAGGAGTTTGACCCCTAGAGAAAAGCGTTGGTCTGCCATAGAAAGGGAGGCCTTTGCTGTGGTCTGGGCACTGAAGAAGTTGAGGCCATACCTGTTTGGCACTCACTTCATTGTTCAGACAGACCACAAACCTCTACTTTGGCTAAAACAAATGAAAGGTGAAAACCCTAAATTGTTGAGGTGGTCCATAACCCTACAGGGAATGGACTATACAGTGGAACATAGACCTGGGAGTACCCACTCCAATACGGATGGACTCTCCAGATATTTCCACTTAGACAATGAAGACTCATCAGGTCATGGCTAGTCTTATTGTCCTTCGTTGGGGGGGGAGGGTTGTGTAGGAAAGTACCATCTTGCCTGGCATGTTACCCCCATATTTCACTGTATATATGTTGTTTTAGTGTATGTGTCACTGGGACCCTGCCAGCCAGGGCCCCAGTGCTCATAAGTGTGCCCTGTATGTGTTACCTGTGTTATGACTAACTGTCTCACTGAGGCTCTGCTAATCAGAACCTCAGTGGTTATGCTCTCTCATTTCTTTCCAAATTGTCACTAACAGGCTAGTGACCAATTTCACCAATTTACATTGGCATACTGGAACACCCTTATAATTCCCTAGTATATGGTACTGAGGTACCCAGGGGATTGGGGTTCCAGGAGATCCCTATGGGCTGCAGCATTTCTTTTGCCACCCATAGGGAGCTCTGACAATTCTTACACAGGCCTGCCACTGCAGCCTGAGTGAAATAACGTCCACGTTATTTCACAGCCATTTACCACTGCACTTAAGTAACTTATAAGTCACCTATATGTCTAACCTTTACCTGGTAAAGGTTGGGTGCTAAGTTAATTAGTGTGTGGGCACCCTGGCACTAGCCAAGGTGCCCCCGCATTGTTCAGGGCAAATTCCCCGGACTTTGTGAGTGCGGGGACACCATTACACGCGTGCACTACACATAGGTCACTACCTATGTGTAGCTTCACCATGGTAACTCCGAACATGGCCATGTAACATGTCTAAGATCATGGAATTGCCCCCCCAATGCCATCCTGATATTGGGGAGACAATCCCATGATTCCCCGGGTCTCTAGCACAGACCCGGGTACTGCCAAACTGCCTTTTCTGGGGTTTCACTGCAGCTGCTGCTGCTGCCAACCCTTCAGACAGGTTTCTGCCCTCCTGGGGTCCAGACAGGCTTGGCCCAGGAAGGCAGAACAAAGGACTTCCTCAGAGAGAGGGTGTTACACCCCCTCCCTTTGGAAAAAGGTGTCAAGGCAGGGGAGGAGTAGCCTCCCCCAGCCTCTGGAAATGCTTTCATGGGCACAGATGGTGCCCATTTCTGCATAAGCCAGTCTACACCGGTTCAGGGATCCCCCAGCCCTGCTCTGGCGTGAAACTGGACAACGGAAAGGGGAGTGACCACTCCCCTGACCTGCACCTCCCCTGGGAGGTGCCCAGAGCTCCTCCAGTGTGCTCCAGACCTCTGCCATCTTGGAAACAGAGGTGCTGCTGGCACACTGGACTGATCTGAGTGGCCAGTGCCAGCAGGTGACGTCAGAGACTCCTTCTGATAGGCTCCTCTAGGTGTTGCTAGCCTATCCACTCTCCTAGGTAGCCAAACCTCCTTTTCTGGCTATTTAGGGTCTCTGCTTTGGGGAATTCTTTAGATAACGAATGCAAGAGCTCATCAGAGTTCCTCTGCATCTCTCTCTTCACCTTCTGCCAAGGAATCGACTGCTGACCCCGCTGGAAGCCTGCAAAACTGCAACAAAGTGGCAAAGACGACTACTGCGACCTGGTATCACTGATCCTGCCGCCTTCTCGACTGTTTTCCTGGTGGTGCATGCTGTGGGGGTAGTCTGCCTCCTCTCTAGAAGCTCCGAAGAAATCTCCCGTGGGTCGACGGAATCTTCCCCCTGCAACCGCAGGCACGAAAGAACTGCATCACCGGTCCTCTGGGTCTCCTCTCAGCACGACGAGCGAGGTCCCTTGAACTCAGCAACCCTGTCCAAATGACTCCCACAGTCCAGTGACTCTTCAGTCCAAGTTTGGTGGAGGTAAGTCCTTGCCTCCCCACTCTAGACTGCATTGCTGGGAACCGCGTGATTTGCAGCTGCTCCGGCTCCTGTGCACTCTTCCAGAATTTCCTTTGTGCACAGCCAAGCCTGGGTCCCCGGCACTCTAACCTGCAGTGCACGACCTCCTGAGTTGTCCTCCGGCGTCGTGGGACCTTCCTTTGTGACTTCAAGTGAGCTCCGGTTCACTCCACTTCATAGTGCCTGTTCGGGCACTTGTGCGGGTGCTGTTTGCTTTTGAGTGAGATTTTTGTCTTTCTGGACGCCCCCTCTGTCTCCTCACGCAATTGGCGACCTCCTGGTCCCTCCTGGGCCACAGCAGCATCCATAAACCTTAACCGCGACCCTTGCAGCTAGCAAGGCTTGTTTGTGGTCTTTCTGCACGGAAACACCTCTGCACAACTCTTCACGATGTGGGACATCCATCCTCCAAAGGGGAAGTTTCTAGCCTTTGTCATTCTTGCAGAATCCACAGCTTCTACCATCCAGTGGCAGCTTCTTTGCACCCACAGCTGGCATTTCCTGGGCATCTGCCCACTCCCGACTTGATCGTGACTCTTGGACTTGGTCCTCTTGTTCCACAGGTACTCTCGTCAGGAAATCCATCGTTGTTGCATTGCTGGTGTTGGTCTTTCTTGCAGAATTCCCCTATCACGACTTCTGTGCTCTCTGGGGAACTTAGGTGCACTTTGCACCCACTTTTCAGGGTCTTGGGGTGGGCTATTTTTCTAACCCTCACTGTTTTCTTACAGTCCCAGCGACCCTCTACGAGCTCACATAGGTTTGGGGTCCATTCATGGTTCGCATTCCACTTCTAGAGTATATGGTGTGTGTTGCCCCTATCCCTATGTGCTCCCATTGCATTCTATTGTGACTATACATTGCTTGCACTGTTTTCTCTTGCTATTACTGCATATTTTGGTATTGTGTACATATATCTTGTGTATATTTGCTATCCTCATACTGAGGGTACTCACTGAGATACTTTGGCATATTGTCATAAAAATAAAGTACCTTTATTTTTATTATATCTGTGTATTGTGTTTTCTTATGATATTGTGCATATAACACTAGTGGTACTGTAGGAGCTTCACTCGTCTCCTAGTTCAGCCTAAGCTGCTCTGCTAAGCTACCATTTTCTATCAGCCTAAGCTGCTAGACACCTCTCTACACTAATAAGGGATACCTGGACCTGGTTCAAGGTATAAGTACCCCTTGGTACTCACTACAAGCCAGGCCAGCCTCCTACACTTACTTACCTGAACTTACCATTTGTGGATTCCAACGTCGCTCTATTTTACTTGCTTCGCATTGGACAGCACATTGCCTGCTTTCACTTCCTGCTTTGCTTTCGCCGTCCATGCCATCCATGGAGCATGGACAAAGTACACCTTCCGGTCACTGGCTACTGGCCAGTGTCCTTCTACTGGCTACTTCACTCTGCGGGTAATAAAAAAGAAATTACCAATGAGCATGCCATCTTGTTAGAAATGGGGTCTTTGGTTGGCAGTCAGGTTATCCCCTGTCCAAGCAAGAACCCTCACTCTAGTCATGGTAAAGGAGAATCAACCTCAGTTAACCCCTGCTCACCCCCTTAGTAGCTTGGCACAGCAGTTAGGCTTAACTTCAGAGTATAGGTGTAAAGTATTTTTACCAACATCCACAGTAACTTAGTGAAAACACTACAAAATGACACAACACAGGTTTAGAAAAATAGGAAATATTTATCTAAACAAAACAAGACCAAAACGACAAAAATCAACATACACAAGTCAAGTTATTAATTTTAAAAGCAAAAGAGTCTTAAATTGTTTTATAAACAGTAAAAACACTGTTAGCATTGAAAAGTACCTGGGTAGCATCAAAATAACACGCACAGGCGAGTGTGTGTCAAAAAAGGTTAGCAATGCGTCTATTTCTCACCCGCAAGCGAGACCGTGCGTCGTTCTTCCTCTCCGCAGGAAAGCGATGCATCCATCCGGGCAAGCACTCGGGTCTGGGCAATGGTTGCGTCGTTTTACCGCTCCCAGCAAGGTTTGCGTTTAAAATCCTGCTGCACGGTATCAGCAAAACCACACTATGTGGGTTACGACGATATCAGCCTCCGTCAGCGGGTGTTGCACGCTGTTCTCCAGCTGCGTGCATCGATCTTCCAGCTGCGATGCCAGTGGAAAGTCTATTTCTGCCGCGAAGCCAGCACCACGTCGTTTTTCAGCTGCGTCTCAGAAGGTGCGTTGATATTTTCCCCGCACAACGGTCTGTGTGTGGATTTTCAGTCTTGGTCTGCCAGCTTCACCTTCCAAGGCACCAGGAACAGGATAGGGAACCACTTGGCAGGGCAGGAGTCTCAGCAGAGAGTCCACGTGCTGGCAGGAGAAGTCTTTGATGGCCCTGACACTTCAACAACAGGAGGCAAGCTCAGGACAATCTCCTGGAGATTTCTTCACAAGCAGGAATGCACAACAAAGTCCAGTCTTTGTCCCCTTGCACAGGCAGAAGCAGCAACTGCAGGATAGCTCCACAAAGCACAGTCACAGGCAGGGCAGCACTTCTCCTCAGCTCTTCAGCTCTTCTCCAGGCAGAGGTTCCTCTTGATGTCCAGAAGTGATCTAAAGTCTGTGGTTTTTGGTGCACTTCTTATACCCATTTTGGCCTGTGAAGTACGCTTACTTCAAAGGAAAGTCTCTCTTGTTTGTGAAATCCTGCCTTGCCCAGACCAGGCCCCAGACACACACCAGGGTCTTGGAGACTGAACTGTGTGAGGGCAGGCACAGCCCTTTCAGGTGTAAGTGACCACTCCTCCTCTCCCTCCTAGCACAGATTGCTCATCAGGATATGCAGGCTACACCCCAGCCCCCTTTGTGTCACTGTCTAGAAAGAGGTGCAAACAGCCCAACTGTCAAGCTGACCCAGACAGGGAATCCACAAGCAGGCAGAGTCACAGAATGGTTTAGGCAAGAACATGACCACTTTCTAAAAGTGGCATTTTCAAACACACAATCTTAAAACCAACTTTACTAAAATATGTGTCTTTAAATTGTGAGCTCAGAGACCCCAAACTCCACATGTCCATCTGCTCCCAAAGGGAATCTACTCTTTAATCATTTTTAAAGGTAGCCCCCATGTTAGCCTATAAGAGAGATAGGCCTTGCAACAGTGAAAACCGAATTTAGCCGTTTGTCACTTAGAGGACATATAAAACACATTAGTATATGTCCTACTTGAAACATACACTGCACCCTGCCCATGGGGCTACCTAGGGCCTCCCTTAGGGGTGTCTTACATGTAAGAAAAGGGAAGGTTTAGGCCTGGCAAGTGGGTACACTTGCCAAGTCGTTTTGGCAGTTAAAATCTGCACACACACACTGCAGTGACAGGTCGGAGCCACGTTTACAGGGCTACTAATGTGGGTGGCACAACCAGTGCTGCATGCCCACTAGTAGCATTTGATTTACAGGCCCTAGGCACCTCTAGTGCACTGTACTAGGGACTTGCCAGTAAATGGTAAATGGTAAATGGTATGCCAATCATGGAAAGCCAATTACATTCACATTTTATACAGGAGCACTTGCACTTTAGCACTGGATAGCAGTGGTAAAGTGCCCAGAGTAACAAAAACAGCAAAAACAGAGTCCAGCACACATCCACAACCTGGGGAACAGAGGCAAAAAGTTAAGGGAGACCACGACAATGCTGAAAAGTCTAACACATCTGGACTACCCACCCACTCCCACTCTCAGTAGTGTTTTAGTTCCTGACATGCACCCCGTACTTGTGGTTGTGTTTCTAATGGCCAGCTTGAGCAGCAGCTGTTAAGCGTGCAATCTGTGATTTAAAATTGTGCGTTTATTAAAGAAACATTACAGTTGATGACTTGCATAGCCACACAAAAATGTTTTAATCTTGCGCAGTAACACTGCATGAGAGTGGCCAAAAAAGTTGAAAAAATAACAACGATTACATTTATGTACATATACAGATTACATTGTGCTGTTCGAAACATCTGTTAGTGAATGGCAGTCAGTGGGAATGGATAAGTCGTACTCCGCAGGCTCTTCCCTCTCTGACCATTGCACTCTTTACTCTGGGCATCAAGTGATTACTGGGAAAAAAAGCAGCAGTGACTGGTGCCCTGGTGTGACCAGGATGCAGGGTATAATTCCCAGCACTTGAAACTGTAGACACTCACTCTCCACCTTACCGCCGCTGCCATTCTGGACCCTGACCCTCGCCGACCCTGCCTCTGGTGTGCTGGTAAGTGGTCTTGTGACAGCGTCACCAGGCGAGGAGAGGGGACAACAACCTCAAATTATGGAAATACTGTCAGAGTGCACTGTTCCCACTCTGTTATATAGCTCCTCTGGAGTGGCTGTGGGACAAGTCTGTTAGCTAGGAACACCCACAGTATCCCAAGGGATCAGTGTCAAATGATTGTTCCCAACCAGACTGCCCATCCCATATTATATATAATTCGTATAGTCTTCTTCTGACATCATGACTTTTTTTTGCAGCTTGTTTTACATAGCCTGAACTCGACCCAAAAGTATTTGAGCGGTGTACATGACCACCAGTTACATTACACATTATTTGTAGATTAAAGCCCTCATTATGACTTTGGGGGTAAGTACCGCTTACCGCTATGCTGACTGCCGCCAACAAACCGCCGCCGCAGCAGATTACCGCCACTCATATTATGGCCCATACATAGCAATCCGTCACTATACAGCCACACACACAAGTCCGCCAGCCCAAAGGTCAGTGAGAAACTGGTGGTAGCAAAACCCACACCGTTACGCCAACAGAACTACGCCACCACATTATGACCCATGAATCACTGCAGCGGACATTCAATGGCGCTAAACCATTGGCTCTACATACCGCCGCGCTCAATATACACACACATACAAAACAACACCACATTGGACAATTTGAATAACACGCACCTGGCACACATACACACAAAACACCCACACCACTATAAAACACCCACCCACATTACTCACAACCCTTTACAAATACAAACAATTGCCACAAGAGAGATAGCAAGACTACAGACAATACCACAGCCACACACCACCATCACCTATACACCATCCACGCACCTTATATCACACACCCCAACACATCACCCCACACACCCTCACCCACACCACTCACACTACACTCATGGCACCACAACAACACCCCAGGTTCTCAGAGGAGGAGCTAAGGGTCATGGTGTAGGAAATCACCAGGGTAGAGCCACAGCTATTTGGATCACAGGGGCAGCAGACATCCAGTGCTAGGAAGATGGAGCTATGGCGGAGAATAGTGGACAGGGTCAGCGCCGTGGGACAACACCCCAGAACAAGGGATGACATCAGGAAGAGGTGGAACGACCTTAGGGGGAAGGTGCGTTCCACAACAGCAAGACATCAAATCTCTGTACAGAGGACTGGCAGTGGACCCCCACGTTCTCCCCTACAACTAACAACATGGGAGGAGCAAGTCTTGGCAATCATGCATCCTGAGGGCCTGGCAGGAGTAGGAAGAGGACTGGACTTTGGTAAGTCAACTCTCTATTACTATCACTCCCCCACCTGCATGCCATCACAAACCCCCATCCTTACCCTCACTCCCTTCACTCGACCACCTCACACACACCCCACCATCACAACCCACCCCTCCCAATACCAAGCCCTGCATGTAACACCAGTGCACGGACCACCATCACAGAGATGCATGGACACCCATCACTGAAGCATGCACACTAGAGAGATTCACCTGGCCCACAAAATAATTACTCACACAAGGCAAAGCTGACAGGGCAATAACAACCATAGAGGGCAACACACCTATGCACAAGATGACACACACAGAAACAATAACACTGCCTTTATATCCCCACAGGTCCCCCACCCAATGTCACCGGAGAGGAGGTGCCAGCAACATCCAGCCCCCCTCCCAGAAGAGGCCCACAGCGATGACAGCAGCTCTAGATGCCTGGATCTGGATGACCAACCTGGCCCATCAGGTATCTCGGGACAGTCGGTAACCCAGGCACAGTCCCATACCACCACAGCGCATCCACCTGCAGGAAACACCAGCACAGTACCCACCCAGCTGACCCATACCTCTGTCCCCAGGACACGTCAATCAGCAGTGTGTCCAACACTACAGGGACCCCAGGCCACCCCACAAACAAAGGACTATCAGTGACCTGGGGTCACTGGCAGTGGGCACACGGTTCAGGGGACAGAGGCACAGGACAACAGGGAAGCTGGGAGAACTGCTGTGCAACAGGGACAGGCCCAGTGAACCAACTGTACAGGAGGCACTCACCAACATCCTGGGAGCATGCCACCATTCCCAGGAGATGCTAGGCCAGATACTGGGCAAGTTGCAGGAGACCCAGCGGCTGCAGGAGGGACAGTACCTGGGGATCAGGGAGGACTTGGAGGACATTAACACCACCCTGGTCACCATTGCAGGGGTGCTGGCAGACATGGCCAGCACCATGGGGAGGCAGTGGCACACCAGCGGGCCCCTGGCACTAGCCAATCTGATAAACAGCCTTCCACCTCCGCTGCCGCTAGTTGACAGGAGGCCTCCGCAACAGGAACAACAGCCAATCAGCACCCCACCCCCTGCAGAAGGAGAACCACCCCGCAAATGGTCCCTGCGATCCAGGCAGAAGCCAGAGACTATTGCCAAGACTCCCGCCAGGAAATAAGACTCCCCTGATTGTCACCCTTGTGTCCCACGCTGTCATCCTGTCCACCTTGAACTGCCATTGCTCCACTACCTATGCCCCCTTGGAAAATGCACCTGTGATACAAATAGACTTGGCTGTATCCTGGAAATTCCTCCACCATCACCCCAGCCCATTGCACCCCTCCCTCTACTTATTAGCACTTAAATACACACCATTTTAACAAATACAAGTATGGAGTCTCTCAAATGATTGAATTATGTATTTGTTTAACAAGCTTTAAGCACTTCAATACAACTGTACAGTAATGTATACAAAGGAATCACCTGTAGTTGGCTGCAGTCAACACAACAGGAGCGATAGTGGGGCACAAATATCTGAAAATAGAGATGCCAAAGGGTACAGTAAGTGGCCATAGAAGTGGGAAAATCACCCTGCCAGTGACAGTGTCAAACACAAAACTGTCAATGTAAAGTGAAATTACAGTGTCTTACCTGTGTGTCATTGGAAATATTGTCGTATTATTGCACTTCTGTTGTCCTCATCCTCATCCTCTGCCTCCTCATCTTCACTGTCCACAGGGTCCACTGCTGCCACACGCCCATCTCCAGCCTCAGCTTCCTGCAGAAAAGGCACCTGGCGACGTAAGGCAAGGTTATGCAACATACAGCATGCCACGATGATCTGGCACACCTTCTTGGGTGAGTAGTACAGGGATCCACCTGTTAGACAGGTGCAACAAAATATGGCCTTCAGGAGGCCAAATGTCCTTTCTATTATTCTTCTTGTCCGCCCATGTGCGTCATTGTAACGTTCC
The DNA here is from genome assembly GCF_031143425.1 of Pleurodeles waltl. Lineage (NCBI taxonomy): Eukaryota > Metazoa > Chordata > Amphibia > Caudata > Salamandridae > Pleurodeles > Pleurodeles waltl. The sequence continues at coordinate 138,031,437 of NC_090443.1, forward strand.
TCTGCCCTTGTCCTGGGATTCCTCACAGGGGTCAGTAGTCATGAGAGGTTGGAGTAACCAGAGTCACCTGCAAATATCGAGGGACACCTGAGTGGGAACCAGGGCTCACCTATTAGCCACACCCGGTGCATCTGGTGTTGAGCCATCACATATGGGATACTGCTATTCCTCAGGATAAAGGCATCATCCACAGACCCAGGATGTTTTGCATTGACATGGGAGATGTACTGATCCGCTAGGCACACTATGTGCACATTCATGGAATGAAAGCTCTTTCGATTTCTGAACACCTGTTCATTTCTCCTGCAGGGACAAATGTGATATGTATACCATCTATTGCCCCAATAATGTTGGGGATATGTCCCATTGCATAGAAATCTGCTTTCACTGTGGCCAAATCCTCCTCCTGGGGGAAAACGATGTAGCTGCGCATGTGTTTAATCAGGGCAGACAAAACTCTGGTCAGCACTATTGAGAACGTTGGCTGAGACATTCCTGCTGCCAAGCTCACTGTCACTTGGAAGGAGCCAGTTGCCAGGAAATGGAGCACTGATGGGACTTGCCCAAGAGAGGGGATCCCGGTGGGCTGACGGATAGCAGATATCAGGTCAGGTTCCAATTGGACACACAGCTCTGTGATTATGGCCCTGTCCAGTCTATAGGTGAGGATAATGTGCCTGTCCTCCATTGTTGCCACGTCCACCTGGGGCCTATACACCGGGGATGTGTCCATCTCCTATTTGGTTGCAATTTAGGGGGCAACCGGTGAGCAGCTGGTCGGTATTCCATATTTCCAAACACTACACTGCATTGCATGTTGTGACTGTAACAGTATATTGTTGGATAGGCCCAAATGGTGCCTATGTGTACTGTGGCGCAGTTAGGTGCCATGGCCTGCCTCCCCTGAAATGGCATCCACCTGTCCTGTATGGAGGGACAGGTGGAAATGAGGTAATTCTGCTAACGTTGTGCGCCGTTGCAGGAGGCGGTCGAGAACCGCCATGCAACTCCTCATTGGATACCATTGAGCCCTATGGGTTACAGTGGCCAATGGTGATGTACGCCGGCGGTGACGGTACGCACCACCGCTGATGTGACCGCCATTTTCTATCTGTTCACTCACTTGCTACCTGACCTTCAACAGGAGAGGATCTACACTGCTAGTGCTGCTGTGACCTGTGTCTGGAACTGGTCGTGGCTAGTGTCACTGGGGAAAGGTCCCCTGCCTTCACTGCTGCGGAGTTGGAGAGACTGGTGGATGGGGTCCTACCCCAGTACCGAATGCTGTATGGGCTTCCAGACAAACAGGTGAGTACACTGTGTGCACAACGCATGGGGCATGAATGCATGGAGTGCTATGTGTGAGGGCTGTGTGCTGTGAGTAGGGGGGTTGGTGGAAGGGCCCTGGGCAGCATGCTGCATGTATGGTGGGCAATGTCTGTGCGTCAGGGGATGTGAGGGCTATGGTGGGCTGTGAGTGAACAGGCAGGATGGTCTGACACCATTTCCAATGTGTATTTCTCTGTAGGTCAACGCCCATCAAAAAAGGGTATATGGTGTGTCATCGCCAAGGACATGCGGACCCTGGGGGTCTACGGCAGGTGGAGCACCCACTGTCGCAAACGGTGGGAGGACCTGAGACGCTGGACATGGAAGACGGTGGAGGCCCAGCTGGGGATGGCCTCCCAACGAGGAAGGGTTGCCAGTCGAACCCGGACCCCCCTGATGGCCCACATTCTGGTAGTGGCCTATCCAGAGCTGGATGGGCGCTTAGGGGCATCACAGCAGCCACAAGGGGGTGAGTACAGTGCTCCAATACACTACTTGCGTGTGGTGGGGTGGCATCCGGGTCGGGAATGTGGGCAATTGGCGTTAGGAATCCCTGTCCATGGACTGGTGGCTAGCATTGGGACTGTTAGTGCATTGACTAGTGCGTAGGGCTGTTCCCTGTATACGTGTGTCGTGTATGCCAGTGATGGTGTTGTTGCCGCCATTGACCAAGGGTATCCTTTGTCTCTCTCCCCCCCCCTTTTTTTGTTTTGTCATTATGTCCTTACGTGCATTGGCATCATCTGGCGGAGAAGCAGAGTCACAGGCGACGGGGAGAGCTGCATCCCACAGGGCCCAGGAGGCCAAATCCACTTACGGTGAGGGCACCAGTGGGATGAAGGGCGAGGGGAGCACCACGGCGGAGACTGGAGGGGACAGTTCTGACAGTGATGCCTCCTCCGATGGAAGCTCCCAGGTGGTGCCGGACACCTCTGTGCCCACCCCAACTAGAGGTACAGCTGCCACCCCGTACCGGCACTGCCCTCCCAGCAGCCCCTCAGCGTGTTTCCCGTGCCTGCTCACTCAGGAGGGTGGGCATCTCCTTCGCCCCAGGCACCTCAGGCCCTGCCCCAGTTAGCCCTGCTGCCCTAAGTGAGGAGGCTATTGACCTCCTGTGATTCATCTCTGTTGGGCAGTCAACCATTGTGAATGCCATCCAGGGGCTGACAGCCCACTTGCAACAAACAAATGCATTCCTGGAGGGCATTCACTCTGGCATGGCGGCCCTACAGAGATCAATCCAGGCTCTGGCCTCCTCCCTGATGGCAGCCATTGTCCCTGTTTCTAGCCTCTCCTCTCCAACTTCCTCTGCCCAATCCCATTCCCCTCAACCCCAACCTATCCCAAGCACACAGGCTGACCAGCATGCACCCAGGACAACACACAGGAGTGGTTCAGGCAAATACAAGCACCACACATCATCCCACAGGCACTCACACAAACACCATGCAGATGCAGACATACCAACATCCACTGCCTCCACTGTGTCCCCCTCCTCTTCCTCCTCGTCCACCTCCCTCCCACCTGCATGCACTACATCCTCATACACTACCACCATCACGCCTATCACTCCACGCCTCTCACTGGCAGTCACCACCCCCACATCCATGCACATGTCCCCTGTGTCCTCTCCCACTGTGTCTATGCCCCCTCCTCCCAAAGTACACAAACGCAAGCACTCAGACACCCAAAAGCCATCCACCTCACAACAGCATCCAGCCCATGCACCTGCACCCAAACACAGCAGACAGACACCTCCTACAACCACTTCCCTTTCCTCCACTCCCACTTCACCCTCTTCCCATCCCAATGCCCCTAAGAAGCTTTTTCCTCTCCACCATTTACCTCTTCCCTACCACTCCCCACCCCCCGTCCTTCTCGTCTGGCCAGGGTGGTCAGAACCCAGGCGAGCACCTCAGCCACCCAGTCCACAACCACAGTAGTGTCGACAGCTACTGCAGGTGGGAGAGGATCCCGAGCACCAGGCAGCAACACTGACAGGGTGCCTGCACCAGGTGCATCAAGGAAGGGCAAGGAGGCACCACCAGCTGCAGGAGGGAAGGGCAAGGAGGCACCACCAGCAGCGTTTAGGAAGGGCAAGGAGGCACCACCAGCTGCAGGAGGGAAGGGCAAGGGGCAATCCACGGCTGATGACAGGAAGGCCAAGGGGCTTACACCAGCAGGCAGGAAGGACAGGAGGCCTGATGCTGGGACTCATTAGGAGCCCCAACATCAACCATGGTGGTTCAGCCGTCCGAGGCTGCAGGGGAAGGGCTGGAGCCTCCCCCCACCACTGCTAGCACAGCCACCAGCACCACCACCAGCACCACTGGCAGCAGAAGCCCCAGTGGACAGCCATTAGAGGCTGCAGGGGATGGGCTGGAGCCTCCCCCCACCACTGCCAGCACAGACACCAGCACCACTGCCATCCCCTGCAGCACCAGTGGCCAGCCATTCGAGGCTGCAGGGGATGGGCTGGAGCCTCCCACCACCACTGCCAGCACCGACACCAGCACCGCCACTGCCACCATTGAGCAGCTGTCACCTCTGGCGGACAGTGTCTAGTCCTGCCTCCATGGGCTGTTGTGCATCCTGACCCCTGCAAAGCATGTGGGTCTGACATACAGGTGAGAGACTGTGACCTTGCACTCCCCAAGATCTGCATCACAGGGCACAATGCCCCCTCCAGAACCAGTGGAAGAAGCCATCCACTCACCCACCCTTCCCAGGATGAAGCACACTGGGCACAAGGCCCTCTCCAGAACCAGTGGAAGAAGCCATCCATTCACCACATCCTTCCCAGGATGAAGCACACTGGGCACAAGGCCCCCTCCAGAACCATTGGAGAAGCCCCCCACTAGAGAAATTGTGGCCTTGCACTCCCCAGGACCAAGCAGTGGGCAAACCACCCACTTGAGAGACTGTTGCCTTGCACTCCCCAGGACCAGGCAGTGGGCAAACCACCCACTTGAGAGACTGTTGCCTTGCTCTCCCCAGGACCAAGCAGTGGGCAAACCACCCACTTGAGAAACTGTGGCCTTGCATTCCCCAGGACATCTCACAGGACATGTAGCCCCCGCCAGGACTAGGGGTGTTGGACCATCTTCCAGCTGAGCTGCCCCCCCCATTCCCCACCCCCTGCAGTGCCTGTGTATTTTTGACCTGATGCCCCTGCAGAGTTCTCTCCGTGCTGTTGCAGGAGTGAGGTGGGGCCTTGGCCTAAGTGATGTGGCCCTGTGGCTCACGGACATTGAGGACTGGGCAGTGTCCCTACATTTGTAAATATGTATATACGTTTGTATTTTGATGCACTTATTCATGTTATTTTATCATATTGCACTCACTTTCTTCCAATCATTTTGTCCTTGCATTATTCCTGAGGGGTACGGGGTGGATATGTAATGTTTGTGCATCTGATTGTGAGTATGGTGTTGGGGGTGGGGGGGTTTGCATGTTGCTTGTGTGTGTCACTCTCTTTTTCCTCCCCCCTCCCTTGTGTGCTAGGTGGCAGTACTCACTGTGGTCGTCTTCGCCAGCAGGAAAAGGTAGACGAGCATCGGAAATATGTGCAGCTCAAGCTCCATGGCGTTGTAGTTGTTCCCTGAGTCTCCAGAGGTGAGTCCTTTGACTTTTGTGTTCTGTTTCCGCCATGCTTTTGATGTCGTTGGTACCGCCCCAGAAAAGGTGGCGGATAAGCCTGTTGTAATAGTGTGGGCGGTACATTGTCTTCCGCTTGGCTGTTGCCGGTTACCGCCATGGTGCTTGTTGATACCGCCATGGCGGTCGGTGTGTTAAAGTGGCTGGCTGTCTGAGCGGTTTCCGCCGTGGTCGTAATTCCATTTTTTTTTAACCGCCGGCCTGTTGGCGGTATTACCGCCGCTTTATCACCGAACGCCAGGGTTGTATTGAGGGCCTATGTGATTTGCCTAGAATCACAGGACATTCAGCCGATGTCAAGACTATAACCTGGTTCCAAAATTTCAAGGTTGAGATATCAGGGTTACACTAAATTTTGCAAAAAATGAGAACTCTACTCAGAAAGCATGCCTTTTGATATTTGTTGTAAATCCGCTCAACCATCTTTGGGAAAATAGCACTTAAAAAGGTGCTCGGTGGGCATAAAGGGGTTAACGTTGGTGGAAAGTTACAGATATTGGGACGGTTGGTGTTCAGATATGCTCTGCTTGGCCCATTCTAAACGGACTGGCAGATCATGACTAGCTGGTCACAACATGGACAATATGTTGTGACAATCATTACAGGACTCCTGAAAAAAATGAAAGTCCACATAATGGTCAGAGGACACACACCCAAAACCCCAGGGCCATTTGGGGGACCTGGGGGCCTAAAAGACCCCCATGGTTGCTAGAGAAGGCCACCAAGAACAAAAGGATACCTCAAACATCCCAAATGGACCATTAGGGGCTGAGAAAATGTAAGCAGAAGCTTGGCCTCACGGGCGGGAACTGGCCACAAAGAGGTTCAACTAGCAGTCCTTTTCAAGAAGCTTACTGAACCACTGGGGAGGACCAAGCCATTGGCAGTCAGCGCTAGGAAATTAAAAAAAGTGATAGAGGGTGGAAGGTGGCATGTGTGCTGCCCCTTCCTATAACTCCATTCGCTCTCAGGGGCTCCCATTACCCTGGGAGACACGGAAAGAAACACGAGCCACCACGCTCTTTGTTTTGCTGTTGTTGTGGGCTCCCATATTCTCAGGAAGCAAGAAGAAGTCAAAAGGCAGGAAACTCCTTCCATTTGCTTGTATGCATCTTAGGGGAGTGGGAACAACTGGCCCGAAATCTCGCACCCTCCCAAACTGTAGGTGGCAAGAGTGTTTTGTTCATGTTCCTGCATGGTGGAAGCAAGGAAGGATGTTGGTTTCTACTCTGCACCAAACAGTTGTATCATGCAGGTGGGGAGCCAGCAGAGCCTGCGGGGATTTTGGGATTCCTCCTGCAGCCATAACAAAAAAAAAATTCTATGGGTGCCCCAGGTAGCACTGAAGGACCCATAATAAAAAAGGAGTTTTCTTTGGATGCCGCCTTGGGATCAGGTTTGCTGGGGAAACTAGCCCCGATTATGCCCTTGAGAGGGCTATTTTTTTTTTTTATTCAACTTGCGGTGCCCCAGAGGGAGCAGGGTCACCACAAACATGTCTCTAAAGTGTGGAGCATTCAGAAGCCAGCGGCAAACAAGCCGTTATGGAAGAAAGCAAAAAAAAGGTCCAAGTCTCAACCAATAGTTACCATTCTTATTACATGTTTGTAGAAATGCTGTGATGTGGTTGGCTGTAGAATCAGTGATAGCTGTTTGTCTTTGGTACTTTCGAGGAGACAAAAGTTTGAGTTGTGCTTAGCACAAGCGAATTTATGTGGAGCTGAAAGACACTGGTATCTTCATCTGCATTTAAGAAAGTACCTCATGTTCTGTTATTTAATAATATATTTTGTAAACTTTTTTGTGACGTGTCAGTATGTATTCTAATGTTGGTGAACACATTCTACACTAAATTTACAGAGTGAAAAGCTGTTTGGGGAATGTGTAGATCTCTTGATTTAGCTTTTGAGAGGCACACATTATAATGAAGAGAGATGTGAGCAAGGTTTTCAGATTGTGTCAAAAATGAAGTGTTTCAACTGTATATACTTGTCAGTAAAGGAATTAATGTTTCTTAAATTATAAAACAAAGAATGTAATAATACAAGCTCTACTGCTGTTATGAACCTCATTGTATACGTATTTCAACCCTATGAGATGTTTGAGTGGTGATATTACTAATTCTAGAATGAAACACTGCTGTGAGTGTTAGCAGAGGTGTGTTAACATTACTTTAGAATTTGCTTTGGAGAGGACCTAGATTCCCCATTAACAGATAGGGAGTGGCGGACAGCTAGGGCACAGGTTAGTGAGACCTTGAGTAATGCCTGGTTCAAGTGAACACAATTCTATTATCTACATAGGGCTTATCTGACCCTTAGAAGGATATACCTTATGCGAACTGCTGTGTGTCCACGGTGTGGTATGTCGCCTACCGGATTCATCTACATTACATGGAGTTGCAGAACACTACACCCATACTGGACACAAGTTATGGAATCTGTGACCCAAATAACGAGGGTGAGTTTGACCCAGTCAATTCGGCATTGGCTCCTGGGTCTACTGCCACTTCCTAGGGAAGGTCGCAAAATGAATTCCTTCTAAGCCTGGTACTGGCCAGATGTTGCATTTATTGCACACAAGCAACACCCTCTGCCTATGACATATGGCGAATGTATCTACTAGAATGAGCGTGCGCAGAAGGGATATGTCTCCGAAGAGTCCGCACAGACTAACACAAGGAGAGAGACCTTGCAAAGTGTGATGAGATGGTGGATCGAATAGGGGGTGAACAGGAGGATGAAGCAGAGAACTAACTAGGAGCGTTCCCCTGAGCAAGCATAACCTCTCTCACCACCCACACAACAGGCCCGCAAGTGAACAATTGCAGTCAGCAGGCGACTCCCCTCGATGCAAGATGAAACAGTAGTAAGGGTGTGCATACCGCTATAATGAGCATGTGGCCGAGTGATGTGACTAAACCCTTGCCCTAGCAACCACCTTCTCATGGTTATATATAGTATCCCTGATGCAAAAGCTGTGCAGGGTTGCTACCCCCCTGACCCTATCCCTATATATCCACTGTTCTGCACCTACATACTTCAATAATGTGATATATCGTAAGTTTCATAGTATGCAGAACACAAGAGCTATTGTATGACACTGCTAATTGTTTTATTGACTAAACTGCTAATAAAGATCATTTAATGTTGTACTTGAAGTGCAAAAATATGAAAATAGAGTGGTTAGGGTGTGGTGTTGTTCAGGATCAATGAATAAGAAGTTACTGGTGGACTAGATATAAATATGTGACTGTGGGTGAAAAATGCAGTAAAGCTTAGACAATATATAATGTATCACTGTTATGAATTATTGATCACTATGTAATTGTTATCTTTTGTTATTTAGGGCCAGATGTACGAAGCATTTTTCAAGTCGCAAACAGCGAATTGAAAAATGCTATTTGGGATGTACAGACCCATTTTTGCGATTCGGTAATCCATTTACTGAATCGCAAAAAGGGTTTGCGAGTCGCAATTAAAAAGGGGTGTTCTCTTCCTAATTGTGAGTCGCAGTCCCATGTATGATTGTTTTGTGACCGCGAATGCGGTCGCAAAACAATGCCAGTTAGCACCAGTTTCAAACTGGTGGTAACCCATTTGCAAACAGGAAGGGGTCTCCATGGGACCCCTTCCCCTTTGTAAATGGCAGCGAAAATATTTTTTCAGAGCAGGCAGAGGTCCTACGGACCACTGCCTGTTATGAAAAAATGAAAAGAAAACTTTTCATTTTTTGTATTTGAAATGCATCTCGTTTTTCTTTAAGGAAAACGGGCTGCATTTAAAAAAAAAAACTTCTTTATTTAAAAGCAGTCACTGACGTGGTGGTCTGCTGTCTCCAGCAGGCCAACATCCTTGTGAGGGCGGCCATTCTCAATGGGGTCACAAATTGCGACCTACCTCATGAACATTCATGAGGTAGGTCATTTGCGACCCATTGGGAATCGCAAACAGTGTCATTGACACTGTTGTACATCAGGTTTTGCGACTCGTAAATTGCGAGTCACTCTGACTCGCAATTTGCGAGTCACAAAACCTGAATTTCGTACATGTGGCCCTTAGTCTTTTTAGGAGGAAACTAGAAACTTGTGCCAGAGGCAAGAACAATCTGCTCACGAAAGCAGCAAAAAAGAACCAACTTAAAAAAACAGGATTATTGTACTGTTGGGGATACCTATGTCCTGTAGCACAGTGATCTGAGGTTGGAAGGATGTGGCAGTTACCGGGCAGGTGTGCAGTTATGCAGCACAAGCTGAGTCTGCCCAAGCTAGGCTTTGTGAACTGTAACTTATGCACATAATGCTTCACTGAAACTTTCTTGCCACCTAGCCTGCTAATATAGACCAGGAAACTGAACACTCTTTGGCAGGCTAAGGTGGCCAAAAAGACTGGAAAAGACATGCTAGCTGAATCAAAATCCAGTAGGCAAATAAGCAAAAAGGGGGGGGGAGATTGGCAACTCCTGATGAGAGTCCAAAAATGCTAAAAGTTATATAGTTGTTTGTTTTGTTTGTTTAATAGTTCTTGATATAGTTTGTTAATATAGTTGTTCTAGTTGTATATTGTAGTTAAATTGTTTAGTTGTAATTAAACATTTTAAAGTTACTTAGGATTTCTTTGCTTAATACTAATTGTAACTGTCAGTGTAATTATAACATTGCAATATTCACCAAAACTGTTAGTTCCATTTTAAGGGGCTGTAAATATGCTGCAGCACGGATATGTATGTCATTGTTAGTATGGACAACTTTTGTTCTAGAGACACTTGGTAATGGAGGAGTCAATTATTTTATTATGCAGTTGTGGTGATTTGTCATGCAACAGTGAGGTGTTAACAGAGATATCAGTCCTTGTCCATGCTGTAGCGTAAGGAGCTCTGATACAAAAGAGCGGTATTGGCACAGGGAGTACTGCATTTTTATACCCTAATACGCACTCCTGTCACCTGCTGTGCACACAGTATTATGTATGACTGTTGCTATTGGGAGATGTTTGAAAGTGAGGTGAGTACATTCCCGCAATTGTCAATAGAGAGCAGTTGTGCATGACTCAATTTTCAACAGACAGGATACATCATTTTATACACTACTATGGACATTGATCACAATGAAGATAGGTATGCACAGAGAGAACAGTCTCTACCCACAGCCTACTTTGCACATATGTTACACTGGGGGAATATCCCAGCTGGCAGGGTAATGTGCTTCCATACCATAGTCTCTATTGCTGTGATGTAAGACAGACTTCTCGGCATAGAGGTAATTTCATCTATACTTGTACATCTGTCATCTTGGAAAGAGCTGTGACCAGAGACGGGCACCCCTTTTCACAGTCTAATTTGGACATTCATCATCCAAGAGACAGGTCATAGGAAAGGGGCCAGTCTCTTCCCACACTGTACTATGGAGACTTATGATGTAAGAGAGATCTGTCAGCAAACAGGACAGTTCTTCCCCACAGCCTACTATTTATACCTGTCAGCATAAATAAGGCTATTTCCTTGGGGAGAGGTATTTTTGAAGATTACAGAGGGGGTGCTATAGCTGTGACCAGACGGCTCCTGAGAAAAGCAGGAGGGCCTGAATTATAGCAAAGTGAGGGCCAAAGACATCCCCTCTGAAGACGGCCCAGTCGCAGAAGCTGGTGCTGCGGGCAGAGGATGCGGAGAGACAATGCTGAAGACAACACAGAACTGAAGCCTGATTATTGCCATTCGCCTCAGCTGAATGGGCAATCTGCTCAGGAGGGCAAGGAAACCCCCTCACACGATAGACACAAGGCAGATTAGGTAGGCACTGTACGTTTGTCAGCAATGGTTCCAAGACACTGAGGGACACTGTTCAGACTCTAGTCTTGGAAGGCTACACATGGGGCTATTACTACTGGGAGGGGCGCTGCGAAAGACAAGGGGTGTGAACCAAAGGCTGGACATGGTCTACAGCAGACAACATCCCACTTTCTTTTCTGAGGCAGTGGCTGTAGTGTGCGAGGAGTGTGCATAAAACCCATAGGGACACTACAGGGGTCGGATTGCAACTCGGGTTGAACATCTGGTCTCCCTGGGCCACACATCAACCCCTTAGATATCTTTAACTTGTTAGGGAAGAGAGAATGGATTCAGCACACAAGTTCGATGTCGAATTGTAGTAGTTACACTTAAGGGAGGGTGGGGATACAATATGGATTAGGAGACAAATTAGATTTGAATGTGTTTACCCGGGGAAGGGGTGGAATGGGGACTTCTAGGTTGTTACTGCAGCATCTTGTGTCTCCAACTTCAATTGGCAGCACGGAGGAGGGCAGGTGGTGGGGAGGGTGGCAGTCAAGATGCGGGAAGGGAGCTGAGATGAGTCTGTCCACCCATGATGATTGACAGCTCTAATGATTAGGAGGCCCACACACTTACTTGCGCAGAGTGTGAGGGGCCTGAACTCCTTTGTTAAATGATACAGGACACATACCTACCTGAGGAGGGTGGGGGTCCACATTGCGATGTTACAGGAGACATGCCTGATGGATGGAAAGGCACAGAAATTACAGAAAAAATTGAGAGGGCAACTCTACTCCTCTACATACTCGTCATATGCCAGGGCGTCTCTATCTGGGTGGCACCTAGGGTCCTGTTTCAGCAGCGTATTTACACAGCAGACATAGAAGGGAGATATGTACTGCTGCATGGCCTACTAGATGGCATGGAATTATGCTTTCTTAATGTATATGCACCACATAGAGATGACGGTGGGCTCTTTGGAGCGCTTGAGGCTGAGCTCTTTGCAACATGTGGGGATGCCAGTAGTCTGGGTGGAGGACTTTACTTGCGTCTTAGATGGGTGCCTAGACAGAAACCCACCCAAGCAGAGAAAAAAGCTGAACATGACACAGAGGTGGTCATTCTGACCCTGGCGGTCTTTGACCGCCAGGGCGGAGGACCGCGGGAGCACCGCCGACAGGCCGGCGGTGCTCCAATGGGGATTCCGACCGCGGCGGTAAAGCCGCGGTCGGACCAGCACCACTGGCGGGGTCCCGCCAGTGTACCGCGGCCCCATTGAATCCTCCGCGGCGGCGCAGCTTGCTGCACCGCCGCGGGGATTCCGACCCCCCCTACCGCCATCCAGATCCCGCGGTCGGACCGCCGAGATCCGGATGGCGGTAGGGGGGGGTCGCGGGGCCCCTGGGGGCCCCTGCAGTGCCCATGCCACTGGCATGGGCATTGCAGGGGCCCCCGTAAGAGGGCCCCTACATGTATTTCACTGTCTGCTGCGCAGACAGTGAAATACGCGACGGGTGCAACTGCACCCGTCGCACAGCTTCCACTCCGCCGGCTCGATTCCGAGCCGGCTTCATCGTGGAAGCCTCTTTCCCGCTGGGCTGGCTGGCGGTCTGAAGGCGACCGCCCGCCAGCCCAGCGGGAAAGTCAGAATTACCGCCGCGGTCTTTCGACCGCGGAACGGTAACCTGACGGCGGGACTTTGGCGGGCGGCCTCCGCCGCCCGCCAAGGTCAGAATGAGGGCCAGAGACTACAGGAGACAATGATAAGGCTACATTGTGTGGACATACGAAGGGAACTTAACCCGACAACGAAGTAATTCTCCTGTTACACACCTAAGCACCGAGCACCAAGTCGATTAGACCGGTTGCTATTAACAAACATTGGTGTGCTGAATGTTCAGGGAGAGTGATATCAGGTGGCTTTCTGTCAGACCACACCTCTCTTTTGTTGAAATGCGGGCTGGGAGAGGCCACCAGCTGAGCATTCCCCTATGGCAGCTCCGGCCTGAAGCTCTGGGGGACTCTGAATATAACAGATATGTGAACAGCGCTACAGGACTTCTTTGACAACTGGAACCTTACAGAGTCACGAGGAATGGATTGGGCACCTTAAAAGTGGTTGTAAAGTTTGAGAGCCTCAGTAAGACATATGGCACCAAATAGAAATTAAAACAGGAAACATGGGAGGGTGAGGGTATCCTGGTGCCCCTGCAGAGGCAAATGCCAGAACAGGCAGCAGGGGAGGTGACACTAATCAAAGTGCATCAAAAGGTCACAGGTACATGGGACAGACTGGACTGCCATGTACAGCGGGACTACAAACAGAGGTTACACAGGTAGAAAGGTCTGGACGCTTACTAGTCTGACTGCTTAAGCAGGAGTGGCCCCCACTGACGATTCTCTCTCTGACTCGGGTGGACGTCGGGACGGTGGTGGGACAGGCAGTGATAAATTTGGCACTGCAGGATCACTGTGGAGGAGTATATTCCACCCTTTCAGGAAACAAGGAGAACGGAGTGGCAGAACTCTTGAACAGCATAACAGTCTCCGGACTAGCAGCAGCTCAGCGGGAAAAGCCTATAGGAGAATATACAACTGGAGGAACTCCAGGAGGGCCTCCAGGACATGGCTCGTGGGAAGTGCCTGTGACCGGATGGCCGCCCAGTAGAGTATTACAAACATATTTTTCCGAATAGCTCCCCAGGCTACTGGAAACACTCTAGGAAGTAAAGTTGAAAGGGATATTGCTGATAAAAATGCTGGAGGCCTTGATAATAATGCTCCCAAAGCCTGGTAAGGACCCGAGGGACCCCGGGTCCTATTGTCCACTGTCCATGCTTAAAGTCAATGTTAAACTGCTCAAGAAAGAACTTGCGATACACCTCGAACACATTGAAAAACAACCAGTGTGTATTTATACTTGGGAGCGACACACATATGCACCTTCGGCGACTCTCACATGTAATGCACTCCACCCAGGGAACAGCTGAGGAGGCTGCTTTTGTGGCCCTAGACATCAAAAAAGCATTTGATACCCTGTCCTGGGGATATTTATATGGAGGTGCTGTGGAGAATGATGATGTGCCCAGGGTTCTTGTCATGGGTGCGCCTATTATATATGGAAGAAAGGGCGTGAGTGCGAACTGGACAGGTGGTATCAGACGTCCTGACTATAGAAAGAGGAATGAGGCAGGGATGCCCACTATACCCGCTCCTCTCGCACTGGCTATGGAACCTTTGGCAGTGTACTTGAGGAGCCAAAACCGTGATTGGAGTATATGAGTAGTTGACACCACACATATTGTCTCAATGTATGCGGATAATACCATTGTATCTGTGAATAAACCAGAAGGTTTGATGTCACTCCACCTAGGACTCATGGCCGACTTGAGGAGGGTATTGGGACTACATGTCAACAGACACAAAACAGTGCTCTTCCCCCTTGTGTCATTAGCGCACTGACAGGCAGCTGAACTCCATGGAGTAGGGCTACCCTGGGAGATGGTGCAATTTCACTACCAGGGGACACAGGTAGCTCATGATTTGTGGCAGTAGTATGAGTTCAAAATGGGATGACTAGTGGAGAGCTTAGCAGGGTCTGTAAAATTGTGTAATGCCCTGCCGTTGTCCGTTATGGGCAGAGTAGCATTAAGCAAGATGGTATTGCTGACCAGGTGTCTCTGTGCTATGCAGAACTCGTTCTGTATTCTGCAAGACTCCCTATTCCCACAGCTCAAAAGGCAGTTGGTGTGCCTAGCAGAAAAGCAAAGATTAGTTGGATTAAACATCTTTAAACTATATATGGCTGAAAGTGGACTGGGTCTCCTGGACATCCATTTATACTATGTAGTGCTCCTACAATATGCAGTGCTGTAGTGCGATAACGGCCCCCAAATGGGAAAAAAACTCCTGGAGGGGGTGGTAATGGAGGAAGACCTCCCCAGGTTGCTTATGGGCAGGGGGAAAGAGAGAGGTCACGGGGTACTGGTAGGAACCCCCTTCATAGTGAAACAGGTTGCACAAGCATGCGAAAAGGCGGTAACCCATGTTCTGAAACGTGTGCCCTATGGCAGGCTGCCCCCATATGGCGGCTGCGACCTTTCATACTCACCGAACCTCAATGGATGTCTCTTAATGGTTAAATGTAGGTTGTCAGATGGCAGGAGACCCATTTCTAAATGACTCTTTTGTAATGCTAGCAGAGGTCGGGAGACTTTTTTGGAGGAAGACCTGGGCATGTTCTGCAGTATGCAAGCATATCCTGCACAGTACGAGAGATATAGATAAATTTCCCTGAGGAACCCAGTGAATCCCATGTCCTGACAGTAATATTGGATCCGGGCTCGAGCAGAGGCCTTATTTCCCAGTTGTACACTGCCCTAAAGGAAGACAGGCAGATGGAGGTAACGACCACCCGCGATAACTGGAATAGGGATCTTGAGGTTTCCCCTTATGGATGGAGATTGGAAGAGTGATAGGGCACAAGTGCAATAAACTGTCAGTAATGCCAGGTTTAAATTAGCACAATTCTACTACCTCCATAGGCCTATCTGACACCACAGCAGCAGCATAGGATTTCCCCAGCACAGCAAGTGGGCTGTGCATGCTGTGATGAGCTCCTGGCAGATTTTGTACACGTCATGTGGGTATGCCGCAAGGTGTGCTCCTACTGGACAGGAGTGATACAGGAGGTGAATGGACAACAAACATCAGAGAAGAGCTGACGATATGCCATTGTATCCTGGGCCTCTTGCCGCTCACCAGAGATGATAGAAAGATGGGATACAAATTTGCCCACTTAAGCCTGGCACCAGCCAGGCATCAAGTTACTATTCATTGGGTCAGCCCAGCGCTCCAGCACAATGTAAGTAGAGAGCTGACCTCCTTAAGTGGGCAGTGGCTGAAGAATGTAGGCTTAGAAAGGTATGCACAGATGAAAATGCGTAGAGGGATTTGGAGATGTGGGGTGCGATGGTGGACCACCTGGGAGAGGACAGGGGTGAGACAGAAGATGGCGCAGATCTGATTTCGCCTGCGGCTGATATAGTGGTCCCCTGGGAGGTACAGGACAGCCAGGATGTGACCTAGAATGGTTGCCCCTCCCCCACGAGCTGTCATGCAGACTTTGAGTTGGGGGTCAAGAAAGGTATGACAAACACTTCAAATGGAGGGTGTCTGGTGGCCTCTCCTGCCCCTAGGATAATTGCTCAACAGTATGCCATATGGGAAATTACACATATACACACACACACCCCAAAACGGACTTGATCATTACGAGACGCCCTAGAGTTTGGAGAGACTATGCTGTAGAGATGTTCTTAGTTACTGTTACAGGCCATGGCTCTGAAATGCATTGTAATGTTTGTCTACTACATGAATGCCAATAAAGAAATTTTGAAACAAAATGAAGGAAAGTGTAACTTTTCCCCCATAAAAATTCTACAATCTCACAAGACTCTTGCAGGAATGTATATAAAGAAAAAAAAGTAGTGAGGTATAGATAATCTTTCTCAAGAGAAAGGTTACAGTACAGAGGCTTCTGTGTTGGCCAGGGTTGGTTCCTCCGTTAGGGTGGAGGAGCATTGCCCCCCGCCTGCAGCAGAAGCTGCAAAATCTTTAACAAATGAAACAATAATAAACCATGTTTATTTTCGTTTCATTTGTTAAAGGGGAGGGGCCACATAAGTGACGAGCGATGAGGGGAGCGCACTGTGCACTCCCCTCAGTGCCCGTGTATGTTTGGCCGGCCATCTCGGGCCGGCCAAACACACATGTGCAGTAGGCTCTCTCCAGCCCAGCAACACAATTGCTGGGCTGGAGAGAGCCTGCACAGGCTCCCAGTGTGCCTGGGAGAGCCCTGGCTGGGTGCTTCCAGCCAATCCTGATGCTGTTCTGAGCAGCGTCAGGTTTGACCATAGGGCAGGCTGGGAACCTGAGCCTGCTTGCAGCGACAGGAGCAATAGGAGTGGCGTGGGAGTGAAGCAGGTATGTTTTAATTAAAAACAAAAAAATTATAAATTTTACCCCCTCCCACACCTATGCCCCTTGTGACCGGAGCGAGCCACTACTGGTGTTGGCACAGTCCAATAATCACACCCCCATGATACTGAGCTGACATGCATTATATATAGTTTGAATGTTTGAGCTTGTGCTTGTGAGACTCTCATGAGATCTAGACAACTATATGAGTGAGAGCAAGCATTTGTGTGCTCCTGCTCTCAAGAGGCTCTCTCTAAACTTTCACAGATGTTAGTATTCCAACAAAAAGGGATTTATACCATGAAATAGTCACATAAAGTTGCAATAGGGTGTCTTTGACAAAAGCCTTTGTGTTTATAGTTTGCAATGTTCACTGGATACCTTCCTTGATAATAACAAGGAAGGAACCGGATGCCTTCCTTGATGTTATTAAGGAAGATCCTGATCTCTTCTGCGGTGAGGTGAACTCCACCTTGCCTCTAGACACCTGGCACGTCAAACCGGATAGTGTTGTGATGTATAGACCCCATGCCATGGTCTCGAAGAAATGCAGAACCGGTTTTATCGACATGCTTCTGGAATTCTTAACCTTAGGACAGAACTTTTTGATCATTGCCATTTCTACCTTTGACATATATTAGAATCTACAAAGGCATTTTGAGGAAAGAAGTACATCAATTGTGAAAAGCCTCCTTTCTTTGGATTTCAAGCACAACATCTGTGATTGTGCCCAGGTCATTTCTACCACAGTGCACTATCATTAGATCAGGGTGCCCAAAATTCAAGATGCTCTCAACCTTTAGTAACAACTGATCCCATTTCATACCTCTATGGCCAGTCCAAGTTCTTTCCAAGCTAGGAAATCCAAGATTCTTGTCACTACCACAATTAAAAGCATGATCTCCAGCCCAGTGAATTAAGCTGTGCCCAAAATCTAGAGCCGAATCAGGGTGCTGTATGGAGATCTCAGTCACAAGAGAAGTGCTCTGCAGAATGAGTAAACTTCAGCAGCTATGTGGAGTTATATGAGGAGAGACAAATGAGAGGGTGGCAAAATTATAAATGTAATTGGTAGGTTTATGGCAGTTACAAGGGTACATTAGGCTGTGTGTATGGTGCACAATTACTTGAGCAATAGTATGCGCTATTCTATTGTCTGACTTTAAATTTTGGTATGAACTCATGACAGGCTCGCGAGAGCAAACCAGGTAGCACTGCCCCCTCAGACTGAACACAAGGGTGAGAGCCTCATGAGAGATTTTAAGAAGGGGAAAAAACAGTAGAAACAACATGGACAATAAAACTAGAGGGTAGCTCTAAAAAGAACTGTTTTTGATGACAGTTTTCAACAACTATAAAAAATGTTTTGTGTTTTCAAACATATTTACATTTTTTGGTTTTCGGAATCTTTTTTAAAAGGCTTCAACAAAAACAAACAACTTGAGGTGCTAAACAAACACCAAGAGTATCTCCTTTAAAACAAAAATTACAGGTGACATACTTTGCTAAAACCTTCTTGTCACCTGGCTTCCTTTAAAAAAATTGCCACGCCAGGACACCTTGGGTGGCTGGGGTGACTCAGCTGGTGCACAAGCCCCTGTCTGTTCATCTGAATTACATGAAGACATCTTTCTGCTCAAAGCCAAACAGGAAAGGAGATCAATTCAAATATGTTTACTTTCACAAAAGCCCACTAGTGAAATGAAGCAAAAAGGATGGGATGATCTTCTTCTGAATAAAGACATCCATATTAACCAACTAGAATCCTTCTTTAGGGTGTGCTACCTCTCCGGGCCTCTTACGAATGTCTCAAGGGCAACTCACGAGACCGTAACCAAAAAAGACTTCATTTATATTTTCTACAGAACAAACCACAATTCATTTTTGTACCTTAAACAACATGTCTAATATTCTATTTTGTTGAAAGTGACACTAAAACACTGTAATTAACTTAATTCTAAATATATAATCTTGCAAGTGGGTCATGAGATATTTGACATCAACTGTTGCACAATATGTACACTGCTGTTAGTAGTTTCTTTTCAGTACTTTGTGGTGTATTTGTCATGAGACTATCACTGTTTGGAAACAGTGTGTACAGAATGAACTCTCTCCATAAAATAAACATTGTTTAAAGTTATCTACTGATAGCAACCTAATTTCTTAATGTATGTGTGGTGTATTTCAGGGGTTTGATACACATAAAAGCTGTATGTCCTAGCGCAGTTATTTTGGAATTGGTATTCACCATTTTGGGATTCTCTAAACAGTTGCATACAGATTGAATACTGTACTTAATGAGGGTTTCCCGTATATATGAATTTGATTGTTAATGTGAATCATGCTATATGTACTATCATAGCAAAATATACAGCAATATGGGGGATGTCATCACTGATGTCATAAGTTATGTCAAACAGCCATGAGTGATGTCATATGTGAGGTCATAAGCAGTGCGTGCCCTGCTAACTATAACTGGTGGATTTCTGTTTTTTTTTTAATTCAAAATGTTAACGTTGTTACTGAGAAAGCTAAATTAATGTTCTAGTTACTTTAAAATGTCAGTTAAAACATCCCATTTTAAACAAACCAAATTGCTGCAACTTACCAGTTGTAGCTATCTCAAGTAACTATAACCTGTGCCCTAAAACAACTATAACTCACTCCGCCGCCACAAACAGTGTTGTCATCAATGATGTAATTTCGGGTGTTGCAGTGATGTAATCAATGATATCATAGAACATGTCATTATTGATCTAATATGGGAGATAATTAGCAGTGCATGGCGAGGGTGAGATAACCATAAATGGTGAATTTCCACTGGTTTTCTAATATTAACTAACATATTATTATAATTCCTAACTAGAACGTCACTTTAACCTCTGTTTTTCCATTGTCATGCTTGGTGTTGGGTTGTGGGCAGGGTTTGAGGCCATGTCCTGCATCCAAACCCTCGCAGGTGCCCAACCCTGCCATGCATGGCTTTTGACTGTGCGCAGCAGGATGGATTAGGCACAGGGCCTGCCAACAGGCTTTTAAACCCCTCCATACACAGCTATCTCATGTTGCAACATGAAGACTGTAATCTAACGTAATACAGACATACTGGCTCTCTCACAGGGTTAGGACATGAAAACATGGCCTGCCTACTGGCTTTATCTGTAGGTGAGCACATCAACATATATAAAGCAGACCGATTGGGCATGTCAAAAAGACACCAATAACTCAAATGAAATGTATACTTTATAAATGCACACATTCAATATTTAATAATAGTGACTGTAACAAAATACATTAAATAAGGTATTTAAAAAAACCTTAAACATGGCTTTGAGTCGATTTTGACATTTTCCATGCCCCAGAGTACAACCACAGAACCAACCGTAAAACATCCCAGCACTCCAGCTGAAGGGCATAAAACTCCAGCTAGGACAGCTTTAAAAAAAACAATGGAAAGCTCTTCTGGGGTCATGGATTCAATGACCCAGGAGACTTAATGTGTTTTTTTTGCTGTGGGGTTTCTGTGCTCCAGGCAGTGCTCTACAACATTAAATAACAGTTGGTGGGGCATCACCAGTATAAAAAATATGATTTAAAAAAACCCTAAGCCATTATGGGGCATCACTCGCCAAAGCAGTGTATAAAAATGAGAGATGCATGCTGCTCCTTTATTAATATTTTTTTTCACTTCTTATTTTAAGTTTTCAGTACCCCTGTGCCTACCTGGGATATCCACACTTTTAAACATTTGTTTTGTTATTTGGGGCCGCGCAGTGCCCCAAGGCCCCTGCTGGCACCCCAGCCAGCACTCATACCAGGTGCTAGAGAGAGCAGGCAATTTGTTTTTAAAGTGGATGCCCACCGTTGCCAACTCAATAGGGGCCCTGGGGGAGTTTGTGGCCCCTGCTGGCCCTCCTTCCACCACCATGGTGGGAGTTGTCTGTTTTTTCAATATATGTTTTACAAGGTTTTACCCCAGTACCCATCTGGTGCATGCACAACATATCATTCCTTAAGGGCCGCAGAGGTGAGCCTGAAGCACCCTGTTGCCCCTTTTGGCTTCTGAGGCAGCACCCATTGTGGTACTGTGGAAACTGGCACTGTTTCTTTGCTCCCACTTAGGTGGGAGGAGCTTATTTTTGTGCTCCTAACTGGGCAGGAGCAAGGTTGTGCTCCCTGCCTGAGAGAGTGCGGGCTGGGAACACAACTTTGCTCCCACCTAGTCGGGAGAAAAAAAATAAGCTGCTTCCATCCAGTTGGGAGCAAAGAAACATGGGTGGCTCCCACCAGCACACAATGGGCTGATATTCCCTGCCCATAGTCTCATACCAGTGTCCCAAGGGATGGAGCCCCTAGGAACACTACACCGATAACAGGCCGCATTGGGCTGCACACACCTCCTAAATTTCAAAATGGCCCTAGGGGCTGCGGTCTCTGGGACTTCATAGAGGCTCGAAGAGTGGGAGCCACACATCCTCTGTACCAACTATAACTCGCAGCTTAAAGTTACATTCCGGCATGAGTTATAGTTGTAGGAAAGGACCATCTTGCCTGGCATGTTACCCCCATATTTCACTGTATATATGTTGTTTTAGTTGTATGTGTCACTGGCACCCTGCCAGCCAGGGCCCCAGTGCTCATAAGTGTGCCCTGTATGTGTTACCTGTGTTATGACTAACTGTCTCACTGAGGCTCTGCTAATCAGAACCTCAGTGGTTATGCTCTCTCATCTCTTTCAAATTGTCACTAACAGGCTAGTGACCAATTTTACCAATTTACATTGGCATACTGGAACACCCTTATAATTCCCTAGTATATGGTACTGAGGTACCCAGGGTATTGGGGGTTCAGGATATCCCTATGGGCTGCAGCATTTCTTTTGCCACCTATAGGGAGCTCTGACAATTCTTACACAGGCCTGCCACTGCAGCTTGAGTGAAATAACGTCCACGTTATTTCACAGCCATTTTACACTGCACTTAAGTAAATTATAAGTCACCTATATGTCTAACCTTTACCTGGTAAAGGTTGGGTGCTAAGTTACTTAGTGTGTGGGCACCCTGGCACTAGCCAAGGTGCCCCCACATTGTTCAGGGCCAATTCCCCGGACTTTGTGAGTGCGGGGACACCATTACACGCGTGCACTACAGATAGGTCACTACCTATGTGTAGCTTCACAATGGTAACTCCGAATATGGCCATGTAACATGTCTATGATCATGGAATTGCCCCCTCTATGCCATCCTGGCATTGATGGCACAATCCCATGATCCCACGGGTCTGTAGCACAGACCCGGGTACTGCTAAACTGCCTTTTCAGGGGTTTCACTACAGCTGCTGCTGCTGCCAACCCCTCAGACAGGTTTCTGCCCTCCTGGGGTCCAACCAGGCTTGGCCCAGGAAGGCAGAACAAAGGACTTCCTCAGAGAGAGGGTGTTACACCCTCTCCCTTTGGAAAATGGTGTGAAGGCAGGGGAGGAGTAGCCTCCCCCAGCCTCTGGAAATGCTTTCATGGGCACACATGGTGCCCATTTCTGCATAAGCCAGTCTACACCGGTTCAGGGACCCCTCAGCCCTGCTCTGGCGCGAAACTGGACAAAGGAAAGGGGAGTGACCACTCCCCTGACCTGCTCCTCCCCTGGGAGGTGCCCAGAGCTCCTCCAGTGTGCTCCAGACCTCTGCAATCTTGGAAACAGAGGTGCTGCTGGCACACTGGACTGCTCTGAGTGGCCAGGGCCAGCAGGTGACGTCAGAGACTCCTTCTGATAGGCTCCTTCAGGTGTTGCTAGCCTATCTTCTCTCCTAAGTAGCCAAACCCTCTTTTCTGGCTATTTAGGGTCTCTGCTTTGGGGATTTCCTTAGATAACGAATGCAAGAGCTAATCAGAGTTCCTCTGCATCTCTCTCTTCACCTTCTGCCAAGGAATCGACTGCTGACCGCGCTGGAAGCCTGCAAAACTGCAACAAAGTAGCGAAGACGACTACTGCAACTCTGTAAACGCTGATGTAAATGGTGGTGCATGCTCTGGGGGTAGTCTGCCTCCTCTCTGCACTAGAAGCTCTGAAGAAATCTCCAGTGGGTCGACGGAATCGTCCCCCTGCAACCGCAGGCACCAAAGAACTGCATCACCGGTACCCTGGGTCTCCTCTCAGCACAACGAGCAAGGTCCCTTGAATCCAGCAACTCTGTCCAAGTGACTCCCACAGTCCAGTGACTCTTCAGTCCAAGTTTGGTGGAGGTAAGTCCTTGCCTCCCCACGCCAGACTGCATTGCTGGGAACCGTGACTTTTGCAGCTACTCCAGCCTCCGTGCACTTCCGGCAGAAATCCTTTGTGCACAGCCAAGCCTGGGTCCACGGCACTCTAACCTGCATTGCACGACCTCCTGAGTTGTCCTCCGGTGACGTGGGACTCCTTTGTGTAACTTCGGGTGAGCACCGTTTCACTCCTCTTTGTAGTGCCTGTTCCGGACCTTCTGCGGGTGCTGCCTGCTTCTGAGAGGGCTCTTCATCCTGCTGGGCGCCCCCTCTGTCCTCTGACGCAATTGGCGACATCCTGGTCCCTCCTGGGCCACAGCAGCATCCAAAAACCCTAACCGCACGACTTGCAGCTAGCAAGGCTTGTTTGCAGTCTTTCTTCAGGAAAACACTTTTGCACAACTCTCCACAGTGTGGGGCATCCATCCTCTAAAGGGGAAGTCTCTAGCCCTTATCGTTCCTGCAGAATCTTCAGCTTCTACTATCCAGTAGCAGCTTCTTTGCACCCACAGCTGGCATTTCCTGGGCATCTGCCCATCTCCGACTTGCTTGTGACTTTTGGACTTGGTCCCCTTGTTCCACAGGTACCCTCGTTTGGAAATCCATCGTTGTTGCATTGCTGATTTGTGTCTTTCCTGCAGAATTCCCCTATCACGACTTCTGTGCACTTTGAGGAACTTTAGTGCACTTTGCACTCACTTTTCAGGGTCTTGGGGTGGGCTATTTTTCTAACCCTCACTGTTTTCTTACAGTCCCAGCGACCCTCTACAAGGTCACATAGGTTTGGGGTCCATTCGTGGTTCGCATTCCACTTTTGGAGTATATGGTTTGTGTTGCCCCTATCCCTATGTGTCCCCATTGCATCCTATTGTAACTATACATTGTTTGCACTGTTTTCTAATACTATACTGCATATTTTTGGTATTGTGTACATATATCCGGTGTATATTTGCTATCCTCATACTGAGGGTACTCACTGAGATACTTTTGGCATATTGTCATAAAAATAAAGTACCTTTATTTTTAGTATATCTGTGTATTGTGTTTTCTTATGATATTGTGCATATGACACTAGTGGTACTGTAGGAGCTTCACTCGTCTCCTTGTTCAGCCTAAGCTGCTCTGCTAAGCTACCATTATCTATCAGCCTAAGCTGCTAGACACCCTATACACTAATAAGGGATACCTGGGCCTGGTGCAAGGTGTAAGTACCCCTTGGTACTCACTACAAGCCAGTCCAGCCTCCTACAATAGTTTTTTCAGATAAGTTTAACTAGAAACATACTTTTTACTGCTGAATTTCTATAGTTTTGTATGGGTAAACATCAACCTATCTATAACGTCCCTGTAACCTTTGTTTTTTGTCAGTAAATTTCTATGGCTTTTTTTTGTTTTTGTTAAACTTTCTTTATTGCCGTTTTGTGGTACATTATAATATGCATTTCAAAAGAACATTAGGGATGACATATCTCACTGTGTGTTGCAGCCGCCCATATCAACTGCTGAACACGACTTACAATTATATCTTTTCTAGAAGCAGGCTGTATATTTCGCAAGATCAAACCATAGAATAGCATGAGAGCTCAAGTGCCAAGTAACTAATATAAACAAGAAAAACAAAACATAACAACAAAACCGTGTGTCCTATCTCACTCAGCGTGGTCAACTAACCCCCGGATGTTCCACCCAGAGAGTTGCTCTGCTTTCCTCAGGTGGTCCTTATTGCACAGTGCCTATCCCCCATAACGTCACTCCCCCCTACACATGAAAGAGATGCAGAGCCCTGAGATGGGGGCTACAGGCTGTAAGAGGAAGGACTCTGGAGAGGAACCGCACCAGGGGGTCCCATATATAGTCAAAGCTTCTTCTCGATTCTGCCAATTTATCTGTTAAGCGTTCCATGGAGAGGCTGTACCATAATCAAGTGTACCACAGTGCTGGGGGGGGTGTCTGTTTTTTTCCAATATGACGCTAAGACCGTCTTCGCAGCTCCCAGTGCTAGCCACATAATGGGGCGGTCTCCCAGAGTTTAGTATTGCAGGTCTGGGGCATGTATGCCCGATAAAATGTGTGCTGGAGATGTTTGGATGGGCTAAACCAGAATCTCTTTTGAGTGTGATGGGATTTCCTCCAGGTCGGGGCGAATAGCTGCGCAATCCCACCAGATATGTTGGAAATCACCCAGCATACCACAACCCCGCCAACACCTATCGGACATGTGGGGATACATTTTTTTAAGTTTTTCTGGGTAGAGGTACCAATTGTAGAGCAGTTTATAGTGTGCTTCTCTAGCCCCCATAGAACAATTATATTTAGTTATGTTGTGGAATAATAGGCTCCAGTGACCATCCTCTATTGTGGAGCCCAACACCTGCTCCCAAAAAGTAATATGTCGAGGGGTGAGAGTGCGCTGTGCCGAAGTCAGTAGTTTATACAATGTGGAGATGCTACCCTTCGCTACCCCTCCTTGTTGGACAGTTTTTTAAATCAGAAAAAGATCCCTGGTGGCCGCGAGTCTCTTGTGAGGCTATCTGATCCAGTATTTCAATTGAGTGTAATGGAAGTGTTCAGACTGGGGCAGCCGAATGTCTCTGCAGCAGTTTTCAAACTTGTGTATATTTTCCCCATGATACAAATCCGCAATCTGAAGACACCCTCCCTCCCTCCAGCTATCAAATGGTCGTGGTGTCACTCCCAGGGGGAAAGCCCACGTTATAATGGATGCGGGTGTGTGGTGAGGGAAAAGCCGTTACCCCATGGGCTCTTGTTACTGTGTCCCATACTTTCAGTGTGGTGGCTGTAGGGATACTGAGGTAAGCGTTCTTTGGTCGCTCAATTTTAGGTTTCCACAGTATGTCCCATATTGTCCGTCCTGTCACTGCCCTGTCCATGTGCAGCCACAATTTGACCGATTCGCGGAGTGACCACTCGGCAATGATGCGGAGTTGGGCCGCTCTATAGTACACCAGAGGATCTGGTAGTGCCAAACCACCTTTCTCTATGGAGCATGTAAGCAGTTTATTAGAAAGTCTGGCCCTGTTTCCTTGCCATATGAATCGGGGGATCATTGTACGGGCCTCTATAAAAAAAGTCTTTGGGGATATCGATATCGATATAAAAAACGGGGGAGTACCGTCATCTTAATGGTATTGATACGTCCCAGCCACGTAAGCCAGAGAGACAACATCTCTTAAAGTCCGTTCGCATGTTTTTGAGGAGGGGTGGGAAGTTGGCTTTAAACAAGTCAGCGACCTTGGGGGTAAGTTTGATGCCTAAGTAAGTGATCTCCTTTTGGCCCAAACAAATGATGCTTCGAATGCTATCTTCCCCATCTCAGATGTGGGGGTTGTCAAATTGAGCAGATATGATTTCCCTTTATTCACCTTAAAGCCCGCTACTTGCTCGTAAAGAGTGAGCTCCTCCTGAATTGTTGGTAGGGTGGTTTCAGGGATCAGTAACAAAAAGTCAAATGTCATCCTCACACAATAACATTTTATGCTGGTCGGGACCAAACCGGATTCCCTTGAATCTTGGATGTGCCCTCATCCTCATTGCTAGGGGTTCCACACTGAGTGCAAACAGCAGTGGGGAGAGAGGACAACCCTACCTCGTTCCCTGTGTCAGGTCAAAAAAGTTGGACGCCACCCTATTTACCAATATTCGTGATCGGGGGCAGGAGTAAATGCTCATCACCATTGCTACGAACTGGTCACTGAACCCTAATCTCCGCAGAGTAGCCACCAAGAAGGACCACTCCACCCGATCAAAATCCTTCTCGGCGTCTAGCACCAGTAGCATCGCTGGTATCTGTTTCTTTGTCACTTTTTCCATCAGGTGAATTACTCATCTTAGGTTATCATGCGTTTGGCGGCCTTTAATGAAACCTGATTGGTCAGTGTGTATCAAGTCTGGTAGCACCTCCTCAAGCCTCTTAGTCAGGATTTAAGAATATAATTTTGCGTCTAGATAGTAGGGCAATAGGTCTGTGTGAGGCACAGAACTGAGGTTCCTTCCCAGCCTTGGGAATAAGTGTGATGAGGGCTTCTCCCATGGTGGGGGACAATGTATGCCCCGTTCTAACGTAATTGAACAAATCAGTGAGGTGCTGTGTTAGCTCCGCACTGAAGGTTTTGTAGAAATGGGCATTAAACCCATCTGGACCCAGTGCTTTGTGTAGAGGGAGAGAGTTGATGGCCGTCTGCACTTCGTTTGGAGCCATCAAGGTGTCATTGGTACCTTGGGACACCTGCGGAAGTTTTGACTGCCGGAGGTATGTACCTTGTGTTAGGGTGTCTAGCCTATCTGAATTGTACAGTCGGGTATAGAAATCTCTAAAGGCTCGAGCTTTACCCTCATCTGAATAAATGTTCCCCTGACTCGTCGTATATTTGAGCTATGTAGTCCCTAGCTTGTTTGGTGCGTAATTGTCTTGCCAGAAGTGTGCCTATTTTATTCCCCTTTTCATAATTAGTTTTCTTCAGTCTTAGCATTGTGATTTCTGCTCTATTCGTGTATATGGATTGCATTTTTCCTTTGATCGAGGTCACCTTCTTCTGTAAAAGCCAAGTGGGGGACTGTTTGTGGGCCTGTTCTGCAACCATCAGTTCATTTTCTAGAGTCTGTCTTTCGCTGGCCTTTAAATGGTGCATCGAAGTTGCTAATGAAATGCATTTACCCCTTATAACTGCCTTGAATGTATCCCAATTAGTGTGGGGGGAGGTGTCCGCAGAGATATTATTCTGAAAAAAGTCTCTAATAGCCCTCTGCAATTCTTCCCAGAGTGTTAGGTCACGAGTTAGAACGTTTGGGAAGTACCATCTACGAAATTTAGAGCATGAGGTGGGCCAGTCAAGACCAATCCCCACCGGAGCATGATCAGATACGATAATTGGGTGAATAGTTGTCCTTCTAAGTGCCTTTCGAAAGGGGTTGACTCATGAATATATAGTCTATCCTTGAATAGGATCTGTGTGAGTGGGAGAAGAAAGTGTAGTCCCTCACTGTGGGGTTGAGCGTACACCATGTGTCTAAAAGATCCAACCTGTTGAGGGCTGTTTTAACAGTCTTTGCAAAGGAACTTGTTTGCGCTCTTTGGGGATGGGTTGTATCATGGGTTTTGTCCCATATCAGGTTGAAATCGCCCAATAATAGAATATCCCCCTCGGCGAAGTCCTCCAACCTTTCCCGAAAAACCCAGAAGGAACTGCGTTTGTCCACTGTTGGGAGCATATAGCGTGGCCACCGTACAAGTCCTCCCTCCAAGATTGCCCTTGGCCATTAAAAATCTGCCCTCTTTATCCTGTTTTGTACCCAAAACCTGGAAGTGGATGGATCTGTGAAACATCAGGGCTACCCCACAATGTTTTGTTACCGCTGAGGCAGTGTTTGTGGTGTATTCGATTTCCCTCCCCCTTCTGTGTTTCTTGCAGGGCAACAATATCAAAATGATGATCATCAAAGAACTTCTCCAACTGCAACCTCTTGTTAGGGGAGTTCAGCGCCTTGACTTTCCATGATAGGAGTTCTAGCATCCTGGGGGTCTAATTTGTATTGCCTTATTTGGGTCAGCCCCTTTCCCTGGTTGCCCTGCGGGCTCCTCCAACCCTCGCCTCCCCCTACAGGACTCCAGAGATATTGTGCACCCTCTAGTAAGCCTATCCACACCAAGTAAGGACACAAAATAAAAATAAAGAACATAGAAGAACATCAGAACACATATAAACATGTGGACATGTTGTTGCTGGTTCTCAAACATCCCTGTGATCTTCATGGAGGGGAGTGAATACCCATCCATTCTCGTCCCCCACAGAGACAGCTTATTGAAGCCATAGAAGTGTCAATTGTG
This sequence comes from Pleurodeles waltl, assembly GCF_031143425.1. Lineage (NCBI taxonomy): Eukaryota > Metazoa > Chordata > Amphibia > Caudata > Salamandridae > Pleurodeles > Pleurodeles waltl. Next base: position 138,060,272 of record NC_090443.1, read on the forward strand.
AGGATCTCCAATCTTTTTGGCCCGTGGAGAGAAAAGGAGAACACCTTGACTATTTACCTTGCATTCTTGCAAGTCTCCAATTGAGTTTTCTTGGTCCCCTTCATTGGGGATCCCTCCCCCGTCCCATCCCCAATAGGAGATCTTGTGTGTCCCAAGCTCGGGTCTCTGGCCTAGCCCATAGCAGATCCTGATCTCGTTCTCGTTCCTAGTGGAATGCTTCATTTATTGGGAATCTTTTTCCCCATCTTCGGTTGCTTCCACTAATCGGTGGAGGTAGAAGGCTTCCCATGTCGTTGTGTTCCGCCTGGTGTCTTGGCCAACTCTTCTGAACCACTCTCCTGTAATTCCAGTGAGACTGCCACCTCTTCTAAGTCTGTGAAATGATGTGACTTGTTGCTGAGTTCAAAAGCTAATCTGAAAGGAAATGTCCATCTGTACCTAACATTTTTCTTTCACAGTGCGTCGGTGATCGGTCGAAATTGCAGCCTTCGGGTCAGCATTGCTGGAGCAATGTCCTGGAATAATGAGCACTTTGCACCCTGGAAGGACACGGAGACCTGCTTTCTCGCCTGTTGGAGGATTTGTTCCTTTAATTTGAATTAACTCAGTTTCACAAGTTTATCTCTAGGCCTCCTTCCCTTGCTTGTGGAGCGGATCCCTACCCTATGCACCCACTCCAATTGTACCTCTGGATGGTCATTGCCCAGGATGATGGAAAAGAGACCAACCACGAAGGCCTCCAGATCCGTACCTTCGCTGCCTTCCTCCAGTCCCCTCACTCTAATTGATCAACGGACTGCCCCGGCTTTCACGCCGGCCCGTCCCTCTGCTGCAGGGCCTCAGGCGGTCAGCGCTCCGGCACGGCGTCCAGACCACTACCCATCTCAATCTCCCGCACTCCGCACACCCTCCCCGGGGCGGAGAAATTGTTTGGCTCACATTTAGACACTGCTTTCTGCGTGTCTGTGAGGGGTTTGAGAAGAGCCTCCGAAATCATGTTTGGACGGCCATGTTGGTTGGCCACGCTCCTCTTTGGCTTTTTAACACTTACGTTAATATTTCTGTCAGCTTGCAGCCAGCCAATCTGGGCCTTGTTTTTCCCTGGATTTGAGGAGGATCCGAGGAGGATTTGAGGTTCTGCTGATTGGCTGAAAAAAAAATTGGTAATTTTTTGCACATGAGGCATCCGTAAGGAATCACTCCCTGTGTCCAATAGGGTCAAGATACCTCTATTCAGACCTCTTATATGTTTTTACACTGTTTTTGGCCACCCCACCCCAGCCAATGTGGAAACAAAATGGTGGCCCCAGTTTTTCTGTCAGGTTGCAGCCAGCCAATCAGGGCCTTGTCTTTCCTCCAGATTTGAGGAGCATCCGAGGAGGATCCGCACCTCTTGATATACACATTTCTTTTTCCTTTAATAAATCCAAAACTATTGAACAGATTTACATCAAATACCAAAAAGTGTACTTTCTAGACCAAAAGCTACCTTTCTGACAAATTTTGTCCCTCATTTCAACATTGGTAGTATTGACTGCCTACCGCCACAGCGATGGCTGCCAACATACCGCTGCTGTGGCTACCAGCCGTCTACCGGTATCATGGCCGCTGACAGTATTCCGCCAGAATGCTGGCGGAACACCGCCGACGGTCATGGCGGCGGTAAGGCGGCGCTGCTGACAGCAGCACCGCCACACCAGCAAAACACCGCTGACCGTATCAGGAGCCATGATGCAGCCTGGAGGTGTTTTGCTGGTGGGCGCTGCTGCTGACAGCAGCGCCGCGGACCGCCTCTAGCCGGAGGACCCCCCTGCAAGCAGGTAAGTGGGGTTCTCCGACCTGAGAGGAGGTTGGGGGGTGTTGTGTGTATGTGGGAGTGTGTGGATGTATTGGTATGCGTGCCGGCGGGTGTGAGTCATGTAGGATGCGTGTGTGAATGAGTGAATGCGGGTGTTGTGTGTTGTGAATGCATGTGTGTGACAAAGTATATTGGTGTGTGTTGCGGTGTGAGGGTATGTATGTGTGCATGCATGGGTGGTGGTGGGTATGCGTGCGTGCATGTGTGTACATGGGTGCACGTGTGGGTGTGTATATGTGCGGGGGCAGGATGGGGAGGGTGGGGGTGGACTCTGCGGAGGGGGTGGGTGCGTAGGAGACCCCTATCAGTGACAGGGAAGTGATTCCCTGGCACTGATAGTGCCTACTGCCATGGTTTTCGTGGCTTTACGTTTGGCACGAAAACCATGGAGGTAGGCTGGGTTGTAATCCCGAGGGTGGGATTGTGGCGGCCGCCCTGGCGGTCGGTGTGTTAAAGTGGCGGTTTTGGATGGCGGTAACCGCCATGGTCCAAGTCCCATTTTTTTTACCGCCGGACTGTTGGCGGTATTACCGCCGCTTTAACACCAACTGCCAGGGTTGTAATGAGGGCCTTAGTGTAATTCCGTCCAGCAGTTCGGGCTGTAGTTGTGCTCAAAATCTCTACGGGAATTAACATGGGAACTGCACTTTTTTTAACCCCCCCTTTTTCTCAGCTCTTGCTTGACGGATCACCCTGAAACTTTTCATGTACAGCAAGATACTTGGGCACCCTTTTGTTGGAAAATTCCCTAAAGGTTCATCAAACGGTACCGAAGATATAGGCAAGTCAAAAAATGCTTTTTCGATGGAAACTAGGTCCTAGCTAAGACTACCTACTGGCGACCACCAGTAGGTTTTATACATTTATATATATCTATATATATATATATATATATATATATATATATATATATATATATATATATATATAGGAGTTCTGTGACCTGAGAGTCCTGAATGAGCCAGGTCTCAGAAGCGTTAAGCAGGGTCAGGACTGGTTAGCCAGGCCCGATCCTGCTTAGCGCTTCCAAGATCGAGTGTATTCAGAAGAGGGCCGTAGGCAGAGAAAGCTGCCATTTCAGGTCTCTGGTGCACCGGCCTGTCCTGTGGGTGGGCTTGGCAGTTCGGGCTGGGGAGCAGGGTCAAAACTGATTTGCATATAGCTGGGTCCGAACTGGGATGACGTGGCAAGAAAAATAACAATGGATTAAACCCAGGTCTGTGACCTGAGGGTGAGTGTTTGAAAAGTTTCAACACTCCGCCCTTCATTTTATTTTGTGATATTGGTTTGTGCGCCCTAAGTGGCTAGGGTATGCCCAGACGTCGGTCCCTTGCTTGCTGCACCACTGGACTCAAGCTAGCCGGGCTGATGAAGGGTGATACCCTGACACCAGTCCCAGGATGTTTGAGTCCTATCCAGGGATGACCTGGCTTGGCAAGTCGGGCTGGACTGCTCCTATAGGGAGCAGGGTCAAAACTGATTTGCATATAGCTGGGTCCGAACTGGGGTGACGTGGCAAGCAAAATAACAATGGATTAAACCCAGATCTGCAACTGGGGGTGAGTGTTTGAAAAGTTTCAACACTCTGTCCATCATTTTATTTTGTGATATTGCTGTGTGCAGTGCACACAGGGCAACCCGGCGCACAAGAGGCCTGAAACAGCAGCTTTCTTTCACTGCCTATGGCCTTTGCCTGAATGTAGCTGCCATTTCAGTACTTATTTGTGCACCTGTGTGAACAAACAACAAAGAAATAAAGAGAGAAGGACTTACCTTGGTCTTCCAGGGGGTCCTCCTCTCCTCATTGTCCAACGGCGACAAGTCTGCAGCAGCTGCCTCCCTCTGGCCTCTGCTCCAGTACACGTTGCAGCCCAGTTATGGACTGCACAGCGCAAGCGCAGACTGTCTGTGATTGCACTGTGCAGCCCATAACTAGGCTGCAGTGCACACCGGGTGAGCTCTGCTCCGCTGGCGGGGCTATCAGACTTTTTGGACTAAATGCACGGAGTTCCAAAAACTCAGTTAACTCTGCCAGCAGATTGCAGCTCCCCACACACCGCTAGCGCAAAATGTAATATGCTATTTTTTACTATTGTTGCACATGGGCAAGGGCTATGACTCGCAAGAAGAGAAGTCTGAAGTGGGTGATGATTCCCATCCCCTCCTCAATAATGGTATTGAACTGGAATTAGATTTTTGCACTCTACGAATAATTGTGTAACTATACATTTATTAGTACAGTTGCTGCAAATAACGTGTTATTGGGTCACAAGTATTTTGACTGACAAAAACATATGAATGGCAAAAATGGATACATTTATATAATTTGTATTATGTACTTATGTATGTAGGTTGTGGGTTTTTATTTTGGAAACACAAGGCTGGCGAGACAGCTAAAGTTGCCTGTAGGCCAGACTTAAAAATCATGCTGAGAAGGGCTATTTTGACTGTCGTTACATCCACTAGACCTGCTTTTGAGATACAATTATAACTGCGCAATTAAAACTGCGCCTGGCCCGATTAGGACTGCAGGCACCACAACGAGAAAGGTTCAGGCCCTATCTTGAAAAAATACCAAGTGTCAACATGGACATCATTTAGTGTTCGCCAGGGGTTGCAGCTGCAGCCCATGGCTTTCCTCTTGTGACCCCTGTCAATGCCTTTGCCACCCCTGGCCTCACATGTGGCAAAGTCATTGCCAGGAAACACAGGTGCAACTCATCCTTATGAGCATTAGATGGGACTTTCCTTACGTTGAATCGGATTCTTTATTACACTAATACTGAATAAAATCATATTACTTACTATTCGAGTAATAAAAAATGGAGTACATTTAGCTGGGATATAACCCTAATCTGGCAGCTGAGGTAAGTAAAAATGCTTTTAAATGTACGTTGCATGCGGGCTTGCAGGTGAGCGCATGTATATGTAAGGGAGTGAGTGTGTATGAGTGAATGTGTGTGTATGGGTACACTTCTCAGTGCGAGTGAAAGTAAAGATCAAATGGCGTGTGATGTCAGTTCCGCTACCCCTGGCATTTTAGTGACTTGATGTGCATGAGTGGCAAGTACTTCAAGCTCTACAGTAACCGTTTTGTAGAATCATTTAGCCAACAGTAACGTTCCTATGCTACAACTTTGGCTCAGAGTCAATAACATGCCGAATGGGTGGGTATGCACACCCCAAGGATGAAATTAGAGACACTAATAGTTGGACTTTTTTGCTTATGCAGGGTCAGCCCCAATCTTTTTGCCTCCTGCCTCCTATTTTTTCTGACCTGTTGCTGTTGGTTTTTTAACTCTGAGCACTTTACCATTGCTAACCAGTGCTAAAGTGCATATGCTCTCTGTGTAAATTGTATTGTTGATTGGTTTATCCATGATTGGCATATTTGATTTACTAGTAAGTCCCTAGTAAAGTGCACTAGAGGTGCCAGGGCCTATAAATTAAATGCTACTAGTGGGCCTGCAGCACTGGCTGTGCCACCCACATAAGTAGCTCTGTAATCATGTCTCAGACCTGCCATTGCAGTGTCTGTGTGTGCAGTTTTTACTGTAAATTCGACTTGGCAAGTGCACCCACTTGCCAGGCCTAAACCTTCCCTTTTCTTACATCTAAGGCACCCCTAAGGTAGGCCCTAGGTAGCCCCAAGGGCAGGGTGCAGTGTATGGTTAAGGTAGGACATATAGTAATGTGTTTTATATGTCCTGACAGTGAAATATTCCTAAATTCGTTTTTCACTGTTGCAAGGCCTGTCCCTCTCATAGGTTAACATGGGGGCTACCTTTAAATCTGATTAAAGTGTAGATTCCCTTTGGGAGCGGATGGACATGTGGAGTTTGGGGTCTCTGCGCTCACAATTTAAAAATACATCTTTTAGTAAAGTTGATTTTAAGATTGTGTGTTTGAAAATGCCACTTTTAGAAAGTGAGCATTTTCTTGCTTATACCATTTCTGTGACTCTGCCTGTTTGTGGATTCCCTGTCTGGGTCAGTTTGACAGTTGGTCTGGTTGCACTTCACACTAGACAGTGACACAAAGGGAGCTGGGGTGTAGCCTGCATATCCTGATGAGCCATCTGTGCTAGGTGGGAGGGGAGGAGTGGTCACTCACACCTGAAAGGGCTTGCCTGCCCTCACACAATGCAGTCTCCAACCCCCTGGTGAGTGTCTGGGGCCTGGCCTGGGCAAGGCAGTATTTCACATTCCAAAGAGACTATACTTTGAAGTAGGCCTACTTCAAAGGAGAAATTGGGTATAAAAAGGGCACCCAAACCCACAGACTTTAGAAACACTTCTGGAACCAAGAGGAACCTCTGCCTGGAGAAGAGCTGAATAGCTGAGGAAGAAGTGCTGCCCTGCCTGTGGCTGCTTTGTGGAGCTATCCTGCAGTTGCTGTTTCTGCCAGAGTAAGAGGGCAAAGACTGGACTTTGTGTGCCTTCCATCTTGAGAAGAAATCTCCAAGGGCTTGATCTAGAGCTTGCCTCCTGTTGTTTGAAGTCTCAGGGACAGCAAAGACTTCTCTCTGCCAGCACCTGGAGTCTCTGGAGAGACTCCTACTCTGCCCTGTGGTGCCCATCCAGTTCCTGGGAAAATGAAAGGTGAAGCTGGCAGCCTAAAGTCAAGAAAATCCACGCACAGAGAGCCATGCAGGGAAAAGATTGCCGCGAATCCGATCTGGGGCTGAAAAAAACGACGTGCCGCCGGCTCCGCAGCTGAGAAACGACGCTCGAAGGAAAAGCAACTGAAGAATCGACGCACGGAGCAGGAGAAACGACGCGGAGCATCGCTGACGGAGGCTGGGAGATCACAACCTGGATTTTCATATCATCGTGCGGCTGTATTTTCGACTCACGTACCGCCGTGCGGAGTTATTTTTGACGCACACCCACCCGTGCAGGGTTATTTTTGACGCACACCAGGTACATTTTCACTCTAGCAGCGCTAGTGTGTGTATAAAACTACTTAAAGACACTTTTTGCATTTTTATTGATAACTTGACTTGTGTATGGTGGATTTTTGTCGTTTTGGCCTTGTTTTGTTTAGATAAATATTTCCTATTTTTCTAAACTGGTGTTGTGTCATTTTGTAGTGTTTTCATTAAGTTACTGTGTGTGTTGGTACAAATAATTTACACCTAGCACTCTGAAGTTAAGCCTACAGCTCTGCCAAGCTACCACAGGGGTAAGCAGGGATTAGCTGAGGGTGATTATCTTTTACCCTGACTAGAGTGAGGGTCCTTGCTTGAACAGGGGGTAACCTGGCTGTCAACCAAAGACCCCATTTCTAACACTAATTAACCCACAGATCGGTGCCTCTGATAGGCCCGAAGAGTATATCTGATGTCACTCACATTTTGCCCGCCCTACACGCCTGTGAGAGAAAATGACTTGTAGGGAAATAGTCAGATGTTCATATTGGCCAGTCGATCGTTAAAAAGCATGTAGTGTCATTGAGCAGATATGAGTTCTATCCCACTAACATCGCGGTGCACATTAATGTACCGCGACGCAGGAGGACCCCACCAGATGCAGTCAGTTTCTGTACTTTGAAGCCAGACCTTGCAACTGCGGCAGAGCTCTCTCAGCTCTCTCTGGCTCGTGTCACGGCAGCGGGCTGCCTCTTAATGGCAGTGCGCTCATATCAAAGCGCGTGTCAGACACCAGAAATCCTGCAATTAAGTGATGGTTGCTGACAGGCAGCACGCTCCCGTCTGCTCAACACAACAGCCCCGGGAGGCCTGGGCTCTGCAGAGCTCAGGTCACAGTTATTTCTCCATGACACCAATTTCCTTTACTGATTTCCTTCGCTGGCACATTTTACACCCTTCCTCGTAACTTCAGACCTGAGGAGCTAGAAGTGCCAGATTCGTTTCCAGTGGCGGCTTGTGATCTTTTTAAGTGGTGGGACGTGATATATAACTGCAGTGAGCAGTGAAAAAACCCAGCAAGCTGAGCTTCCTCCAGGAGGACGTACGAGGGTTTTCCTCTGCGATTTTTTTGTAAAATGGGGCCAAAGAGTACATTTACAGCAGTTTTCACTTACATCTGTCAAAAAAGAAACATAGTTTCCGAAAGGGCACACATGAAATATTCTAATACGTTCGTAGTGCTGAAGCAAGTCCAATACTGCCAAGCAATGTTGCAGGATTACCGGCCCCATGAAAACCTACTGCAAATGGTTTCAAAAGGGTGCCTGTTTTAGCCACAAAAATGTTTTAAAACCCCTGTATGATACAGGCAATTCAGACAAAAAAGTTTAACATGACCTGGTTCTTTTCATAGAGGCCATCAAACCTCTACACGTTTTCCTTTAATAACTCCAACTTGCCCTACAAATTGTTTCTCAATCATATGTTATGACTAAGAATTAACATGTAATGGGACAGGGTGCAAAAATAAAGAAAATGCACACATTTGCCAACCTCCAACAGGGCATAGAAGAGGTAAAATACACGAGCTCATAGCGGAGTGTTGTTGATTAAGTTAAGGAAAATGCACAGGTTCAAACAACCAAGGGGTTCTACCACTCTTAAAATCTAGTGTCGCAGACAATAGTAGGGCTTAACCCACAAATATCAGGTTTGAACATATATTTTTAGATGGCACTAACTTTGTCCCCAAAGATCAGCCTTTACATTTATAAAGGATGAGGAATAAAAACACTCTGAGAGGTTCACTGAATACATATTTATTGGCAAACGTCCAGCAAGCAGTTCACAAAGCAGCGGGGCAGCCCTTCGCCATCTCAGCCACTGGAGCACATGTTGCTAAATTCACTTCAACTTCACATTTCTTTCATATATTTTTTATGATGCCTCAGCAGAGGAAGGAGCATGTTATTTATGCAAATCTATAGACAGGAGCTAATGTACGGGTACATAGCTCTTCTCATAAGGACATAAGAATACCACGAAGTCTTGATACAGCGGAGTACAGAAGAAAGCTGACTTTAATAAATATGTAGTTCTTGCTTGCCTATGCCAACCTAAAAACAAGCATTTGCATTACAGTAGGGCTCGCATTTGCTTGAGTTAGAGCTATTGGAGTTGTAAATGCATAACTAGACTTTTCTTGCCACATAAATTGGTCACACTGCAGTATAATGTGGTCCTCTCTGCCACATACTTCCAGTGGCTCTGCATATAACTAAAGCACTTACATTTACTTCAGAGTCTTGCCCTGATGACGTTGAACATTTCTCAGATTGTTTTACTATCGTTTTATTTTAATTTATTTTTAATGTGGGTGATGTGTGAGGGGCTGTTACTGACATTTTCAGAGAAATGTGTTTGTTTCATGCAGCATCCATAAAAAAGGTTCTTTAAGGCCAAAACAGGACCTCACAAATGAGAAATAGGAGGGTGTCTGTAGGAGGCTGGCCTGGCTTATAGTGGGTTCCTTATGGTACTTACACCTTGTGCCAGGTCCAGTTATCCCTTATTAGTAGAATAGAGGTGTTCTAGCAGCTTAGGCTGATAGAGGTAGCTACAGCTGAGCAGCTTAGGCTGAACTAGGAGACATGCAAAGCTCCTACCATACTACTTATATCATATAGCACTATATCATAAGAAAACACAATACTCAGAGTTACTAAAAATAAAGGTACATTATTTTAGTGACAATATGCCAAAAGTATCTCAGAGGATACATTCCCTTAGGAGGTAAGTAATATACACAAATTATATGCACACAAACCAAAAACAGGTAAGTAACAGTTAGAAAAGTAGTGCAAACAATGTAGAATCACAATAGAATGCAATAGGGAGAAATAGGCCTAGGGGCAGCACAAACCATATACTCCAAAAGTGGAATGCGAACCACGAATGGACCCCAGGCCTAGTGTATTGTGTAGAGGGTCGCTGGGTGTGTCAGAAAACACTAAGGGTGTCCAAGATACCCCACCCCAAGACCCTGAAAAGTAGGAGTAAAGTTACCCTAGTACCCCAGAAAGACAGTAAAGTCAAGATAAGGGATTCTGCAAGGACAACAACTGACTGCAAAATACTGAAGACGGATTCATGGACATGAGGACCTGTAAAGGATGGGGACCAAGTCCAAGAGTCACGCAAGTGTCCAGGGGGGGCAGGAGCCCACTAAACCCCGGATGAAGGTGCAAAAGGGCTGCCTCTGGGTGGAAGAAGCCAAAGATTCTGCAACAACGGAAGGTGACAGGAACTTCTCCTTTGGTCAGAATATGTCCCATGGCGTGCTGGAGGATGCAGAGTTGTTTCCACACAGAAAGAAGGCAAACAAGCCTGCTAGCTGCAAGAGTTGCAGTTAAGTATTTTGGATGCTGCTCTGGCCCAGGAAGGACCAGGAGGTCGCCCCTTGGAAGAGGAGACAGAGGGAGCGCTCAGCAACTCAGAGAGCCCCCGCAAATGCAGGCAGCACCCGCAGAAGTACCTGAACAGGCACTTAGAAGATCTGAGGACAGCGGTCAACTCAGAGTCAGAAAGGAGGGTCCCACGATGTTAGAGTCCAACTCAGCGAGTTGGGCAATGCAGGAAGGAGTGCTGGGACCTGGGTTAGGCTGTGTACAAAGGAAGTCTTGCAAAAGTGCACAGAAGCCCGAGCAGCTGCAGTTCATGCAGTACACAGGATTACTGTCTGTCGTAGGGAGTCAAGGACTTACCTCTACCAAATGTGGACAGAAGGGCCACTGGACTGTGGGAGATAATTGGACCCAGCTCCTGTGTTCCAGGGACCACGCTCGTCAGGATGAGAGGGGACCCAGAGGACCGGTGATGCAGAAGTTTGGTGCCTGCGTTGGCAAGGGGAAGATTCCGTCGACCCACAGGAGATTTCTTCTTGGCTTCCAGTGCAGGGTGAAGGCAGACAGCCCTCAGAGCATGCACCACCAGGAAACAGTCGAGAAAGCCAGCAGGATGAGGCGCTACAATGTTGCTGGTAGTCTTCTTGCTACTTTGTTGCGGTTATGTAGGCATCCTGGGGCAGTCAGCGGTCGATCCTTGGCAGAAGTCAGAGAGGGAAGTGCAGAGGAACTTTGGTGAGCTCTTGCATTCGTTATCTGAGGAAAAGCCCACAGGAGAGACCCTAAATAGCCCACAGAGGAGGATTGGCTACTGAGAAAGGTAAGCATCTATCCGGAGAGGTCTCTGATGTCACCTCCTGACACTGGCCACTCAGAGCTGTCCATTGTGCCCTCTCACCTCTGCATCCAAGATGGCAGAGGTCTGGGACACATTGGAGGAGCTCTGGGCACCTCCCCTGGGAGGTGCTGGTCAGGGGAGTGGTAACTCCACTTTCCTTTGTCCAGTTTCGTGCCAGAGCAGGGCTGGGGGATCCCTGAACTGGTGTAGACTGGCTTATGTAGAGAGGGCACCATCTGTGCCCATCCAAGCATTTCCAGAGGCTGGGTGAGGCTACTGCTCCCCAGCCCTTCTCACCTGTTTCCAAAGGGAGAGGGTGTACCACCCTCTCTCAGAGGAAATCCTTTGTTCTGTCTTCCTGGGTCCAGGCTGCCCAGGCCCCAGGGGGGCAGAAACCTGTCTGAGTGGTTGGCAGCAACAGTAGCTACAGTGGAGACCCCGGAAAGGTAGTTTGGCAGTACCCGGGGTCTGTGCTGGAGACCCGGGGATGCATGGAATTGTCCCCCCAATACCAAAATGGTATTGGGGGGACAATTCCATGATCCTAGACATGGCCATGTTCTGAGTTACCATGGTGACGCCACAGATAGGTATTGACCTATATGTAGTGCACACGCATAATGGTGTCCCCGCACTCACAAAGTCCGGGGAATTTGCCCTGAACAATGTGGTGGCACCCTGGCTAGTGCCAGGGTGCCCACACACTAAGTAACTTTGCACCTAACCTTCACCAAGTGAGGGTTAGACATATAGGTGACTTATAAGTTACTTAAGTGCAGTGTAAAATGGCTGTGAAATAACGTGGACATTATTTCACTCAGGCTGCAGTGGCAGTCCTGTGTAAGAATTGTCTGAGCTCCCGATGGATGGCAAAAGAAATGCTGCAGCCCATAGGGATCTCCTGGAACCCCAATACCCTGGGTACCTTGGTACCATATACAAGGGAATTATAAGGGTGTTCCAGTGTGCCAATGAGAATTGGTAAAATTAGTCACTAGCCTGCAGTGACAATTTTAAAAGCAGAGAGAGCATAAACACTAAGGTTCTGGTTAGCAGAGCCTCAGTGATACAGTTAGGCACCACACAGGAAACACATACAGGGCATACTTTATGAGCACTGGGGTCCTGACTAGCAGGATCCCAGTGACACATAGGCAAAAACAAACATACATACAGTGAAAATGGGGGTAACATGCCAGGCAAGATGGTACTTTCCTACAGTGTCACAGTGATTATTTGCAGTAATATTAGTGAGCTGCTGCTGTGTTACAAGTATTGTAACAAATCACTATCCCTAAATATTTGATGCAAACACATTCAGAATTTGGACGGTTGTGCCTGTGAGTTGTCAGTGACCTAGACAAAGTTGAGGAGAAAGAGCTAAAACTGGATCATAATTTCAATTCTGTTATGAACAGGGGCCCCCAAAATAAGTTTGACCCAGGAACCCCAATATCCTTAAGATGCCACAGTGGAAAACTAGGGCAAAAGTATGATAAACGTGGTTGCACAATTACGGAAGTGGATTAGACTACAGTTGTCAGTAGCTGGAAGAGCATATCTTATGAAGATGGTTTGCTAAAAAGTTTACAACAGACATGGAGGTTTACAAAAGACAAAAGTGAGTCACAATGGATTACATCTCCTTGCTGCTGTTACTAAAACGAAGTTGGAACTGGAGGGGCGGCTTTTAATCAACATGAGAAGCACTAATCTGTGTAAACACACTTTTTCATCTCACGCTTTCAGTTGCTGAAACATCCTGTTAATTGGTAAGCAGGGCACGAGAGGAGCATAAAGGGCAGAGGAAAGAGGGAGGAATGCGGATTTGTAGGTATAGTAAGTGGGACAAAGCACATTACTTTGTGAAATGACCAACATTTTTGAAGTCTTTCCAAACAGAGCGAGGGAGAGAGTGTAGATGCGTTTTTGCCTGTGTATAAAAATTCCTGGTGAAATCAGACAGACACAGCACCATTCCCAATTGAATGCACCTTTCCATACCACAAAGGATGGCAGGGTATACATTTTAAAGCAACTTCAAGCTCGGCATCTATGTCAATTCTTGGTGCTGGACAACTTATGGCTTAGAATTTTCTCCAAAATCACCACAGTAATTTTGCAGTTTTATATAGCGCAACCTCGACCAGCAGACTTTACAGGAGAACCAATTACATTACACAAGTGCAGTTTCATTTGGGGAGGGAGGGATGGGGTGATTAAGTGAATTGCCTAGAATCACGGGATGGTGAACCAAAGCCGATTCTCTGAACTTGTTCCCCAGTTACAAAGGGAGCAGCTTTGGTGAAACGCCACATTTGAGACATCTGTTGAGGGAGAGCATTAATTACAGTGGGAACGCTTTGGATAGCATGGACCAAAAAATTAAATAACAAGGTTAAGTAAAGCATGTGAAATGTAATCAGGAAGAAAGTGGTTGCATTACCGCTTTTACACTTATAATATGGTGGTTGAAAAAACCTGCAACATTTACCATTCTAATGAGCACGAAGCAGGGAAAGGGTGCAGTACTACAGGCGTTCCCTAGGCGTCCATTGGGACCTCTTTTGGCCACATAAGGTACTGCACCCTGCAATCTTGAATTCCACACATCCCCAAGGACTTTCAGGTACCCTGCTGAAAAATGAAGCGCAGCGCCCGTTTTGTGAAAAGTTTTATGCTGTGCATTCAGGTTATGAGGGAAGGACGAGTAATATGCTGGCTGAAAAAACAAGCGCCACGAGCGAAATAGTTAAAAGAAATTTAAAAAATACTAAATCACAGTGTGACATACCAATAACACATAGAACGAAGGGCCGGAGGTGGTGATGTGCACAGCCACCATACTTAAAGATAAATTGCGGCATGCCAGGCTGTAACAATTATAAAAAAAAAGCTCACACCAACACCAGATGAAGAATACAAGCAGAAGGAAACTGTAGTTGAGATGTGCTTCTCTGCGGAAAAACTGAAGTGACGTATTACTGCATGAAGCACTTAGGAGACAATAATAATAATGACTGAAATAAAATATATTAAATAAAGTATTAAAAAAAAACCTTAAACATGGCTTTGAGTCTATTTTTACATTTTCTATGCCCCAGAGTACAACCATAGAACCAACCACAAAACATCCCTGCACTCCAGCTGAAGGGCATAAAACTCCAGCTTGGACAGCTTTAAAAAAAACTATGGAAAGCTCTTCTAGGGTCATGGATTCAGTGACCCAGGAGACTTAATGTGTTTTTTTTGCTGGTGGGTGCTGTGCTCCAAGCAGTCCTCTACAACATAAAATAATGGTTGGTGGGGCCCCTTCCAGGGGCATCACCAGTATACAAAATATGATTTTAAAAAGCCCTAAGCCATTATGGGGCATTTCTTGCCGGGGCAGTGTATAAAAATGAGCGACGCATGCTGCTCATTTATTATTACTTATTTTCACTTCTTATTTTAAGTTTTTTGATACCCCCCTGTGCCCACCTGGGATATCCACACTTTTAAACATTTTTTTTTTTTTTTGCTACTTGAGGCCACGGGAGGGCCTCAAGGCCCCTGCTGGCTCCCCAGCTAGCACTAATACCAGGTGCTGGAGGGACCATACAGTATTTGTTTTTTAAAGTGGGTGACCACCCTTGCCAACTCAATTCGGTCCCCGGGGCAATTTGCAGCCCCTGCAGGCCCTCCTGCCACCACCATAGTGGGAGTCGTCTGTTTTTTAAATATATGTTTTTCACAAGGTTTTACCCCAGTACCCATCTGGTGCATGCACAACATATCATTCCTTAAGGGCTGCAGGGATGAGCCACAAGGACCCCACTGCCCCTTTGGGCTCCTGAGGCAGCACCCATTGTGGTTCTGGTGGGATCTGGCACTGTTTCTTTGCTCCCACCTAGATGGGAGCAGCTTATTTTTGTGCTCCTAACTGGGCAGGAGCATAGTTGTGTTCCCTGCCTGAGAAAGTGCGGCTGGGGATACATCTTTTCTCCCATCTAGTCGGGAGAACAAAAATACGCTGCTCCCATCTAGTTGGGAGCAAAGAAACATGGCCGGCTCTCACCAGCACACAATGGGCTGATATTCCCTGCCTGCAGTCTCCTACCAGTATCCCAAGGGATGGAGTCCCTAGGAACACTGCACCAATATCAGGCCGCATTGGGTTGCCCACCCCTCCCCCTAAATTTCAAAATGTCTCTGTGGGTGGGGTCTCTGGAACTTCATAAAGGCTTGAAGCGTGGGAGCCACACATCCTCTGTACAAACTATAACTTGTGGCCTAAAGTTACCTTCCGGCATGAGTTATAGTTTCTTCAGAAAAGTATAACTATAACTATAACTGGTGAATTTCCATGGTTTTGTATGGGTAAAGTGTCAACCTAACTTTAAAGTCCCTGTAACCTTTGCTTTTTTCAGTTAATTTCTATGGTTTTTTATTGCACATGTTAATATTTGTGTCAGGTTGTGGCAAGCCAATCAGGGCCTTGCTTTTCCCCAGGATCTGAGGAGCATCCGAGGAGGATCTTCGAATCTGCAGATCGGCCAAAAAAATGGGCAGTTTTTCAAGTGTCCTATGGGGTCAGGATACCTGTATCCTGAGCCTTTATATGTTTTTCCACAATGTTTCCCCGCCCCCACAGGCAATGCGAGAAACAAAATGGCAGCAGCAACTTTTCAGTCAGGTTGCGGCAAGCCAATCAGGATACAGGACAACCCCACAGCCTTCAAGAACGCTATCCGAAGACACCACCAACTCATCCGAACCGCCAAAAAAGCTGCCTTCAAAGAATGCATCGACAACAAAACACACAGCTATGAGGAGCTCTTCAACATCGTGAAGGAATTCTCCAACCCTGGTTCCAATGTCAACGACATCCCGCCATCGCAAGACCTCTTCGACTCCCTAGCCACCTTCTTCTACCACAAGATGGCTGACATCCATGACAGCTTCAATCCCCAGACCCCCCCTATCAACCACCGTCGCCATAGACTCACCACCCCCCAGCCACACCAACCTCCTGCTCTCCTGGCCCACGTCAACAACAACGACATCATCGAAATCGTGAACACCATCCACTCTGGCTTAACATCCAACCCCTGCCCTCACCACACCTTCAACAAAGCAAGCTCCGTCATTGCACCCCCAACTCCGGAAGATCATCAACAACTCCGCCACCTTCCCGGAGAGCTGGAAACACGCTGAGAGCAACACCCTCCTCAAGAAACCCAAGGCGGACCCAAAAGACCTCAAGAACTTCCAGGCCATGTCTCTGCTCCCCTTCCTGGCAAAAGTCATCAAGAAAATTGTCAACAAATAACTGACCGGCTTCCTCGAGGAGAACAACACTCTGGACTCATCCCAATCCAGATTCTGCAGCAACCACAGCACCGAAACCACCCTCATCGCTGCCACCGACAACATCAAGACCCTACTTGACAACAGCGGAACCGTGGGCCACATCCTCCTGGACCTCTTGGCCGCCTTCGACACCGTCTGCCACCACCCCTACGCACACGCCTCAATGACGCAGGTATCCACGACAGAGCCTGTACTGGATCACCTCCTTCCTCACCAGCAGAACCCAGAGAGTCCACCTCCCTCCATTCTGCTCTGAAGCCACCAAGATCATCTGCGGCGTACCCTAGGGGTCGTCCCTCAGCTGACCCTCTTTAACGTTTACATGGCTCCGCTCGCAGACATCGTCCGATCACACAACGTTTCATACACCGATGACACCCAGCGGATCTTCTCCCTCACCAAGAACTCCGCCACCACCAACACGAATCTCCACGAAGGAATGAAGGCCATCGCCGAATGGATGAAGAACAGCCGCCTGAAACTGAATTCTGACAAAACTAAGGTCCTCATCCCCGGCTCCACCCCCTCTGCCTGGGATGACTCCTGGTGGCCTGCCACACTGGGAACCACACAACACCCACTGACCACACATGCAACCTGGGGTTCATCCTGGACTCATCGCCATCAATGACCCAGCAAGTCAACACCGTCTCTTCCTCCTGCTTCAACACCCTCCGCATGCTTCGGAAGATCTACAAATGGATCCCCACCGGAACCAAAAGGATGGTCACCCAAGCCCTTGTAAGCAGCAGACTGGACTACGGCAATGCCCTCTACGCTGGAACACGGCCAATCTACAGAAAAGACTGCAATGCATACAGAACACCTCCGCACGCCCCATCCTGGACATCCCCTGCCACAACCACATCACAGCCCACCAGAGAGACCAGCAATGGCTCCCTGTCAACAAGAGAATCACGTTCAAGCTCCTCATCCATGCTCCCAAAGCACTGCACAACCCTGGACCAGAACACCTCAAAAGACGGCTCTCTTTCTACTCCCCAACCTGACGGCTTTGCTCCACTGATCTTGCCTTTGCCACCATTTCATGTATCCGCAGAAAGACTGCTGGTGGCAGATCGTTCTCCCACCTCGCTGCCAAGACATGGAACACTCTTCCTATCCACCTGCGACAGACACAGGACCTGCTAACCTTCAGGAGACACCTCAAGACATGGCTGTTCAAGCAGTAGCAGCACCCCCTTCAGTGCCTTGAGTAGTGTGCTTTACAAACGCTATGATTGATTGATTGATTGACCTTGCTTTTCCTCCAAATCCGTGGAGGATACGCGTCCCTATATATACAAATTTGGCTTTCATTTAATAACTAGAAAACTACTGAACAGATTTACACTAAATAACAAAAAAGCCTCTTTCTGGACCAAGAGCTACCTTTTTGCCAAATTTGGTGTAATTCTGTCTAGTGGTTTCGGCCCTATCACTGTTCAAAATCCATATGGAAAAATGAATGGGAAAAACGTGTTTTGGGACCCCGCTTTTTCCTCCGCCCCCGCTTGATGGATCACCCCAAAACTTTCCGGACAGCAACTGGAGTGACATCTGTTGTTTTTTTTAAATAAATTGTGATAATTTATCAAACTGTGTCAAAGTTATTAGCAAAAAAAAAAAACTTTTTCTATAGAAACTAGGTCCTAACTATAACTACATAGTGGTGACTGGCACTATATCCAGGTGGGAAACTCACCTTTTCAAGGTAAAAATGGCTTTATTTCTTTATTTTACGTGTCTCCTGCCTAAGATTACCTTTGATTCAATGTATGTCAATGGGGAAAATAAAGTCCCCTGATTTTAATTTCAATATCTTACTCTTCCTATTTCTAATATATATATATATATATCTATATAGATATAGATATAGATATATACATAGATATATACATATGTATATATTCACACACACACATATATTTACTGAAAAAAACAAAGGTTACCTGGATGTTCTAGTTAGGTTGACGTTTCACCCATACAAAACCATAGAAATTCAGCAGTTGTACTTATACTTATAGTTACACTTATGTTAAGAAACTATAACTCGCTGCCCAAAGTTACTTATCGGGTAGTGTTTCTTTTTCCTGGTTGTTGTGTTTTTTGTGGAGCATAATATTCATGTATAGTGTGCACCGTAAACTGAGTCTCCTCTAGGTGACTAGACAAGGCAAAGATATGGTGCCCTTTTTCCGTCCACCTTGAAGTATACAAAAAAGTGGTCCATTGAATGCTTGGATTAATTTCAGCCACTGTTCATTACTGGGGCTGCAGCCCAGTCCATCATCTGGTTAAGTGATTGGGTTAGAGTCACCTATGGAGGCCTTCCTCCTCCTCTCGCACCTTGTACAGCCCCTTAGTTTGTGGAAGAAACCCCAAGGTAGCCACCTCCATTTTGTATCCCCAATTTCTGTGAGACCTGAACAGCCCAGAAAACAAGGGAATGGTGGTAAGAGCCAGTACTTTATGCTGTGAAATTTCACTGTAAATCTGCTGTTTTTGTCTATACATTGCTACTTCTTTTTTTTCCTTGGACTCTCTAAACTGTACTGTGGTTTCTAAATGCCACGACCGAACCCTAAAATACAACTGAAAAAGGAAAATAAAAAAATCTAAAAAATTACAATGATTGAAAATGGCCTAAAGGAGAATGCAGACAACACAACAACAATGCATGAACTAACCACCACAGAAAGGGAAAACAATAACTACCTACCAACCCATACCATTGATACCCTGTCACCAAAGGATTTCCTTAATATCATTGCGGCAACCAGGCCATCGTGATCACCATCAGACCAAACATCGCCAAGAATCTCTGAAGACATCCTTCGCCCATTCTGTGCAGGACAGCTAGTTAGATGACTACTCAACAAGTCCCTTGAACTAGTTTAGTTCCAACATAAGACCTCTTCTCAAAAAGAAAAACCCTGTCCAGTCTGATCCAGCAAACTAGAGGCCCATATCAAATGGACCATTCTGAGGAGAACTTCTTGAGAAAACATTGTTTACTCAACTCTCTTACTCTACTGAAAATTAAGGCTTACTGTCAAACCAGCAGTTCAATTTCAGACAGAGGCACAGTCAGCCATCGTATCCATACTGGATGATCTAAACCTCACAGTGGACAAAACTCAAAGTAGCTGCCTTATTACTACTTAGGGATCCATCATATCCCCTCAATTAATCAATATCTAGCCAACCAAACCTGATTAAATCATACAACCTCAACTGTTATACTATGCAGATGACATCCAAATCATTTTAAAGATGGATAGCCCCAAAGACCTCCACAATTCAAAAGTCGATGACTTCCTTTGTGCCATAAACACATGGATAATGAATACCCACCTAAAGCTCAATACCTTAAGGCAGATATTATAACAAGAAGACATTGATAAAACTACCAGCTTACCACCATATGGCCTAAGGAACTTGAAGCCCGCCGTACAACACCAAGAGAAGTTAGAAGCTAGGAGTAACCATAGATTCAGATCTATTCCTGGTATCTCATGCAACAACGTCACAAAGAGTTTCCTCTGCACAATGAAAACACTACCTCACATCTTTACATACCATGCATACCAACATAAACTGCAAGCGATCCTCAAGCTTCCAATTTCCAAGCTTGACAATGCCAACAGCCTATACCTTAGCGCATTTGTTATATGCAAAATATAACTCATCCAACACATGGAGGCAAAGCTTCTTCTCCACATTCCCTCAAGAGCATGCATGAAGCCACTCCCACAATCACTCCACTGGCTACTTATAGCCAGAAGGACAATGTTCAATGCACACTACAGTGCCTCTCCCGAGCCTCCCAACTCCCAGGGAAAAGGACCACTATAATTATAAGTTACATTTAAGTAATACAAACCAAAAGGAACCGCGCACTCCAAGCTAGCACCAATTATCATCATACCACGTTACCAAAATAAATCCACATGAGGCACTGCTTTTTCAGTTCAAGAGGTGAAGCTCTGCATCTCAATACCAGCCAACATTAGAAGCATCCAGGAGCATATACTCTTTAAAGACAACTGAAAACTTGGCTATTTCCCACACAACTGCATCACCCTCCATCCTGGCAACAGATCCCAGAAAACAGTCACACCCTGAAGTGCAAACCTCAGTTTACAACCCATAAATTGCAAGGAACTCAACCAGCAAACTGCTTTCATTATGGAGGTAAGTTAAAAAAAGGCCTGCCTTACGGTTCGCTGTGACATTATACAGTTATGTATTTCCATATATAACAGTTATGGCCAACCATAATACTAGAATCATAATACACAGTGGTCAGCAACAAATTGTAACTTATACCTTTACATTTATATAATGCACATCTGTTAGGAGGGTTGTCTATCACCAGCACTGTACAGCTAAAAAACAAACATAATTAAATGAACAGGCATAGAATAACTCAAGAGTTACTGGACAGTTTTGGAAGACTTTAGTATAGTCCTTTCACTGCAGGTCTCAAATATCTATACAATTTGACCACTCCTCACATAGATACTCAGATAATAAAAATGACATTTGCAACAGATCTCTCCACTTCTCTCTCCTTCTAGTCATGTCAGTGGTGCGGCATAACATTTGGCCCCACCTCTGATGACACAACTTCAACTTATATGTATACATAGCATTCCATATAATGTGTGATTTAGTGTTAGTAATGGAAAGTGTTGCACTTGGATTCATAAATAAAGTGCATTCATTCAAGAACTAGGGAATCATGTATACTGTTTGCCTTAACATTATGAAATGTAAATGTAGTCATTTAAAATGAGGTAAAAACTATTCTTGTGTTATTGAAATGTATTAACTCCAAAAACGAGAAGTAATCATGGAAATGTGTGCACTGTTTTCAATTTGGATTTTAATTGTAGTTCCTGGCTGCAATTACACTTGTGTATTCAAAAAGTTAATTGCTTTTACTAAAAGATGTGACCTGAAGCTAATTTGAACTTATGTACTGAAATGTTCTGCTATTTGAAGTTACATGTGCACAATGACACGCATATTTAATGTGCACAATTTCACTGTACTTTTAAGTTGACTAAACTAGGCCTGAATTTCTATCAACATGAGAAACTGTTTTCCATTTCTGCTTGCATGTCTTTTTCTTTGCAGGTGCATTCACTTGAAATGTTAGTTTGGAAATAGTTGTATTATTGTGTTAGCAACAGAGAGTCCAGGAAAAAGACCTCGATGGAAGAACGTGGAGAGACACAGTGTGAGCTGACAGCTCCTTATTCTAAAATTGTTGCAACCAATGTCCAGATGACCAAGGCTGGTATCGTTCTCAGGACTGCTCTGGGAGAAAAAGTAAATGTTATAGCTAACAACGTGAGAAAGAAAGAAGACAAGGGCGCCCCGGATGGTGTGAAAAAGGGGCTTTGCTTTGAAGGATTTGTGTGATATTAAGTAGCGCTCACACGGGTTGAGAAAAAAGAGATTTAATTTGGACTTTGAGAGGTACGAATCTCTAGCATTTTTCCCGCTAGTTTGCTCCCTTTTGCATAGTGTGGCTTTGGCTAACCCTGATTTCTTGATTCTAAGACTCTTGACAAAACTTCTCAAATACTGATTCCTTCCCTATATGCATGAGCACATTTTTTCTTTTTCCCAGAATTTCCCTGACTTTTTTAGATTTTTTCCCAGAATAAGCAATCCTGATTGATTTAGGACCTGAGTTAGATGATTTTAGACATCACACATGTTTAGGTGAGAGTATCAAAGGTAGATTTTCCTCTTATTGCTAATTTTCTGTATTGCTGTAACTGATCTCTTGGATTGGCTTATGCTAACGCGCCTAAACGTCTTCAGGAGATTTGGTTATCCTGTTGTGATTTTGTATCTTTAAAGCATGTTTATGAGATTGGTTTTTATTAACCTGACTGGTAACTTGTAATAAAATCCTTAACTTTATTCCTAATTGGAAACTGTTGTGATTAATGCTCACTCCCTTCAACTCTTGGGTAGACAAGAAAGTTCCATCGGAAACCCACAATTTGGAATGGTGGGAGTGCAAAGGTTCAAGCACTCCATCACCAGCTAAGGACCACAACTGTACACAAAATCTCAGATTAGATGACAAAGCGTAGAAACCTTCAAAGCAGACTGTATTGTAAGAAATACCATAAAGTGACCTGCAGAGCCGTTCAAAAATAACAGCATACTTAAAACCATAAAACGTGTCTTTCACTTACAATTCATCATCGAATTCACTGCTACCTGCTGTGTCCCATAACATGATAATCACATCTCAGTGGTCATCACGCACAACATGGAAACACTTCACACATAGGATCAAAACAAAAATAACACCCATCCAACCACACACCCTATATTGCGTAGTATGTTGCACATGTATGCAAGTGCTTCAGCGCTCCACAGGGGGTAGTAAGTGCAATAAAAAATGGTGCAATACAATACAAATATTTTACACACCTTGCCACCTCAGTTTGGACCCAGCTACAAGCAAATCAGTCTTGACCCGCTCCATTTGAAACAGTCCAGCCCAAACTGCTAGGCCAGGTTCTCCCTGGACCAGAACACAACCAACCCACGACCAGTTTTGCCCTGGTTGGGGCTCTTCATTGGGGTGTAGCTTGGTTCTGGTGGCACGGTGAGCACTGGGCCAAATATCTAACATAGAATTTTCAGAGGAGTGTTGTGAAAAGGGAACAGCTGGAGTGATTGAGGCACTCGCACGGTTCTGCAATGTTTATTTCACAGGCTCGTATATTCAGAATTGAAACATTTACAATTTCAATTATTCACAAGAAAATGGTTTTTACTAATGTGTGTGGTACTGATAGCACAACGTTTCATACACCGATGACACCCAGCGGATCTTCTCCCTCACCAAGAACTCCGCCACCACCAACACGAATCTCCACGAAGGAATGAAGGCCATCGCCGAATGGATGAAGAACAGCCGCCTGAAACTGAATTCTGACAAAACTAAGGTCCTCATCCCCGGCTCCACCCCCTCTGCCTGGGATGACTCCTGGTGGCCTGCCACACTGGGAACCACACAACACCCACTGACCACACATGCAACCTGGGGTTCATCCTGGACTCATCGCCATCAATGACCCAGCAAGTCAACACCGTCTCTTCCTCCTGCTTCAACACCCTCTGCATGCTTCGGAAGATCTACAAATGGATCCCCACCGGAACCAAAAGGATGGTCACCCAAGCCCTTGTAAGCAGCAGACTGGACTACGGCAATGCCCTCTACGCTGGAACACGGCCAATCTACAGAAAAGACTGCAATGCATACAGAACACCTCCGCACGCCCCATCCTGGACATCCCCTGCCACAACCACATCACAGCCCACCAGAGAGACCAGCAATGGCTCCCTGTCAACAAGAGAATCACGTTCAAGCTCCTCATCCATGCTCCCAAAGCACTGCACAACCCTGGACCCGAACACCTCAAAAGACGGCTCTCTTTCTACTCCCCAACCTGACGGCTTTGCTCCACTGATCTTGCCTTCGCCACCATTTCATGTATCCGCAGAAAGACTGCTGGTGGCAGATCGTTCTCCCACCTCGCTGCCAAGACATGGAACACTCTTCCTATCCACCTGCGACAGACACAGGATCTGCTAACCTTCAGGAGACACCTCAAGACATGGCTGTTCAAGCAGTAGCAGCACCCCCTTCAGTGCCTTGAGTAGTGTGCTTTACAAACGCTATGATTGATTGATTGATTGACCTTGCTTTTCCTCCAAATCCGTGGAGGATACGCGTCCCTATATATACAAATTTGGCTTTCATTTAATAACTAGAAAACTACTGAACAGATTTACACTAAATAACAAAAAAGCCTCTTTCTGGACCAAGAGCTACCTTTTTGCCAAATTTGGTGTAATTCTGTCTAGTGGTTTCGGCCCTATCACTGTTCAAAATCCATATGGAAAAATGAATGGGAAAAACGTGTTTTGGGACCCCGCTTTTTCCTCCGCCCCCGCTTGATGGATCACCCCAAAACTTTCCGGACAGCAACTGGAGTGACATCTGTTGTTTTTTTTAAATAAATTGTGATAATTTATCAAACTGTGTCAAAGTTATTAGCAAAAAAAAAAAACTTTTTCTATAGAAACTAGGTCCTAACTATAACTACATAGTGGTGACTGGCACTATATCCAGGTGGGAAACTCACCTTTTCAAGGTAAAAATGGCTTTATTTCTTTATTTTACGTGTCTCCTGCCTAAGATTACCTTTGATTCAATGTATGTCAATGGGGAAAATAAAGTCCCCTGATTTTAATTTCAATATCTTACTCTTCCTATTTCTAATATATATATATATATATCTATATAGATATAGATATAGATATAGATATATACATAGATATATACATATGTATATATTCACACACACACATATATTTACTGAAAAAAACAAAGGTTACCTGGATGTTCTAGTTAGGTTGACGTTTCACCCATACAAAACCATAGAAATTCAGCAGTTGTACTTATACTTATAGTTACACTTATGTTAAGAAACTATAACTCGCTGCCCAAAGTTACTTATCGGGTAGTGTTTCTTTTTCCTGGTTGTTGTGTTTTTTGTGGAGCATAATATTCATGTATAGTGTGCACCGTAAACTGAGTCTCCTCTAGGTGACTAGACAAGGCAAAGATATGGTGCCCTTTTTCCGTCCACCTTGAAGTATACAAAAAAGTGGTCCATTGAATGCTTGGATTAATTTCAGCCACTGTTCATTACTGGGGCTGCAGCCCAGTCCATCATCTGGTTAAGTGATTGGGTTAGAGTCACCTATGGAGGCCTTCCTCCTCCTCTCGCACCTTGTACAGCCCCTTAGTTTGTGGAAGAAACCCCAAGGTAGCCACCTCCATTTTGTATCCCCAATTTCTGTGAGACCTGAACAGCCCAGAAAACAAGGGAATGGTGGTAAGAGCCAGTACTTTATGCTGTGAAATTTCACTGTAAATCTGCTGTTTTTGTCTATACATTGCTACTTCTTTTTTTTCCTTGGACTCTCTAAACTGTACTGTGGTTTCTAAATGCCACGACCGAACCCTAAAATACAACTGAAAAAGGAAAATAAAAAAATCTAAAAAATTACAATGATTGAAAATGGCCTAAAGGAGAATGCAGACAACACAACAACAATGCATGAACTAACCACCACAGAAAGGGAAAACAATAACTACCTACCAACCCATACCATTGATACCCTGTCACCAAAGGATTTCCTTAATATCATTGCGGCAACCAGGCCATCGTGATCACCATCAGACCAAACATCGCCAAGAATCTCTGAAGACATCCTTCGCCCATTCTGTGCAGGACAGCTAGTTAGATGACTACTCAACAAGTCCCTTGAACTAGTTTAGTTCCAACATAAGACCTCTTCTCAAAAAGAAAAACCCTGTCCAGTCTGATCCAGCAAACTAGAGGCCCATATCAAATGGACCATTCTGAGGAGAACTTCTTGAGAAAACATTGTTTACTCAACTCTCTTACTCTACTGAAAATTAAGGCTTACTGTCAAACCAGCAGTTCAATTTCAGACAGAGGCACAGTCAGCCATCGTATCCATACTGGATGATCTAAACCTCACAGTGGACAAAACTCAAAGTAGCTGCCTTATTACTACTTAGGGATCCATCATATCCCCTCAATTAATCAATATCTAGCCAACCAAACCTGATTAAATCATACAACCTCAACTGTTATACTATGCAGATGACATCCAAATCATTTTAAAGATGGATAGCCCCAAAGACCTCCACAATTCAAAAGTCGATGACTTCCTTTGTGCCATAAACACATGGATAATGAATACCCACCTAAAGCTCAATACCTTAAGGCAGATATTATAACAAGAAGACATTGATAAAACTACCAGCTTACCACCATATGGCCTAAGGAACTTGAAGCCCGCCGTACAACACCAAGAGAAGTTAGAAGCTAGGAGTAACCATAGATTCAGATCTATTCCTGGTATCTCATGCAACAACGTCACAAAGAGTTTCCTCTGCACAATGAAAACACTACCTCACATCTTTACATACCATGCATACCAACATAAACTGCAAGCGATCCTCAAGCTTCCAATTTCCAAGCTTGACAATGCCAACAGCCTATACCTTAGCGCATTTGTTATATGCAAAATATAACTCATCCAACACATGGAGGCAAAGCTTCTTCTCCACATTCCCTCAAGAGCATGCATGAAGCCACTCCCACAATCACTCCACTGGCTACTTATAGCCAGAAGGACAATGTTCAATGCACACTACAGTGCCTCTCCCGAGCCTCCCAACTCCCAGGGAAAAGGACCACTATAATTATAAGTTACATTTAAGTAATACAAACCAAAAGGAACCGCGCACTCCAAGCTAGCACCAATTATCATCATACCACGTTACCAAAATAAATCCACATGAGGCACTGCTTTTTCAGTTCAAGAGGTGAAGCTCTGCATCTCAATACCAGCCAACATTAGAAGCATCCAGGAGCATATACTCTTTAAAGACAACTGAAAACTTGGCTATTTCCTACACAACTGCATCACCCTCCATCCTGGCAACAGATCCCAGAAAACAGTCACACCCTGAAGTGCAAACCTCAGTTTACAATCCATAAATTGCAAGCAACTCAACCAGCAAACTGCTTTCATTATGGAGGTAAGTTAAAAAAGGCCTGCCTTACGGTTCGCTGTCACATTATACAGTTATGTATTTCCATATATAACAGTTATGGCCAACCACAATACTAGAATCATAATACACAGTGGTCAGCAACAAATTGTAACTTATACCTTTACATTTATATAATGCACATCTGTTAGGAGGGTTGTCTATCACCAGCACTGTACAGCTAAAAAACAAACATAATTAAATGAACAGGCATAGAATAACTCAAGAGTTACTGGACAGTTTTGGAAGACTTTAGTATAGTCCTTTCACTGCAGGTCTCAAATATCTATACAATTTGACCACTCCTCACATAGATACTCAGATAATAAAAATGACATTTGCAACAGATCTCTCCACTTCTCTCTCCTTCTAGTCATGTCAGTGGTGCGGCATAACATTTGGCCCCACCTCTGATGACACAACTTCAACTTATATGTATACATAGCATTCCATATAATGTGTGATTTAGTGTTAGTAATGGAAAGTGTTGCACTTGGATTCATAAATAAAGTGCATTCATTCAAGAACTAGGGAATCATGTATACTGTTTGCCTTAACATTATGAAATGTAAATGTAGTCATTTAAAATGAGGTAAAAACTATTCTTGTGTTATTGAAATGTATTAACTCCAAAAACGAGAAGTAATCATGGAAATGTGTGCACTGTTTTCAATTTGGATTTTAATTGTAGTTCCTGGCTGCAATTACACTTGTGTATTCAAAAAGTTAATTGCTTTTACTAAAAGATGTGACCTGAAGCTAATTTGAACTTATGTACTGAAATGTTCTGCTATTTGAAGTTACATGTGCACAATGACACGCATATTTAATGTGCACAATTTCACTGTACTTTTAAGTTGACTAAACTAGGCCTGAATTTCTATCAACATGAGAAACTGTTTTCCATTTCTGCTTGCATGTCTTTTTCTTTGCAGGTGCATTCACTTGAAATGTTAGTTTGGAAATAGTTGTATTATTGTGTTAGCAACAGAGAGTCCGGGAAAAAGACCTCGATGGAAGAACGTGGAGAGACACAGTGTGAGCTGACAGCTCCTTATTCTAAAATTGTTGCAACCAATGTCCAGATGACCAAGGCTGGTATCGTTCTCAGGACTGCTCTGGGAGAAAAAGTAAATGTTATAGCTAACAACGTGAGAAAGAAAGAAGACAAGGGCGCCCCGGATGGTGTGAAAAAGGGGCTTTGCTTTGAAGGATTTGTGTGATATTAAGTAGCGCTCACACGGGTTGAGAAAAAAGAGATTTAATTTGGACTTTGAGAGGTACGAATCTCTAGCATTTTTCCTGCTAGTTTGCTCCCTTTTGCATAGTGTGGCTTTGGCTAACCCTGATTTCTTGATTCTAAGACTCTTGACAAAACTTCTCAAATACTGATTCCTTCCCTATATGCATGAGCACTTTTTTTCTTTTTCCCAGAATTTCCCTGACTTTTTTAGATTTTTTCCCAGAATAAGCAATTCTGATTGATTTAGGACCTGAGTTAGATGATTTTAGACATCACACATATTTAGGTGAGAGTATCAAAGGTAGATTTTCCTCTTATTGCTAATTTTCTGTATTGCTGTAACTGATCTCTTGGATTGGCTTATGCTAACGCGCCTAAACGTCTTCAGGAGATTTGGTTATCCTGTTGTGATTTTGTATCTTTAAAGCATGTTTATGAGATTGGTTTTTATTAACCTGACTTGTAACTTGTAATAACATCCTTAACTTTATTCCTAATTGGAAACTGTTGTGATTAATGCTCACTCCCTTCAACTCTTGGGTAGACAAGAAAGTTCCATCGGAAACCCACAATTTGGAATGGTGGGAGTGCAAAGGTTCAAGCACTCCATCACCAGCTAAGGACCACAACTGTACACAAAATCTCAGATTAGATGACAAAGCGCAGAAACCTTCAAAGCAGACTGTATTGTAAGAAATACCATAAAGTGACCTGCAGAGCCGTTCAAAAATAACAGCATACTTAAAACCATAAAACGTGTCTTTCACTTACAATTCATCATCGAATTCACTGCTACCTGCTGTGTCCCATAACATGATAATCACATCTCAGTGGTCATCACGCACAACATGGAAACACTTCACACATAGGATCAAAACAAAAATAACATCCATCCAACCACACACCCTATATTGCGTAGTATGTTGCACATGTATGCAAGTGCTTCAGCGCTCCACAGGGGGTAGTAAGTGCAATAAAAAATGGTGCAATACAATACAAATATTTTACACACCTTGCCACCTCAGTTTGGACCCAGCTACAAGCAAATCAGTCTTGACCCGCTCCATTTGAAACAGTCCAGCCCAAACTGCTAGGCCAGGTTCTCCCTGGACCAGAACACAACCAACCCACGACCAGTTTTGCCCTGGTTGGGGCTCTTCATTGGGGTGTAGCTTGGTTCTGGTGGCACGGTGAGCACTGGGCCAAATATCTAACATAGAATTTTCAGAGGAGTGTTGTGAAAAGGGAACAGCTGGAGTGATTGAGGCACTCGCACGGTTCTGCAATGTTTATTTCACAGGCTCGTATATTCAGAATTGAAACATTTACAATTTCAATTATTCACAAGAAAATGGTTTTTACTAATGTGTGTGGTACTGATAGCAAGCACTTGCCAAGGCAACAGGTCCGGTGCATGTCCGTTATTGTGCAACTTCTTATAGTCGTATGATGGGGTCGCATAAATGCCAGCATTTTGAAACTAGCAAAAGGCAGTTTTTTTTGTAAAAGATCGGGGGAATTAATTTTCTCCTTTGGCATACACTGAAGCAAAAAGCAATTTTAGGCGGATCTGTCGGCATGTATGGGATCGAGACATCAAATTATATGTCTACTGTATTTGTGACGTCACGTCAGGGCGCACTGCGCATGATAAAGAAACTGCCACTTCCTTTTTTTACTATTAGTTGCTTGCATGTGACCTGTGTCTACCGAATATATTTGTGAAACATCTGTCTCTGGGCGAGAGAGTGACGTATTGAGGGACCATGTAATACTTATTGTTCAGTTCACCAGAAGATTAAAAAATGAGTATTAATCTGCTCCTAACCAGCTGCCTATGCTTCGATTGTGAGATGAAAGCCCTCTACTCTACGTTAAAGGTGTTTTCCAAACGATTACTGTTACATTAGCCTTCTCTTTAATGCGGTTTTTACTTCTGCAGTATTCCAGTTTCCTTTTATATGTATGCTGTCGTTCTTCCAAAACTGCCTGAGTGTTTTTTTCAGTTCTGGCTGTTGCGTATTTCCACAAATCAATATTCACTGTACGTGACTGGCTTTTGGCCACGTCACCACCGACTGGCCATCCGCGCTTCTTCCAAGTAGTCCCTCTTTAAGGCTTCTCCTGCTTCAAGTATGATAACTCGCCGGCCTCAGAAGAATCGCGTGGTTCTTTTTGAGGGGACGGAGTGAACGAGAAAGGAACCCTAAGTCCCTGGCAGAGGAGGGCTGCATTTCTGTGGTTCCGACCAGAATTGCAGGGAGTCACGTCGCGGAGCCTGCCGGCGTTGCCGCGCCCGCCACTAGCGTCAGGGAGCAGCCAGGATCAGCAGCTTACCCTTCCCTCTAACCCAGAACGACCTGCCAAGCAGCCCGCTGGTGTCAGCCCAGCCAAGAGCTCTGTGGGCGAGGTGCCCACACTGTCCTAGGAATGCAAGCTCAGATTTATGTGCTCTGTGGGCCCCAAACAAATCACATTTCATTTCATGTAGATGCCTAAGCACTAGAGAAGGATTTTAATGGAAGATCATGTTACACACCTATTTGCAGTCTTCAATACTGATCATTTTGGACCAACACTACACCACACATGCCCTGCTGGAAATACTGGGTTTCGAGTTCCATTCAATTCACCAACTTTATTTCGGCCAAAAGGCCATAAAACGTCAGATTAACACAACATTCAACTAAGACATTTACAATTGTTCATACTACACTTAAATATAAGCACAACGGTCATAAAGAGAAATACATTCCATGTGCCAACAGGTAGCACACACAATGTAATTAGTAACATGCTCCCTGAAGCCTAACACTTGCTAAAGTGAGTGTAACAAAAGCTACAAAACTTGCAATAGAGATTAAGCTAGACACATACAGAAGTACTTACTTTATTTATTGTGTATGATAAAGTGATAGTGCAATAACCAAGAAAAAAGACAAAGAAGCAATAAATAGTTAAAAACCAAGGACAACTCCTCAAAGTTAAAACATTCAGAGATGAGGAATTAAAACAAATTCTTTGCAGCCTAAAGCTAAAACCCGGCCTGGAATTTAATAAAAGTTCAGATGCACTCTCCATTTACTAAATACATCAGTGCCTTAAAAAATATCCCAGCCCACCTCAAACTTTTAAATAAGGAAGCATTAGGATAGGTTTTTGCCTGCATGACTTAGCGAGTGGCTCTAAAACTCTACCCTTCTGCTCCCCTGTAGGACGGTAAACATACCAGATCAGTTTCTATCCCCTCTCTTGCCCCATATATAAGGCATGTAGTACATGAAAAACAAACAGCCCAGTTAAACAGTAATCACTTTCCCAAAACACTCTTGGCCTTTACAGCGGAAGAGATGTAATCATACAGCGTGACACATATTTGTTCCATAGAGAGCAGATGCAGATAAAGGCTTCTCTGCACTGACTAATATTAAAGTCTTTCAAAAGTGTGATTAGTATGCGAGATCTCTGCTCGTAATACAGCCCACCAAAAAACCCATCATATGTAGTTGGGATTGCGGTGCTATAGCATCCCTCGGACATAGGGCAATTCTTTAGCAGTGTAAACATTAGAGGGGTAGGCCACCAGAAAGTGGGCAAGGCCAAGCCTAAACCTTACCAAACAGTATCTATGGTACATGGCATCATCAAAATATGCGTCTCAATGTTAGGAGTTGTACATAAAGGGAAATATGCAGCCACCATTTCCTTACCTAGAGACCTCCCCCACCTTTCTTACCCCATCAAACTTTTAAGCTCTCCTTTAACTAAAGCTTTATTGCGCATGTTATTGCATAGTCCCTGAATTAGTAAAGAGCTCAGTCTTGCCACTAATACCAAAAGCATTCCTAACATACGTGAGCCATTTGCTCTTAGTTGCCCCATCAAGGCTTAAGCAGTCAGAAATAAAAGACTGAGTTAGCACTGCTTCCGGTCTAGACCAAACTAACAGCCAAAGAAGAATTGGAGCCAACCTCACTGTATCGCCCAAAAACTGCAGTCCTAGTTCTTCATGGGTGACAATGGCAGATATTCTACCAGGAGGTGACAGGAGTCTTCTCAGAAATTTCTTCTCGCTGACCTGAAGGAATGATGGATCAACCTATCTCCAGACTCTTGTGCCATAGGTGGCAATTTGCATAGGCCTCGCTTTGTAAATGCTAATGGCTGCAGCCAGGGGCATAGAGCCTATTTTTGAGGCAAACGTACGCAAGGATCCTACTGATGGCTTGTATTTCATAACCCTGCACATCTTAAGATGACCCCATTCCCTTATTATCAAACTGCAGGTCTAGATAAGAAAAGGTTGAGACAGTTCTAAGAGAGGTATCACCAATGTGGAAGAGGGACATAGTGCTTCTCGGGCAGCCACATATCACGGCATATGATTTAGGTTTATTGGTGGTGAGCCCTCGATTGAACATAAACTGCACAAAATTCTCTAGTAATTTCTGAAGGCCCCTCCTAGTGCGGGACAAGAGGATGCAGTTGTCTGCATACATAAGAGCAGGTAGATGTTGTGACCCAATCCTTGGAGGACCAGCTACTGCTTTAATCAAGACGTCCTCAAGACCAGTGGTATAGAAGCTGTATAGGAAGGGTGCAAGAACTCACCCTTGCCTACCCCCTTTCCTGATCTTAAAATAGGTTCCCATATCTAATCCTACCTTCTACATCAGCGTGCAATTGCGAAAGTAGATGTACAATATTAGGGATAGCCCCCTTCTTTAATAGCATACCCCACAATTTCTTCCTGATAACATTGCCAATGGCTGCGCTTAGGTCCATAAACACCAAGTAGAGACAACCCCCTTTGCGCTCAAATACTTATCCACCAACAAGGCTGATTCAGGCGTTGATCAGATGTTCCTAAGCCCTGCCTAAAGCCATATTGGCGAGGCGTCAAGATGCTGTTATCATTAGCCCAACCCTCCAAAAGATCTAAAAGAATCCAGCCCAAAATCTTGGCTGTAGCGTCAATCAGCGATATGGGACAATAACAATGTGGATCGCTTCTGTCGCCTTCTTTAAAAATTGGGACGATGGTCGCCCTGGACAAGCAACAGGCTGAGCTGTCTTTTAGTGCACTCCTAAAAAATCTTAGTAGAACAGGGGCCCACAGCTCCGAATTGTCTTTAAAGAGATCGACTGGGACCCCATCTGGGCCCGGGCCTTTATTCGATGGACAACCCTTGATGGCTGATGTAACATCACCTAAAGTAATGTGCAAATCTTCTGCATCCAGATGGATTAATTAGAGGAATCCTATCAGTCTGACCATAGGGAGACAGTTCTTTACAATCATAGAGTCTGGAAAAATAATCAACCCTCACATTTTCTGGAATAGAATCTATTACTGGGTCTTTACCCTTCCCTGTAAATGTTACCTGAGGGAAATAATCATTTGATATCAGATCAATACCCTGGATTAAATCGTATAAACTCAACATCCTATTAAGCTTGTCACCACATGGAGTGTGGTCAAAATGCAACAGATTGGGATAAGTGCCATCAGATAACCCACACACCCGTTCAACTGTTATGGAGCACAGCCTTGGATTAAAATCACCTCCCCCACACTATTATTAAATCACCCTTCAAGAGGGCTACCATCTCCTCTAAACAGTGAGCCGAAGAATCCACTATGTGAACATTACTTCTCCTAAAATTATTGATGGAAATTAATCAATATAATTGGAGAATACCTAGTCATAGACAGGGATATTAGTTGGAAAAAAGGGGACTCCACCAGGTTTCCTGCAGGCAAACTATCTGGTAGTTAGATATCAGTGCAACCCAGCTACTTTACCAATAATGCCCGCGATGTTCCAGAAAAGTACCTTTAAATCCGACACTACTCCCTCATTATCACCTAATTCTATGGGTCCATCAGCACTCCCTATTACAACGCCCACAACCATTTGATCTCAATATAATTTTGTAATTGGGCAACTGCAAGTTCAGAACAGGTATCCCTCTCAACCATTAACATAATATCAGTGGGTAAAGCAGGGACAGCTTCATCTGTACTATCACCAAGACAAACATTAATACCTCTATTCCCACTGGCTTGGTCGATTACAAATCCATACAGGTCACCCTCCGGGAGTCAATCAACCTCATCCAGTGGGGCAAAGCTGTTGAATGTGGGTACAGTAAAGTTATTAGAGTAGAGAACAGAACCTCTATTACTCAGAATAGGCCGATAGAAAGAGCCCAAAGAGGCCACTTGAATTCTTTGAGAGGGTTCCTGGAAGTTGCTAAGCTCATTCAAAATAAAACCCGGATCATGGAAATTGACTATGACACAATCGCCAATCTCCTTCTTTCGAGTATTGCAAAACCAGTGAACCATCCGAACACCGGTGATGTCCCTAGAGAGCAAATCAGTTCTAAATGCCACTGAGAGATTTGCCTAGCCAATGTGTTACCTTATTCTTTAGGTGGTATTCTTGCTCACTTTGTACTGATTCAAGAGAAGGTACATTCTTTAAAACTACAACATAAGGTGCGCACCCAGGAGGGAGCTGTAACACCTGTAGTTTACTAATTTCCACTCTACATGCCAGCTCTGCTACAGCAGATTTCATTGAGGTGGCCCTATCTTCCGAGCCTTCCAGCTGGCCCCTGTGTCTTATTGCTAAGGTATTTGTAAGGGCATCCTCAGTTGCTGAAATTGTGAGGGGACCAGCCATGTCCACAGCGGCTTTGTCCACGACAGGAGCCCCAGACACAAGGGCAGTGAATGAATTAAGTTCCCCAGGGCTGGAGCGCTCTTCATCCCATCCTGGAGTTACATTGGTCTTGAGATTAACATGCTTAAGGGTTTCTTTTAAACTATTATCAGTTCTCTTCAGGGCCTCCAACAGGGGAGCAAGAGCCTCTACAAGTGCAGCATCCAGGCCCTGGGCTCCCCCGTATTCTTGTACTCCGCTTACTTCTTCAGAGCACCCAGTCTGCCTGGGTTGTTTCTTGTCCCCCTGAGTTCCCTTCTGCTTAACAAGGTTAGCCAGGGTTAAATACTTCTTCCCAGTAAGATTTAAGGGGCTTGCCTGTCGTGGGCCAGCTTTCTTTCTTTTACAAGGGGGAGAGGCCCTTTCGTCTGGAAGTGGATTCTTAAAAACAATTACATCGAGGGCACTCCCACTAGCATTATAGTTCGGCAGAGGCACAGAACTACTGCTAGGCTTGGACGCATCTCTCTCCATTAACGTGGCTGCTGTACTGGCTTGAGTGGGTATTTCGGGCAGCAACTATCTAGAAGCACAAATGAACAGTGATTTTCCTGCAACACCCAATCTCTCCTCCTCTGACTCAATCTCATTATTAATAGCAGTCAATAGGAAGGTAGCAGTGGAAACTGTCCCCCACATTTCCTTAGAGCTTGAGCAGATTGCACTAACCTTTTTCTTGTCCATGATTATTATGCAATCTTTGCTGGACACTGTACTTCCTTCATGCTGCAACTTAAGATATCAAAGTGTCGAACCCCCAGAGCAAGAGCGGTGGCCCAGCCCAGCCTGCTCCGGGCTCAGACGGGCACAGACGGCCCCGCTCATGGTCCGGTCTTCACCCGGGCACGCCCGGCGCAGCGAGAAGCAGAGATGCCTTTAACAGCACCTCTGGATGCGAAACATGTATGGCAGGTGTTGGCGGCCCTTGCCGTGGTTCCTCCTGGGGCAGGTCGTTGCTGCTGGCCCCCATTCTGCTGTAAGCACATCCCAGTTTTGAGTTGAAGGGTGATATTACATTTGTGGGAACTCTGTTACTCCTAGTCGCTCTCCTGAGGAACTGGAGTAGGTAAGATATTTTCCTTTCGTCTTTTGTTACTAAAACACTTTTATTACAAGTCGACCTTATTTTCCTTCCAAACCTGTGCCGACTATCTTTTCCTGTATCATTTTACGAGTCCACATCCAAGTCAGACTCTCTATTCCTCTGCCCAACTAATGGCGACCTTGTCGCATAGTGGCAGGCTCAGAGAGTCCTTGGAGCAGAATTGCCAAACTATGTGGCGCCTGTAAGAACGCATAGGTGGGCTTAGCGACCACGTCCAAGACCACTGCAAGGCTGTACATTTTTCTTTGTCTCTCACAGAGAAGTCAACCAGAGTGATATCTTGTTGTGTCACAGTGGAGATGGGGGATGATATTGAGACTAAGAAAGGGCTTTGGTCTAGCCATAAAAAAGCCGCCGTAAAAGGACATTTATGAAACTCCTACATAATAATTTCCGCTCCTGTTCTTAAAGAATAGACGGATTCCTGTAAGACAGTAGCCTCACCGATGGTATCATCTGAATCCACGCCCTCTCCCTGTGCCAAAAACTGTTGCGACATGCATAACACGTGCACTCAGAATTTAACATTATTGCAGTTAGCAGCATCCTCACTTTCTTGAACAGGCACACTAGGGTGCAAAATTCCCCTGCAATAGGGGAAAAACAAAAATAGAGGAAAAAAGACAACTTTTGTCTCTTGGGCAGCCCATGGCCCTTAGTAAATATATTAGTTTGGACTTCATGAAATTATTCAATACTTTGAGCAGAAGCTTCAAAAATGCCAACAAAGTGTGCTTGGCATAGATGGCTTGCAGATATCTCTTATAGTGATATAGTTTATCTGGAGATATAGTATCTCTGGAAAACACAACAAACGTTGCTAGAGCTATGGAAGAATGAGCACAAATATTGATAGGAGCTGTCCTGTGCAAAAGATGACAGTGATAGATAACGAAGGTAATCAAGCACCTTCATCACCTGGTGTAGTGAGGAGCTGTTTAGAGGACTGGAATTCTTTAGTTGTCCCTATGCAGAACAAGGGCCTATCCAGAAAATTACTAAACAGGGGGAAGAAACAGTGCAAAAAAGTTGTTGGGATGGGATTAGTAAGCGCCTTTAGTGCAAAGTTATGGCGGGCACAGAAGGCCACCTTGTCCCATTGTAAAAAGTATGTACAGCACATAGACACAGAGAAGCTGAATCAATAATAGGCTCTATGGAGGTCATGGTGAACAAGGGTGCTAATTTCCATAAAATATGCCAAACTTTGCAAGAAGACACTGAGCCAGACTGTTTATGCATAAGGCATGAATGAACAAAGCTGATACCACCGAAACGTGTAACTTCTGACCAACTGAAAGGGTGGAAAAGGCCAATGGGATGTCATTCAACAGCTGACTAAGAGCTTGCAATGAATGGCCCCGGAATGTTTCTGTAGTCACAATTCCACACCAGGCAAATCTTACTTCTATCAATGTGTACACCTAATTGAGCTATGTACTTAGGAAAACACAAGACCTTGTTACCCAGGGCTGGTGAGTCTTGTCTCAGTTGCTAATTTAGAGATTGGCAGACCGGATGTCAGACCAGTTAGGATGTGGTAGTCCTGCTTCTATCAGCACCACACCAGAGAGAATATTGGCAAAAAATGGCATCCACTGACACATCAGGAACACTTTTGGTGAACCTGCATTGCCATCTGGTTTATTATCTCATGACAGCCCAACATATTTTTTTTTTCAGAAGCAAGTTTCTAAAGCTTGGGTTTGTATCAGAAAAACAAAAAAATCAATGTCCTGTTGCACTGGTTTTTTTTTTGGTTGAGAGCGCATGCCCTTTGACCTGTTGTAATTATTGCGGGCTTTTAACCAGGCCCACCTCACACCCATCACTTTCATTCGTTCATGGGCTTGGCTTTCAAAAATCACTTGATGTCATTGGTAAATGTTTTACAATTGGCCATCCTTGGGGCGGTTTGCTTACTGCCTTAGTCACCAACCCTTTTACAGGGATAGTTGCGTGAATGCGGATATACTTCAGCGTGGGGGCGAACTACTTTTTCCTTTTGTCTGCACTTTGTGGCTGCCAGGGCGCTCAGAGTGTGAACTCAATCGGCAGTATCGTTTTTACATTATGTGCACTCTGATCTGCCTAGTACACGTTCTTTGCAGCAGGCATATTAACCCTGTGCACTACCTTATGATGACTCCAGTGTTCCACTAGACAAAAGTATGTTCTCTCTCCAGAAAGAGTATAAATCGCCAGAGTTATTTTGACATTTTTACATTACATGCACTTTGTGATTTGCCTAATACACGTTCTTTGCAGCAGGCACATTAACCCTGTGCGCTACCTTATGATGGCTTTAAGATTCCACTAGACAAAAGTACGTTCTCTTTGCAGCCATGGTGCTCAGAGCGCTAACTTGATCGGCGGTATCATTTTTACATTATATGCACTCTGATCTGCTTAATGCATGTACTTTGCAGCAGACATATTAGCCATCTGTGATACTTTATAATGACTCCAAGCTTTCACTAGACAAAAGTAAGTTCTCTCTCCAGAAAGAACATAAATCTGCAGTTATTTTTACATTGTATACACTTTGCGATTTGCCTGGCACACATTCTTTGCAGCAGACACATTAACCATCTGCACTACCTTATAATGAGTCCAAGCTTCCACTAGACAAAAGTTTGTCCTCTCTTCAGAAAGAACATTAACCCTCTGTGCTCTCGAGTCCAAACTTCCACTAAAAAAAAGTATGTTCTCTCTCCAAAAAGAACATTAATCGCCAGAGTTATTTTGATATTTTTACAATATATGCAATCTGATCTGCCTAATACACGTTCTTTTCAGCACACATATTCATTCTGGGACTTGCAGTTTTATTTTTATAATGTGATACAACCTGAAAATCAGCCCTTGGAGTAGTATTTGTAAAGTTGTCCAGCTCCCTAGTTCGATGCATGATTTGCTCATTTAGTTTCTGTTTCAGCTTTGCATTCTTCGACTTGTAGTTTTATTTTAATAAAGTGACACAAGCTGCAGATACAAAGCAGAAACCTGACTAGATGAACTACACCCGTTTGAGTCTGTGAAACTTGAGCTGTGTGCGTTTATTTATAAAACTAACCTCGAAGAGAGCTTACATTTGATTATGCTGCACAATGATCACTATTTTATAACTAACATTTCAGTTCAAGACTCACTGAGGATCATTAATATCATGTGAGGTGGCTCTCATTAAGCATGTGAAAAATCATGGGCCTTTTGTTCGACTCACCAGACTGCAGTAAAGGGACAGCGATCCAGTGAACACGCGTTCTTGGCGTACAATTATTCGTTTATTGCCCAGCGGGCAATATCACCTGTACCAACTGCCAAGTAAATATGTTTTGCACCTGGGAGTAGTTTGTGTTTTAAGGGCCTTGTTAAAAAAAATATTCCAGTAGGCCTACTAGCCCTTTAGTTATATGCAGGGCCACTGGAATTATGTGGCTGAAAGGGCAAAATATGCAGCAGGGTTGACCAATTAATGTGGCAAAAAAGTCTAGTTAAGCATTTACAATGCCTATAGCTCCATCTCAAGTAAATGCAAGGCCTATTGCATTGCAAATGCTTCTTTCCATTTCCAAGCGGGACAGTATTCATTTTTTCCTGCCAATTTCCGCCTGGCCTTGCATGGGGATCAAATGCAAGTAAAAAGCAACACTGGAAGTCTTTGTTAAATAAGGTGGGCCTTCTCATGCCATGGAGGTGACATTCCTACATTGGTTGGCCCCCTTGCAAGATGTTTCCAAACAGTAGGAGCCAACTGTAGCTCTGTCATCAGAAACTAACGTTTTTCTTTATCTCTAAATGGAATGGGAAAATTGAGAAGTGGGTGATCAGGAAACCCACCATTTCTTTGTCACATTTCCAGTAACCACCCTTGTCTGTAAAACACCTTTAAGCACAGCTAAAAGGTACGAGCCCCTGTGCAGGGATATTGAAGATAAATTCTGTAAGGTTACCAAGAAGAGACCTAGTGTCAGGTCCAAGGATGTACACCCGCTGAAAACCACTGCCCTCCATGGATAACAACACTGGTGAAAAGAGATGGTCATGCTGCTCTGTTGGGGTAGAGAAGGAAATAGGAGAGAGAAACACTGGGCTGGAGCTCACTTACAGATTGAATTGTCTCAGTCAAGGGACAGCATTGGGGAACCCCAAGGTTATGGGAAATAGTTGAGTCTCACTGGATGGAAAACAGAGAAGGCCAGTTGAGTATATTGAACCAGATAAACGCTATAATCAGAAGTAAAGATATAAGCTTACCAGTTTTGGTGGTGGAGATTAGCAAGTTGAGCATCAGGCTATCCAAGAACCCAGCGATAAGCCCCAGGTCACTGCCCCAAACACACTACACTGCCCCAATATAGAACTGCAAGAAGCAAGCACACCAACAAAAGGTAGTGAGGCAAAATGAACTAGGAAATGTATATAAGCGCAAACTGGTATGTAAACAAAGAGACACACTGCAACTAACAACACATTTCCAGAAGAGGAATCTGGGCCCGGAATGATCATAAATAAGAGTCTGACACAGTTGTCCCAAACATAGCCTTAAAACCAGGAAGTATGTAAGTTCATGCAGTTTAGAGTCTAGTGATCCTGATGTTATGGGTTTTGACTGACTAGCCTGTTTTCCACCTTTTCCGGGCACTCAAACATGCTATGTTGCCTGTGTTTACTGTTGAATCCTGACACCTAGATGGGGCAAAGTCAGTGCCTCAATAAGCAATCCGTCTAGTTGAGTGACTCAAGGTGGGTGAAGAAGATTTCTCCCATAATTCCCTGTCAGCTTAACATTTTTATAAGGGAACTGAAAAAATATTGCTTGATGTAGAAATTTAGAGAACTAACACTGCCGGAGGCGCATTGGTGCTAATAGGATAAAAATGCAGTTTCCGTCTCGGAACTTCAGAACCATTTTCGATATTTATCAGGAGACATGTATATGCATTGCTCTGTGTCCTGTTAGTCACTGGACCATCACACACAGAGTTTGATGACCTGCACAGTTATGAGGCAGCACTAGATGTTGAACATGAACGCTAGCAATTTCTGTTTCAACTACTAATTATGATGGATTTGTTGGCACGAAATAAAGCAGCTTCACTTCTATGGGCATAGCACTACTGAAGTGATAGGCACAAGAAGAGGTATCTTTTAAGATGTCCGTTAACACCCATGAAGCTAGAAGGCGGGTAGGTAGCCTGAGTGCTGCCTGATTTCCTAATTAGATAGAGTGGTTATGTTGTTTGTGTATATCAAGACCACCTTTTTTCTGACCATACAAACAAAGATGTTTCCAGGCTTGGAAGTTTGTCATACTTCTTCCACAAAAATTTGTAGAAAGGTGTTGACGATAATCTACTAATAAAACTCAAAATCGTGTACTAGAAAGATGTGGGATTTGAGCGATGAAGTGTTAGTCCTCCAACAACGTGGCAGCATTAGTCTCCCATGGCAGGATCTGTGTAAGCCACTGAGAGACCTACAGGTCCTTGGCATTGATTGTCCCAGAATTCTACCATATGATGGAAAAAAGGATCAATTATAACCTGTTCCACACAACTGCTGCTGCACAGGAGCACTGGATGCCAAAACACCATGCCTGAGACCATCAGGCAACATGCAGTTGTGAGAGAAACAGAGATGTCATGCCCTGGAGGGTGAAATACTCTCTTGTGGTGATTCTGCCCAGAATAGCGCCTATGAGCGTAATACTTTTTAGATGGAATCCAAACGGACTTGCTGATCCTCCCAGAAAATATCAAGCTGAAGAAGCTTCTGAAGACAAGAACCAAGATGGGCACAGCCATGTCCTGTAATGGGTTCCTACATGGAGAAACCGTTAAGACTAGAAATTCTGAACCCAAGGGAAGTCCTGCACCAGTGACAGCAAACACTAAGTACTGTTGTGTGTGGGGAAAATGCATCTTGTATGCTGGATAAGCTCAACCAGTCACAGTGATTCCAAGTGCTTCCAACAATTGCTAGAGTCAACATCCTAAACGTCAGAAGACAATGGCTTTGGTTGAGATGACACAAGTCAAGAATTTGTCAAATTCATCAGCACATCTTTTCTCTCCAGAATTTATCAGGAATAGAGAGATGCCTAGTTTCAGTGAAGAAGGACTGTGTTTGTGACCTCCAAAAGATGGAGCCTGACAATGTGTGCTAGAAATTCTTGAAACATAGTAAATACCTGGGAGTTTGCCAACGACAGCTGCAAAATATGTATTACTATTAAATAAATGTAAGAGCATCAGGTGATCAAGGACACTGCTGGCTGTAGCAATAAAGCAATTTTCCCACTGGTGGGGTGTGCACCTCTAGAGTTTGTAGAAATGACATCTGTGTGGGGACATATGTTCATCTTTGATGGTCATCTGTGACTTTGTGCCTTCACTGTAGCAATTCCAGACTGTACTGTGAATGTTCTGCCCAATTGCTTTATATCTCAAGATATCCATGGGGTGCTTTTGGTGGGTATGTATTGAGACTGTGTCCTACAGGCCCGGGAAGATCTCCACTGCCTGCTTGGGTTAAGAAGATCTGACTGCACCTCAGGTCAGAGCTTCAGCCGGACAAGGGCTGGAAGCCTTAATTTGTAGGCTCCATTCCCAAACCCGCTGTTGCAAAGGGCCCAGGATGGGGTGCTGCAGGTCCCAGAAGGCCTCCTCTGTCTGCCTGTGTTAAGAAGCTCTGACTAAGCCATATGTCAGTGCTCCTGCAGGCTTTGGGTTTAAAGCTACTCTACCCCTCTGCTAGTATAATTTCCAGGGTGGGAAGGGTCAAATCATAAACCTACAAAAACCCATTACTTGAAACTACAGGTCTTTCTTGTTGGTTTTC
This sequence comes from Pleurodeles waltl, assembly GCF_031143425.1. Taxonomy (NCBI): domain Eukaryota; kingdom Metazoa; phylum Chordata; class Amphibia; order Caudata; family Salamandridae; genus Pleurodeles; species Pleurodeles waltl. The sequence goes on from NC_090443.1 coordinate 138,103,218, forward strand.
CAATGATTTGTGTACCTTTGGCAGAAAGTAGGTCACCGGTGTTCTAGGAAATTAGATGTTCAAATACTGATAAGCCTCATCTGATAGTAACTCCAAATACCTCAGTCTAATCAACATGCTCCCAAGATTTTTTTCAGCTCTTTTCGCTATTACTAAGTTAGCAAATTAATAGCAAGACATATCTCTTTGCTTCTTTGTCATAACTGAAATAATTCATCACTAGTGTTGGAGTGTGTTTTTCAAAAGCAATATTAACGTGAAGATCTTGCAATGTATTGTGTGATGAAGCTGCATAGAAAATGTGTTAACATAGAAAATAATGCACACGTTTGAAATGTGCCCACGGAGAGTGGCTACCAATGTATACGAAGACTAATGAAACTTATTAATGATGAATTAATTATACACTAATCTTTTGAATTTGTATTAGCATATCATAATTAGAGTCATGTATTAGAAGTTTGCTTATTAAATTTGAAGGCCTTAGCTTAGTGAGGGTCTGGGCCTAGTTGCCTGGTCTCGTATTAAACTGCATTTTCTAAATGTGCAATGTGCTGTTTTCCTGAAGGACACAAAGCTGTACTTTTCCAGAAGTTATGTGTGTGTAGCCGTAGTAAATTCTTTCTCATGGGACTCGACTTGCTCAAGGAGACATTCTTGCCGAATGCAACAGTGTAATTCTCAACAGGTGCAAGGCTGCCTGGAGTAAAGGAAAACAATGGAACCACTGACTGGAGCGTAAAGTGTAACTTTTCTTACCTGACATTCTAACTGATGAAGACGTCAATAACATGGGCCAATCAGCGACATGAGAACTGTGGTTTGTGGAAAATTCTGGTAAAATGTGTGGAGAATTATTGGACAGAGATAATGATGCACCAAGTATTATCCAATGAGGAATTATGAGCTAATTAGGTAGATTTGATTTAACGGAGTGACCCAAGGAGAGAAAAGAAGAAAATTCCTTTTGAGATGCAGAGAGACAGAGACTTCACTTTTTGCTTGTCCTTTCTCTTTTAAACCATCCTCGACCTATTCCTTACCTGATACTTACTTCTCCTCTATGTGAGGGAAGAGTCCTATTCCTTAGCTATGCTATATTGAGACTTTGCCCCGTCCGAACTCTGCTGATGGCGAATTGACTGATGTCCTGAGGACGAAGACTGAAACTGTTTGCTGACCTGTTGGACTGGTAACTATCTGATGCAGAAATTGTAATTGTCTGTTTGCCTTTTCTTTCTAGGTACCAACTGCTATTTTGATAAGGGCCATAGTTAGATGTTTTCTAAATTCGTGTTTTGCTAAATTGTTTTGCATGAAGCCCAACATGCTGATGCTAATTCGAGGTTAGTTAAGGTGTTCACAAATATCTTACGAAAATAGACAAATGACTGAATTCTTGCTTTGTTGAATCATGTACTAATAAGACTCTGCTAAGTTGATACGTATCAATGATGTGCTCAATACTAAGTGATCATAATCTATGCATTGATTAAGTTGGGTTCTGATTGTCAAATAATAGTGGTTTTGACAAGCTTATTGCTATTGAGACTAATAAACATGATATTAGATTGTAACAAATAGGGAAATAAATATCCTAACACTTAACTAAACTGGCGTGGTTATTCATGACTGAAAGGTCATGGTGTGTTCAACTTCTTGATTCTTATTAAATGTTAATGATTAGCTTGTTGATTAGTTACTGTGATTATTGATTGGGTTATTGATCCATTGATCTGTGATGCCGAAAAGACATCTCGTCCTGGGAAGTCCCCGAACGTGGTCCAAAGGTTCACCAACCTAGTCGTGTCTCCTTGTAAGTTTACTTATCAAGGCTTTGACGCGCTAACACTAGCACTTCTCCTCCCTTGTCGGTTTTTCAGATCACTATTTGTTTATTTTCGGTCTAGGATTGCAGGCCTGGTTTCTGTCTCTTGCTTAAGTTCAATGTGATTTTTTTGAACGATATCTGATTTACATCATGTAACACACATTTCTCAAATTCGTCAATGTTATCTCCATAAGAAATTTTGAGAAAGAAGGTCAGTTTCTCTTTCAAACCACTTTGCCAGTAGTCAGTCCCTAGGGCTTCTGCAATATTTTCTGACTTGACAGGAGCGGGGTCATTCAAAGACAACATTGTTTGTTTATCAACAAGGAATGCAGAAGCAGTGTTCTCCTGTTTATTTAGTCTTGGGGTACCACTTCAAAACACTATCTGACAGTTTGCAATGAGAAAAAAGCATTTTGATATGTACAGACCCTTTTTTACGATTCAGCAATCTATTTACTGATCGCAAAAAGGGTTTGCGAGTCGCAATTAGGAAGGGGCGTTCCCTTCCTAATTGCGAATCGCAGTCCGATGTATGATTGTTTTGTGACCGCAAATGCGGTCACAAAACAATAGCAGTTAGCACCAGTCTCAAATTGGTTCTAACCCATTCGCAAAAGGGAAGGGGTCCCCATGGGTCCCCTTCCTTGTGAATGCATGCAAAAGCATTTTTTCAGAGCAGGCAGTGGTCCTCTGGACCACTGCCTGCTCTGAAAAAATGGAAAGAAAACTTTTCATTTTTGTTTTCGAAATGCCTTCTGTTTTCCTTTAAGGAAAATGGGCTGCATTTTAAAAAAAATACTGCTTTATTTAAAAACAGTCACAGACATGGTGGTCTGCTGACCCCAGCAGGCCACCATCCCTTTGAGTTCCGCCATTCCCAAAGGGGTCGCAAATTGCGACGTATCTCATGAATATTCATGAGGTAGGTCATTTGCGACCCCATTGCGAATCGCAAGCAGTGTCATTGACACTGTTGTACATCAGGTTTTGCGAGTCGCTAAGTCTCGCAATTTGCGAGTCGCAAAACCTGATCTTCGTACATGTGGCCCTAAATGAGGTGCTTGAAGAAACATCATACCTTTATTTAATGCCGTCAGCTGAGAGAATCACTTTGGACAAATTATGTACAATATTCAGTATTTGGTCATTTCTAGTCTTTCTACTGCCTCGTTTTTATGCCTTTCCATGTCTTCTTTCTTCCACACTTCTTAGTTCTTCTCCATACCCTACTTCTTGGATTGGGGCTGAGACCTTCCTACTTTGCACATTCTTAGCAATTCCTCTAAAAAAGAGACCTTGGTGACAAAAAAGACGATCTAGTGGATGGCTCGCTATCATTTGTGACACTGGTTGCACTTCTGACAGAAGTCTCAGATATGCTAATCTCTTTTGAGGTTTCCGTTGGTACCTTATTGATCACAGTGTTGTATTTCTTTTCAGAAGAATAGATGCATCCTGCATTGTAATCACGTGTATCTCATTCGAGATTAGATTTTTTTTATTCCCTATTTCTTCTTAATATTTATCTAACATATCATTTAAAATTTCATTTTTAGGAGACAACTGATCACATTTTAAATCCTCAATCTCTTTGTTGAGCTCAAATAATCTTGACTTGCAATTTAAGGATAATCACTTCAGCTTGATCAATGAGAATCCGAAGCTTGGATGTCCGACCACTTGGAGCTTTCCTTAACCATAAATATCTCCAGTTTTAGGGGTAATTGTTTTTTTGGCCCTGAAGAAGCAACACCTGTGTTTTGCACTAGCTGTGAAAATAGGCAAATAAATAACACGTTATCAAAGTGAATGGATGCTAGACGAATTTCTGTTCATAAAACTCTTTGTTCTTGAGCCCGAAACAAGTTTTCTTAATTGAACATTCATGTTCTAAATTGCCTATAACTTGTACCTTCACCATGCAGAGCTTTTTTTCCAATGATGTCATTTCCGATGTCACTAGGGTTGTAATCAATGCAGTCATTGAACATGTCAAGAGCGATGTAATATGTGAGGGTACAAGCAGTGCATGGTGAGGGTGCAAGTTATAGTTACCTTTGACTACAAGCTATAGTTACTTGAGATAACTATAATTGGTGAATTTCAGTGGTTCTATTAGCTTTAAACACACTGTGTCACGGTCTGCACGTCTCTTACCGCTGTAGGCTGCAGTACTTGGATGAACAATACGAAAAATTAGGTGGTTGATGCTTAGTGTTTGCACATCTGAACACAAAAGAACAATGTCCAATAATGAATGCAGTGAGTCCTTGAATGGGTGCCAACCTGGTAGAAATACCCAACCACCCAGGGTATTAGTTGCACTACATCAAAAAAAGAGAAGACGACTTCCCTTGAGCCGTGCTGGAAAGTGAATTTCAAAACAGAAATACCAGAGCACTCCAGATAGTAGTCCACAGTGAATAAAAGTCCAACGTTCCAGAAAATAGTTTTCACATGACAAAACACTTTAATTCCTTATGTTCACACATATAAACCTATATTTGTAGAATGCAGCCAACACGTGTTTCGTCGAACAGGACTTTTTCAAGGCTGTAACAATGAAAAATAATATTTTTTGTATGTAAATCCAACAGAAAATACAGGGTAGCACACAGAAAAAAACAAGGAACAACATTGAAAGAAAAAAGATAGTTTTAAGGTTGAGATACTCTCATGTAGGATGAGAAACCAGACTCTACTAAAAAATGCCAAACAGAATAGTGCACGAATAAAATCAGAAGTAGTAAGTATTGGTGAGAAGAAGCTAAGAACAGACATTGGCCCTCATTCTGACCTTGGCGGTCTTTTCGCAAGACCGCCGAGTTACCGCCGCGGTAAAGACCGCCGACCGCGGCGGTATGCCGCTGCGCGTATTCCGACCGCTGGGAGGGTTCTGCCGGAAAACCGCCAGCAGCCACACTGGCGGTCGGCGGGAAAGTGGAGACTGGTCAACCTCCACCGCCACGCCAGCAGAACACCGCCCCCAGAATTACGACCCACATTTCTGTGTGGCGGTCTTCTGTTGGCGGTCACGTCCCTATGGCTCCCGTCGCCTCCCGGAGGACCAACGCACAAGGTAAGTTGATCGTCCGTGAGGGGAGGGGGTGGGGGGGTGTTGTGTGATGTGTGCGTGCATGGGGGTGTGTAGAGGGGGTGTGTGAGTGCGTGCATGCGGGCGGGGGGTGCTGCTGTGCCTATGGGCAATGTGTGTAGTTCGGCGGGTGCGCATGTTGGCATGCATGTGTGTGGGTATGTGCCCCCGTTGTGTATGTGTGTGTGCATATGTGCATGTTGGGGGTGCGTGCATGTCGGGGTGCGTGTATGTGCATGTCGGGGTGGGGGGGGCAGGGGGTTCGTACCACCTCTGGGGGGGTGGAGGGTGTGGGGGGAGGACTCGTGGGGGGTAGTGGGGGGTGGGGGAGACCCCTATCATTGCCAGGGAAGGAATTCCCTGGCCCGATAGTGCCTACCGCCATGGTTCGCATGGCGGTTCCCGACCGCCAAAAACCGCGGCGGTAAGCAGGGTCATGATACGGTTGGCGGTCTTGGGTCGACCGCCGGGCCGGAGTGCGCAAACTCCAGCCCATCGGTCATGACCGCCGTGGCGGTCGGAGTGGGAAAGTGGCGGTCGATCGCGGCGGTGACCGCCGCGGTCAGAATGCCATTTTTTGGACCGCCGGTCTGTTCGCGGTCCGACCGCCGCCTCTCCGCCGACCGCCAAGGTCAGAATGAGGGCCATTATACTTAGAGAGAGACAATATTTTGTTTTTAAAAAGAAAGATACAGAGTTAAGTCTCTGAGCTCGGAAACCGAGGAAAGGATAAATACCAGGTAGCCCGGTGTGAAGTGAGAAAACATGCGGAGAAACCTCAAGTAATAGCGAGGAGAAACTTAGCCCATAGATGTGAACACATAAGACTATGTGTAGATGGCCAGAACAACTATATACATAGAAAAAAATGATAACTGTAGTGAGGATTAATTTAATTTAATCACTAGGTGAGAATAGGTAACCCTGGAGGGTAAGGTAAGTAAAATAACATACCAGAATTGTAAACAAAGGAGGACGTATCCAAAGAGAAACCATAAGAATGGATTAGTTCCTGAAACAATTAATGGAGTTACCTGATCACAGGAAACGTGAGTTTTGAATGACGTTAGGGCCATGGAAGTAGGCACTCGATGAGTCTTAAATGTGGTATACAGTGGAGGGCCCTGATAAGCCCATTTACCTATAAGACAGAAATTGAAGAAAATGCCATAAGAGAAACCCACTGCTAACCCGAACAGAACAGTAAACAAAAATTGAGGTAAAGCATCAAAGCGCAAAACGGGGGTAAGGTCAGAAATTACCAGCTCTGAAAATAACACCAGGAATCTAATGCTGGTTCAAGTGAAAGTTGTAGACTAAAAGGACAGTCCAAACAGGGAGATCCCCATGTGTATTCAGCGTAGCTGAAACCGGAAAGGTGTCCAGTAAAAAAGTACTTGGGTGAACACCTGGGGCCAGATGTAGCAAAGGGTTTGCGCCTCGCAAACGGCGAAAATCGCCGTTTGCGAGGCGCAAAAGCCTCTTTGCTATTCAGAAATGCATATTGCGAGTCGGGACCGACTCGCAATATGCATTTCAGAATCGCAAATAGGAAGGGGTGTTCCCTTCCTATTTGCGATTCGGAGTGGAATGCAAATGGAGTCGCAGTTACCATCCACTTGAAGTGGATGGTAACCCACTCGCAAATTGGAAGGGGTCCCCATGGGACCCCTTCCACTTTGTGAATGGACCCACAAATATTTTTTCAGGGCAGGGAGTGGTCCAAGGGACCACTCCCTGCCCTGAAAAAATACCGAAACTAAAGGTTTCGGTTTTGTTTTTAAGTGCAGCTCGTTTTCCTTTAAGGAAAACAAGCTACACTTAAAAAAAAAAACTGCTTTATTTAAAGCAGTCACGAACATGGAGGTCTGCTGACGACAGCAGGCCTCCATGTTTGCGAGTGCCTAGACTCGCTATGGGGCCGCAATTAGCGACCCACCTCATGAATATTAATGAGGTGGGTCATTGCGACCCCATAGCGAGTCGCAGTCGGTGTCTGAGACACCGTACTGCATACCAATTTGCGAGTTGCAAATTGCGAGTCGCAGGGACTCGCAATTTGCAAGTCGCAAATTGGTGTTTTGCTACATCTGGCCCCTGGTTCCTTACTGGTTCTGGATTGGCCAAGATAAGGGGGACCCCTTCCAGTACCCACGGTGCTGCTGACTAGAAAACGCCAAGGCAGACCGTACCCTCCAGAAGGAGTCCCAGAGGAAAAACCCCAAATATGGGAAAAAGCCTCTACCACAGGAACTCCTGAAAAAAAGGAAAAAAATAGTGAAAAAGGCAATTTTCAGAAGTCAATTCCGCAGGAAAAAATAGGAAGAAGCAGGCATGGAAAACTGGAGACAGGGGCGAGGATCACTACCAAGACGGAAGTGTTTGCAAGTAAAGAAAAAACTGCAGTGCTTATATACCATCTGACAGGAAGTGACAAACAGGAAGAACGCATGACACCATCTTGGATTGGGAAAAGCCACATAGAAATGAATCGGAAAAAAGCCATAGTAGAAAAGGAAAGAAGCAATGCACCCTGGGAAAGAAACCAACGGCAGAAGAGGACAACGTGGCCACCCAAGAAGAAAGAAGATATGAAGAAAGAAGAAAAAAAGAAGAACATAAGAAAAGAAGAAAGAACCCAAGTGCAGGTAAAAGGGTAAAGGGAAGTTATGGAGGCTGCCAGGGGCCACGGCATGACCCGGAGCCCGAGATGGGACTCCCGGGCCAAACCGTGGCTGAAAATGCTGGGTAAGGCCCAAAAAATTGTCCACGCTGGGTCTGGCATCCCACAATGCGGACCGCTGACCTGACCGCGGTCCGCACAGGGGGCGTCTTGGCGTTCTGCGGCGTCACACACTGTGGCAGATGCTACTGTGTAGTTATGGTTTGGCCACACTTTCCCTTGAAAAATAAATTTTTTGGTTTGCCTGTAAGTTAACTTCCATTGGGAATCTGCACCAAATTTGGCACTTGCTTGGAACAGTCAACAGAAACAAGACAACTCCCCAACTTGATAGCAGGAAGAAGGATCATTCAGGACTTAATACGGTGTCAAAAACAAGGTATTTAAAAAAAAAACTTGTTTTGGCACAGTAAGGCCTAAGTGAGCTTCCACGTTGGGGAGTTTTCTTGTGGATATTAACAATTCTGAGAGCAGCGACCAGTCCCACACTACACAACAGCAGTATCTGGGCACCATTTTTGGGCTTGCTGTGTTCGGCAAAATACCGGCCACATCCACTGATGTGCTGGTGCCTCATAATGGGCTGTGATGCCCATATTATTTATCAAAAACAAAAAATAAAATCAAGCACTCCTCCAAGATTAACAGCCTGGTTTATTTGATGTCAACAACGCGTTTCGGCTACACAGCCGTTGTCAAGTGCAGGGTCAATCCCCTTTCAAAAAAAGATAGTGCAAACCCATCCGCAGTGTTAACTGATATAATAAAAATACTTTAAGTGCAAAGGCAGACCCTAAAAGTGGCATCTATAAAAAAACTCACTATTTTACAAAGTGCTCAGATATACCAGGCTGTTAATCCCAGAGAAGTGCTTGACTTCAGATTTTATCTATATCTATGTATACATATGTGCTGTGCCAGCATGATTAAGATTAAGTAATGCAGTGAAAAGGATGTAACAACATCGCGCACTATGGGAAATGTAGTTGGTGATTATCAAGTCACAAGGGTCACAAGTTAAAAGCACTGGCTTTATGGACACCTAAAACTACTTACCTATGATTTAGGCATTCCATCCAAAACCCGTCAGGAGGACTCTGTGGGAGCTGATTTTCACATTGTGAATAAATGCTTGGATGCTTTTTGAACTGGTGCCTTAGCATTTTGTGCCATTTAAGATCTGTATATATATATATATATATAAATATATATATCAAAACAAATCCCTTTCAGGGTTAGAGTGACGCATAAAATATGCAAAAAAGAATAGAGAACTCTGGGTAGTTCCCAAGTTTAGGTGGAAAGCAGCTCTAGTAAGGAGCACTCTGCAACACCAGCGACACTCTAGATTTGCTCACCTCAAATGTCTGTTTATCTAGCAAAGTTTTTAAGCATTGGATCAGCACAGTTCTATCCACGCCGAGCTAGATAGTGACAAAGTCTTTTGCCATTTATACAGCAAAGTCTTTAAACATAGGTTTGACACAGTGTCAACCTTGCCGAGCTGTAAAATGACAAAAGCCATTTACCACTCCAGGCACAGTATTACAGCTTTGGACTGGTAAAATACCGTCCAAGCCAACCTGGAATGAGTAAAAGCAAACCCTGATACGTGTTTCACTCTCATTAGAGCTCATCAGAGAGGTTTAGCTTTGTCTAGACACCAGGGAGCACCCAGTATAAGTCAAAACAAATCCCTTTCAGGGTTAGAGTGATGCTCTGATAATAATGCTCCATTAATAAGCTTCAAATCATCCGGAACATGGCTGCCCACTTAGTACTTGGTCTAACTAGATACTGTTCGGTTAGAGAGGGTCTGAGATCCTTGACTGACTACCTATTGAGAAGAGGGTGCTTTTTAAAGCACTCCATTTGACCCATAAAGCTCTCTATGACCTAAGGACTACTCTAAATTGGTATGTACCTACGAGAACGTTGCGATCCACGGGTCAATTCAAGGTGGGTGTACCGCGGCACAGGAAAACTAGATGGTGTGCATGGGCTTTCACAGTTGCAGCAGCCAGTCTGTGGAACTCCCTCCCTATTTATATTAGGGTGTTGAGTTCTCAACTGCCGTTTCGTAAATAGGTTAAAACATGGCTTTTCTCATCTGAGTAGCTGGAAAGTATGAACTCCCACATTACTGGCATTTCAATTTGTCTCTCCTGTCCATTTTCAGAGGCCTTCTCCTAGCGTTTTGATACATTTTTGGTCTAACGCGCTCTATACATTTGAAATACAAATCAATTAGCTGTGAACAAGAGCTATGAAAGCCTGAAACGTGTCAGGAGGGAGAAAGCACCGGTTTTGTTTTATGCCTTAATGAATGCCTGAACAAAAGTGCGTCTTAAGCTTGTGGACAACGATATGGAGACATGTGACATGGCAGCCCAGCCGTGGAGATGCACCACCAAAATGAGTGAATTGGGTCTGAGTAGCCTGGAATTTAATTCAACAGCAAAATGGAATGCTCATGTTTGGGAAAGAACATTGTGTTGAGGAAACAAAGCAGTTTGGGCACTGCAAACCTATTGGGAGGCAAGAACTTGAGTTTGCCGAACTACATTGTCCAGTATGTATTGTAATGGGGAATCCATTTGGAAGCTCAATAAAGGGCAAGATTAACATTGATGCAATGAATAGTATGAGTAGTATATATATGTATGTGTGTGTATATATATATATATATATTTATATGTATATATATATATATATATATATATAGTTGGAAAGTGGATTATTGGTAAGGTCAGGTAAGTACCTACTCTTAGCAATAGGTTACTAACCCCCACCAGGTCCAGTTAGGTGTCAATAATTAATCCCAGCTCAACCCTTGGTAGCTTGGCAATGAGCAGTTAGGCTTAACCTAGGAGACAGGTGTGTAAAGCATTTAAAAATCACAAAACAGTAAATAAGTAAAACACAAAACACAATAAAAATCCAACACCAATTTATCAAAAAAGATCATATTTTCATCTTTAAAATGTCACTAAAACTGAAACAATCCAATAAAGGGAACCAGAGATGTGAATTTTTAAAGAATAAGGCCCTCATTACAACCTTGGCGGTAAAAACTGCCTACCGCCACAGTGACGGCCGGCAAAAGACTGTCGCCGCGGCTACCATCCGTCTGCCATATTATGTCCACAGCCGGATTTCCACCAGAAGGATGGCGGAAATCCAGCTGTGGCCATCCCGGCGGATGGCAGTAAGGTGGAGCAGCTGCCACCAGCAGCACCACACCAGTAGACCGCCGCCGGCCATATTATGACCCATAATATGGCCTGGCGGTGTTCTGCTGGCAGACGCTGCTGCTGGCAGCAGTGCCCCGTCCCATCTCCTGTCAGAGGACCTCTGAACATAGGTAAGTGGGTGCTCCGACAGGGGAGGGGTTGTGGGGGGGTGTTGTGTGTGTGTGGGAGTGTGTGTGAATGTTAGTGGGTGCGTGTATGCGGTATGTGTTTCGTTTTGAATGTGTGTGCATGTATGGAGGCATGAGTGTGTGTATGTTGTGTTGTGTAAATGCGTGTCTGCGTGTATGTATGTAAGTGTGTGCGGATGTGTGTGTGAATGGATGTTAGCATGCATGGATGCATGTGTGTATGCATGTGTGTGTGTGTGAAGGGGGGGTGAATGTAGGGGGGTTGGAGAGGAAGGGGGTTGGGGGGACTCTGGAGAGGAAGGGTGAGGGGTGGTGACCCCTATCAGTGGCAGGGAAGAAATTCCCTGTCACTGATAGTGCCTACCTACCGCCATGGTTTTCGTGGCAGTAAGGAAGCCACCAAAACCATGGCAGTAGGCAGGGTCATACTCCTGTGGGCGGAACAGTGACGGCCGCTGGGCTGGAAATAGATATCTCCTGCTCGGCGGCTGTCACCGCCATGGCGGTCGGAGTGGTACATTGGCGGGTTGGCTTCAGCCAACCTGCCAATGTCATAATATGGAGGTAGGTCCCACCAGCCTGTTGGCAGTACTTACCACCATGTTACCACTGACCGCCGGGGTCATAATGACCCCTAAATGTTTTTTTTAGCTCCTAGAAACTAAAAGCGCCAATCTGGACATCTGGTCGCAAGGTCAAAATCTGAGGCCGAATGCGATGAAGCCCTTCTCGGCTGCAGAGAGCAGGAGGCCTTGGTCAAAGTTTTATCTTCTGACTTAGTCTTTTTCTTGAAGATTTTCTTCACAGAGACAAAGTCCCATGTTGGATCCGACCTCCATGGAGCCCTCTTCTGATATGCGTTGCAGGAGACCTTGGTGAAGAATTCTACCTTCAGACTTAGAGGATTTTTTGTGATGGAAATCTTCGTCTAGGACAAACTTGAAATTGAAGCCGACCTCCCTGGATCCCTCTTCGGATTTGCAGTGCGAAAAGCCTTGGTCACCTTTTTACGTTCTGACTTATAAACTTTTTGGGAGGTTTTCTCTCCGACGTCAGACGACCCTTCAAAGCAAGCCGATTTTGAGTCAACGTCGTTGAATTGCCTTTCCGCAAGCCCCTGGTGAAATCCTGGGGCTCCAGAGCTTTCCAGCGGGATGAGCCTGCAAGTCAGGCCGGGTCGCGGTTGACGTACACTGGCTTGACTCAGATTTTTTCGAGAAGTGCTCCAATCTTCTCCAAACTTCTAGATCTTCTTCCAGCATGTCTTTAAAGGTCCTTTAGGAGTCCACAACTCACCCCAAGATTCCAGAAGCTCTGAGGTGCTCCTTGGAAGTTAGGACTCCAACTCCCAGAATGCACCTGGCTCAAATCCATAAAATGACCTCTGGACACTGGTCAGCTCGTCAGTTTGTTCCGGGCTTGATGCAGGGGACTCTGGTCAGCTATTTTATACCTGTAGCAAACAGTGAGTCCCTTCTTGAAGCAGTTCAAGACAGGCTAAGTCCTTTCAGTGGTAAAACTCAAGTGTGCAGCTTGTGCAGTCTTTCAGAGTGTGGTGTCAAGGTGCAGGTAAGGGCTTAAGCAGGGCAGTCCTTCTTCTTCTTCTTCACTTGTTCCTTGTAGGGATCTGAGGTGCTGTGCGGCTCTGCCAGCTTTATCCTTCCTCCTGGGAGTGGAAAGCAGGGGGGCCTCTGTCCAATTACATGCAGGCCACCACCCTCTTAAGTGACCATTCCCTGGGAAGTGTGACAAAAATCATTCCCAGGGCGCAACATTCTTCAAAAATCCAAGATGACAAAAATGCAATCTCAGAGGATAGGTCTGGCCAAGCCCACCAACTGGTGTGTCTAAGTTTCCCTTGGCACACCCCTTTCCAGCCCTCTTTTAGGCCCTCATTACGACCCTGGCGGTAGGTGATAAAATAGCGGTAATACCGCCAACAGGCCGGCGGTAATTACCGCCAAATTATGCCCATGGCAGAAAGATCTCAGAAAGACAGCCAGTGTACCACATCGACTGCCAGGACGGAAACAACAGTCAACACGGCGGTAGCCGCCTACAGCCAGGTGGAAGTCAAAGTTCTGCCGATGATATTAAGACCCTGCAAACCGCCACCTTTTCTGGGGCAGTACCAACAACATCACAAGCCTGGCTGAAACAGAGCTCAGAAGTGAAAGGACTCACCATTGGAGACACGGGGAAGAACCATGCCACTGTCGAACCTGAACTGCACGTTTTCCCGATGAACTTCTACTTTATGTTCCATCTGGAACACCACCGCCAGCGAAGTCGACGACCGTGTGTACAGCCGCCTAGCACACAAGGGAGGGAGGGAGGAAAACAACAGTGACACACACACGCACCACACACACCCCATACACACAACCAGATGCACAAGAAAACAAGTAAATCCCCCTAAATCGGATGAATAATGCAAGGACAAAACTAAGGGTCAGATGTAGGTAACTGTTTGCATGGTGCAAACTGTGAAAATCGCAGTTTGCGCCATGCAAACAGCCTAACGCGATGCTCATTCCCAAATTGCGAGTCGGTACCGACTCGCAATTCGGGAATGCGACTCGCAAATAGGAAGGGGTGTTCCCTTCCTATTTGCGACTCGCATCGCAATTCAGAGTTGCTTTGTGACCGCGAATGCGGTCACAAACCAACTCGCAGTTACAACCAGTGTCACACTGGTGGTAACACATTCACAAAGGGGAAGGGGTACCAATGGGACCCCTTCCCCTTTGTTAATTTCGACATAAATATTTTTTCAGAGCAGGCAGTGGTCCTATGGACCACTGCCTACTCTGAGAAAAACGAAACCAAATGGTTTCGGATTTTTTTTCATTTTGCAACTCGTTTTCCTTTAAGGAAAACGGGCTGCAAAATGAAAAAAAAACAGCTTTATTTAAAAAGCAGTCACAGACATGGAGGTCTGCTGACTACAGCAGGCCACCATCCCTGTGAGTGCAGGGACTCGCTAAGGGGTCGCAAAATGCGACCCACCTCATAAATATTGATGAGGTGGGTCTTTGCGACCCCATAGCGAGTCGCAGAAGGTGTCTGAGACACCATTCTGCATCCGTTTTTGCGACTTGCAAATTGCGAGTCGCTCAGACTTGCAATTTGCAAGTCGCAAAAACGGATTTTGCTACATCTGGCCCTAATTTACCAAAATGAGTGTAATAATATCAACACAGTATAAAAATAACTTAGCCAATGTTATAGATATCTACAAATGTACAGAAAAAGGGACATTGCCCTATCCTCAGTTCATGTGGGCCACATGGCCACAGGGCAAAGTCCATGGCCCCACTGGTCAACTGCAACAATGCGGAGAGAACACTGCAGGGTCATCAGTTTGCAAATAGGCAGGCACCTCAGGGGAGCAGGGGGCACCTCAGCTCGGAGCGGAAACAAGACCACTGGTTCTGAAGGGGACAACATACTCTGTGCTTGGTCCTGGGGAGTGCAAGGCCACAGTCTTTCAAGTGGGTGTCTTCCCCACTGGTTCTGGAGGGGGCAACATGCCCATTGCTTTGTCCTGGGGAGTGCAAGGCCACAGTTTCTCAAGTGGGTGTCTTGCCCACTGATTCTGGAGGGGGCAACATGCCCTGTGCGTGGTCCTGGGGAGTGCAATGCCACATTCTCTGTAGTGGGTATCTTGCCCAATGGTTCTAGAGGGGGCAACATGCCCACTGCTTTGTCCTAGAATGTGCAAGGCCACAGTCTCTCAAGAGGGTGTCTTGCCCACTGGTTCTGGAGGGGGCAACATGCCCTGTGCTTTGTCGTGGGGAGTGATGGTCCACAGCCTCTCGAATGGGTGTCTTCCCCAGTGGTTCTGGAGGAGGCATCATGCCCTGTGCTTTGTCCTGGGGAGTGCAAGGCCACAGTCTCTTGAGTGGGTGTTTTACCCACTGTTTCGGGAGTGGACAGGCCGCACAGCAGCCCATGGAGGCAGGATCACAATGCGTCTGCCGGCGGTGGCAGCTGCACGTGGTGGTGCTGCTGATGGTGGTGGGAGGCTCCTGCACATCCCCTGCACCCTTTTATGCATGCACTGTGGTGGTGCTGCTGGTGGTGGTGGGAGGTTCCTGCACATCCCCTGCACCTTTGGATGGATGCACTGTGGTGGTGCTGCTGCTGGTGGTGGGAGGCTCCTGCACATCCCCTGCACCCTCGGATGGATGCACAACGATGGGTGGTGTTGGGGGCTACGTGACAGCTGCTGGTGCAGGCTCCTGGCCCTTCTTGTCTGCTGGTGCAGGCTCCTTGCCCTTTCAGGTGGCAAGTGCAGGCTCCTTGCCCTTCTTGCCTGCTGGTGCAGGCTCCTCCCCTTCAGTATATGTGGCCTGGAATCCTCTCCACCACGAGTAGGTGGAACTGGGCCCGTGGACTGTGTGGCTGAGGTGCTTGTCTGGGTTTGTGATAGCCTGGCCAAACCTGCAGAACGGTGGGGAGGGAAGAGGTCCATGGTGGATAGGAAAAGTTTCTTAGGGACATTGGGGTGGGAAGAGGGAGAAGGAATGGGAGTGGAGGATGAGGGAGTGGTTGTTGGAGGTGTCTGTCTGCTGGTTTTGGGTGCAGGTGCATGGGCTGTATGCTGTTGTGAGGTGGATGGCTGTTGCGTGTCTGAGTGCTTGTGTTTGTGTACTTTAGGAGGAGGGGACAGACACAGTGGGAGAGGACAGAGGGGACGTGTGCATGGATGTTGTGGAGGTGTCTGCCAGTGAGGTGTGTGTGTTCTGCTTGGTGTGGTGATGCGGGTAGTGGATGCTGATGTAGTGCATGCAGGTGTGAGTGTGGACGTCACTGGGAGGGAGGTGGTGGAGGGGGAGGAGGGGGAGACAGTGGAGACAGTGGATGTTGTAATGTCTGCAACTGTATGGTGTTTGTGTGAGTGCTTGTGGGATGAAGTGTGGCGCTTGTGTTTGCCTGTGACACTCTTGGGTGTTGTCCTGTGTGCATGCTCGTCTGGCTGTGTGCTTGGGATGGGTTGGGGTAGAGGAGAATGGGACTGGGAAGTGGTTATTGGAGGGGGGGCAGTAGAAACAGGGACAATGGCTGCCATCAGAGAGGAGGCCAGAGCCTGAATGGATCTCGGTTGGGCATTCAATCCAGTGTGAATGCCCTCCAGGAATGCATTAGATTGTTGCATCTGGGCTGCCAGCCCCTGGATGGCATTCACAATGGTTGACTGCCCTACAGAGATGGATCTCAGGAGGTCAATAGCCTCCTCACTCAGTGCAGCAGGGCTCACTGGGGCAGGGCCTGAGGTGCCTGGGGTGAAGGAGATGCCCACCCTCCTGGGTGAGTGGGCACGGGTAACTCAATGAGGGGCTGCTGGGAGGGCGGTGCTGGTACGGGGGTGGTGGCTGTACCTGTAGCTGTGGTGGTCACAGAAGTGTCCGCCACCACCAGGGAGCTTTCATCGGAGGATGTATCTGTGTCTGAATTGTCCCCTTCAGTCTCTGCTGTGGTGCTCCCCTCACCCTCCATCCCTCCGGAGCCCTCAGCTTCAGGGACTCTGCCTCCTGGGTCCTGTGGGATGCAGCTCCCTCAGTCGCCGGTGCCTCTGCTCCTCCACCAGATGATGCTAATGCACATAAGGACAGTGTCTTATCCAGGTGATTGATTGACACCTGATCTGTTCGGTATAAGTCAATAAGGACGCTCAATGAAGGACCACACGCCAATAATGAACACAACTTAGCTTTAATAGATTTCAATAAAATATATGCATTTGGCACATCAATGAAGTAGAATGAAAAATAGCAATAAAGAGCATCTATTTATATATGAGCACACGATAAAGAGCATCTATTTATATATGAGCAAAGAGTTCACCGATGGGAACGCGGAATTGGTTAACTGTCTACGAAACGCATATTTCAGTTACTGCATCATGTTCACATTAAGACGTTCAAGGAAAAAGCTAATATAAATGAGCAGAATACTTCCGATTATAAACATAGTTCAAGTATGTTAATCAATCAGAAAAAAGCAGAGAAACAAAGGACTTTCATCCCTGGATGGAACTTAACTTTATCCACAATGCTGGGAAGCCCTCTCCCGCCTGCTCGAACCTCTCTCCCCCTCGAGCGTCACGGTCTAAGAACAGCACAGCCAGGGAGGCTGGGATACGGGCGATGGCAGCTTGCACAACTCCATCTGCGAGCTTCAATCCCCTCACCCCGCTTCAGTGCTTAAATAACCTGAAGCTTGGATTCTATCCCTTTCTCGCATCTTCTAGCTATGTTATCAGCACATGTCCCTTGGATGCTCTGTTGTTCACTAGCCATTGTTTTTTCCGTCCTTTTCCTGTACTCCCTTTCTCAGGGTTAGAACAACCTTTGCGTCTCTCTCCCACACTTCCTGCTTCTTACACATGCAGCTGCGCATAATTCTCTCTCCCACACTTCCTGCTTCTTACACATGCAGCTGCGCATAATTTTATCTATGGAATGTTGGAAAACAAGCTTGAAAGCGACATCGTGGACTTTTCCACGTTGTTTCAGGTTTCTGCAGGCATCACGCTCATCTACACTGTTCAGACTAATTAACCCTTCGCGTCACAATGTCTTCTGCACCTTTCCCTACACTGATCACTCCACCCCTTAGATGAGCGCGATGCATACGAAACAAAATCACTTATTTTGGCGTTTCGCTCGCTAGGTTGCTACAAATACTTGTCAGCATTATTCTAAGCGCTTGCATTTTAGTATAAAGCTGTTAAGTACGTACATATAGTCTACATAATATAGTCATTAACATAACACAAACAATCAATAACCAAATTAAAGGATGCAACACTACATTTAGCGTTTTTGTAGCTCGTGGTGCCCAGCCAATGAAAATATCATACCAGTGGGGCTCAGTTACTTGCAGGATGCGTGAAGCAGTGTGCATAAGCTGCTTAGCGTCTATGGTCATCTGTGTGGCGGTATCCTTGGTGTATTTAGCTGCCATATCGAATTTAGCAAATGTGACTTGTGTGTAGTGCCTGATTGCCTCTAGTCTGGGTAGCTTAACAACAAGCGGGATGTTCCATTCTAACTGTGCTCGCATTTGTGTCTGTAATGTGGTTGTGGTGAACTTAGTCGGTCGATATAGATGTGAGTACTTATGTTAATAATGCTGGTAATATTGCACATACAAATTGCTTGCTCTCCGGTGGTTTGTACAAATCCATTAATGAGTAAGGGATGATTAGTAACATAACATACACTCTTTGTCCCTATCTAAGTCTGTGCCATTAATAGGATAAGGTAACCATTCGCATTCTCCTGGTATTGGGTTAAGGCAT
Organism: Pleurodeles waltl; assembly: GCF_031143425.1. Taxonomy (NCBI): domain Eukaryota; kingdom Metazoa; phylum Chordata; class Amphibia; order Caudata; family Salamandridae; genus Pleurodeles; species Pleurodeles waltl. The sequence continues at coordinate 138,121,520 of NC_090443.1, forward strand.
GGATCTAGCACCCGTCCAGTGTGGGTACATACCCACCCCTTGGACCAATCTGCACATCTAGTGGGTTCTGCAGTGTGGTTTGTCTGATCAATCCACTTTTTGTCAGTATGAGGTATCCACCATTCTTTACCTATTACTATGGGGAGCAATATAAAGGGGCACCATATTTCAGGAGGAAGATCACTTCTTGCTATATCAAAATGAGCAGAACACATTTCTCCTTCACAATGAAACTGTATTGGCTTTACCCATATCTCCTCGGGCAAATGCAATTGTTGTCTCCAATATTCACCTTAGAGCTGTCCCCATTCCGCTTTAAAATCTGCATATTGTTGATTAACAATACTTTGCCATAATATGCATTGGATGCCCTTGGACACTGCTTGTGTGTTTTGAAAGCTTTTTCCAAATTGCTCATAAGTAAAGTTATGCCATTGCCAATCACGGTACAACCCTTGTAGGATCTTCCATACTTCTTGTGAGCGTGTGGGCCCCCATTGAGAAATTACTTTTATGGCCTCTCCTGTACTATATCCTGTAGATGATAACTTATAGCTAAAGGCTTCAATATCAAAAGAATTCAGGGCCCCTACCCCTATTCCGGTGGCCCCGGCTATCAAGGATCCTAAATCTCTTCTAATGCGTAGCTTTGGCAAGGGCCATAACTGTGGTGTCCATGGTGCGCATAATGGATCATACTTTGAGACATTCCCTTTAGCAATATTTATCTGTAACACAATATGGTAAATTATGCTTGAATGCAAAGCTTGCTTACATCCTATCCTATATCAAACTATGGAAACGTTGCTTAAGTTGCTAACCATGCGTCTTTCGGCTACATAAAACATGAAGGCTGGTGGTTTGGAATATCGAGCTCCTTTGGTTCCATTGTTCATTATAACAACCACCATATGTCCTAGTAAAATACTTTGTTTGTCAGAACAATTATAGGGTTTACACGGATATGCCTGTGCTGGTGTAAAAGGTACAATGGTATCACAATATTTGCATATCATGTTCAGGGTATAATTCAAAGCTTGTACTATTGCTGGTGTCCCTTGCAATTTGTTTAGCCCATTAGCATGTCGGATTTGCTGTCCGGTTACCTTCCAGGTCACAGCTTTGGCAGCCATCCACTTGCCTCCAGGTACTTTTGCGTTGCAAAGTGAAATCTTCCCCTGGTCATCAGTTACTTTAGCGGCTAGAGGTGCACAAGTGACATGAAGATCCTTAACGACATTCTCTGCTATATTCGGTCGAACCCAAACACCTCTTCCGGTTGCAATTATGACCGCAAACAGGAACCACATCATCGACTCAGATGTCATCATTTACGACGGCGGGGTAAGTCTCACTGCAGGTATAATCACAGGTACATTATAGTTCTTTAAAAGTACAATATGCGTGCTCCCCACCCCTTGACTCAATATCTCTCCTGCTTCTGGTATTTTCCCTGGATGATGCATCCATACTTTTCTTCCTGTGCTTCCAAATCATCCATCACCTCTCTGGGTGTTATCGGGGGGGCAGATCTCTCTTCAATATGGGGAGTGTACGCTTGTTCACAAATCAATTGTGCAAGTCTGTCATGTGCTTGATATGATACAGCATCATTTCCTTGGTTCAACAATACTACTTTGACTTCTCCTCTATAATCTGGGTCTATAACTCCCCCAAGTACTGACACTCCCTTGATGGCTAGGCTGGATCGAGGGGCAATTCTACTATATGTTCCGGGTGGTACTCTTACTCCTATGCCTAGGGGGATGGTGTTCACCTGTCCTACAGGTACTTCTCCATCTTCTGGAGCAAACAGATCCAGTCCTATGCTGCCAGAAGTAGCCTGCAAAGGTAATCGAGCTTGAGGGTTTGTTTTCCAGACAATCATTGTATGTGTGGTTTCTCTATCATGCCCTGTCATCCGAATGAAAGGAGTCTGCTGCCCAACTGGTCTGTTTTTCAATTCGAGTAAGGCTTTCTCTAAATTACTACTCCACCTTTTTAGGGTCTGATGTGCTGATAACTTTTTTAGCTGTTCTTTCAACAATCCGTTATATCTCTCAATCATGCCTGCAGCTTGTGGATAATAACCAAGGTGTAATATCCACCGAATTCCCTGTTCCTGGGCCCAGTCCTGCACTGCTTTCCCTGAAAAGTGTGTGCCCCTATCTGTTTGGAACTCATCAGGTACCCCAAAAGGTTTTATCACGTAGTTTAGCCCTCGCAAAGTAGACTTCTGGTCTGCAGACTTACAAGGCGTACCCAACATAAGGCCAGAGTAGGTGTCCACCATGGTCAATACATAACTTTTTCCTCCTTCTTTTGGTAGCGGCCCGATATATTCCAATTGCCACACCGTAGCAGCTGCAGCTCCTCTTCTGATATGTCCGCTAGGCTTCTTTTGCAGGGGCATTTGTCTTATCTGGTTGCATGTGGGGCACTCCTTTACTGCTTGTTGCATTTGTTCTTTAGTAACTGGAATTTGTCGTTGCTGTGCCCATGCATAAGTGCTATTTTCTCCTAGATGTCCGGATGTTGCATGCGCCCAGTTTGCTAAAGCAGCTTCAGCTTCCTCATTGATGACCACTGTTCGTGTTATGGCCATCTGAACTGCAGTATTGTTGAATAGAGATGTAAGCGAGGTGTCCGATGGGCAGTGGGCATCCACATGTCCCACATAGATTTGACATCTTTGCCCTTTCTCCCACATCTCTTCCCATAGCTGCTCGCCTCCCCAGATGGGGGTGCCTTTAATTTTCCATCCATCTTTGCGCCAAGTCGGGGCCCAGCTTACTAGTCCTTGGTAAGTGGCAGCTGTCAGTGTACACAAATATTTTCTCTCCGATGGGGGCCTGTTCGATTACTGCTGCTACCCCCTGCAGTTCTGCAAGCTGGCTTGATCCATTATCTCCTCCTCTCAGCAACAGCGTTTCTGTAGCAGGCTGGAATGCGACTGTTTGCCATTGCCTTTTTCCTTGATGGTACAGGGCAGTGCCATCTGTGAACCATGCATTTTGTCGTTCCTCTTCAGTAAGTTGCTCAAAAGGTGGGGCTGTTTTAAACGGTGAAGGTTCCATTTCAGTAAGTTCTGGCGAGGGGGGCATTGCCTGCACGTCCACTGCCCTTAGCATATCTTCTTGTAACTTCGACACTCCTGCTGGCCTCCGCTTTGCCCTCTGCTGCAGGTACCATTTCCACTTTATGATGGTAGACTCCTGCGCCCTGCCTACTTTAGTGCCAGCCCCTCCTTCTCTTATCCAGCCTAGTAAGGGGACCCGTGTTCTTAAGGTAACCGGCCGGTCACCAGTTATTCGTTCCGATTCCACTAATGCCCATATGCCCCTGCTAGTTCTTTCTCTAATGGGGTGTAATTGCTCATGGATGGTGTTAATCTCTTTGACCAGAATCCTTGTGGCACCCTCTTTTTCCCTTGCCTCTGCCATAGGCTCCACGTCACTACATCATCCTGCACTATCATTTCCAGCTAAAACGGGTCTCCTTCTGTGATGGGTCCTAATGCAAAATAGTTCTGTAATGCATCTTTTGCCCCCTTAAAGGCCTCTTGCTGTTCAGGTCCCCATTGGAAAGCGTGCTTTTTTCGTGTGACTTGATATAATGGTCTCAGTATTAATCCTAAGTGCGGGATATGTTGTTTCCAGAATCCCATCAAACCAATAAATCGTTGTGATTCTGCCTTAGTTGTAGGAACCTTTAGCTGCTGTACTGTATCAATCACTTTCTGTGGTATTCTTTTTACTGGCCCTGACCAAATAGCGCCCAGGAATTTCACCTCTTGTGCAGGGCCTTGTACCTTTTTCAGGTTAAGAGCCCATCCTCTCTGCTGTAAGTACTCAATTAACCTTTCCAGTGTGTCTGAGACCCGTTCTTTGGTTTCCCCAGTAATCATGATGTCATCAATGTAATGTGCAAGTCGGGTGTTCCCTGCCGAGAAGTTAGCTAAATCTCTGGTCATTAGTCCTTGACACAAGGTGGGGCTATGTACGTATCCCTGGGCAACCTTCTGAATGTGAACTGTCTGTTCTGCCAGCTTATTGCAAATTGGTCTTGACTTGCCTCATCAATGTCAATCAAGAAAAAGGCATTTGCTAAATCAATTACAGCATGCTATTCCCCCACATCTTTGCTCAACTGTTCCACTAGCGTGATGATGTCTGGGACTGTGGCTGCCAAGGGTGGAGCCACTTTATTCAGTTGTCGATAATTAACAGTAATTCGATATGTATCATCTGGTTTCTTTACGGGCCATATAGGAGAGTTAAATGGGCTCACGGCCGGCCTAAGCACACCTGCATCTAGTAGCCCTTGAATGGTTTCTGAAATCTCTTTGTGACCTCCAGGTATGCGGTACTGTTTAATGCACACTGGCTCCTTTGGAGGAGGCTCATGTAATGGGCTCCACTTTGCATGTCCAATCAGACCTGTCATAGATTTCTTTATATGTACGCTCCTTACACCAAAAGTAAATGTTCCCCATTGTGTGTCAATAGTTTTGCCTAGTAACAAATCCATACCAATAATGTATTCTGGTACTACAGCTATTAATACCTCTGCCGAGAACGGGGGTCCTTTACCAATTGACAACTTGAGTTTAACGGGTTTAGCCTCGGTCTCAGCACCCCTGTAACCATTAATGATCACACTTTTTCCTGGCAGCCTCTTAGGGTTCCCATTTATCAGAGTTACTTCCGCACCTGTATCGAGCAGTGCCATAACATGTAGTGTTATTTTATGCCAATAAATAATGAGAGGTACATATGGCCGCCTGTCCCCGGGGCTTACCTCTTGCACTTTTTCTTTCTCAGACTCTTCCATTGGTGGTGCTGAGGGCTGCTTTTCATCAAATGCCTCCTTTTCTTTCTGTCCACGCTGCAATGCTTTCCATTTATTAAGCAGATACGGGGTAGGCTACCCATCTATCTCCTCTTTCTTCACCCCAGCATTCAATAAATCTATCCACATCTGTCGTCTGATCACTTTTATTGTAGACTCTCCTCCATTATATTTATTGTCTTGCCCCACAGCTCTTGCTGATTTTTGCCTGTCAAGCCCTTACAATTGTGCCATCAATAATACAACATCCCCCACTGGTCTTGCCTGAGCGGGTCCTAGAAGAGCCAACAGGACACCTTTCATATGTGGAGGGGCATTCCTGATCAGTCGTGCTCTGATCCCTGCTGTCACAGGTTCGACGTCAGGCCCTAAACATTGTTGGAAATACACTGCGTTCTGCATCCCCATTTCTCGTAGTTGTTCATTTACCTCTGAAATTGTGTGCTAAGGGCCCCAACTCTCTTCCACATCTATAGCAGTTGGATACAATTGCTTCACTCCTTCTATCAACCAACCCATCAGGGAGAAAGCTTGTTGCCCCTGTGCACCTCGTAACCGTTGCCCTAACATGGCGTGTGTAGTTACTGATGCCATTTTCAAAAGTTCAGTTGGTGATAAAAATGTACCATCTGCTCCAGTGTCCCACAATCTCACTAACCATTTAAACAAAGGCTCCGCAGGCATTTGCCTAAACATGCAGGTTATCTCCAACAACTCACTCTGTGTATAATCTCTTACTGAACGAGAATTCTGTATTTTCCCACCATTCAATCCCTTTGATTTGTTTTGCACGAGTGGACGAGCCTCCACTACACTTTCCTTTCCACCTTCAACTTCACCTAGTTCTGCTACACGTACTTCCACCTCATCCTCCCAATCCCAATCATCATCGTTCTCCAAGACTGTTCCATCGCAAGTATAAGGATCCCAGTTTTCTTTGCGTACCAATGCCCTCACTTGCACGGCCGAGGGTATTTTAGGCTTCTGCCTACTCTTCTGTTTTGCTACTCGTACTGCTCATGCGGTGTACCTTGCCTCCATTTGATCACCCCGAGTCACTGCACTTTCTATAGTCTCTTTCATGAGTAACTGCCTTTCCTGCAAGGCTGCAACCTCATCCCGCAGCTTCCTTATTTCTGCATCCTGGGTTAACGTTTTCCTGTACACTGTACGGAGCGCAGACAAGAAAAGCCATCCCACTTGCCCTGCTGCTTTCAGCTCCAGCTTCGCCCCCTCTTAGTTTCACACTCTCAACCGCATCTTCCACTAAGAGACGAGCCGCTTTCTCATCTAGTGCTTCCCATAAAACCGGCGCTGCCCACCGGTTTAGGAGTCCTGCTATACCAGAGAACGGGTCAGTTGCTAACCACCCGGGAATGGACCTGGCTTCCGCCCCATGCTGCCTTCCGCTCTCTGCCCCACTCTTCTTATGTCCCCAAAGAGGCATTATTGACTTATACCCCACTTCTGGTACCAAATTGTCTTATCCAGGTGATTGATTGACACCCGATCTGTTCGGTATAAGTCAATAAGGACGCTCAATGAAGGACCACACTCCAATAATGAACACAACTTAGCTTTAATAGAATTTCAATAAAATATATGCATTTGGCACATCAATGAAGTAGAATGAAAAATAGCAATAAAGAGCATCTATTTATATATGAGCACATGAAAAAGAGCATCTATTTATATATGAGCAAAGAGTTCACCGATGGGAACGCAGCATTGGTTAACTGTCTACGAAACGCATGTTTCAGTTACTGCATCATGTTCACATTAAGACGTTCAAGGAAAAAGCAAATATAAATGAGCAGAATACTTCAGATTATAAACATGGTGCAAGTATGCTAATCAATCAGAATAAAGCAGAGAAACAAAGGCCTTTCATCCCTGGGTGGAACTTAACTTTATCCACACTGCTGGGAGGCCCTCTCCCGCCTGCTCAAACCTCTCTCCCCCTCGAGCGTCACGGTCTAAGAACAGCACAGCCAGGGAGGCAGCAATGTGGGCGATGGCAGCTTGCACAACTCCATCTGCGAGCTTCAATCCCCTCACCGCGCTTCAGTGCTTAAATAACCTGAAGCTTGGATTCTATCCCTTTCTCGCATCTTCTAGCTATGTTATCAGCACATGTCTCTTGGCTGCTCTGTTGTTCACTAGTTATTGTTTTTTCCGTCCTTATCCTGTACTCCCTTTCTCAGGGTTAGAACGACCTTCGAGTCTCTCTCCCACACGTCCTGCTTCTTACACATGCAGCTGCACATAATTTTATCCATGGAAAGTTGGAAAACAACCTTGAAAGCAACATCGTGGACTTTTCCACGTTGTTTCAGGTTTCTGCAGGCATCACGCTCATCCACACTGTTCAGACTAAAAACCCTTTGTGTCACAATGTCTTCCGCACCTTTCCCTACACTGATCAGACAGGATGACAAAACAAGAAAGGGAGGGAGAGAGACGAAGGATACACTGAGTCAGTGGTGCTGCACCAACACCACCGCTGGTGTACACAGCACCCTCACACACAGGGAACAGGCCTACACACTATGCATTGCACCGCCACTGATATTACTAGCCCCCAAGGCATGAGGAGGGGCACACTCCGCCAACTGCAGCACAACTGGGACACACGCAGCCCTGACCAGTAGGGGATGCTTACAAGCTAGGTAGGCAGGATTATCCCTTCAGAACCCGAGCCACCAGGGGACCTATGCTACTATGTCAGACCTGGCCTAGGGGCACCCACTGACACACATCCACCACCCGGATACCACCCCACCAGCCATAAGTTGTAATGATAGCCACTGTACTCACCCCCTTGTGGCTGCTGTGATGCCCTCAAGCACCTATCCAGCTCTGGATAGGCCACCTCCAGTATGCGGGCCATCAGGGGGGTCATGGTGCGACATACACCCCTTCCTCGTTGGGAGCCCATCCCCAGCTGGGCCTCTGCTGTCTTCCATGCCCAGTGCCTCAGGTCCTCCCACCGTTTGCGACAGTGGGTGCTCTGCCTGCCATAGACCCCCAGAGTCCGCACCACCTTGGCTATGGCACGCCATATACCCTTCTTTTGATGGGCACTGACCTGCAGAGGCAATACACACAGGAGAACACAATTAGACAAACAGTCCAGCATGTTACACATATGGCCCACCATACCCATTCACCATTGGCACACACATAGCCCAGGACACAGCGTGTCCACCGCAAAGAGGACATCCACCCACCCCCTTGCACAAGGCCTTCACACACACAACTCCATGCATTCATGCCACATACATTTTGCTCACAGTGTACTCACCTGTTGGTCTGGGGGCCCATACAGGAGTCCGTACTGGGGTCTCTCCAACTCCTTCAAAGTGAAAGCTGGGGCCCTTTCCCAGGGCACCCGGGCTATGGCAGTTTCCAGACACAGGTCACAGCAGCACCTGCAATGTAGGTCCTCTCTTATGGAACGTCAGGTAGTAAGTGAAGAATATGATAGAAAATGGCGTTCACGTCCGCGGCGGTGCATACCGTCACCGACGGCGTAGCTCACCATTGGCCACTGTAACCCATAGGGCCCAATATTAACCAATGAGGAGTTGCACAGCGGGTCCCGACCGCCTCCCGCCATGGCGGACAACATTAGCGGAATTACCTCACTTCCACCGGTCCCTCCACAAAGGACAGGCGGACGCCATTTCGGGAGGGGGGAGGGAAGCCCATGGAATAATGCTGCGTCACAGGAGAGATAGGCACATACTGGACTGCACAAATCACACTGACACATTACAAGTTTACAGATTGCAAACTCCTATTGTGACTCCAATTTTCAGTTTGTGACAGCCTCCTCACTCTTGTGTCCCTTTGATACCTACCGCTGCAGATGAATAGGAGATGGAGACATACCCCCGTGTTCAGACCCCTGTGGACTTGGCTACACTGGAGGACAGTCACATTATCCTCACCTATAGACTTGACAGGGCCACAATCACAGAGCTGTGAGCCAATTGGAGCCTGACCTGATATCTGCTCTCCTGTCACCCCACTGGGATTCCCGTCTTGTGCAAGTGCTATCTGTACTCCATTTCCTGGCAACTGGTTCTTTCCAAGTGACAGTGGGCTTGGCAGCAGGAATATCACAGCCAATTTTCTCAATAGTGCTGACAAGAGTGTTCTCTGCCCTTATAAAACACATGTGCAGCTGCATTGTTTTCCCCCAGGTTGAGGATTTGGCCACTGTGAAGGCTGAGTTTTATGCAATGGGACATATCCCCAACATAATTGGGGCAATTGATGGTACACATATTGCATTTGTCCACCCTGGCAGAATGAACAGGTGTTCAGGAATCGTAAGAGTTTCCACTCCATGAATGTTCAGATGGTGTGCTTGGCGGACCAGTGCATCCCCCACGTCAATGCTAAGTATCCTGGGTCGGTGCATGATGCCTTTGTCCTGAGGAATAGCAGCATCCCAAATGTGATGGTCCAACTACAGAGGCACAGGGTGTGGCTAATAGGTGAGCCCTGGTTCCCACCTAGTAGAAGTTGGTGTATGGGTATGGTGTGGGCCATATAGGATAGTGTGTGGCTAAATGTTGTCCCTCAATATTTGCAGGTGACTCTGGTTACCCAAACCTATCATGGCTGCTGACCCCTGTGAAGAATGTCAGGACAAGGGCAGAAGAACGTTATAATGAGGCACATGGGCGAACCAGAAGGATAATAGAGATAATCTTTGGCCTCCTGAAGGCCAGATTCCGGTGCCTCCATCTAACAGGTGGATCCCTGTGCTACTCACCCAAGCAGGTCTGCCAGATATTACTGGCATGCATCATGTTGTACAACCTGGCCCTCAGACGCCATGTCCCTTTTCTGCAGGAGGAGGAGACTGGAGATGCTCCTTTGGCAGCAGTAGGCCCTGTGGACAGTGAGGATGAGGAGGCAGAGGGTGGGGATGAGGACAACAGAACATCAGTTATACGACAGTACTTCCAATGACACACAGGTAGGACAGTGTAACTTTACATTTCAATGACTGGTTGTAATCTGTGTGGCAATGGCATGCTGATATTCCCCACTTCTATGCCCACTTACCGTTCCCTCTGGCAATTTATTTTGCAGATGTTGGTGATGTGACAAATACTCCTGGTGTGATCACTACAGCCAGCTACAGGCCATTAATCTATGCTCATCGTATGTACAGTTACTTAGCAATGTTTATACTTGTTTCAGATAATACATTTTAATATACATGACATACTCCAAATAGATTTCTTTCAAGGGGTGTTTATTGAAGTGCTAACATATAGGGGGAAGTGCAATGGGATCGGGTGATGATGGTGGAATGTCCAGGGTATTATTCCAGTTTATTTGTAGCACAGGTGCATTGTCCAAGGGAAAAGGGAGCCCTGGCAGTTCAAGGTGGACAGGGTGACTGAGTGGGTCCCAAGGGTGACAATCAGGAGAGTCTCATTTCCTGGCGGGGGTCTTGGCAAGAGTCTTTGGTTTCTGTCTGGATCGCAGGGAACATTTGCGGGGTGGTGCACCTTCTGCAGGGGGAGGGGTGCTGGTGGGCTGTGAGTCCTGTGGTGGGGCCTCCTGGCCACTAGCGGCGGCGGAGGTGGAAGCCTGTTCAGATGTCTGGCTAGTGGCAGGGGCCTGCTGGTGTGAGACTGCCTCCTTCATAATGTTGGCCATGCCTGCCAGCACCTTTGCTACGGAGATAGGGGTGTTGTTGATGGCGTGCAAGTCGTCCCTGATCCTCTGGTACTGTCCCTCCTGCAGCCGCCTGTTCTCCTGCACGTTGTCCAGGATCTGGCCCATCGTGTCCTGGGAATGTTGATAGACTCCCAGGATACCGGAGAGTGCCTCCAGGAGAGTCAGTTCCCTGGGCCTGACTTCCCCCTGGCACACAGCACTCCGCCCAGTTTCCCTGTTGGCCTGTGCCACTGTCCCCTTAACCGTGTGCCCACTGCCTCTGATCCCAGCTCCATGATTGTCTTGTGTGCGAGGTGTGGCCTGATGTCCCTGTAGAGGTGGACACACTGCTGATTGACGTGTCCTGGGGACAGAGGTGTGGGTAGGCTGGGTGGTTGCTGTGGTGGTGTTTCCAGATGGGGGAGGCTCAGTGGTGGTGTGTGACTGGGCTTGGGTAACTGGCTATCCAGTGGTCCCTGATGGGCCAGGTAGGTCATCCAGATCCTGAAGGCCAGAGTTACTGTCATCACTGTGTGCCTCTTCAGTTGGGGGACTGGATAGTGCTGTGACCTTCTCTCCGCTGACATTGGCTGGGGTACCTGTGGGGATGTAAATGATGTGTTATGGTTAATGTGTCTGACATATTGTACATCCGTGGCTTCCCCTCTATGGTTGGATTTGCCCTGCCGCTATCACTTGTGTATGTTAGTGTATGGTGGGATTGTTAGTTTCCCTATGCTGTGCATGCTTTAGTGATGAATGTCCATGCAGGGCTGTGAGGGGTGTCATTGGGATAAGTGAGATGTGATGGTGGAGTGTTTGGGATGTAGTGGAGTGATGGGAGTGAGGGTATGTGATGGCATGCAGGTAGGGGGGTGATAGTAGAGAGTTGACTTACCAGAGTCCAGTCCCCCTCCGACTACGGCCAGGCCCTCAGGATGCAGTATTGCCAAGACTTGCTCCTCCCATGCTGTGAGTTGTTGGGGAGGAGGTGGGGGTCCACTGCCAGTCCTCTGGATAGTGAGCTGGTGTCTTGCTGCTATGGAACTTACCATCCCCGTAGGTCGTTCCACCTCTTCCTGATGTCGTCCCTTGTTCTGGGGTGCTGTCCCACGGCATTCACCCTGTCCACAATCCTCCGCCATAGCTCCATCTTCCTAGCTATAGATATTTGCTGCACCTGTGCTCCAAATAGCTGTGGCTCTTCCCTGACAATTTCCTCCACCATGACCCTTAGCTTCTCCTCTGTGAAACAGGGGTGTCTTTGTGGTGCCATGGGTGTTATGTGATGTGTGTTGGTGAGGGTGTGTTGGGTAATGTGTTGGGGTGTGTGATGTGGAGTGTGTGAGTGGTGTATAGGTGTGAGTAGTGTGTGATTCTAGTTGTGTCAGTGGTCTTGGTGTCTTTCTGGTGGCAATGCTTTGTAGTAGTAAAGGGTTGTGGATAATGTGGGTGGGTGTTTTATAGGGGTGTGTGGGTGTGGTGTGTGTATGGGTGTCAGGTGTGTATTGTTTGAATTGTCCAATTTGGTGTTGTTTTGTCTGTGGGTGTCCATTGTGAGTCCGGCGGTATGTACCACCACTGGTTTACTGCGGTTGAATGTCCGCCGTGGTGATTAGTGGGTCATAACGTGATGGGCGTTGTTCTGTTGGCGTAAAGGTGTGGGTTTTGATACCGCTAGTTTATCACTGACCTTTGGTCTGGCAGATTTGTGTATGTGGCTGAATTCTGTCGGATTGGTGTGTGTGTGTGTCATAATATGGTGGACGGATATCCGCGGCGGCGGCAGTAAGTTGGCGGCCGTCAGCGTGGCAGTAAGTGGGATTTACCGGCAATGTCATAATCAGGGCCTTAATCTAATTAGGGGGCACCTGGCTGTCTGGCTTTGCAGGAAATGGGAGTGGTCCACTTGCTGCCCAAATGTCCTTTCCTCCTTTGAAGTACAGTTTGGCTGCTCTCCACCCATCCTGTTTCACCATCTGCTGTGGCAATTCACCTCCCCAGGCACTTCCTTTGTGTTCAGCCACTTCACACCTCATCAAGGCAGCCTGGCTAGGCTGCCAGAGGTTGGCCTATCAGAGAAGGGCACTACAGGGCTAAAGTAGGCAACTTTCAGGTATAGTTCAAGAACTCTTTCCCTCAGTTAGTTTAAATTCAGCAATGGCAAGTTGTTGGATTTATTACAAACATAAGTTTTATACCAAAGGTGAAATATTTAGCTCCTTTTGGGACTTTATTATTTTAAAATAAAGTCTTGCCTTAAGCCTATGGAGCCCATTCACTACAATGGGGGAAAACAAATTTAGCTATTTTTCCCACACCATGGCTTATAAAACAGCTTTTATAAGATCCCTGCTTATAGTTACACTGCACCCAACCCTACCAAATCTAAGGGCACCTAGGGCACACCTTAGGGGTGGTATATATATAAAAATAAGGTAGTTTAAATCTTTTGAAGTACTTTTAATTCCGAAGTTGATTTGGGGTTAACTTTAACTTAAAAGGAGCCAGCAAGGCAAGCCTGTCTTTAAAATGATACTGGGCACCTCAGCAGTCCACCTATGGGTGCAATACCATATATTAGGGCCTTATAGGTAGGCTGATACAGCCAATTAAAATGAGCCTAGTTTGCATAATCCATTTTACACGGAGCACTGGCCCAAGAACCAGTTAGCACTCAGCAGTACCCAGCGCAAGACAAGAATCAGTAACCACCAATATCTGTCCAAAAAGGAGAACGTTCACCTATATATATATATATATATTTCCTACTGGTGGTTGCCAGTAGGTAGTTATAGTTAAGACTTTGTTTCCATTGAAACGTGTTTTTTGACTTGCCTCTATCTTTGGAGCCGTTTGATGAATCTTCATGAGAATTCATGAAAATTTCTCCAAAAAAGTGTTCTTAAGAATCTTGTTGCAAATGGGACGTTTTGGGGTGATCCGTCAAGCAGGGCCGAGAAAAAGGATTGTTCATATAATTGTGCTTTCCATTATAATAGTTTTAGACATAATAAAAGAAAATAAATATAGATATCTAGAGGTGCAAATGATTTGCGAATAATAACAAGCTCTTGCAGGGAAATGCAGAAATCTTCAACCAGGAAGTGTTGGCAGCCATCTTGGGACACGACTTCAGCAGAGTCCCAGAAAAAAAGATAACAAATAAGAAAATGGGCCAGGGTAGGGACAGTCAGACACCTTAGCTGTGGTGCTGGGATATCAGGGGGACCCCCCAGAGCAAAAAAGCACTTTGTGTTTGTTCGACCTGGCATCCTTGCCGTGGTTCCCCTGACCTTTTTGCCTATGCTTCCCATGTTTTGACTGTGTGCTGGATGCTATTTTTGCTGTTTTTGGTACTTTAGGCACTTTACCACTGCTGACCAGTGCTAAAGTGCATGTGCTCCTGTGTAAAATATATGTGTAACTGGCTTTTCCATGATTGGCATATCTGATTTACAAGTAAGTCCCTAGTAACGTGCACTAGAGGTTCCTAGGGCCTTTAAGTTATATGCCACTAGTGGGCCTGCAGCACTGGCTGTACTACACACACGAGTAGCTCTGTTGTAAACATGGCTCAAACATGCCACTGCAGTATCTGTGTGTGCAGTTTTAAACTGCCAATTCAACCTGGCAAGTGTACCCACTTGCCAGGCCTAAGCCTTCCCCTTTTATACATGTAAGGCACCTCTAAAGTAGGCCCTATGTTGCCCCATGGGCAGGATGCAGCATATGTCAAAGGAAGGACATGTACTGATGTGTTTTACAGTGTTTTACAGTGAAATACTGCCAAATTCGGGTTTCACTGTTGCAAGGCCTAGCTCTCTAATATGTTAGCATGGGGGCTGCCTTTAAATATCCTTAAAGTACAGTTTCCCTTTGAGAGCAGATTGAAATGTGGAGTTTAGGGTCTTTGAACTCACAATTCAAAAATACATATTTTATTGAAGATGTTTTTTAGATTGTTAGTTTTTAGAAAGTAGGCTTTTTAGAAAGTAGGCATTTTCTTGCTTAAACCATTCTGTCACTCTGCCTGTTTGTGGATTCCCTGTCTGGGTCAGACTGACAGTTGGGTTGTTTGTGAATCTCCTCTAGACAGTGACACAAAGGCAGCTGGGGAGTAGCCTGCATATCATGATGAGTCATCTGCGCTACGGTGGAGGGAGGAGTGGTCACTTACACCCGAATGTGCTGTGCCTGCCCTCACACCATGCAGTCTCCAACCCCCTGGTGTGTCTGGGGCCTGGCCTGGGCAAAGCAGAATCTAGTGAACAACAGAGACTTTCCTTTGAAGTTTGCCCACTTCAGAGGCAGAAAGGGTGAAGAGGTGGACCCAAAACCCCAGACTTTAGATCACTTCTGGATTCAAGCGGAACCTCTGCCAAGGAGAAGAGCTGAGGAGAAGTGCTGCACCTGCCTGTGACTGTGCTTTGTTGAGTTATACCGCAGTTGCTGCTTCTGCCCGTGAAAGGGGACAAAGACTGGATTTTGTTGAGCTTTCCTGTTTTGAAGTCTCAGGGCTATCAAAGACTTCCTCTGCCAGCACCTGGACTCTCTGCTGAGACTCCTGCCGTGCCAAGTGGTGCCCTATCCACCCCCTGGGCCCTTGAAAAGTGAAGATGGCAGAAGAAGAGCTGAAATCCACACACAGAACACCGTGCGGGGAAATTTTCGATGCACCATCTGCAACGCGGCTGATAAACGACGCGCAACCTGCTTTGCAGCTGAAATCAACGCTCCACCTGCATCGCGGCTGGGAGATTTATGCATCGCAGCTGGAGAAATGACGTAACACCTGCTTGTGCAGCTGATAAGAATGCAAACCCCAAGCAGCATGGTTTTCTAACACCGTGCAATCGGATTTCACACACATCGTCGCTAGGCGTCAAAATCATGATGACCCTACGTGGATCGGAGGTGCCCTGTCTGGAAATCGACACATCGCTCTCCTGCGAGGGAGAAAAACAATGCATTGCCTTCCCGACCAGAGAAGAAACGAAGTATGGCCTCACTTGCGAGTAAGAAATTACTGTGTGTGTTTGTACAAATACGTTACACATTGCTTCTGAGATAAGCCTGACTTCTTGTGCCAAGCTACCAAGGGGGTGAGAAGGGGTTATCTAAGTGTGTATCCCGATTGCCCTGACTAGAGTGAGGGTCCCTGCTTCAACAGAGTACAAACTGATTGCCAACCAGAGACCCCATTACTAACAGTGTTTTTTTCTCCATTTTTTCCAAAATTTGCGAATTCCTTGTGAATTTGCAGCAAAAACTATGAAAAAAACACCAAGCACGGTCTCCTGCACTTGATTTCCTAAAGCCCCTGGGTGGGTCACATCCCGGGAGCATGTAAAAAGAAGGGAGAGGGGTGCACAGGCCCCTCGGTCTGATTTATGCCCCAGGGACTGCCACATCCTCGGGGCTCATATTTAATTATATGCAGGGGGACCGCACAGCCCCCTCGCAGTCCAAGGTACTGCCACCTCCCCAGAGCAAAATGCTTTTCTTAAAGTAGGGGAGGTCTTCGAATAATATGTGTGGGGCGCCCCCCCCCATCCCCTGGGACCACCACCTCTCTGGGGCAAATGTTGATTAAAATGAAGGGGAGCCGCACACCTCCTCCGCAGCCCCGGGGACTGCCACCTCCCTGGGGCAAATGGTGGTGGAAATGCAGGGTGCCGCCCACCCTGCAGCCCTGGGGACTGCCACCTCCCTGGGGCTAATGTTAAATTGTATGCAGGGTGCACAGCTCAGCCCCCAACCCCAGGGACCGCCACTTAATGGGCTAAATGAAAAGAACGAAGAGGGTCCATTGCCTCAAAAAATATGTAAAGGCCTGGCTCCGGGAGATATGGTCCCTGGTTCGAGATCAGCCCGGGGAGTGGGGCCATGTGGCTCCCCTCCCCCTCCAAAAAATCAAATATTTAGGCCAGGCCCCTGGAGCTGGGATCCCCCGGGCCGAGATTGGCAGGGAGGGGGGGTTAACGGCCTGCCTTCCCCCAAAAAATAATATTTATAAGCCCAGGCCCTGGGGAATGGGGTCCTCGGGCCGAAATCAGCCAGGGTAGGGGGACCATGCACCCCCCTATCCCATTTATTGAAGGGCAGGCCCTGGGGCATGGAGTCCCCGGGGCCAAGATCAGCTACGCTACTCCCCCTTCCCTCCCCAAAAAATATGTTGAGACCTGGCCCTGAGAAATGGAGTCCTTGGTGCCGAGATCAGCCCAGAGAGGGGGTCCACGCGGTCCCCATCCTCCCCAAAAATAAAATATTCAGGCCAGGCCCCGGGGATGGGGTCCCCAAGACTGAAATCACTGGGGGAGGGGAGCTGAGCAGCCCCCACACCACCAATGCACATTTAAACAACGAGGTGGCACTTCAAACTAACCAGTAGAAAGTACTCCAGTTGGATACACATTAACTGTGGACTATTGTTGTATAAATGAGCAGGTGAACTTCCGTTCTGGCCAAGATGCTCATTTCATAAAAATTAAACCTCAACAGGAAGCACTTACAAATATGAACATAGCAGGTGCCCCTGTTGAAGCTCCACTTTTGGAAAGAACAAATGATCCTAACTCTTGGGCTTGGCGAAGGCAAAGCAAGTGTGCTTACTCGGCGATTCCGTAGTGAAAAACGAACAGAAATCTTTGCGGAGGTGAATGTATCCTTCATCTGTTGGAGCGCAATCAGACACTCTCACACCTACTCTCACACCCACATGGACCCACTCACACCCACTCTCACACCCAGACAGACACTCTCACACCCAGAGACACCCTCTCACACCCATAGAGACAGACCCTGCTGCCAACTCCCGCTGTACATGGCCAAAGGCCGTGTGCCGCATGGGGTTGGGAGGGTAGGGGGTTTGGCCGCAGGGACTGGCCACAAGCCACGCCCTGTGGATAACCCCCGCCACACATGGGCAAAGGCCGTGCGCAGCGGTGGTTGGGTTAACATAATGAAAATTATTTACGTTAAAAAAATCATGGAAATTCAATGAAAAAAACAAAGGTTGCAAGGACATTATAGTTAAGAAATATAGGCCCATATTTATACTTTTTGACGCTAAACTGCGCTAACGCAGTTTAGCGTCAAAAAGTTTTGCGCCGTCTAACGCCATTCTGAAGCGCCATGCGGGCGCCGTATTTATGGAATGGCGTTAGACGGCGCAATCAGACCGGCGCTGCCTGGTTTGCGTGGGAAAAAAACACGTAGACCAGACAGCGCCGGCGTAGGGGGAAAATGGCGCATGGGCGTCTTAAAATGGGGCAAGTCAGGTTACGTCGAAAAAATCGTCTTAACCCGACTTGCGCCATTTTTTAACGACGCCCATCCCCCATCAACATGACTCCTATCATTGTAAAGATAGGAGTCATGCCCCCTTGCCCAATGGCCATGCCCAGGGGACTTCTGTCCCCTGGGCATGGTCATTGGGCATAGTGGCATGTAGGGGGGCACAAATCAGGCCCCCCTATGCCACAAAATATTATTTAAAAAAAAAAAAAAAATACTTACCTGAACTTACCTGAATGTCCCTGGGGTGGGTCCCTCCAGCCTTGGGTGTCCTCCTGGGGTGGGCAAGGGTGGCAGGGGGGGTCCCTGGGGGCAGGGGAGGGCACTCTGGGCTCATTTTGAGCCCACTTGTCCCTTAACGCCATGCCTGACCCAGGCGTTAAAAAGCGGCGCAAATGCGCCGTTTTTAGCCACGCCAACTCCCGGGCGTCTCTTTTGCCCGGGAGTATAAATACCACGTAAAGGCCTGGGAGTCATTTTTTAGACGGGAACGCCTCCCTTGCATATCATTAACGCAAGGAAGGGGTTCACGCTAAAAAATGACGCACATTCCGGGAACTTTGGCGCTATTCGCCTCTAACGCCATAGTATAAATATGGCGTTAGTTGGCGTTAGTTTTGCGTCGAAATTGCGTCAAAAAAAACGACGCAATTTCGGCGCAAACGGAGTATAAATATGGCCCATAATTTTTTTAAACTTAGAAATGTTCTTAAAAAACCAAAGGTAAAGGGATGTTATATTTAGGCTCAAATTTCACTTGTACAAAACCATTGAAATTCATCAGGTATAGTTGGAGTTATTTTAAGGAATTAAGGGCCATATGTATCATGCATTTTTGCAGTTGCAAACAGCACAATTGGGCCGCTTGCAACAGCAAAAATGCTTATTGATATGTATAAATTCCAATTTGCGATTTTGTACCATTTTTCCAAATTGTAATTTGGAATTGTGCATACATACTGATTCGGTATTAGGAAGGGGCGTGTCCAGGGCATCCCTTCCTAATACTGAATCGCAGCAGTATGTAGGAATGTTTTGTGACCAAAATGTGGTTACAAAACATTTGCATTTAACCACCTACTTTAAGTAGTGCTGTATGTCTTTTGAGTGTCACCCAATGGACCCCTTCCCCCTGTTACTGGCACCGAAAACATTTTTTAAGAGAAGCCAGTGGTCCCACAGGTCACTGCCCGCTCTTAAAAAATTAAAAGAAAACTTTTAATTTTCCTTTCATAAACACATCCCGTTTTCCTTTAAGGAAAGCGGGCTGCATTAATAAAAAAAAGATTGCTTTAGTTAAAAGCAGTCACAGACATAGTTGTCTGCTGAGCCCAGCAGGCCAGCATACTCTGTGATTTTTGCTTTTCCCAGTGGGTCACAAACTGCGACCTGACTCATTAATATTAATGAGGTAGATCGACTTGCAACCCTTTAGGAAATGCTAAATGAAACTCATGGAGTTTCATATATTCAAATAGCGATTGCCTGATTATGATTCGCAGAGAATCACAATTTGGAATAATGATACATATGGCCCTCTAACTCACATACTAAGTTAACTATAACTCATCCCTCGCCGTGCACTGCTAATTACCCCAGATATTCCAGCGCTGATGACAACTTTTATAACGTCAATAAAAATATCACTGAGCCATTAGAAGTAAAAGTATTGAAGATACTGTGCATGGCGGGAGCACAAGTTATAGTAACTTAGGCTGAGCGCTATAGTTACTTGAAATAACTCTAACTATAACTGTTGAATTTCAATGGGTTTTGTACAGTGAAATCTGAGCCTAACTATAATGACCCTGTAATCTTTAGTTTTTAATGAGAATTTCTAAGGTTTTTTATCCTATGTCCTAACTATATCAACCCTATAAAGTTAGTTTTTTTTCACATATATATATATATATAACAGTTTTATAAAAATAATATAAACCTTAACCAACATAAATCATTTAAAAAATATGAACAATCAACATTAAATAGCAAATACTAAAAATATTTCATTGAAGAAATGTTATTTCAGTATTCCAAATCCATCCTGTTGAAAATGGTTAGCATTTTACTCCAAAGGATTAGATTTATTAATCCCACTCCAATATAAGTAACAGCGGGGAAAATGTTGATCTCTGGAGGGGTGAGATTTACTATTCCCACTCAAATCTCCCAACAACAGGGGAAAGTTGGACACCATAAGGGTTAGATTTATTATTTCCACTCCAGTCTATGCAACTGTAGGGAAAGTGTTGGATTCTAGAAAGGTTACATTTACTATTCCCACTCCAACGTGCACCACTGTAGGGTAACTGTTGAACTCTGGTTGGGTTAGAATTACTATTTTCACTCTCGTCTATGCAACTGTAGGAAAAGTGATGAACTCCTGAGGGGTTAGATTTAAAATCCAATGTATGCAACAGAAGGGAAACTCATGATTTAGTATCCCCACTACAACCCAAACAACAGTAGAGAGTATGTTATACTCTGGAAGGGGTCAATCTACTATTCCAACTTCCTCCTGTGCAACTATAGGGAGAGTATTGGATTCTAGAGGAATTGCATTTACTATTCCTACTCGCAACCATAGGGAAAGTATTAGACTTGGGAGTGGTTAGAATTTCTATTCTCACTCTAGGCTTAGCAACAGTAGGAAAAATGTTGGATTACTGGGAGGTTAGGTTTGCTGTTCCCACACCAGTCTAAGCAACAGTACAGAAAGTGTTGGACTTCTGAGGGATAAAATCTACTATTTCCCCTCCGATTTAAGCAACAGTAGGGAAAGTATTGGACTATAGAGGAGTTAGATTTACTATTCTCACTCCAATCTTCACAACAACAACAATAGGGGAAACATTAAACTCCACACAGATTGGATTTACTATTCACACTCCTGTGTAATTAACAGTACAGAAAACGAAGGACTTGGGAGAAACTACTAAGATCAATCCGCCCCACAATAGTTTTGTACAAAATAATGTAAATACCTAAAATCAAATACAAATTAAATTCACATTACAAATAAATGATACATATTATGTGCTCCTAAAAAAATATATATAATACAATTTTAAAATAAATTCAGAAAAAGTTTACTTCCCTACCGCGAAAAACTGGAAACGCTAAAAAACTGACTTAATATATGAAGCATTCTTTTGAAAAAAAATGTAACTTTAACAAAAACCAAAAGTTGAAATGCATTGTACAAACATTTGTAAACAGTAAACAGTAAATAATTAATTAAAACAATTAAAGAACATAACATTTCCAACAATGAAAAAGCATAAATAAATATCAATTAAATATTATTACAATTATTTTAACATATACTACAATTCCAATACCTTCCCACCCTATACCTTTAAAAAACCAACAACCTGCTATTAAAACATATGACTACTAAAAATGTAAACATTTAAATATACTGTAAAAGTTACAACATAAAACAATTGACATAATTTATCATCAGTTACAAAATTAACAATTAGAATACATTAGCATTAAAATACAATTATTTATACTTGAATTAATTTTCACGTTTGCACTACAGAACCAATAATCCACTACTAAAACATAAATTACAAACAAAAATAAAGACATGTAAACACTCTGTAAAATTAAAAAAAAATTCTAACAAATAAAACGTGGGATTGAAATAATTATTTAATTACATAATACTTAGCAATAATATAAAATTATTAGCAATTTAATAAACTGCCTGCCCTATTCCCCAACAAAAAACAACAACCTTCTTAGCATTAATATAAAAATTATTAGTAATTTAATAAACTTCCTGCCCTATTTCCCAACAAAAAACAACCTGCGATAAAAAGAAAAAAAATATTATTTATTATTTTATTTCAAATTTTCCAATATTACATAGCAATAAATACACTTACTGCGTACTTTTTTAAATGCAGAGTGCACTGTTCAGCCCTGGCCGCCTGACGCCATCAAAGGTCGAAAAGGTTATGCCTATGCTGCCAGGTGGCTTCTGAAGGCAAGACTGTCACAGTAATCACTGCATTCAGCTTTACGAGTGGAGGGCAGACAATGGCAGTTATTAAAATAACAGAACTTACCTAGGACAGAGTGCTGGAACTGGGAAATGAATGATTGTTCCTTTTTATGTTGAGCAAATGCACAGGTAACTTTAAAAGATTCCTTTGGGTCGTCAATGCACAACTCTTCCTTATTGCAAAGAGAAACAGAAATAGTTATCCTTCAATACCCCTGGAAACCGGGCCGAATCTTGGAAACCAGGATGTTGTTCTCCAGAGTGAGATGTTGAGAGAGGTGGAACTCAAGTAACTTTTAGACACAGTACTGCAGTAGAGATGGACAGGCCAACAAATTAACAAGGAGAGGCGAGATAAGGGTCTGTTTTGACTGTAAGAGCCCATTGTGACTCAAAGAACCCAGGTACGAGCTGGGACATGGGAACATTTGCCATGGAAATCGTGCAACAAATATTATGAAAAATATGATAAAGTGTCTTTCTTTGACAAGTGTTGCACCTTAGTACATAAGATTATATCACTGCAGGGGGCGTGGCCAAGATGGCGATCGGAGCAGTTGTGTAAACCACAGCTCCGTCGCCCAGCCCGCACAATTATCCTGCCATCGCGCTCCTTGCCCCCCCGGGGCAGGGTGGAGTGGCCGCTCATGGGGCCCCGTAGGGCGGCATCAACAATCGTGACCGTCAGCGCTGCGGTCCTGGAGAAGAACACAAAACGTCGCCGAGGTCCGCGCTTACCTCGTAGACCTCGGTGACCGCCTAGCCCAGCTGATCGGGGCTACGCGCTGGATGCACCGGAGCCGTCACCCGGACCCCGTCGCCAGCAATGAGGTGAGGGCTCGACGCCGCGACCCCGCCGTGTGCGTTGGAGCCGTCCGCTAGTCCACGGGGGGCTGCCTGGCGCGCACAGGGCCGGCCGTGTCCTCTCGCGCATAGCCCTGCTTCATTGAACGGCGCGCCGGAGTGCGCCTGATCGCATTGATTTCCTTTTTCCCGCTGGCACCCACTGCGGCACTGTCCTACAACTGGGATCTTCAAAATATAATATAGGCGCTGCTGATGGCCCGGGAGGCAGTTCGGGTAAAAGTTATTACCGAACACTTGTAGAAACGGAAGCCGCCATTT
Source organism: Pleurodeles waltl (assembly GCF_031143425.1). Lineage (NCBI taxonomy): Eukaryota > Metazoa > Chordata > Amphibia > Caudata > Salamandridae > Pleurodeles > Pleurodeles waltl. Next base: position 138,144,495 of record NC_090443.1, read on the forward strand.
TGAGAGCCTCAAACCTAGTTGGGATCGTGTTCTTGTGGCCCCATAATACCGCTTTTACTCAACGACATTACCCTAAACCCCACTGCACCTCCATAAAGCATTAGGAAAGCCAGTCTGAATGAAACCAATGTAGCTGGTGCAGTGGTGTTACGCCAGAGGCAGTGTAAATCGTGCACGTATTTCTGGGACGCAAACAGTGCAGATAAAAACATTAGAAGTGCCTCCTGGCGATACTTCCCGAGCTGGTGCTTTATAATACGCACAAACACAGCCCCTGCATGACCTGAAAGCGCCAAATATACGCCTCCTCAGCACCGCTATATCCGGCTGACACCGCTAACTGCAACCTCTTTAAACAGCTGGTTAAAGCTTCTAGTTGCTCCTCCCCCAGTTAATCGTCAGACGCAAGATTCGCTCGGCCGGCTTATCACACCATCAGATTTGGTGGCTTTCATCGCAGTGTCTTCCAATGCAATACTAACTCACAGACATTGCTGCATCTCTCAAATGGTGAAACCAAAGACCACCCGAGCACCTCTTACCAAAATGGACCACACTACAACACCTCCTCCGGAAAATCATCCCAATGCACAATCAACATTACAGAAGTTGGAACTAACCTTGCAATCACATACTTCATAATTTGAGAAAATCCTGCAAGCTATTCTAGACACTAAGACCACCTTGGAAGCCAAAATAGGCTCTGTAACAGAAGAACTCAATATCCTCCGCACTGACCAACATGCTCTAGCTGATAGAGTATCTGAACTCGAAAAAGACACGGCGTCCTTACCCGGCTCCATGAAAGACATGCAACTACAACTAACGCAGCTGTCAACAGAAGTTGATCTCTTAAAACGTAGAACAGAAGATGCAGAAGGCAGATCTCGCCGCAACAACATACGCCTAGTGGGATTCCCTGAACGCGCAGAGGGCTTAAGTGCGGAACTGTTTATTGAACAATGGCTCATAGATACAATCCTTAAAAACAAAATCCCTAAATTCTTCTCAGTTGAAAGAGCACACAGAATTCCAGGCAGACCTCCCACACCCGGATCGCAACCACGCCCCCTGATAATAAGACTCCTTAACTACCGCGACAGAGATCTTATCCTTCAACTATTCCGTAAATCAGGCCCAGTGTGCTATGAAAATGCTACGATAACAGCTTATCCAGACTTCACAGCAGAAGTGCAAAAAAAACGCAACTCCTTTTACCGAGTTAAAATATGCCTTCGCAAACATGATATCAAATATGCACTGATGTTCCCAGCCAGACTTCCGATACAGGATGACTCCCGCTCTCTCTTCTTCACCACCCCGGAAGATGCCTGGACCTGGCTACACGCCAAGGGCTTGGCGGACCCGTTGGATGCAAGCACTCAAGACGACAATAGATCCCTCTCCACGCCGCACAGTAAACAACGCAAGAGACAGGGAGCCAGACCCTCACCTGAGCAGGCAAAATCCGAGCGCTCTCGGCTCCTTCGAACAACATCCAATTTTGTCAATGCTCCCTCCGCCGCCCTACCTTTGCAAACGGAAACTGAACAGGAACAAGACCTAAACTCTGACTCAACTGAGTCCACATGTGGTCCGCTTCTTACACCACACACAGCGGACGACATCTGATGTATGTACGAACTGGCTCACTCACTGCCTAAAAGCCTCATCACAGCTTCTTCGTGGCTTCTATACGCAGTCCTGCAGTCAACAGTTGCCCCCCGCCCGATGCGCTTCGCCTTTTAAACCATGTGTAACCCGGGCAGGGTAAGACCGGATCTTTGCATCAACGCTATCTGGCACCCCCCAGCTCCATATGGACAATTACCTCACACTGGAACTTTCTGGTATTGTTTTCTATATGTTAATAGCTTATTTGTTTTGTGTCGCTTTAGTGTGCACCTTTCTATTAGGAGTAGGGATCTATGGTAGGCGGACCAAGCATAAAAGCAGTAGCAAACACACAAGCGACGCTAATTGCAGCAACAATAACACAGCTCGCAGCTTAACTCTTGATAGTTGGCCAATCGCAGCGACTGAGTCCCATAATAATGTTAACATAGGGTCACCAGATAATTATAATCCCAATTATGTAATGCACATAAAAAACTACTATGGCCACTCACAAGCACTCAGGTACCCTAAAGTATAAAACACTCACATGGAACGTTAAGGGTATGGCAAATCCTCGGAAGCGCCAAAGGGTTCACGCCTTTCTCACAAGACATCAAATAAACATAGCTCTGCTACAAGAGACACATCTCACCAAATCTACCCTAGACACCACACGTTCAAAATGGAAGGGACAATTATACGGCACCACTTTTTCGTCCTTTGCTCGCGGAGTAGCCATCTGGATAGCACCCAATGTCCCGTTTGTACCTTCCCGCACGCAATGTGACCCGAGCGGTAGATATGTAATATTAGAAGGCGCTTTAGACGGGACCTCATTAGCCCTGGTCGCATTATACTCCCCAAACACGAACCAGCGCGACTTCTTATCCACGTTAACCACTGGTAACCTTAGCGACCCTACATTGGAATGCATATGGGGAGGCGACTTTAATAGCGTCCCGGACACTCAAATGGATCGTTCATTCCCCCCACTCATAGCAGCCCCCGCCAATCGTGTGTCAGAATCTTTGTCGCGATGGGCATCAAACAATGGCCTGAGCGATATATGGAGGGTGCATCACCCCACTCACCGCGAGTACTCTTATTTCTCCCCAGTCCACAAACTGCATACCAGGATAGATATATTCTTTGTATCCGCCACTGTTAATCACAAAATATGCTTATCTGAATATTTAGCACGCACGATCTCAGACCACAACCTATTATGCTTGACATTGGCATGGGGACACATACATACTCGTATACCAACATGGCGGCTGCAACCAGAAGTCCTCCTAGATCCTCCTTTTCAAAAAGATATCTCCAAAAGTATAACCGATTATTTTCTATCAAATAAAAATACAACATCATCCCGTGCCATAGAATGGGATGCTCATAAAGTGGTGATAAGGGGTCACTGCCTTTCAGCCACGGTTGGGGTCAGAAAGGTACTTATTAAGGAACTACAAGACTTAGAAACAAAGCTCCGTAACGCAGAAAATGCACATGATAATAGTGAACCTGCATTAACAACACTGCACTTGCTTAGGGCCTCTCATAAGGAGACAGATAATAGATTGAGCAAACACGATTACAGACACTATGGGGGTCATTCTGACCTCGGCGGTAAAAGCTGCTTACCGCCGGTCAGAAGGCCGCCACAATACCGCCGCGGCCGCGGTCAGCCGCCACAGACATTCTGACCCACAACTGCAAAACCTCCGAAAATCCGCCCTCCACTGCAGTTCGCCACATCAGCGGCCAGCGGTAAACTGGAGAAGACCAAACCTCCACCGCCACGCCAACAGAAATACGCCCATCCCATTATGACCCGCAAATCCACGCAGCGGTCATTCAACCGCGGTATTCCATTGGCGGTACACACCGCTGCGGTCAAAATACACACACCTTTACAAACCCCTACCACATTGGACAATTTGAAAGGCACACACCTGAAACACATACACACACCACTCCCACACATCCAATACCATATAAAACACACACCCACATCACCCACAAACCCCTACCAACAAAAACCAGAGAGGAAGGAGAGAGAGAGACACATCAGAGAATAGAGAGCCAGACACACAGAGGCACACCGCAACATCACACACACCACATAGAAGCACAAAGCACCACACACCAACACACACATCATCACATACACCACCCCACACCTCATACACACCACCCCATGGCACCACAAAGGCACCCACGCTTTTCGGACCAAGAACTCCGGGTCATGGTGGAGGAGATCATAAGAGTGGAACCCCAGCTCTTCGGCTCACAGGTCCAGCACACCACCATAGCAAGGAAGGCGGAGCTCTGGCAGCGGATCGTGGACAGGGTCAACGCGGTGGGACAGCATCCCAGAAATCGAGAGGACATCCGCAAACGATGGAACGACCTACGGGGGAAGGTGCGCTCGATGGTCTCGCAACACAACATCGCAGTGCAGAAGACTGGCGGGGGATCCCCACCCACTCCACCCGAATTCACAACATGGGAGCAAGAGGTACTCAACATCCTGCATCCCGATGGCCTCGCTGGAGTACACGGAGGAATGGACTCTGGTAAGTACAAGGCCAACCACTTCACCCCCCCCAGCATGCTAACCCCCACCCTCACCCCCAACCCCCCAGCACACATCCTCCCTGAGAATGTCTCCCCAGCACAACCCACCCAACACCAACCCCTGCATTCCACCCCCAAACTATGGACACCCATCACCTAAGCATGACCACTGCACATACCTATCACCCCCCCACACAAAACACCCTCACAACACCTCCCCCAAGGGAATGCCAGCACTGGGGGACAAGGGCACCCATAAAACACAAGCTAATGCACACACAGAAACAATAACCATACCCTCTTACCCCATGCAGGACCCGAACGACAACACACCGGTCAGGAGGGACCAGAAATGTCCATGCCACCCCCGGAACAGGCCCCTAGTGATGACAGCAGCTCTGTCGACCTGGAACCTGACGACCAGCCCGGACCATCGGGGACCTCTGGGCAGTCGGTTCCCCTCACCCAGACACAGGCCACTGCAGACCCAACCCCCTCTGGGAACAACAGCACAGCTCCCACCCAGCGGGCCCATGCCTCTGTCTCTAGGACAGGTCAAGCAGCGGTGTGTCTACCACTACAGGGCCCCCAGGGTAACCCACCAACCCAACAACAACAGGGACCTGGGGGCAGTGGGAGTGGGCACACCGTCCAGGGGACAGAGGCCCAGGGAAACAGGGCAACTCGGAGGGCTGCTGTGCGACAGGGGGGGGAGGAGAGGCCCAGGGAACCCACTCTCCAAGAGGCCCTCACCACCATCATGGCAGCCTACCACCACTCACAAGAGACGATGGCGACGGTACTGGCCAGGTTCCAGGAGATCCAGGCACAGCAGGAGCAACGCTACATGGGGTTCAGCGACCAACTCAGCAACATCTCAACCGCTATGGGGAGCATAGTCCAGGCCCTGAACCGTATAGAGGACACGTTTCGGGACCATGTGGCATCACACAGGGCCCCTGTCACTAGCCAGGAACAGCCTACCACCTCCGCCGGCGCTAGTGGACAGGAGGCCCCACCACAACGACAGCCCACCAGAACCCCACCTCCTGCTGAACAACAACCGCCCCGCAAAAGGAGCCTGAGATCAAAAAAACCGACAGAGTAGGATGTCAAGTCCCCCGCCAGCATCACATACCCCCTGAAGTCCTCCCACTGTTCCACATTGCCACCCTGTCCAACCTTGAACTGCCCCTGCTCCATCCTGCCACAGGCATATGGACAATGCATCTGTGAGACTGAGAACTGGACTCCGCCATGGACATTACTCCACCCCCACCCATCACTGTTTCACTATCATGTACCAATATCTATGCACTAATAATAAATCACACATTGCACTGAAATCAATCAGGACTCAGCCTGTCTTATTTACAAATGTATGACACATTACATATCAATTACGTATAATTAACATTGTGAATTACACATACCGAAGTAACTTAGCATTAGTCCATGGGCCAACCAAGCCGAGGTCACGCAGTGGCTCATACAGCACAGAAAAGGGAAGGGAAAATCAAACATCATGTTTATAGGTCTGGGGGGAAATCGACAAAGTTGAGATGCAGGAGGCTTTCAGGAAATGTAAAATGGCATGGGTGATTATTACCTGTGTGCTACTGGAAATACTGTTCTATTCCTCTGTCACTGTTGTCTGTGTCGTCCTCTGAGTCTTCCTCCTCTTCACTCTCCGCAGGCTCCACAGCTGCTTCAACACCACCATCTGCACCATCCTCCTGCAGGAAAGGAACCTGACGTCGCAATGCCAGATTGTGAAGCATACAGCAGGCCACGATGATGTGGCACACCTTCTTTGGTGAGTACATCAGGGATCCCCCAGTCATATGCAGGCACCTAAACCTAGCCTTCAGGAGGCCAAAGGTCCTTTCGATGATCCTCCTAGTTCGCCCATGGGCCTCATTGTACCGTTCCTCTGCCCTGGTCCGGGGATTCCTTACTGGGGTCAGTAGCCAAGGCAGGTTGGGGTAACCAGAGTCACCTATTAGCCACACACGTTGTCTCTGTAGCTGCTCCATCACAGAGGGGATGCTGCTATTTCGCATCACATACGCGTCATGCACTGACCCTGGGAACTTGGCATTTACATGGGAGATGTACTGGTCAGCCAAACAGACCACCTGGACATTCATCGAATGATAACTTTTTCTGTTTCGGTACACCTGCTCATCGTCTTTTGGGGGTACCAAAGCCACATGGGTCCCATCAATGGCACCAATGATGTTGGGGATATGTCCAAGGGCATAGAAATCACCCTTCACTGTAGGCAAGTCACCCTCCTCTGGGAAAATGATGTAGCTCCGCATGAGTTTCATCAGGGCAGACAACACTCTGCTCAAAATCTTAGAAAACATAGGCTGAGACATTCCAGATGACATGGCCACTGTGGTCTGGAATGACCCAGTTGCCAAAAAATGGAGGACTGACAAAACCTGCACCAGAGGGGGAATCCCTGTGGGTTGGCGGATGGGGGACATCAGGGCTGGCTCCAGCTGGGCACACAGTTCATGGATAGTGGCACGGTCAAGTCTGTATCGAAGTATTATATGGCGTTCTTCCATTGTCGACAGGTCCACCAGCGGTTGGTACACGCGAGGATTCCTCCTTCTCATCGCAAGTCCCAGCGGACGGTGCCTAGGAAGGACAACATGGAGCACAGAGTCAGGCAAACCACAGGTACGTACAGACAGCTTGCACAGTTAAAGAATGGCAATGGGTTGAAAGGCGTGTATGTGTGGCAATGCAAGGCCTAGGCCTGTGTGTCGCAGTCAAAATTAAGCCATGTAGGCCCTTGAAATGGCGGCTGCCTGACCTGTGAAGTGGGACAATGGGATGTGAGGTCAATGCGCTGGCGGGGCACACCGTGGCAGTCGAAGACCGCGGCGCAAAGCCGCATTGGTTAACATTGAAGCCTATGGGTTTCAGGAGCCAATGACGATGTGCGCCGGCGGTCGCGGTACGCACCGCCGCGGGCGTGACCGCCATTTTCTATCTGATTAATCACTCGAGACCTGATCATCCACAGGAGAGGACCTATACTGCAAGTGCTGCTGTGACCTCGGTCTGGAAGATACAATGGCTGCTGCGACTGGGGAAAGGGCCCCTGCCTTCACGTCTGAAGAGTTGGAGAAGCTCGTGGATGGGGTCCTCCCCCAATATGCGCTACTCTACGGTCCTCCAGACCAACAAGTGAGTACACCGGGTGCACATGGAATGGGCTATGCCTATGTGGATTGGGGTGGCTGTAAGTTGGTGGGGTGGGGGGCGAATGAGGAGTGCAACGCCCGACAGATGAGAGCATGTGCCATATGGCAAAGTTGGTGGGGGGGGCCAATTACATCTAACATGCAGGTCATTGATGATTTCCTCCTTTCCACCCTGTACATGTCAAATAGGTCAGCGCCCATCAGAAGATCGAGATTTGGCGTGCCATCGCCAAGGAAGTCCGGAACTTGGGGGTCCACAACAGACGGGGCACCCACTGCCGCAAGAGGTGGGAGGACATCCGCCGCGGAACAAGGAAGACCGCAGAAACACTGCTGGGGATGGCCTCCCAACCTAGGAGGGGTGCCAGTTGCACCATGACCCCCCTGATGTCCCGGATCCTGGCGGTGGCCTACCCTGAATTGGATGGGCGCTTTAAGACATCACAGCAGACACAAGGGGGTGAGTATCAGCACATTCTCCTATCTTTCTGCGCAGTGGAGGCGTCTGGGTGGGGGAGGAGGGCTGTGGGTGACATTAGGCCAGGGCGCTTTCTGTAGTGTAGTCCTCTCCCTTAGGCATGGCCCTGTGCCCCCGGCCCCCACCTCTGTAGGGTGACAAGTACAGCCATTGAAGGTCCAGCATCTCCCATGTGCGCGTTTGACGTCTCTTGGCCTGTTGTCCTAGTCAGTAGTACTGAGTAGTGTACCCCGAATGCGCGGCTTAGTGCCATAGGCTCCTGTGTCTGTCCTCTCCGCCAACGGTGTTGACATTGCATGCACTCTACCTGGTTCTCTTTTTTCTCCCCCCACCCTTTCTCTTCATCTTCTTGTGCATGTGTGCATTAGCATCATCAGGCGGAGGAGATTTGGCATCGGAGCACGAGGGAGCTGCAGGACACAAGGCCCCGGTGGGCCCAGGAACAGACACCGAGGGCACCAGTGATCCGGAGGGCGAGGGGAGCACCACGACGGGGACCGCTGGTGAGAGCAGCGACAGCGACACGTCCTCGAATGGGAGCTCCCTAGCCGCCACCCAGCGCACCAGCCCCGCCCTCCCAGCAGCCCCTCAGTCTTCGTTCCGTGCCCGTTCGCCCAGGAAGGCGCGCGTCTCCTTCGCCCCAGGCACCTCAGCCCCTGCCCCTGTTGCCCCTGCTGCCCTCAGTGCGGAGCTCATTGACCTGGTAAGGACGCTCATTGTTGGGCAGACGACCCTTTTGAATGCCATCCAGGGTGTGCAAAGGGAGGTGCAACAGAGCAATGCGTACCTGGAGGGCATTCATTCGGGTCAGGCTGCCCATCAACGAGCGTTCACTGCTCTGGCCTCAGCACTGACGGCAGCCATTGTCCCTGTTTCCAGCCTCCCTCTTCTTACTGCCTCCAGCCTTTCTCTGTCTCCTGTTCCTCAGCCTATCCCATCCACACCATCAGACCAGCCTGCACACACCTCAACACCCAAGAGCAGCTCATCCAGACACAAGCACCACAGATCCCACAAACACTCACCCAAGCAACACACAGATGCAGACATGCCAACAGCCACTGCCACCCCTGTGTCCCCCTCCTCCTCGTCTCCCTCCACCCTCCCTGTGACGTCTACACTCACACCTGCATGCACCCCAACATCAGCCAGTGCTTCCATCACCACCTCAGCCTCCAGTACAGTCCACACTCATGCAGTCACCACCCCCACTGCCATTTACACGTCCACTGTGTCCTCTCCCACTGTGTCTGTCACCCCCTCTTCCAAGACACACAAACGCAGGCAGCCACCCACCCAACAGCCATCCACCTCACGACAGCCTACAGCACCAGCACCTTCACCCAATGACAGCACACCTGACTCTCCTACAACCACCTCCTCTTCCTCCACTTCCATCTCCACTTCTCCTACCCTTTACCTTGGCCCTAAAAAACTTTTCCTGGCTAACCTTGACCTCTTTCCCTCCGATGAGCTCCCCCCTCCATCTTCAAAGAGACCCAAGAGCACCGCAGCCACCACCAGCCCAGCTTCGGGTGTCACTGTTGTGCATGGGTTCTGGAGCCCACCCTTTGCCAGCAGTGACACATCGATCAGCAGCAAGGGCACGTCCAGCCCCCCCCCCCCGGCAAGAGGTCCCGCAAAAACAAGGGCCGCCGTGCGAGGACCGACAGGGCTGCCCCCAAGGAGCAATGTGCGGCCACTTCACCACCCACACCATCTAGGGGAGGCAAGGGCCCGAGAGCCCCATCAAAGGAGCGGAAGGGCAGCAGGAGCGCGGAGAAGGTGGACCCCACATGTCACATCCCAGCTGAGAAGGAGGACACTAAGGAGGCCAGGAGTCCGTCCCCGAAGGGTCCAGAAACGTCACGGTCCGAGGGCGACTGAGCAGGGAGTCCAGGCCAGGTCTGGCTCCCTTGACCTGCTGGATGAGCACCGCTGAACAGGGCCCGCGGGGCAGAAGAGCACCGCTGAACAGGGCCCGCCGTGGAGAAGAGCACCGCTGAACAGGGCCCGCCGTGGAGAAGAGCACCGCTGAACAGGGCCCGCGGTGCAGAAGAGCACCGCTGAACAGGGCCCGCGGTGCAGAAGAGCACCGCTGAAGAGGGCCCGCCGTGGAGAAGAGCACCGCTGAACAGGGCCCGCCGTGGAGTAGAGCACCGCTGAACAGGGCCCGCCGTGGAGAAGAGCACCGCTGAACAGGGCCCGCGGTGCAGAAGAGCACCGCTGAACAGGGCCCGCCGTGGAGAAGAGCACCGCTGAACAGGGCCCGCCGTGGAGAAGAGCACCGCTGAACAGGGCCCGCGGTGCAGAAGAGCACCGCTGAAGAGGGCCCGCCGTGGAGAAGAGCACCGCTGAACAGGGCCCGCCGTGGAGAAGAGCACCGCTGAACAGGGCCCGCAGTGCAGAAGAGCACCGCTGAAGAGGGCCCGCCGTGGAGAAGAGCACCGCTGAACAGGGCCCGCGGTGCAGAAGAGCACCGCTGAACAGGGCCCGCGGTGCAGAAGAGCACCGCTGAAGAGGGCCCGCCGTGGAGAAGAGCACCGCTGAACAGGGCCCGCCGTGGAGAAGAGCACCGCTGAACAGGGCCCGCCGTGGAGAAGAGCACTGCTGAACAGGGCCCGCGGTGCAGAAGAGCACCGCTGAACAGGGCCCCGCCGTGAAGATAGGCACCGCTGAAGAGGGCCCGCCGTCTCAAGCACCGCTCCGCTGGGCCCTTCTTCTCAAGCACTGCTCCGCTGGGCCCTTCTTCTCAAGCACCGCTCCGCTGGGCCCTTCTTCTCAAGCACCGCTCCGCTGGGCCCTTCATCTCAAGCACCGCTCCGCTGGGCCCTTCATCTCAAGCACCGCTCCGCTGGGCCCTTCTTCTCAAGCACCGCTCCGCTGGGCCCTTCATCTCAAGCACCGCTCCGCTGGGCCCTTCTTCTCAAGCACCGCTCCTCTGGGCCCCGCCGTCTCAAGCCCTGCTCCGCTGGGCCCTTCTTCTCAAGCACCGCTCCGCTGGGCCCCGCCGTCTCAAGCACCGCTCCGCTGGGCCCTTCTTCTCAAGCACCGCTCCGCTGGGCCCTTCATCTCAAGCACCGCTCCGCTGGGCCCTTCTTCTCAAGCACCGCTCCGCTGGGCCCTTCTTCTCAAGCACCGCTCGCTGGGCCCTTCTTCTAAAGGACCACTCCGCTGGGCCCTTCATCTCAAGCACCGCTCCGCTGGGCCCCTCTTCTCAAGCACCGCTCCGCTGGGCCCTTCTTCCCCTCTTCTCAAGCACCGCTCCGCTGGGCCCTTCTTCTCAAGCACCGCTCCGCTGGGCCCTTCTTCTCAAGCACCGCTCCGCTGGGCCCTTCTTCTCAAGCACCGCTCCGCTGGGCCCTTCATCTCAAGCACCGCTCCGCTGGGCCCTTCTTCTCAAGCACCGCTCCGCTGGGCCCTTCTTCTCAAGCACCGCTCCGCTGGGCCCTTCTTCTCAAGCACCGCTCCGCTGGGCCCTTCATCTCAAGCACCGCTCCGCTGGGCCCTTCTTCTCAAGCACCGCTCCGCTGGGCCCTTCTTCTCAAGCACCGCTCCGCTGGGCCCCGCCGTCTCAAGTACCGCTCCGCTGGGCCCTTCATCTCAAGCACTGCTCCGCTGGGCCCTTCATCTCAAGCACCGCTCCGCTGGGCCCTTCTTCTCAAGCACCGCTCCGCTGGGCCCTTCTTCTCAAGCACCGCTCCGCTGGGCCCTTCATCTCAAGCACCGCTCCGCTGGGCCCCGCCGTCTCAAGCACCGCTCCGCTGGGCCCTTCTTCTCAATCACCGCTCCGCTGGGCCCTTCTTCTCAAGCACCGCTCCGCTGGGCCCTTCTTCTCAAGCACCGCTCCGCTGGGCCCTTCTTCTCAAGCACCGCTCCGCTGGGCCCTTCATCTCAAGCACCGCTCCGCTGGGCCCTTCTTCTCAAGCACCGCTCCGCTGGGCCCTTCTTCTCAAGCACCGCTCCGCTGGGCCCTTCTTCTCAAGCACCGCTCCGCTGGGCCCTTCATCTCAAGCACCGCTCCGCTGGGCCCTTCTTCTCAAGCACCGCTCCGCTGGGCCCTTCTTCTCAAGCACCGCTCCGCTGGGCCCCGCCGTCTCAAGCACCGCTCCGCTGGGCCCTTCATCTCAAGCACTGCTCCGCTGGGCCCTTCATCTCAAGCACCGCTCCGCTGGGCCCTTCTTCTCAAGCACCGCTCCGCTGGGCCCTTCTTCTCAAGCACCGCTCCGCTGGGCCCTTCATCTCAAGCACCGCTCCGCTGGGCCCCGCCGTCTCAAGCACCGCTCCGCTGGGCCCTTCTTCTCAAGCACCGCTCCGCTGGGCCCTTCATCTCAAGCACCGCTCCGCTGGGCCCCGCCGACTCAAGCACCGCTCCGCTGGGCCCTTCTTCTCAAGCACCGCTCCGCTGTCTCAAGCACCGCTCCGCTGGACCCTTCTTCTCAAGCACCGCTCCGCTGGGCCCCGCCGTCTCAAGCACTGCTCCGCTGGGCCCTTCTTCTCAAGCACCGCTCCGCTGGGCCCTTCTTCTCAAGCACCGCTCCGCTGGGCCCTTCTTCTCAAGCACCGCTCTGCTGGGCCCTTCATCTCAAGCACCGCTCCACTGGGCCCCGCCGTCTCAAGCACCGCTCTGCTGGGCCCTTCTTCTCAAGCACCGCTCCGCTGGGCCCTTCATCTCAAGCACCGCTCCTCTGGGCCCTTCTTCTCAAGCACCGCTCCGCTGGGCCCTTCTTCTCAAGCACCGCTCCGCTGGGCCCCGCCGTCTCAAGCACCGCTCCGCTGGGCCCTTCTTCTCAAGCACCGCTCCGCTGGGCACCGCCGTCTCAATCACTGTTTATGGTTCACTGTGCCCACCATGCCTCCTCCTTGACCAGTGGAGACTGTCATCCACCTGATGGACTGTGGCTTTGCACTCCCCAGGATGGTCCAGTGGGCAGCCCACCCACTGTAGAGACATTGAGAGACTGTGGCTTTGCACTCCCCAGGATGGTACAGTGGGCAGCCCACCCACTGTAGAGACATTGAGAGACTGTGGCTTTGCACTCCCCAGGATGGTCCAGTGGGCAGCCCACCCACTGTAGAGACATTGAGAGACTGTGGCTTTGCACTCCCCAGGATGGTACAGTGGGCAGCCCACCCACTGTAGAGACATTGAGAGACTGTGGCTTTGCACTCCCCAGGATGGTCCAGTGGGCAGCCCACCCACTGTAGAGACATTGAGAGACTGTGGCTTTGCACTCCCCAGGATGGTACAGTGGGCAGCCCACCCACTGTAGAGACATTGAGAGACTGTGGCTTTGCACTCCCCAGGATGGTACAGTGGGCATGGTGGCTCCTCGTGGATCTGGCGTCGTGGACTCATGTGGCTGTGGTGCCCCCCCTTCCCTTCCCCCTGAGGTGCCTGTAGTTTTTACATCTGATGGCCCTGCAGTGTTCTCTCCAAAGGACTCCCCAGGATGGTCCAGTGGGCAGCCCACCCACTGTAGAGACATTGAGAGACTGTGGCTTTGCACTCCCCAGGATGGTCCAGTGGGCAGCCCACCCACTGTAGAGACATTGAGAGACTGTGGCTTTGCACTCCCCAGGATGGTACAGTGGGCAGCCCACCCACTGTAGAGACATTGAGAGACTGTGGCTTTGCACTCCCCAGGATGGTCCAGTGGGCAGCCCACCCACTGTAGAGACATTGAGAGACTGTGGCTTTGCAATCCCCAGGATGGTCCAGTGGGTTTGCACTCCACAGGATGGTACAGTGGGCAGCCCACCCACTGTAGAGACATTGAGAGACTGTGGCTTTGCACTCCCCAGGATGGTACAGTGGGCATGGTGGCTCCTCGTGGATCTGGCGTCGTGGACTCATGTGGCTGTGGTGCCCCCCCCTTCCCTTCCCCCTGAGGTGCCTGTAGTTTTTACATCTGATGCCCCTGCAGTGTTCTCTCCAAAGGACTCAGGTCTCCTGTGTGGGCTTTGCCCTTGTTTCTCAAAACTTTGGCCCACGGACATGATGAATTCGTAGGATGTGCAGGACTTGTTACTTCAGTTATACACTGATGTGTATGTCATTTGTTTTCTTGTGAATATCTTTCATGGTTGTACAATATTTTTCAGGACCTTTTTGGTACATAAATATTTATTCCAAATTTGATTATGTCCTAGCATTTTTCTGGGGTGTTTGGGTGGTGTCACTGTGACTTGTTGCTCTGCATTGGTGTGTACATAGTTGGGGGGGGGTCGCATATGTGTGTGCCCGTAACCTTTCGTCCTCCCCCCTCCCGTGTGTCGTAGGTGCAGTACTCACCGTTGTCGTCTGCACCGGACTTCGTACTCGTGGTAGATGAGAAGGTAGACGAGAGCAGGTAGGATGTTTAATTCGGGTTCCATGCTGTCCTCCTTCCTCCAGGAGTGCGTAGTGGTGAGCGTTTTCCCGTTCGTAGTCTGTTTCCGCCGTGTTTTTATCGGCGGTGCTCCCGCCCCGGAAAAGGTGGCGGATTGGTGAGTTGTGATAGGGTGGGCGGTACATTGTCTGCCGCCTGGCTGTTGGCGGTGACCGCCACGCTGTTTGTTTGTACCGCCGTGGCGGGTGGAGTGTTAAAGTGGCTGTCTGTGTTGGCGGTTCCCGCCAGGGTCAGAATTCCATATTTTTTACCGCCAGCCTGTTGGCGGGTTGGCCGCCGCTTTAACACCGACCGCCAGGGTTAGAATCACCCCCTATATGACCAGACAACACCCTGAAGGCGACAGATCTGGCAGACTATTAGCTTGGCTCACCACAATCAACACCCATTGGCGCAATACGCTTAAACTCTGATACGATTGTTAATACCCAGGCAGGCATAAATGATGCCTTCTCCACATATTATCGGACCCTCTATACGTCCCCTCCACAACCTCCAGAACAACATATTATCAACACTCTAAGTCTGGTCCCCAAGAGTCAACTTATCCTTGATAATACTGTTGCACTAGACGGTCCCATCACTATTGAAGAGCTGCGTCTTGCATTATCACAAATGGCACGTAATAAAACACCCGGCTCTGACGGCCTGCCGATAGAATATTACAATTCTCACGCTGCCCATTTATTACACCCACTCACAGAAGTATTCAACGAAGCACACAATAAACTACAATTGCCGGACTCAATGCGCGAAGCACTGATAGTCGTCCTCCCAAAAATGGGCCGCGACCCTTTAGATGTCAAATCATATAGACCGCTCTCCTTGCTGAATACAGACTGTAAATTATTAGGAAAAATACTCGCAAACCGTCTTCTCCCCTACTTACCGGCTTTAATACACCATGATCAATCAGGCTTCATTCCTGGCAGAAGTACTTTCCTGAATATTAGGAGACTCTTACACATAATACACAGTAATACAAACTCGGAAGCAGTGGCCCTATCTCTAGACATAGAAAAGGCATTCGACACACTCAGCTGGAACTATCTTCTACACACACTCAAAGCATTCGGCTTTGGTGCCGGCTTCACTAACTGGATCAAAACGCTTTATTCTAGGCCCACTGCTCGGGTTAAAAATGGACGAATTATTTCTGAAGCATTTCCTATAGGCAGAGGCACCAGACAAGGCTGTCCACTATCTCCATTGCTGTTCGCTATTGCTATGGAGCCACTAGCGATTAAACTTAGGAGTTACGCACACATATGGGGTATCCCGGAAGCTAACACCCACCACATTATATCTATGTATGCGGATGATGCCTTAATATATCTGCGCGACCACTCGGCTTATATGGCTGAGGTCCTGCAGCTACTGGACTCCTTCGCTGTCGCCTCTGGTCTACACGTCAACTGGTCCAAATCAAGTGTATTCCCGATTTCCCCGTCCCCGGTAGCGCACCATATGTTACTGCCGCAATACAAACTACCCTGGTCACACATAACTTTTAAATACCTGGGGGTGCAGATTTATCACTCCATCACGGATCTAAAAGAAGGAAACATAGACAGGGTCCTTGGATCCGTCCGTGGCTCAATACCCTTCTGGAGCTCACTTCCCCTATCTCCAATGGGCCGAGTGGCAATAGCCAAAATGCTCATCCTTCCAAGGTTTCTATATTACTTTACAGCACTTCCGTTGTGCTTACCACGTTCCTTTTTTCATAAGCTGCAATCAGTACTAACGGATTTGCTCTGGGGTAAAGATAGACGCAGAGTGGCGCTGTCAATAACACAACATCCGCTGGAGATGGGCGGATTAGGAATGCCTAACTTCGAAAGATATTATGCAGCAGCCCAATTATCATGGCTGTCTACATGGCTATGCGATATTCCGTCAGCTGAAAGCAGGATGTTACAGTCACATATAGCACCACAGAAGTTGTTACTCTCGATACTAACTAGCACCCCCCACACATCTCCTAGACTAATATTACTAGAGGTAGTCTGATTTTGCTGGCGAAGATATGTCCAAACCAAGTCCACATCTTCCCTCTACTCGCCTCTGTTTCCACTACTTCAACTGGCGGGCATTCAAGCCCTGTCAATGCACCATGATACACGTGAAATGAACACGCTACAACTGGGCGACTTATATTCTAGCTCCGTGATGCGCACCTTTGCCAAACTGGTGTCAGCAGGCATTATGCAGAAAGGGGCCTTCCTAATATTTAATGCCATAAAGCTACTGCTCAATAATATCTGGGGCACAGGAGACTCGGAACCTCCCGAGTCCTCGCTGCTCACCACTATACTAACCATTGGCAGCTCAAAGAGCATTATTACCATATTATATAAAGCATTGCTCGGAGCAATATGTACAACACTGCCACACGCAAAAGCTCGGTGGGATGCTGTCCTTCCTACCCCACTACCACAGAAGACTTGGATTACTGCCCTTGCAACAATCAAATCAATATCTCGCAATCCTCGTCTGCGATACACTCAATTTAATTACCTCCACCAATCATATCTATCGCCAGCCCGCATTCAAAAAATCTACCCCAATACAACATCAACTTGCCCTAGATGCGCTACACCAGCAGCTGACTTCCTCCATATGGTCTGGAGTTGCCATTCAATAAACTCGGCCTGGCAACATGTGACGGAGGTCACAGCAGAGATCTCCTCTCACACACTAGTGCCCACTCCTGACTCTTGCTTACTTGGCATAAGACGTCGCCCTAAACCAGACAAACATACGCATAGATTCATTGACCTGGCATTTGTAGTGTATAAACGCTTGATAGCAATACATTGGAAAGCTCCACATGCCCCCTCTCACGCGACATGGCTACGTGACTTACATAGCCACTCTCAAGCTGAAGCCCAGACACTCCATCTGCTACAACACAGAGGCCTTATCCTAGATGGCCCGGAGGTCTGGGATACATTTGTGGTGGCAATAGAGGCCAGGGACGACATGTATCCCCCATAAACGGGTCTCAACTCACGAACATTACAGCCTGTGCTGATACTGCTAATACCCTAGCCGCACGGCACTCACTCTGATTGTCTTTACATACACTCATTGCTAATATCCCTCTTCCTCCTCAAAAGACATTTCTTAGCTGCGCCCAACTACTCCCCACACGTTCATACAAGCATGAAACATACAACCGTAACAGGTAAAATGCTCCTGCCCCTGAACCTGTCAACTCCACAGACACCCTCTACAGCCTGGAAGTGTTTTCTATATTAGTCACGGATATCGTCAATGATTGGCAAGTCTTATTAAGCTGTAATTGTTTATCACAATAGCTTGCATGCTAAATGTCGTCGCACTCTCCTTCTATCATGCCCTTAACTCCTACGCATTATTAGGTTTAGTTGTAAAAGTTTCCCCCTCCAGCTACCCTTGTTTTCCCCTTCCAATCTCCCTTTCTCCTCCTTTCTTCTTACACCTTTTGGTGTGGCAATGCTGTGTAAAATTATACAAGTATGCAAATATATCGCAAAAGAATGTACAGCTGGTATTGTTGTGTGGAGTATGTGTTCAATAAACAGATTTAAAAAAAAAAGATTACATCACTGCATAAGGAGTCGTTTATTAATACAGATTGTTTTTAAACATGAATTTAGAAACATTCATATCCACCCCTAACAACAATACCATTAATGAACTTAGAGGCAAATCAGTTTCATGTGCACCCTATCGGTGGACTGTATTCTTTTTCTTTTTTACAATGAGCAACATTATAGTCCATTAAGCCAAACACAAGAGACTTTGGTAGAGCACACATCCTCACGTATTAGAAGGTTTCCTCAAATGCAGCAATGAAAAAATAGGAGGCATGATAAAGTTAAATAATTGGCTAAAATCACACAATTTGGTCAAGTGGCCTAGGCAGAAGTGAGTCCAGGTTTTCTGGTTTCATATTATGCAATTCAGACTGGTGTCCTTTCTCACTCCTGTTTATATCAAAGTTTAATAGTTTGGGGCTCATTACAAGGCTGTCAGTCACAAAACTTCCGGGGTTGTGGTGGACCGACCCTCACATTACAAGTTTGGTGGTCAGACCTCCATCTGACCCCGTCTCTGCCAGGATCCTAGATCCTGACGGAGTGAGGGCAGTCTTGGTTGCAATCAGCCAAGGCTGCCCTGCTGATTACAATCTTGTTCTCCGCCAAAGTTTTTTGGCGGTTTCACCACCATGAAAAGGCTGGTAGAGAACAAGTGCAGGGGCCACAGGGGGACCCTGCACTGTCTGCACTGCACTGCCCATGCCCCCTGTCCAGCACCCTCGGAATGCACAATGTTTGCTTTGCAGACAGTGTGCATTCTGAGGGTGCTGGACGGCTCCCTCTGTGCTACGAGATAGCACTCGACTTCTTTTAAGGAATCTGAGTGCTATCTTGCAGCACTTTTCCACTCTATTTCAAGGTTTTCACCAGTCAGCCAGGTCAGGCCAGGAGAAACCTTGTAATAGGGTGGGGGAGAACGCCACCGCCATGACGGTGGTGTCCTCCCTGCGAGTTTGGCGGTCCTGTGTTGGGACCGCCAAACTTGCACTGAGCCCCTTTGTCTTTTATTTTTGGTACGTGAGGCTCGAGCATGGGTAGCAGGCGGAAGCCACAAGAAAACTCTGCTCATTTTGGGCTTAATAGGACCTCAAGCCGATTGGTGTGTGTTCTATTAGTGTGAGGGGAACCATGTACATCTGCCAGGTGCTGTACATATTTTTATGTGAAAATTTTGCTATGCTTAAGAGTCAATCATTTTTTCGTAATACCAAAGTATGCGTAAAAGCAAAAAACTACACAAAAAATAATGATTCATCCAATACAATATATAAACATTTTTTTGAAAAAAATGAAACAATCTACTTGTTAACAAATTTACTAACACATGCTTTTCCTCGAATCTGCAGCTAATTTTAAAAAGGAGTTAACTATGTGGCAAACCACCTCTTTTCCAAGCAGTTGCAAGTACAGAAGAGCCGCCCTTAACTCAACTAAATTGCATTTCTTTAATAATGGTATTAAAAACTGCTTAATGAAAATGACATTAAATGTGAAATAGAAGAGTAAGTGAAGTAGGGGTTGCTCAGAGGAACCATCACAAGGGCAAGTGCCCAGGGGTTCAGTATTGCTAAAGCCAGCAGGAAAGCTTAGTAAATGATTATTTGTTCTCACCGTGATACGGTATAAAAGCGATCTTTCCCACATCCCCATCACCTATGATAAGTAGGGCTTCTGCCATCTGTTTATTTTAAACTAAGATAATTCCACATATTAGTTTTATATCATTCTGTATGCTCCCTTTTTCACACCTGTTTCCCATTAAACAAAGAACTTTCACTGATTTTTTATTGTCTTTACGAATACGTGAGGACATCCAAGGTCTTTTAAAGAGTCAACATCACCATTACATGGAATTGATGACCCCTTATCTAGTAATAAGTTATCCTTGATGATGGCTCTATTTCGGGTTACCTCAGGGTTGGTCCAAATTGAGAGCCATAATAAAACTGGAGCCAGTTTAATAAGGTACTCCAAATAAAGGAGGTCTAGCTCTCCTCGGCAAATGTAGTGTGGGCATCTACAAAGATGATTTTCTTTCACTTGAAAGGGATAGCTTTTCAAGTATCCCCAAACTCGGGCACTAGGCTAGCTGGTAGAATAGACTTAGGCGGTCATTCTGACCTCGGCAGTAAAAGGCTCTTACCGCCGGTCAGAAGACCGCCATTCTACCGACGCGGCCGCGGTAAACCGCCACGGTCATTCTGACCCACAACTGCCAAGCCACCAAAAACCTGACATCCACGGAAGGCCGCCTCATCAGCGGTCAGCGATAAACTGGAGATGACCAAACCTCCACCGTCACGCCAACACAAACACGCCCATGCCATTACGACCCACGAATCCATGCGGCGGTCTTTTAACCGCGGTATTCCATTGGCGGTACACACCGCCGCGGTCAAAATACACACCCAGCTCCAAAACACAGCCACATTGGACAATTTGAAATACACACACCTGATACACATACAAACACCACTCCCACACATCCAATCAACTATAAAACACACACCCACATCACCCACAAACCCCCACTACTAGAAATTCGGAGAGAAGGCGAGAGAGAGAGAGAGAGCACAGCTATCGAAAACCCCAACACACACAGGAACACAACATCATCACCCACACTACATCCACGCACAAAACACCACACACCACCACACACACCACACTCATCACCACAAACACCACCCCACATTCCCCATGGCACCCCAAAGACACCCCAGGTTCTCAGACCAAGAACTCAGGGTCATGGTGGAGGAAATAATTAGGGTAGAGCCCCAGCTATTCGGCACACAGGTGCAGCACACCACAATAGCCAGGAAGGCGGAGCTATGGCAAAGGATCGTCGACAGGGTCAACGCTGTGGGACAGCATCCCAGAAACCGGGAAGACATCCGAAAGCGCTGGAACGACCTACGGGGGAAGGTGCGGTCGATGGTGTCAAGACACAACATCGCTGTGCAGAAGACTGGCGGCGGACCCCCACCCACTCCACCCGAATTCATAGCATGGGAGCAAGAGGTCTTGAACATCCTGCATCCTGAGGGCCTCGCTGGAGTAGGCGGAGGAATGGACTCTGGTAAGTCTAATCTCAACTACTTCACCTCCCCCAACCACCAGCATGCCAACACACACCCCCACCCTCACCCCCAACCCCCCAGCACACATCCTCCCTGCCAATGTCTCACCAGCACAACCCACCCAACACAACACCAATCCCTGAATGCCAACACAAACCATGGACACCCATCACCTAAGCATGACCACTGCACATACCCATCCCCCCCCACAAACCACCCTCACAACTCCTCCCACAAGGGAATGCCAGCACTGGGGGACAAGGGCACCCACAAATCGCACGCCATGGCACACACAGAAGCAATAACCATACTCTTTTACCCCTGCCGGGTCCGAACGCCAACACACCGGCCAGGAGGGTCCAGATTTGTCCATCCCGCCCCCAGAACAGGCCCCCAGTGATGACAGTGATGATTAAATGTTTACATTTTTACAGCAGCTCTGTCGACCTAGAACCTGATGACCAGCCCGGACCATCGGGGACCTCTGGACAGTCGGTTCCCCACACACAGACACAGGCCACAGCAGACCCAACCCCCTCTGGGAATACCAGCACAGCTCCCACCCAGCGGGCCCATGCCTCTGTCTCCAGGACGCGTCAATCAGCGGTGTGTCCGCCACTACAGGGCACCCAGGCTGACCCACCACCCCAACAACAACAGGGACCTGGGGGCAGTGGTAGTGGGCACACCGTTCAGGGGACAGAGGCCCGGGGAAACAGGGGAACTGGGAGGGCTGCAGTGCGAGAGGGGGTGGACCGGCCCAGGGAACCCACTCTCCAAGAGGCCCTCACCACCATCATGGGAGCATACCACCACTCCCAGGAGACGATGGCGACGGTACTGGCCAGGTTCCAGGAGATCCAGGCACAGCAGGAGGAACGGTACATGGGGTTCAGAGACGAACTCAGGAACATACGTTCCGCAATGGGGACCATCGTCCTGGCCCTCAACCAGATAGTCACCACATTGCGGGACCATGTGGCACCCCAAAGGGCCCCTGTCACTAGCCCGGACCATGAACAGCCTACCACCTCCGCCGGCGCTAGTGGACAGGAGGCCCCCACACAACGACAGGCCACCAGAACCCCACCTCCTGCTGAAGATCAACCACCCCGCAAGCGGAACCTGAGATCACACAAGAAGACAGAGTAGGATGCCAAGACCCCCGCCAGCATAAGATACCCCCTGATGTCATCCCACTGTCCCACATTGTCACCCTGTCCAACCTTGAACTGCCCCTGCTCCATCCTTCCACAGGCATATGGACAATGCACCTGTGCGACTGAGAACTGGACTCTGCCATGGACATTACTCCACCCCCACCCATCACCGTTTTACTATCATGGACCCATATGCAGCACTTAAAATAAATCACCAATTGCACTTCAAAAATCAGGAGTCTGCTTGTATTCTTTACAAATGTATTACACATAACGGTGCAATAATGTTCAGTCACATTGTGATGACAACATACCAATGTCTATAAGCATTAGTCCATGGGCAAACAAAGCAGCAGTCACGCTGTGGGTCATACAGCTCTGAAAAGGGAAGGGAAAGTCAAAAATCAGTTAAAAGGAACTGGGGGGAAACACAGAAAGTAGAGATGCAGGAGGGCAGAAGTAAATGTAAAATGGCGTGGGTGATTCTTACCTGTGTGCTACTGAAAATACTGTTGTATAACTGTGTCCCTGTTGTCCGTGTCGTCCCCGTCGTCTTCCTCCTCTTCACTCTCCACAGGCTCCACAGCTGCTACAACACCACCATCTGGACCATCCTCCTGCAGGAAAGGCACCTGGCGTCGCAATGCAAGATTGTGAAGCATACAGCAGGCCACAATGATATGACACACCTTCTTTGGTGAGTACATTAGGGATCCACCTGTCATATGCAGGCACCTAAACCTGGCCTTCAGGACCCCGAAGGTCCGTTCTATAATCCTCCTAGTTCACCCATGTGCCTCATTGTAGCGTTCCTCTGCCCTGGTCCGGGGATTCCTCACTGGGGTCAATAGCCAAGGCAGATTGGGGTAACCAGAGTCACCTATTAGCCACACACGGTGTCTCTGTAGCTGTTCCATCACATAAGGGATGCTGCTATTTCGCATGACATATGCGTCATGCACTGACCCAGGGAACTTGGCATTTAGATGGGAGATGTACTGGTCAGCCAAACAGACAACCTGGACATTCATCGAATGGTAATTTTTTCTATTTCTGTACACCTGCTCATTGTCTTTTGGGGGTACTAAAGCCACATGGGTCCCATCAATGGCACCAATGATGATGGGGATATGTCCAAGGGCATAGAAATCACCCTTCACAGTGGCCAAATCACCCTCCTCAGGGAAAACAATGTATCTCTGCATGTATTTCATCAGGGCAGACAACACTCTGGACAAAACCTTAGAAAACATAGGCTGAGACATCCCTGATGACATGGCCACTGTTGTCTGAAAAGACCCACTTGCCAAAAAATGGAGTACTGACAGAACCTGCACCAGAGGGGGAATCCCTGTGGGTTGGCGGATGGGGGACATCAGGTCAGGCTCCAGCTGGGCACACAGTTCATGTATAGTGGCTCGGTCAAGTCGGTATCGAAGTATAATATGTCGTTCTTCCATTGTCGACAGGTCCACCAGCGGTCAGTGCACGGGAGGATTCATCCTTCTCCTCGCAAGTCCCAGCGGACGGTGCCTAGGAAGGACAACATGGAGCACAGAGTCAAGCAACCCACAGGTACGTTCACCCAGCTTGCACAGTACACAAATCGCTATGCATTGAAAGGCTTGTATGAGTGGCAATGCAAGGCCTAGGCCTGTGTGACGCAGTAGCAATTAAGCCATGTGGGCCCTTGTAATGGTGGCTGCCTGACCTGAGAACTGTAACAGTGGGATATGAGGTCAACGCGCTGGCGTGGCACACCGTGGCGGTAGGCGGTCGAAGACCGCAGTGCGAAGGCGCATTGGTTAACATTGAACCCTATGGGTCTCAGGAGCCAATGACGATGTGCGCCGGCGGTCGCAGTACGCACCGCGGCGGTACGCACCGCCGCGGGTGTGACCGCCATTTTCTATCTGCTTAACCACTCGAGACCTGACCATCCACAGGAGAGGACCTATACTGCAAGTGCTGCTGTGACCTCGGTCTGGAAGAGACAATGGCTGCTGCGACTGGGGAAAGGGCCCCTGCCTTCACTTCAGAAGAGTTGGAGAAACTTGTGGATGGGGTCCTTCCCCATTATGCGCTACTCTACGGTCCTCCAGACCAACAGGTAAGTACACTGGGTGGACGTTGAATGGGCTAGGCCTGGGTTGTGTATGGTGGATGTAAGATGGTGGGGTGGGGAGCGAATGAGGAGTGCAAGGCACGACAGATGAGAGCATGTGCCACATGGCAGGGTTGGGGAGGGGGGGCAATCACATCTAACATGCAGAAAAATGTTGAAAATTCCTTTCCCACCCTGTACATGTCAAATAGGTCAGCGCCCATCAGAAAGTCGACATTTGGCGTGCCATCGCCAAGGAAGTCCGGGCCCTGGGGGTCCACAACAGACGGGGCACCCACTGCCGAAAGAGGTGGGAGGACATCCGCCGTGGGATCAGGAAGACCGCCGAGTCAATGCTGGGGATGGCCTCCCAACGTAGGAGGGGTGCCAGTCGTACCTTGACCCCCCTGATGTCCCGGATCCTGGCGGTGGCCTACCCCGATTTGGATGGGCGCGTGAAGACATCACAGCAGACACAAGGGGGTGAGTACCAGCACATTCTGCTATCTTTACGCGCAGTGGAGGTGCCTGGGTGGGGGAGGAGGGCTGTGGGTGACATTAGGCCAGGGCGCTTTCTGTAGTGTAGTCCCCTCCTTTAGGCATGGCCCTGTGCCCCCGCCCCCCACCTCTGTAGGGTGCCAAGTACAGCAATCCATGGTCCAGCATCACCCATGTGTGCATTTGTTGTCCATAGACCTGTAGGCCTAGTCACAAGTACTGAGTAGTGTACCCCGATTGCGCGGCGTAGTGCTGGAGGCTCCTGTGTCTGTCCTCTCCGACAACGGTGTTGACAATGCATGCACTCAACCTGTCTTTATTTCTCCCCCCACCCTTTTTCTTCATCTTTTTGTGCATGTGTGCATTAGCATCATCAGGCGGAGGAGAACTGGCATCGGAGCACGAGGGAGCTGCAACTCACAAGGCCCCGGTGGGCCATGCTACAGACACCGAGGTCACCAGTGATACGGAGGGCGAGGGGAGCTCCACAACGGGGACCCGTGGTGACACCAGCGACACTGACACGTCCTCGGAAGGGAGCTCCCTAGCGGTGGCGGCAACATCCGTGCCCCCCGCCTCAACAGGTACAGCCGCCACCCAGCGCACCAGCCCCGCCCTCCCAGCAGCCCCTCAGCCTTCGCTCCGTGCCCGCTCGCCCAGGAAGGCGGGCATCTCCTTCGCCCCAGGCACCTCAGGCCCTGCCCCAGTTACCCCTGCTGCCCTCAGTGAGGAGGTCATTGACCTCCTCAGGACGCTCATTGTTGGGCAGTCTACCCTTTTGAATGCCATCCAGGGGGTAGAGAGGGAGGTGCATCAGAGCTATGCATACCTGGAGGGCATTCATTCGGGTCAGGCTGCCCATCAACGATCGTTCAATGCTCTGGCCTCAGCACTGACGGCAGCCATTGTCCCTGTTTCCAGCCTCCCTCTTCTAACTGCCTCCACCGTCTCCCAGTCTCCTGTTCCTCAGCCTATCCCATCCACACCATCAGACCAGCCTGCACACACCTCAACACCCAAGAGCAGCTCATCCAGACATAAGCACCACAGATCCCACAAACACTCACCCAAGCAACACACAGATGCAGACATGCCAACAGCCACTGCCACCCCTGTGTCCCCCTCCTCCTCGTCTCCCTCCACCCTCCCTGTGACGTCTACACTCACAC
Source organism: Pleurodeles waltl (assembly GCF_031143425.1). Classification (NCBI taxonomy): domain Eukaryota; kingdom Metazoa; phylum Chordata; class Amphibia; order Caudata; family Salamandridae; genus Pleurodeles; species Pleurodeles waltl. The sequence continues at coordinate 138,170,381 of NC_090443.1, forward strand.
CTGCATGCACACCACCATCAGCCAGTACTTCCATCACCACCACACCCTCCAGTACAGTCCGCACACGTGCAGTCACCACCCCCACTGCCATTTACACGTCCCCTGTGTCCTCTCCCAGTGTGTCTGTCACCCCCTCTTCCAAAACACACAAACGCAGGCAGCCACCCACCCAACAGCCATCCACCTCACCACAGCCTCCGTCACAAGCACCTGCACCCAAAGACAGCACACTTGACTCTCCTACAACCACATCCTCTTCCTCCACTCCCATACCCACTACACCTACCCGTCCCTGTCCTTCCCAAGTGCAGTTCCTTTCCAACCTTGAGCTCGTTCCAGTCACTGACCCACCCCCTCCATCTGGTAAGAGTCCTAAGAGCACCTCAGCCACCACCAGCCCTGCATCAAGTCTGACCATTGTGCACGGGTTTTGGAGTCCACCCTTTCCCAGCACAGATACATCGGCCAGCAGCAAGGGAACAGCCAGACCCCCCCCCTGGAAAGAGAACTCGTAAAAACAAGGCCCGCCGTGAGAAGGCTGACACGGCTGCCCCCAAGGAGCGAAGTCGTGGCCCGTCACCTGCCACAACATCAAGGGCAGGCAAGGGCCAGAGAGCCTCATCGAAGGAGGGCAAGGGCAGCAGGGCGGAGAAGTCAGCCAGCAGGGGAGCGGACCAGGAGGGCCCCACAACCCCCATCCCGGGTGTGACGGAGGACACCCACGGGCCCAGGACTCCGTCACAGGAGGGACCAGCAACTGCACGGTCGGAGGGCAAATAAGCAGGGAGTCCTGGCCAGGTCTGGCTCCCTTGATAGACAAGAAAGGCACCGCTGAACAGGGCCCCGCCGTGAAGAAAGGCACCGCTGAACAGGGCCCCGCCGTGAAGAAAGGCACCGCTGAACAGGCCCCTGCCGTGAAGAAAGGCACCGCTGAACAGGTCCCCGCCGTGAAGAAAGGCACCGCTGAACAGGGCCCCGCCGTGAAGACAGGCACCGCTGAACAGGGCCCCGCCGTGAAGACAGGCACCGCTGAACAGGGCCCGCCGTGAAGAAAGGCACCGCTGAACAGGGCCCCGCCGTGAAGACAGGCACCGCTGAACAGGGCCCCGCCGTGAAGACAGGCACCGCTGAACAGGGCCCCGCCGTGAAGACAGGCACCGCTGAACAGGGCCCCGCCGTGAAGAAAGGCACCGCTGAACAGGGCCCCGCCGTGAAGAAAGACACAGCTGAACAGGGCCCCGAAGTGAAGAAAGGCACCGCTGATCAGGGCCCCGCCGTCTCAAGCACCGCTCCGCTGGGCCCCGCCATCTCAAGCACCGCTCCGCTGGGCCCTTCCTGTCAAGCACCGCTTCGCTGGGCCCTTCATCTCAAGCACCGCTCCGCTGGGCCCTTCATCTCAAGCACCGCTCCTCTGGGCCCTTCCTGTCAAGCAACGCTCCGCTGGGCCCTTCATCTCAAGCACCGCTCCGCTGGGCCCTTCCTGTCAAGCACCGCTCCGCTGGGCCCTTCATCTCAAGCACCGCTCCGCTGGGCCCTTCCTGTCAAGCACCGCTTCGCTGGGCCCTTCATCTCAAGCACCGCTCTGCTGGGCCCTTCATCTCAAGCACCGCTCCGCTGGGCCCTTCCTGTCAAGCAACGCTCCGCTGGGCCCTTCATCTCAAGCACCGCTCCGCTGGGCCCTTCCTGTCAAGCACCGCTCCGCTGGGCCCTTCATCTCAAGCACCGCTCCGCTGGGCCCTTCCTGTCAAGCACCGCTTTGCTGGGCCCTTCATCTCAAGCACCGCTCTGCTGGGCCCTTCATCTCAAGCACCGCTCCGCTGGGCCCTTCCTGTCAAGCAACGCTCCGCTGGGCCCTTCATCTCAAGCACCGCTCCGCTGGGCCCTTCCTGTCAAGCACCGCTCCGCTGGGCCCTGCATCTCAAGCACCGCTCCGCTGGGCCCTTCCTGTCAAGCACCGCTTCGCTGGGCCCTTCATCTCAAGCACCGCTCCGCTGGGCCTCGCCGTCTCAAGCACCGCTCCACTGGGCCCTTCCTGTCAAGCACCGCTTCGCTGGGCCCTTCATCCCTTAGCACCGCTCCGCTGGGCCCTTCCTGTCAAGCACCGCTCCGCTGGGCCCTTCCTGTCAAGCACCGCTCCGCTGGGCCCTTCATCTCAAGCACTGCTCCGCTGGGCCCTTCATCTCAAGCACCGCTCCGCTGGGCCCTTCCTGTCAAGCACCGCTTCGCTGGGCCCTTCATCTCAAGCACCGCTCCGCTGGGCCCTTCCTGTCAAGCACCGCTTCGCTGGGCCCTTCATCTCAAGCACCGCTCCGCTGGGCCCCGCCGTCTCAAGCATCGCTCCGCTGGGCCCTTCCTGTCAAGCACCGCTTCGCTGGGCCCTTCATCTCAAGCACCGCTCCGCTGGGCCCTTCCTGTCAAGCACTGCTCCGCTGGGCCCTTCATCTCAAGCACCGCTCCGCTGGGCCCTTCCTGTCAAGCACCGCTCCGCTGGGCCCTTCCTGTCAAGCTCCGCTGGCCCATTGACAGTGCCGGTTCTGTGTCGAGCTAGTGTTCACGCTGCACTCTGGGCACCCTGCCTCCTCCATGACCAGTGGAGTCTGTAATCCACCTGATGGACTGTGGCTTTGCACTCCCCAGGATGGCACAGTGGGCATGGTGGCCCCTTCGTGGTTCTGGCGTCGTGGACTCCTGTGGCTGAGGTGCCCCCCCTTCCCTTCCCCCTGAGGTGCCTGTAGTTTTGTCATCTGATGCCCCAGCAGTGTTCTCTCCAACGGCTTTGCCCATGTGTTTGGTAGACATTGGCCCACGGACTGTGGATATTTGACACACTGAGCAGGACTTATTGACTTTGTACATAGTTTTCGCACTGTTCATGATTTTTGCTTTGATATTTCATAACGATAATTTTCCATGACTTCAATGAACCTAATTTATACATAAATTTAATTTAAAGTTTTATTATGTCTTTGCATTTTTCAGGGGGGTTTGGGGGTGTCACTCAGTTGTTGCTCTGCATTGGTATTTTGATAGTTGGGGGGGGGGCCTATGTGTGTGCCTGTAACCTTTCGTCCTCCCCCCTCCCCTGTGTCGTAGGTGCAGTACTCACCGTTGTCTTCTGCGCCGGAGTTCGTACTCGTGGTAGATGAGCAGGTAGACAAGAGCTGGTAGGATGTTTAATTCGGGTTCCATGCTGTCCTCCGTCCTCGTGGAGTGTATAGAGGTGAGCGTTTTCCCGTTCGTAGTCTGTTTCCGCCGTGTTTTTATCGGCGGGGCTCCCGCCCCGGAAAAGGTGGCGGATTGGTGAGTTGTGATACTGTGGGCGGTACATTGTCTGCCGCCTGCCTGTTGGCGGTGACCGCCGCGCTGTTTGTCTGTCCCGCCGTGGCGGTCGGAGTGTTAAAGTGGCGGGATGTGTTGGCGGTTCCCGCCAGGGTCAGAATTCAATTTTTTTGACCGCCAGCCTGTTGGCGGGTTGGCCGCCGCTTTATCACCGACCGCCAGGGTTGGAATGACCCCCTTAGTCTTATATATGGTTAGAAGGGAAATCAGGGCTTTCATCCAGTAGGCCTTTCTCTTGTTTTTCCTGTATTTGCCTTGTTGTAGTTCTGGCTGTGTGAGTCAAGCTTGCAGTCATAGACCCCAGTGCTGTTCTTTACACTTGTTCCAAATCAGTAATTCTGCTCATTCATTGTATCTAAGCGAGGAGTTAAATGGTGTTGCCCAGTGCCACACATGGTCCATGTTAGACGAAAGCTTGCAGTGGCCCTACAATACCACACTGGTTCTATATGTTTGAAGGAAACTTGCACTTGCTGGCCCCGCAGTCACACTTGTTCCATGTTTTTGAAGCAAGCTTGCACTGGCTCTAGGTACAACACTTGGGCGGTCATTCTGACCCTGGCGGTCATGGACCGCCAGGCCCGGGGACCGCGGGAGCACCGGCAACAGGCTGGCGGTGCTCCCAAGGGCATTCTGACCGTGGCGGTACAGCCGCGGTCAGAAACGGAAAACTGGCGGTGTACCGCCGGTTTTCCGCTGCCCTGGGGAATCCTCCATGGCGGCGCAGCTTGCTGCGCCGCCATGGGGATTCCGACCCCCATACCGCCATCCTGTTCCTGGTGGTTTTGGCCGCCAGGAACAGGATGGCGGTATGGGGTGTAGTGGGGCCCCTGGGGGCCCCTGCAGTGCCCATGCCAATGGCATGGGCACTGCAGGGGCCCCCGTAACAGGGCCCCACCATGATTTTCAGTGTCTGCCATGCAGACACTGAAAATCGCGACGGGTGCAACTGCACCCGTCGCACCCCTTCCACTCCGCCGGCTCCATTCGGAGCCGGCATCCTTGTGGAAGGGTGTTTCCCGCTGGGCTGGCGGGCGGCCTTCTGGGGGTCGCCCGCCAGCCCAGCGGGAAACCCAGAATACCCGCGGCGGTCTTGTGACCGCGCAGCGGTATTCTGGCGGCTCCCGCCGGCCCTGCGGATACCGCTGCCGGCGGGAGTCAGAATGACCCCCTTGGTGTATGTCTTTGAATGAAGCTTGCACTGGCCCAGTAGTACCACATTTGATCCATGTTTTCAAGGATGTTTGCACTGACTTGCGCTGAAGTACCACACATATTGCAAGTCTTTAAAGGAAACTTGCACTGGTCGTGCAACAACACACTTGTTCCTTGTCTTTCAGAGACGACTGTGCTAGTCTTGACCAGTGTTGTATGTCGTATGCGTGTCAGCCAAAGATCCCCTGTGCTCTTGTGCCTTGTTTCCTAGCTAGTTCTCTATTTTAGGTCAGGCCAAAAGACTGTTTTAGTTGTCTCACCAGCCTCATATTGTCTCAAAGATAATACATAGTCTTGCATAGCAAAATTGGACGTTAGATAAGCCCACTTCAGGTATTCATCAGTTATTCATCAGACAGGCTGTCATTTATGTATTAGGTCAGCCCTTCAGAACAGCAATCATACAGTTGGGCGGTAGATCAGCCCTCTTCAGTCATTAAGCTTGTTACCATATTTGGGTCTGTCTAGTAGATTACCAGTGGTCTTTATCTTTAGAATGTCCGGTAGCCTAAGTAACAGTATTTTGCCTGCTACTCTGTGTAATTGTGCACCCAGAGAAGTCAACTTCACAAGATATTTAATTTAGTTCATCGCCCAGCAGCTCACTTGCAAATACAGACTTGTGTTAATTGAGTAATGAGAGTACCAGCAGCTCTCACAGCCATTACTACTGGACCATAACTTTCTTATGCAGTGTGTCAGGCAGCACTGCTGTAAGCTTCAAAACCAGGCCACCATATTGAAGCAGTGTTCTGCAAACTCTGTAATTCGTTTACTGTTTTAAGATGGCAGTCTAGCTTTACTTTTTTTTTTTATTGAAGCACATGCACTCATCATTTAATTTGCATATTTTTATTTTGTTTGCCCTCGCATTGTGCTTCAAAGCGCTCTGCACTTCCCCGTTCACCGGATACTCTGTGCAGGATTTGGTCACACTGGTGAGGGGTGCCTAAGCCCCAGTGAGCCCGAAAGTAACTGGAAGGGACCCCAAGTCCCAAAAAGCACAGTGCCAGGCAAGTGCCAATTAGCATCGGACGGCTGGGGGCGGGGCTGCCCTCGCATCGCACTACAAAGTAAACTGCACTTTCCCCTATGCAGGATGCTCTGTGCAGGATTTGGCCACACTGGTGAGGAGTGCCTAGGTCCCAAGGAGCCTGCAAGTAACTGGAAGGGACCCCAAGTCCCAAAAAGCACAGCACCAGGCAGGCACCAACAAGCATCAGATGGCTGGTACAGGGCTGCCCTTGCATCACGCTACAAAGTGCTCTGCACTTAAGCCCCAATGAGTCCGTAAGCAACTGGAAGGGACCCCAAGTCCCAAAAAGCACAGCACCAAGCAGGTGCCAATGAGCTTTGGATGGCAGCGGGCGGTGCTGCTCTCACATAGAGCTACAAAGGTCTCTGCACTTCCCCGCTGCACGGGCCACACCTGGAAAAAGGACAGGTAAAGGGCACACCCGTCTGCGTCCATCCACGGCCGGATGAGGCCGGGCTGTGCGTACCCTCTGACATTATGCATCCAGAGGGAGCAATATTTATTATTTGCTTACTAAGGGTTCCTCAAGTGAAGCTCCTGTTTTCTTATCCCACCTGTCCTTTTAGTTCTGCTATTGTGGTGGCACCTCACTCATTTTTTTGAGTTGAAATGTGCTACAATTTTACATCCCAAGCACCATGGGTAAAAGGAAAGTACCAGGTGGGCCTACTCTGACGTCCCCTTCCCCTAAAACAATCACCATAGATAAGATGCTGCAGAGAGCCATGGGGGCTATTTCCACTGAGATTTTATCAACTGAGAGGAGACTCTCTTTGAGAGCAGGACTTTCTCCAACTTCTGATGGTATTCTAGCCCCTCCTCCTAGTGTTGTCACCACAATTGCACCTCATGAACTGGTTTGGGGTCAAGCACCTTTACCAGGCTCTTCGTTCACCGTCTATACTTCCGGGTTGCACCACAAGGTGTGCTCGCGGACTTCTAGATTCACTAAACAGCCTAGGCAGGTGACCTTGAACCAAACCATACCAACACACACCTCAGCCAGCCCCCTTGCAGCACTGGCCACTTTGGAGCATACAAGTTCTAGCATTTGCATGGAGGCCCTCCACAAAATCAGACCCACATACCTCAACCACCGCCTCGCCTTCTACACCCCCATCAGACAACTCCGCTCCACCCACATGGCCCTGGCCACCACCCCATTGTTCCACAAGGTCACAGCAAGAGGAAGATCCCTCTCATACATAGCTGCTAAGGCCTGGAACTCTCTTCCTCTTCATCTCAGGCAATCTCCCTCACTGTCTCAATTCAGGGAGGACCTGGCTCTCTGACTTAACCGGCCATCCAGCTCATCAACTGAACTGTAAATCCCCTCCCCTAGCACCTTGAAAGTCTAACGCGTTATTAGCTGCGCTCTACAAGAACACTGATTGATTCATTGGTTTATGGAGGGACCATTATGGGCAGTGGAACTAATGGAGTATTGCATGGCTAAAATCAAAGACATTTTGCTAGTAGAACTCTCTCCCATCCTTGCCCACTTGGCAGTTTTTGAATGGGGCTTGAGAACTTTAAACCATTTCAGAGTCCAGCACCCGAGCCCCCAGATTTGCATCTAATATTGGCAACGGCAACGCTTCTAATCAGCCTGCTGTACTAGGAGCAGAGGGAACCATTGTCATGCATAGTGTGATTCTGGACAGCCATCACTCAGACACCATCTTCAATTATGCCAATCAGCCAAGATATATTTAGTCATCAAGTACTAAAACCAGCTCATACGGGATCCCAAAGAGTCGCATGGGCAGTGTGGTGGGGTAGTCTTTGCCCCTGCTAAGTGACCAAGACCTCTACCAGAGGAACTCCATGATTGATCTCCCACCTGCATTCTGTACATACCTGGCAATACTTACAGGTGTTCCACAGTTACATGTGGCCCGGAGAGAGGGACATGAAGAGGTTACCAACAAACGTTTGAACTGACTGGTCTGGCACAGGAACTTTCCCTACTCTTTGGCAAATAATATCCCTCTAATTTGTAGGATGGGATGGTTGGGGCCAAGGTTGCTGGGCCGCCCAGGTGATTGTATTGTTATCAGTTTTAGGTTATCAAAGGTGGTGCAGAGCTTGCTCTTTAGTTATCCTAACAGACTTGGAAGCAAGCCCAGCATAGAACTGTTGCCGCTTGGGTACTTCTACAAACCTTGCTACTTGCTGTGGCCTGGTTGCAAAACGCATAGGTTTCATTCTCAGTCAGCATCTGTGAGGGTCACTGTCTCCAATGATCTAAGTGGATTGGGTGCATTTAGAGTCCGCACTTCAAATCACTTTGATGTCCTGGCGGGGGGGCGACTAACTACCATTCCGTAGGGGCTTTCCAAAATAGATAGTTCTATAACAGCATGAGAAGGGAGCAGGGGGACTTAACTAAGCAATTGGGCATGATGGGCTCAAGGGGCACAGTGGATGAGGTGAGGAAGTTGCACATGAACTCTATGACCTCAGAGTGCAGCAACCAGGGATCACCTACATCTGGGTCAAAGACCATAGCAGGGGCTAATGATAACTCGGAAACAGAGCAAAGAGTGACATCAAGCCCATTAGGCCATAGAGATACGCAAGCCAGCCCAACTGCAGAGCACATATGACACCTGTCCTGACACAACCTGAACAGAACTGTAGTATAAGGGTCACCAACATTTGGGCATCCACCACAATCCAGGCACCAACTGATTCACCTGATGATCAGGATGGGCCATTCAGGTCCGAAGTTCATGCTGAGCCAGTAGTCAAACGGTCTGCACCCTGGTGAAACTGCTGTCTTGGAACATAGCTGGGCTACCCTCCAAACTAGAGTTTTCAGAATATGCTCAGTTTATAGATATGTGCGCACAAGAAACTTGGGGCTAGATGTAGGAAATTCCTGCATTGCGACTCGCAAATTGTGAGTCTGAGCGACTCGCAATTTGCGAATCGCAATGCAGGATGCAGGATGGTGTCCCTGACACCATCTGCGAGTCGCAAGGGGGTCGCAAAGGCCCACCTCATTATTAATGAGGTGGGTCGCAATTTTCAACCCCCTTGCGAGTCGCAGCACTCACAGGGATGGTGGCCTGCTGGAGACAGCAGACCACCATGTCTGTGACTGCTTTTAAATAAAGCAGTTTTTTTTTTGTAATGCAGCCCGTTTTCCTTGAAGGAAAACGAGATGCATTACAAAATGAAAAAATGAAATGTTTTCGTTTCATTTTTTCAGAGCAGGCAGTGGTCCATATGACCACTGCCTGCTCTGAAAAAATGTTTTCAAGGCCATTCACAAACGGGAAGGGGTCCCATGGGGATCCCTTCCCTTTTGCGAATGGGTTACCACCAGTGTGACACTGGTGGTAACTGCGATTTGCGACCGCGTTTGCGGTCACAAAGCAATCCTACATTGCGCTGCGACTCGCAAATAGGAAGGGGAACACCCCTTCCTATTTGCGACTCGCAGTCCCATTTTGCAAGTCGGTAACCAGGTTACCGACTCACAAAATGGGAATGGGCATCGCGATGTGGGTTTTGCGCCTCGCAAACAGCGATTTTTGCTGTTTGCGACGCGTAAAAGCCTTGCTACATCTGGCCCTTAGTCCACTAAGCTGGTGTACTGTGCAGGTTATGTCAACTTTAGTAAAGAGGCAACAACTAGAGGTAAAGGCAGACCCTCAGGGGATTAACCACTTCGGTCACTACAGTGTTCACCGTAGGGTATAGGAAATAACAATATCCTCCCCAGACATTTTATGCGTTTCATTGACTTTCTTGCACATAAGTGCCAACATCTATAATGTGTACCTACGGCCAGGAAGGAACAATATAGGCTTTCCAATTATAGAGCTATTGAACTTATGTATGGCAACTGCTCTGGTGGAAGTGATGAAATTTGTGGATGATAATGCAGAAGCACTCACCCAGGACAAAGATAGTGCTTGGTGCATCCCTAAACTGGTAATTCCCCCCATCAAAAAATGGTCCCCCTGGCAATACAAATGAATGTATTAACAGTAAAACAGGGCTTGCGAGGTGGGAACAGTAGAACACCTTCCGATAAGGAAGGGAAACATACATTTAATCGCATCTCATGTACTAGTCCTACTGATTACACATTGGTAGATGTAAGGGCTGGAATTTACATATTTGTACTTTTATTATCTAAATTGCCTATGGGGCTACAAAAAATGTAGACTGCATTGAGAATTTTCGCAGGCAGAGGGGCCTGGAAATCAATGTGACAAAAACAAAATACATGGTCCTAAATCCCTGTCACTCCACAAGACCTAACCCTAAGCTCAAAGGTTCCCCTCAGGAACATGTGCACGCCTTTGAATAACTTGGGTTGACCCTCACAGAACAGCTAGATTGGCAGTGCCATATTGAAAGGTGTAGGCTCAAATTAGAGCATCACATCGGGGTGGAGGGGGTGGACTAGAGTGCAAGGAGGATCTCTGTTTCACCCAATTTCACCAGTGATCCATATATACAAACAGGCCCTAAGAGCATCCCTTTATGGTGCGGAGCTCTGGGGCCAAAATGGTAATTGTGGAAAATCGATTCCTACGTCAGTCGATAATTCTACTCATTAGTACCCTATTCTTCCCCTTAGGCTAGATGTGGGGCTCAGATTTGTCTCTGTCAGGGTTGCAGTTAGACCAATCTTTTATTGGAGACAAATCTGGGCTAGGCCTGAGCTCCTCTCTTATTGTGAGGGTTTGAAGGAAGTTCAAGGCATCTCTGGTTCAGGAAGTAAACCTTGGATCAAGTATATTAGAGAGAGACCCTCCAAAAGATGGGGTGTGGAACTTATGGGATGATCCACAGGCAGTGGCCACAATTAAGAAATCAGTCTCAAAGGGAAACTATGGCAGTGCACACTGAGTCAACTGCAGGTCCAACCTACTTTTGGCACTGTTAAACCTGACGCGTATAGGCAATGGTTCCCCCGGTTTTTTGTGCTTCTTTCAAGTATGTTTGTCAATTTTCATCTTCAGGGCCCGAGGAGCACTTACCCTCCACAAAGGTAGAGTGAAAGTGCCCACGCCATGCATAGGATTTAGAAATTGGCATCGCTACGCCTGTGTGGGTTTGAGTACTTGGGACGGGCCAGGTGTGGAGGGGTGTTGGCCTCTTCGACGCAGGCATCCATGTCTACGACCGGGTAGGGTGGTTCCTATGTGAATATGCACATGACTGAAGTGACCACGGCACGCGTATTTACACATGAGTACTTCATGATTGAAACAGGGCCTGAGTTCTCAGGCCAACAGAGGCGCACGAGCACCGTGGTGGTGGCTGTAGGTGAAGTGTCACCTGCCTTGGCAGATTGGTGCATGCACTAGGGCATAAGTGCCCGGGAGGTGCTGAACATCCACAAGTGTTTGCACTATTCATGAGAGCTGATGTACCCATACAGTGATATAGGACGCAGAGGTTTATTAAGTCTGGTTGGAATAAGGGATTGTAGGGGAGCAGGCTCATACTGTTTGGTATCATTGGACTCAGGATGACAAACCCAAGACGTTGGTAACCGTACATTTGTCATCACTGCCCAGGAAGTGCCACTTCTAGGAAGTGGGCATTTCTAGGCGTTGGGACTGGTTGTGGTGCCCCCTAAATTAGGCTTCATTCCATAGGTCCTAGGGGAAGAGAACATCTGCACATTCCCCACATGACGGCTATAAAACTGGGGCATCCACAAAAACAGATCCCTGCCATTTGAGGCCTGCTGAGATAGATGGGGGGAGAGCTTGTGACACTTTACCTCTCGGAGCCAGAGCCTGGCACCCATAAATACAAAGAACTGCATTCCAGGGACATACATCATGATCGGTAATATCTGGAGAGTGGTGACCTCTGTTTGTGCATACATCGTGCCAGACTCCCCGTGGCAGTAGTGTGTGTGTGTGGACCAAGAAGTAAGTCTGGAGACCGATCGCACCAAGTGCGGGGTAGCAACATACTGATCTTGCTACTGTGTGAGTCCCTTCATTGTGGGCACCACTGCCCCCAGAGATGGCTTGTGAAGTGAACACATCACTGTTGCAGTACCCTGCAGGGGGCTTGTTGAGGCTCAGTGGGAAGCATTTCTCTTGTGTGGCCCTTGACTGAATGCTCAGTGTGTGCTATGCCAATTTATAGGTTGGAAACTGCGGAGGTATGGTACAACCCGAGGAGTGCTTTACTTGGCCTAGTATTGCATGACAGAACGTGCATCTAGTGTGTTTGTCCTCAGAGTCTAGTACTGCTAAGGTCAAAGCATACTGGGCAGAGTACCTCAACCCAGAGGGGTGCAGAAACCAAGTCCTGAGTAGAACCAGAAGGTCTGGTGCAGTTCAAGTCATCACACTTTGGACTAGTGCCTCTTGTCGAGGAGGGGTACAACACTAGAAGTTTGTTGAAGAAACCTGGTGCCGTTTGGGAACCCCCAGACATCAGATCCCTGACAGTATCCTCTTTTTGCGGGGCACTACACTCAGCTCTTTGTTTGTTGGATCAAACCTGTCTGGGGCCACTGGCAGTTCAGGGCACCAGACAGGGTGTCTCCAATCCAGAGACACAGACCTGGTAACTTGTGTGCAACCTGAAGTGTCGAGGACGGGTCGAGTCAACACGCGTCGACGTCACATCTCTATTCCGGAGGTGCTGAATTTGGTTACTATTTGGGAACCCTAGATTGTCTGACGGGGCTGGGCATCTCCAAGACTAACGGTTTGCCCCGGTGACCATCCCCCTGTGTTTTGGAGACCTCCGATTAAACATCAAATCAAGAGCCTGAACGTCTCCTCCTTACTTGTTTACTGGCTGTTGTCTTTCTCATCCCTCACTTTTGGCCTGGCTCAGCGTACGTTTTAGCCAACAGGACTGACCTGACTCCATTAGGCACCCTGACCGATTCCTTCCTTCTGATGAAGGGTGAATTTAAACTGGAAGAGTTCCTTAACAGGTATGAACCACCAACAGCTAAGAAGTTGTAACTTCAGTTTCGGTACAGTACATTACCACTTGCCTCTTTCACTTACAAAGGGGCTTGCACTCCTGAGCCAGCCCGGTGGGCTTGCCTCTCTTGTGGGAACATTAATGAATCAGAAGAGCATGCTTTTTTCTTCTGTCCTGTTCTGTACCTGAATGGAAGGAGAAAATGGTTAGCTCCAATTTGTCAGAACATAGGTGTCAGAACATATGCAAAGTACCCTTGAATTTTGAAGTTTGATGTGAGGCAAAGTTTGGTTTTCTCTGAATCACGCTTTCTGTTATTTAATTGTAGGATTAGGCAAAAGGAGACCCTGCAACCAATCTCCCAGACACTCCTGAGGTACTGGATGCTTGAACTGTTTTAATGTGCTTTGTATTTGACTGAATGTATTTTTGTTTTCAGTTTTTTTATCTGAATGTGTATTTTAACTGTGCTGTGATGGCAGATTTCCAAAATAAAGATTTGCTTGTTGTTGTTTTGTGAGTGCATTGTGAAGGATGTGCCTGTGTGAATGTAAGATTAACATTGTCTTTCACAAGTGCAGGATAAGTGGACTTTAGGTTGAAAGCTGCGCCTGTGTGAGTGCAGAGTGAGGGATGTGCCTGGGGAAAGGGAGCAGTGTGAGTGTGTGGTCCCTGCTTGTTACATCTTAGTATGCATGCTCTTTTCAAGGCCAAACCTATTGCTTTGATAATGATTTTTAGGGTATGGCTTTGAATTGCACAAACACAGTGCAGGAAGTGAAAATACAATAGTGTGTATATGAGAATGGTAGTGAGTTTTGATATAGCAGACACCGCCATTTTTCGCTAAAAGAATGTCTAAAGCAAGCCTGTTTAGAAGAGTCATAGCCCTCTCCACAGCAAGTTCAGTATCCATCAGGAGTACAGCCCCTGTAAAATTTGTCAGCATGTTATTCACAATAACAGACAACTTTCTAATCTTTATGGAGTTTAAGATAACTCCCACTGAAGGCATTATCCCCCCAAATATGTCTCCCACTACACCAGCAGCAGTCTCTCTCTTCTGCCTATTTCGATGTAATTCAGACAATTTCGGAAACCTTTTCAAGTCCTCTAATTGATATATCTTTGGGAAAACTATCCCCAAATAACATGTCCCATGCCATCCCTTTGGAAGACGGTAATAAGCATTAAGTCCACATATATAATAGATCCCAGGGATTGCTGGATCCTGTCCATTTAACATGAACATCCACTTACTGTGAAACAAAAACACATGCTTAAATTCACTCATTCCCACAAACACATTGTCATAATATGACTTCAGCCTAGATATGCAAAGCTTGCCTACGTGTAGTGCATCTAAAGCTAACCTCCCCTGTTCCCTAACCGCAATATAACTCACTACTAGCAAAAGCTTGCTGCTGCAATCCTTTCTCCAACTTACCCTTCAATGCACTTCTTCTATCTTCTGTGTGATCTAGAAAGTTTTTCTCTGCTGTCTCTTCTGTAAGCAAACATGTCAAATTATTACGGTGTGCATAGGATGTACTAATTGTTAATGTTGCCTCAAAGAATCCCTTAACTAATTTTATACTATAGTACTTAGCTACACTACTCAAATCCTCTATGATAGGCACATAAGAAAACACAAGGTCGTGATTGGAATAAAAGTATTGAATCTCTTCCTGGTTATAGAGTCTTGTCAGTAACAGACTACAACTTATCCCATATGTTAATGGCAAACTGTGATAGGTAACCCCCTCTTGTACCGAAACAGGAATCTGTGTACACACATAACAATCCTTCCCATCCATTGTGTCAACATACTCACTCAGCAGGCGATAGAAAACACTAGTTGATAATTCCCCTTTTGCGTTAGTCCCCTCATGCAAATATTTTGTATCCTGCTCAAACCTCTCCCAAGCTGTTAGTGCAGTGGCGGTCTCAGGAATTATAGCATTGTTAATTCCACTTTTACCTACCAATGGCATACCCACAATCACAACTATGATGAATATCACACACACGACACCCAAACAAACACCCAAACATTTACAACGCCTACTTCCCTTATTATCCTCTCTAGTGCTAGCCATGATCTGTAAAGAATCAGAAAGTGAAGATTTCTAGTTCAACCAACAACCAACAGAGGAAGGTTAAAGCCTTTTTTTTTCTCAGCAAAGTTAAAGGAAGCGAAAGTCTTTCTTCAGCAATTATTTACAGCTTTCACATTCACTCCCAGGATCCTTGTCAATTCAGGTTAGCAGCTTGTCAGAATCAATTTTCAAAAGTCAATTCAGGTTAACAGTGTCACATCCGGTAAGTTATCAGTCTCTTTTCTCAACTTTTCTTCTTTAATTCAATTCTTAGGTCAACTCAGTCTCTTTGGCCAGACTCAGGTGCCAAAGTGCTGACCTGGGACTTCTCGATCAAAACAGAACGCCAAAAACTCTTGTTGCCATTCAGCTGACGTTGCATATGCCCATTCAGGACCTGCGTACCTTCTGTTTGCTACTTTTTTTCTTTTCAACTTGCAATCACCTTGCAACTCTCCTTCACTTAGATCTTCTCTCCTTGTTGTATCGACCTCTTCCTCTATTGGATCTTCGACAACCACCTTTCTCTTTGTCACTTGCAACTCTGGCCACTTATCTCCTTTCAGTGTCTCTCTGGCTTATGATCTTTCTTGTGGCAGTCTTTCGCCCTCCTCTGACTCTATGGTGTTTTCTCTTGATGGACCTGCAATTTGCTCAGGAGGAGTCTGGACACTCTGACTCTCTTCCGCCTCAACTCCTTCGCCTTCTGGGTCTGTCAGGGGCTCTATGTCATTTCCACTTTCGTCTGCTTCTAGGAGAGCCTCCTTCTGACTTGGCTCTCCTGGTGCCTCTGTTGAGATAGGCTCACCGTCACCCCTCTCGGTCTCTTCTCCTTCGTCTCTTACTGGAGTGACCAAGCCATCCTCAACGGGCTCTCCTTCTGTCTCAGTTCCCCTTCGATCACTCTCCGGCCCTGAGACTTCCTTCTCTGTTGTCGGTTCTTTCAACAACTCAACTTCCTCATCAGTTGGACACGTCACCTTTTTCGTGTGACTGGCATGGATCCAGTTCGGAATTCCCGCACACTTCACAGCAGTTGTAGTCGTCAGTATTACTTGACATGGCCCCTTCCAACGTGGCTCCAAACACGACTTCCTTACGTGTTCCTTGATGACAACCCAGTCACCAGCTTTCAGGTTGTTCCCTGGGTCATTTATCGGTGGCAGGGTGGTAGCTTCCACTTGGTGAGAGAAAGAGCGGACCACGTCAGCCAGACCCTTGCAGTAGTCCAACAGCATATCATCTGTGATATTCACAAGAGCATTCGCAGGCACTGCGGGCAGTCTCATTGCTCGGCCCATGAGAATTTCATGAGGAGACAGTCCTGTTTTCTTGTTGGGTGTATTTCTCATTGACATTATCACCAAAGGCAACTCATCTGGCCATTTCAAATTCGTGGCTGCACACATTTTTGCCATTCTCGACTTCAGGGTATCATTCATCTGTTCCACTAGTCCTGATGCTTCAGGGTGGTAACTACAATGCAACTTCTGTTCAATGTTCAATGCTGCACACAAAAGTTTAACCACCTCATTGTTGAAGGGGCCTCCCCCATCTGATTCCAAAGAGATCGGAAACCCTAAACGTGGTATCAAGTCCCTAAGCAGCAGTTTCGCTACTATGAGACTGTCATTCCTGCATGTAGGGTATGCTTCAATCCAGTGACTAAAGATACACGCAATCACCAACACATATCTCAAACCTCCACACACGGGCATCTCAATAAAATCCAATTGCATTCTGCTAAATGGACCTCCTGCTCTCCCAATGTGGCTCAAATTTACCACGGTCCCTTTCCCCGCATTCATCTGTTGACAGATGATGCACCTGTGACAAATCGCTTCTGCAGCTTGTCTGAACTTCGGGTTAAACCAGTCAATATTGAACAACCTGATCATGGCAGCTCTCCCAATATGTGCTTGTCCATGGTAAAACCTTGCAAACTGTGACAGGAGGCTGTTCGGCAAAACCATTTTCCCCTCACCTGAGACCCACAAGTCATCTGGTCTTTGTACACATTGCATCCTAACCCAAGAACGCTTCTCATCTTTGCTGGCACGTCCCTGCAACAATCTCAATTCTTCTAACGTGTCAATCACCCTTAATGTGTAACCTGTGCATGTCTAATTTTCTGTTTCAGGTAACAATTCCCACTGATTCTTAAACGATATACAGTTCAATGCACAAAACCTTGCGACTTGATCCGCATATCGATTTCCCATTGACACAAAGTCTTGCGATTTCAAATGAGCACTGCATTTCACCACGGCAATTTCATGAGGTAACTGAATCTCGTGCAACAACTCCTTAATTCTTTCACCATTTTTCACTGGAGAACCAGAAGAGGTCAGGAAACCCCTCTGTGACCATAGTTGGCTAAAATCATGAACAATTCCAAATCCGTACCTGCTATCAGTATAGATGGTCACTCTCAGCTGGGCAGAAGCATGGCATGCTCTGGTAAGAGCAACCAATTCAGCCACTTGAGCAGAATATACTCTCTCAAGCCAAGACGCTTCCAGGATACCAGAGATTGTACATACAGCATATCCAGCCCTCATCACTCCTACTGAGTCTCTAAAGCAGGAGCCATTGACAAAAATAATTTTGTCATTTTCTTTCAATTGGGTATCTTTAATGTCAGGCCTCGGTTTGGTGCACATTTCTGTTACCTCAAGACAATCATGTTCTACATCTTCAACATCTTCATGTTCTGTGTTTTCATTTGGAAGCAAAGTTGCTGGGTTCATTACTGTACATCTTTTCAACGTTACATTTGGTGACCCCAATATAATCGTTTCATATTTTGTCAGTCTTGCATTTGTCATGTGTTGCGTTTTGGTGCGGGTTAACAAGATCTCAACTGAGTGAGGGGCCATGACTGTTAAAGGATATCCCATCACTATGCCTTCACACTGTGTGAGGCTTTGACCAAATGCTGCTACTGCACGCAGACAACCCGGTAAGGCTGCTGCAACTGGGTCCAAAGTAGCTGAAAAATATGCTACTGGTCGGTTTACACCTCCATGGATCTGTGTCAGGACAGACAAAGAACATGCATCACGTTCATGACAAAACAGAACAAAATGCTTTGTGTAGTCAGGCATACCTAAAGCTAGAGCCCTGCACATGCTCTCCCTTAGCTCAGTAAACGCCTTCATCTCTTTTTCTGACAATACTATGACACCTGGCCCATCCTTAACCGTCAGTCTCACCAATAGCTTGGAGATGACTGAGAAATTCGGGATCTACTGACGACAGTAGCCCACCATTTCCAGAAACATCCTAACATCTCTCTGTGTCATTGGGGGATTCATCTGTAACAGGGCAGTCACTCTTTCCCTGTATAACTTCCTTGACCCTTTCTCAATTTGATGACCCAAATACTTCACCTCTTTCTGGCAGTATTGCAGCTTCTTTAGGGACACCTTGTGCCCGTTCTTTCCCAAGTGGTTCAGTAAGGCAATCGAATCATACTTGCACTCACCCCTCGTCTTTGATGCAATCAACAGATCATCAATGTACTGCACTGGAGTCGATTGAAAAGGCAATTCCAATGACTCCAAATTCTTCTTCAGTATCTGATTAAAGATGGAAGGTGATTCCAAAAACCCTCGAGGAATTTGGCACCAATTGTAAACCTTATCCAGGAAATTGAAACTGAAAAGAAACTGGCTGTCCTCATGAAGAGGCACAGAAAATAACGCTTGGGACAAATCAACCACTGTGAACCACTCTGCATCACATGGAACCTGGAACATAATTACAGCGGGATTTGGCACCACTGGTCAAAATTTCACCACTATGTCATTGATCTTTCTCAAGTCTTGGACAATTCGAACTTTCCCTCAGGGCTTTCTCAACCCCATTACTGGTGAGTTACATGGACTGCTCATCACCTCCTTCAAGACTCCCTGTTTCACAAAGTCTGCAATCAATTGCGCAACCTTTTATAAGGACACCTTACGCCATATGGTATTGCGGTACCTGCGGGAACACAGCATTTGGCTTCACATTGACACTTTTACTGGTTCTACTCCTTTTATCAGTCCTACTTCTTTCCCTGTCAAGTCCCACACCTTCTCTTGGACTGTCCCCTGTAAGTCTGCTGGCAGATCAGTCACTGTGAACATTGGGAAGAAGTTAATCAGAGGCTACTCCTCATCCGTGGTCTCTGTTTCAGGCTCTGAAACTTGCTCCTCATCTCCTTCATCGTCACTGTTTGTCTGAACCTCAATTCCTTCATTGGAACAGGTGATAGAACCCCTTGTCTTGCACAGTAAGTCTCTTCCCAGTAGGGATACGGGACTCGAATCGCAAACTACAAACCTATGCAATCCCTGAAAAGTGCCAAGCTCAACTTGGATCTGATCTGTGATCGGGTTAGTCAGGAGTTGATTTGCCACTCCTACTACCTTGACTGTATGTCCCGAAAGGGGCAGTTTCGGAACCTCTGCACTTCTGACCGTAGAGCGTGTAGCTCCTGTGTCAACCAAGAATGAAACCTTGTGACCTATTATCTTCCCCTGAACATAGGGCCCTCTCTGATCTACTTCTAGGGACGCTGCAAGCCTGCACTGCTCACTATCTGAACTCTCATCCGACCATTCATCATTTATTCCATTCTCACCACGCAATGGGAACTGTTGTACTGCGTTACTTTGACTTATTCTTTGACCTGTGACCTGTTGAGGAAGCATCACCTGTTGCTGTTCTGTTGGTGCCAAGGGCAATTGCATTTGCTGTCTAGGTACCATGGGAACCTGCTGTTGCATTTGCTGCATCTGCATCGGTTGTACACGGGGCATCTGCACTTGTTGCATGGGTTGAAGACCCTGCATCTGCATCATATTATTCTGAAAGTTCGAATTAGGGCCTCTCAGCCTCGGTCCCTTCACGTTTTGAAATGCACTGACATCATTGCTTTGTTGAACAACACACTCCTGCACCATCATCGGGCATTCCCGCTTCCAGTGTCCAACTCCCCCGCAAGCATGACAAGGTAACATCTTCTTCATCCCCTGCACATCATTCTGAACCACTATAGTCTGTGCTTCTGTTCACAAAACCTCCTCGACCTCTGCCTCACCTGCGCCTGAAACATCCCGTTACCTTGCGGCTGTTGCACCATCTGTTGTAGACAACCTCCCTGCATCCCTGACTGTGCTGCCTTAATTTGCATCACCATCGCTTTCTCCTTCAGCTTCCACTGCTTCAATTCAATCTCGTCACTACAGTACTTCGCATACTGCAACACCTCGTCAATCGGCTTCGCTTGCCAACAGATCAAATGATTCTTAATCATCTGACTAATCTCCGGTCGCAATCCCTCAATGAATCTGAACACAAGGTGATTCATGTCCTTCGCCGCAACAACCTCTGTACCGCTGTAGTTCTTGAACGCTTTCAACAACCTTTCATAATAGGCATGTATCGACTCTTTGGGTTCCTGTGCTGTCCAGTCAATCTTTTTCCAACCAACATTCTGCGGCGAAACTCTCTGTTTCAAGAACTCAATCACCTTATAGTAGTATCTCAGCACCTCAGGAGACAGTGCTTCTGTGACTCTATCCCTTGCCGGTTCCACGGTCAGCCAATCCACACTCCTCTTGCACTCAAGCCACAAATCGGCTGGAACTATGATCTCAAAGAGAGTATTCAGGTCTTCCCAGAGACATTTCGCAAGCTTCACAAACCTATCTGTCTGCTGATACCACTCTTGGCTTCTCCCTTAGCCTGGGTAAGTCATTTGTAAATGACAAGATATCACCCCTAGTCCACGGTACATGGGCAAGAACCCCTCCAGCCGTCTCTCCATCGGTAACATTTTCACCGCACCTACACCCTGTGAGGCTTTGGCTGGCTGCTCTATGCAGTCACTTTTCCTCTTGTCTCTTTTCTCCGCCCATCTGCCTTCCCATTTCTCTAAGGCTCCCCAAACTTGTGCACTCTGCAGTATTTCTTTAAGGTGTGCCTTCATCCCAGTAGACCTCATGTGTTCAAAATCTTTAGGCTCAAAGTCTAATCTGTAACTTCTCTTCAGATGTTTAGTACTTTCTAAGTCTATTCCATATTTATCTACCAAATTTGCCAACCTCTGGTGCACCCTGCCCACTTATTTGGTTATTTTTGGACACAAATACCTCAATTCTGCTTCTGTGTATGATTCTAGCCTGTTCACTCCCATGCTTCCTTCAACTAGTTAAATTGCCTCCATGCCCAACCTCACAAAATTCAGGTACTCTTCTCCTTCTGACCTCCCTGCTGCTGCAGGAGTAGTCTGTGGAGAGTTCAACTTGTCTAACCAATCGTTCAATTGTTGCGCAGTTAAACCTTGCAAGGAGATATTCCCAGCCTGCACTATCGGTATTTGCGGTATGTTTGTACTCGAGATCTGCGGAGTCAACAGTCCCTAACCTGATTGTCTCATGGCACCTGGACGAGCCCCAATCGGACTGAAGTCTAATAAAGACCTAGACCTTTTGAATGTCGGTTCCACTGGAGTCACCCCTTGAGAGCTCCCTACAAACCCTCCTCTTGTCATCTCTTGGGTCATTATTCCTTGATCACATACACTAGGCTTCACCTGTGCATCCAATGGTACTGGTGGACCGACTGTAATGGGCAAAGATATTGCAGCTGGCGTCTGCCTGTTTCCCAAACCCTGCGGAGTATTAACTCCCATATTCTGGCTCATTATTGGTGCCATGGCTGACTGCGGTCCTGTGACCGAAGTGTAATTCGGAACCACCTGTTGTTGTGGCTGGGGCAGTAAAGGTGGAGTTGGCTCGGTCTGTATCAGCTTTGGTCTCGAATATGTCGGATCTGACGGCACCATCAAATTTGTGGTAATCTCTAATATTGGGACATCAGGGTAAAGCCTCTGAACCTGTGGTGGCTGTATCTGAGGTTGCATCTCTGGAGCAGTGGACACACTAATACTACTCTGCACCGGAACTGGTGTCGAGACGGGACTAGCCTGTATTGGATTCACTGTCACCTTGCTCTGAGTTGAACTTACGGGACCTGTACTGGTACTCGGACTGTTGTCATCTATTGCATATGGCAGTGGTCAATCGTTCAGTAACTGATTAAGGAACTCATCATCGTCTGAGTCATCCATCTCTGACCAGGGCTTCTTAGCCTCTTTGTCTTTAGAAGAACTTTTGTCAGTCTTACAAGTAGCTTTCCCTCCTTTGTCTTCACCTTCTTGAGCCATTGCTGGAAACATCCTAATTCCATCTATTGTTTCTCTCCTCCAGACTCTCTGTGCACTATCCCACCTAGCCCCCGCTAGTGTATTTTCTGCTTTCCTCATTCTCCTCTCAAATTTCTGTTGCTGCTGTCGTATTGCTATCAGTTCCCAAATTGCTAGCGCCTCAAACTGTGCTGGCCTCGGAGGTGGCTTTAGCTCATTTAACATCCTCCACAAATTTTCCAAAATCCTCAGATTGAACGTTCCGTGCTCCGGAAACGCCAAACATCCTTCTTTCTCTGTCGCTTTGCACCATTGCTTTAGCTAAAGACATGGCGCGACTCCCCTCTCCTCCATTAAGGCATAAGCCGGCGATTCCTCTGCCTGTGTAACTTCTCCTACACTCGCAGTAATATATGTATCTCCCCTAAAAGTGCTCTTTAGAGCCTTGAAAAACTTCATTTTTGCGTCTTTTATTTTGTTTACAATCGAATCAGGAAGTGACTTTTAATTCCCAGAACTCTCTCCGCTTACCTTCTTAACCAATTGCCTCTCACGGACGGCTGCCAATCCGTGCTCGACCCTTCTCACTAACCGCCCTGTCCCAGCTCAGGTCCAATGATGTCACACTCACACACACTGCGGCCAACAAAGTCTTGCGGCTTGTCTTCCTCACTCTCCGCCCATACAAAAACTAATGCAATATATTGCAAGCACCAACAAACACTTAATTTTGCCAGTTTACTACAGGAAAGGGTAACATAATCGCTTCAGAACTTTACAGAGATTTTGCTTAGCCTCGGACGCTACTCTCTCCTCAGATCCCGCACTCGCAAGCAAAATTTGACCCGCAAATTCTACTCTCGACTTGTCAATGGGTTGTTCTAGTGCACTTTACAACTCACCAAGTCTCCATCGAAGTTTTCATTCACTCACTTTGACTCAAACTCGACTCGTCAACCATGCCCGATTGACCTATTAAACTGCGCAAATTAGAACATAAACCAAGTGTCTCATACACTTATCAATATACTCCGGAGTCTTAGACCATGCAGGATCCGTACATCACTAACAACCACGTGGACAATTTTTTAGCACAAAGCGCCACACTCACATGAAGTTCGCCGACTTCCCTACTCTCATACTGCAGAGTACGCACACTCCTACTAAAACAACATAATTTGGCCTAAAATCCTCACAGACTTCACACTTCACCTGCGGTATGCACAAGCTGTGCAAGCGCAAAACCTACTTCATTCACACTATCACTAGAACGCCGAGAACATACTCAACTCACTTCAGCAGGCTCCGAGATTCCGGGAAAGTCATTCGGGACCTAGGGACACATCATATTTCCAATTTGTATTATTTAAAAAAGAACAATTTTCCCAAAACCCAATTTTCCGATACACCTTTCTTACTTCCAAACTACGCTCATCAATTGCTACCAGACCTTCAGAACCTTAGAACCAACAATCTTATCAAACAGTGGTCCCTCGTCCTGGGGCCCCAAAGGGCCAAACCATTATCTCTGCTACCAAAACTGATAGCGCGTCAGAACCTTGATAAGCAAACTTACAAGGATACATGCCTAGGCCGATGAACCTTTTGACCACGTGCGGGGACTTCCCAGCACAAGATATCTTCCTGGCATCACAATCAATATCTCAATAACCCAATCAATCTCTTAGTAACTAATCAACTAGATAATCAATAACATTTAGTATAAGTCAATTAAGCGAACGCACCATGACCTTTCAGTCATGAATAACCACACCAATTTAGTTAAGAATTAGAATATTTATTTCCCTATTTGTTACAATCTAATATAATCTCCGTTAATCTCATTAGCAATCAATCTCATTAGTAAATGTTCAAACTTGTAATTAAAACACAATTAATCAAAGTATAGATCATATACGACCAGCATTAACATGTCATTAGTAAGAAACAGTTTAGCAGGTTGCAATGATTCGTGATTCAACAAAGCAAGAATTCAGTCATTTGTCTATTTGTGTCAAGTCTTGGTGAACCCCTTAACTACCCTCGAATTAGCATCAGCATGTGGGGCTTCATGCAAAACAATTTAGCAAACACAAATTTGGAAAACATCTAACTATGGCCTCTATCCAAAGAGCAGTTGGTACCTAGAAAGAAAAGGCAAACAGACAATTTCAAATTTCATCAGATAGTTACCCCTCCGAATGAATCAGCAAACAGCGTCAGTCTTCGTCCTCAGGACATCAGTCGATTCACCATCAGCAAGGATAGGACAGGACAAAGTCTCAATATGGCATAGCTAAAAATAAGGCTCTTCCCTCATAAGGAGGAGAAGTAAGTATCAAGTAAGGATTCAATAGAGGATGGTTAAGGTGTCAGAAGAATAAACAGCAAAGTCTCAAAGAATAATGGCAGAGTATGGCTCAGTGGAATGTCCAGTAATGGCTGATTTCTCCTCGGGTTATGCGGTTATATTAAAACAGTCGAACTAGCCCTAATTCCCTATTTGATCACTTTTGGTGCATCATTATCTCTGTCCAATAATTCTCCATGCACCTTACTAGAATTTTCCAAAAAAACAGTTCTCATGCAGTTGATTGGCTCCTGTAATTGACGCCTTCATCGGGTGGAATGTCAGGTAAGAAAAGTTACACTTTACGCTCCAGTCAGTAGTCCCATTGTCTTCTCCTAGTCTAGGCGGCCTTGCACCTGTTACGAATTACACTGTTGCATCGAGCAAGAATGTCTCCTTGAGTAAGTCGGGTCCCATGGGAAAGAATTTACTACGGTTACACATATATATCTAGCTTCTGAAAAGTACAGCTTTGTGTCCTTCAGGAACGTAGCACATTGCACATTAGGAAAACACAGTTTAATATGAGTCCAGGCAGCTAGGCCCAGACCCTCTGTAGGAGGCTGGACTGGCTTGTAGTGAGTACCAAGGGGTACTTGCACCTTGCACCAGGCCCAGTTATCCCTTATTAGTGTATAGGGTGTCTAGCAGCTTAGGCTGATAGATAATGGGAGCTTAGCAGAGCAGCTTAGGCTGAACTAGGAGACGTGTGAAGCTACTACAGTACCACTTAGTGTCATATGCACAATATCATAAGAAAACACAATACACAGTTATACTAAAAATAAAGGTACTTTATTTTTATGACAATATGCCAAAGTATCTTAGAGTGTACCCTCAGTGAGAGGATAGGAAATATACACAAGATATATATACACAATAGCAAAAATATGCAGTATAGTCTTAGAAAACAGTGCAAACAATGTATAGTTACAATAGGATGCAATGGGGAAACATAGGGATAGGGGCAACACAAACCATATACTCCAAAAGTGGAATGCGAACCACGAATGGACCCCAAACCTATGTGACCTTGTAGAGGGTCGCTGGCACTATTAGAAAATAGTGAGAGTTAGAAAAATAACCCTCCCCAAGACCCTGAAAAGTGAGTGCAAAGTGCACTAAAGTTCCCCTAAGGACAAAGTAGTCGTGTTAGAGGAATAATGCAGGAAAGACACAAACCAGCAATGCAACAACTGTGGATTTCCAATCTAGGGTACCTGTGGAACAAGGGGACCAAGTCCAAAAGTCACAAGCAAGTCGGAGATGGGCAGATGCCCAGGAAATGCCAGCTGCGGGTGCAAAGAAGCTTCGACTGGACAGAAGAAGCTGAGGTTTCTGCAGGAACGAAAAGGGCTAGAGACTTCCCCTTTGGTGGACGGATCCCACTTGCCGTGGAGAGTCGTGCAGAAGTGTTTTCCCGCCGAAAGAACGCCAACAAGCCTTGCTAGCTGCAAATCGTGCGTTTGGCGTTTTTGGACGCTGCTGGGGCCCAGGAGGGACCAGGAGGTCGCAAATTGGACCTGAAGAGAGAGGGGACGTCAAGCAAGACAAAGAGCTCTCACTGAAGCAGGTAGCACCCGGAAAAGTGCCAGAAACAGGCACTACGAGGATGCGTGAAACAGTGCTCGCCGAAGTTGCACAAAGGAGTCCCACGTCGCCGGAGACCAACTTAGAAAGTCGTGCAATGCAGGTTAGAGTGCCGTGGACCCAGGCTTGGCTGTGCATGAAGGATTTCTGCAGGAAGTGCACAGGGGCCGGAGTAGCTGCAAAGTCGCGGTTCCCAGCAATGCAGCCCAGCGAGGTGAGGCAAGGACTTAGCTCCACCAAACTTGGACTGAAGAGTCACTGGACTGTGGGGGTCACTTGGACAGAGTCGCTGGATTCGAGGGACCTCGCTCGTCGTGCTGAGAGGAGACCCAAGGGACCGGTAATGCAGCTTTTTGGTGCCTGCGGTTGCAGGGGGAAGATTCCGTCGACCCACGGGAGATTTCTTCGGAGCTTCTGGTGCAGAGAGGAGGCAGACTACCCCCACAGCATGCACAAGCAGGAAAACAGTCGAGAAGGCGGCAGGATCAGCGTTACAGAGTTGCAGTAGTCATCTTTGCTACTATGTTGCAGGTTTGCAGGCTTCCAGCGCGGTCAGCAGTCGATTCCTTATCAGAAGGTGAAGAGAGAGATGCAGAGGAACTCGGCTGAGCTCATGCATTCGTTATCTAAAGTTTCCCCAGAGACAGAGACCCTAAATAGCCAGAAAAGAGGGTTTGGCTACCTAGGAGAGAGGATAGGCTAGCAACACCTGAAGGAGCCTATCACAAGGAGTCTCTGACGTCACCTGGTGGCACTGTCCACTCAGAGCAGTCCAGTGTGCCAGCAGCACCTCTGTTTCCAAGATGGCAGAGGTCTGGAGCACACTGGAGGAGCTCTGGACACCTCCCAGGGGAGGTGCAGGTTAGGGGAGTGGTCACTCCCCTTTCCTTTGTCCAGTTTCGCGCCAGAGCAGGGGCTAAGGGGTCCCTGAACCGGTGTAGACTGGCTTATGCAGAATTGGGCACATCTGTGCCCAAGAAAGCATTTCCAGAGGCTGGGGGAGGCTACTCCTCCCCTGCCTTCACACCATTTTCCAAAGGGAGAGGGTGTCACACCCTCTCTCAGAGGAAGTTCTTTCTTCTGCCATCCTGGGCCAGGCCTGGCTGGACCCCAGGAGGGCAGCTGCCTGTCTGAGGGGTTGGCAGCAGCAGCAGCTGCAGTGAAACCCCAGGAAGGGCAGTTTGGCAGTACCAGGGTCTGTGCTACAGACCACTGGGATCATGGGATTGTGCCAACTATGCCAGGATGGCATAGAGGGGGCAATTCCATGATCATAGACATGTTACATGGCCATATTTGGAGTTACCATTGTGAAGCTACATATAGGTAGTGACCTATATGTAGTGCACGCGTGTAATGGTGTCCCCGCACTCACAAAGTTCAGGGAATTGGCTCTGAACAATGTGGGGGCACCTTGGCTAGTGCCAGGGTGCCCTCACACTAAGTAACTTTGCACCTAACCTTTACCAGGTAAAGGTTAGACATATAGGTGACTTATAAGTTACTTAAGTGCAGTGTAAAATGGCTGTGAAATAACGTGGACGTTATTTCACTCAGGCTGCAGTGGCAGGCCTGTGTAAGATTTGTCAGAGCTCCCTATGGGTGGCAAAAGAAATGCTGCAGCCCATAGGGATCTCCTGGAACCCCAATACCCTGGGTACCTCAGTACCATATACTAGGGAATTATAAGGGTGTTCCAGTAAGCCAATGAAAATTGGTAAAAATGGTCACTAGCCTGTTAGTGACAATTTGGAAAGAAATGAGAGAGCATAACCACTGAGGTTCTGATTAGCAGAGCCTCAGTGAGACAGTTAGTCACTACACAGGTAACACATTCAGGCACACTTATGAGCACTGGGGCCCTGGGTTACCAGGGTCCCAGTGACACATACAACTAAAACAACATATATACATTGAAAAATGGGGGTAACATGCCAGGCAAGATGGTACTTTCCTACACAACCCCCCCCCCCAAACGAAGGACAATAAGACTAGCCATGACCTGATGAGTCTTCATTGTCTAAGTGGAAATATCTGGAGAGTCCATCTGCATTGGAGTGGCTACTCCCAGGTCTATGTTCCACTGTATAGTCCATTCCCTGTAGGGATATGGACCACCTCAACAATTTAGGATTTTCACCTTTCATTTGTTTTAGCCAAAGTAGAGGTTTGTGGTCTGTCTGAACAATGAAGTGAGTGCCAAACAGGTATGGCCTCAACTTCTTCAGAGCCCAGACCACAGCAAAGGCCTCCCTCTCAATGGCAGACCAACGCTTTTCTCTAGGGGTCAACCTCCTACTAATAAAAGCAACAGGTTGATCCTGGCCCTCAGAATTAAGTTGTGATAGGACTGCCCCTACTCCTAATTCAGATGCATCAGTTTGGACATAGAATTTTTTAGAGTAACAAGGGCTTTTCAGGACAGGTGCAGAGCACATGGCCTGCTTCAGCTCTTCAAAAGCTTTCTGACAGTTTGCTGTCCATAATACCTTTTTAGGTATTTTCTTGGATGTGAGGTCATTAAGAGGGGCTGCAATGGAGCCATAGTTCTTAATGAACCTCCTGTAATACCCACTGAGGCATAGGAAGGCTCTCACCTGAGTCTGAGTGGTAGGGGGAACCCAATCAATTATAGTTTGGATTTTCCCCTGAAGTGGTGCAATCTGTTCCCCACCAACAAGGTGTCCCAGATAAACCACCTTACCCTGCCCTATCTGGCACTTTGAAGCCTTGATAGTGAGGCCTGCCTTTTGCAGGGCCTCCAAAACTTTCCATAGGTGGACCAGGTGATCATCCCAGCTGGAGCTAAAGACAGCTATATCGTCCAAATATGCTGCACTGAAAGCTTCCAGCCCTTGCAGGACTGTGTTCACCAACCTCTGAAAAGTGGCAGGTGCATTTTTCAAACCAAAAGGCATTACACTAAACTGGTAATGTCCTCCAATGGTTGAAAATGCAGTCTTAGGTTTAGCATCTTCTGACAATTTGATCTGCCAATACCCTGCAGTCAAATCAAAAGTGCTTAGATACTTGGCAGATGCCAGTGTATCTATAAGCTCATCTGCCCTGGGTATAGGGTGAGCATCAGTTTTGGTTACCAAGTTGAGACCTCTATAATCTACACAAAACCGCATTTCCTTCTTTCCCTCTTTAGAATTGGGTTTTGGTACCAGTACCACAGGAGAAGCCCATGGACTGTCAGAGTGCTCAACCACTCCTAGTTCCAACATTTTCTGAACTTCTTGCTTTATGCAGTCCCTGACATGGTCAGGCTGCCTATAGATCTTACTTTTGACAGGTAAACTGTCTCCAGTATCTATAGTGTGCTCACACCAAGAAGTGGTGCCTGGCACAGTAGAGAAGAGTTCTGAAAATTGTCCTAGGAGATTTATGCAATTGTCTTTCTGCTCAGCAGTAAGACAATCAGCCAAAACTACACCTTCCACAAGAGCATCTTGATCTGTGGAAGAGAAGAGATCAGGTAGAGGATCACTGTCTTCTTCCTGTCCCTCATCTGTTGCCATGAGCAGGGTGAGATCAGCCCTGTCATAGTAGGGTTTCAGGCGGTTGACATGGAGCACCCTAAGGGGACTCCTGGCAGTGCCTAAGTCAACTAAATAGGTGACTTCTCCCTTCTTTTCAACAATTGTGTGGGGACCACTCCATTTATCTTGGAGTGCTCTTGGGGCCACAGGCTCCAAGACCCACACTTTCTGCCCTGGTTGGTACTGAACCAAAACAGCCTTCTGATCATGCCATTGCTTCTGGAGCTCTTGGCTGGCCTGAAGGTTTTTACTGGCCTTTTTCATGTACTCAGCCATCCTTGATCTGAGGCCAAGTACATAATCCACAATATCCTGCTTAGGAGCTTTTAAAGGTTGTTCCCAACCCTCCTTTACAAGTGTGAGTGGACCCCTAACAGGGTGTCCAAAAAGAAGTTCAAAGGGGCTGAAGCCCACTCCTTTCTGGGGTACCTCCCTGTAGGCAAAAAGGAGGCATGGTAGAAGGATATCCCATCTCCTGCGGAGTTTTTCAGGGAGTCCCATAATCATGCCTTTGAGAGTTTTATTAAATCTCTCCACCAGTCCATTTGTTTGTGGATGATAGGGTGTTGTGAACTTGTACGTTACACCACACTCCTTCCACATGGCCTTTAAGTATGCAGACATGAAATTGCTTCCTCTGTCTGATACTACTTCCTTTGGGAAGCCCACCCTGGAAAATATTCCCAGGAGGGCCTTTGCCACTGCAGGGGCTGTAGTGGTCCTTAAAGGAATTGCTTCAGGGTATCTTGTGGCATGGTCCACTACCACCAAGATAAACCTATTACCTGAAGCAGTAGGAGGGTCAAGGGGGCCAACTATGTCAACCCCTACCCTTTCAAAGGGAACCCCAACCACAGGCAGTGGGATAAGGGGTGCCTTTGGAGTGCCACCTGTCTTGCCACTGGCTTGACAGGTTTCACAGGACTTACAAAATTCCTTTGTGTCCTCAGACATCCTAGGCCAATGAAACAATGGAACCAATCTGTCCCAAGTTTTCATTTGACCCAGGTGCCCAGCTAGGGGAATGTCATGTGCCAGTGTTAGGAGGAACTTTCTGTACTCCTGAGGAATCACTAATCTCCTGGCAGCTCCAGATTTAGGATCCCTATGCTCAGTGTACAAGAGGTTGTCCTCCCAGTAAACTCTGTGAGAGTCACTGACATCCCCATTAGCCTGTTTGACAGCTTGCTGTCTGAGACCCTCTAATGTGGGACAGGTTTGCTGTGCCACACTCAGCTCCTCTCTGGCAGGCCCCCCTTCACCCAAAAGCTCAGCAGTGTCTGCTTCCAGCTCCTCTGGTGTAGGTTCTGCACAGGGAGGGAATTCTTCTTCCTCAGAAGTTGAATCCACTGTAGAGGGAGGGATAGTAGGAAGTGGTTTGCTTCTACTAGCCCTAGCTTTAGGGAGCACTTGGTCCATTGTTCCAGGATCCAAGCTTCCCTGTCCTTTTTGCTTTTTGGCCTGAGCCCTTGTCAAAGCAAAAATATGCCCTGGGATGCCCAGCATTGCTGCATGGGCCTCCAACTCCACATCTGACCAAGCTGATGTCTCCAAATCATTCCCTAATAGACAGTCTACAGGTAAATCTGAAGCTACCACAACTTTCTTTGGACCAGTTACCCCCCCCCCAGTTGAGATTTACAACAGCCATGGGGTGGCTTTGTGTTATGTTGTGAGCATCGGTTACTTGGTACTGGTGTCCAAGTATGTGTTGTTCAGGGTGCACCAGTTTCTCAATCACCATTGTGACACTGGCACCTGTGTCCCTGTAGGCCTGGACCTCAACACCATTTATTAGGGTTAGTTGCTTGTACTTCTCCAAGTTATGGGGGCAAGCAACCAAAGTGGCTAAATCAATAGCCCCTTCAGAGACTAAAGTAGCCTCTGTGGTCTCCCTAATCAGATCAACCCCAACTAAATTACCAAAAGTGAGCCCAGCTACTCCCTTGGATTGGCTATTAGTAGGTTTGCTCCCACCACCACTGCTATTAGTAGGGACACTAGGTGTAGCAGTAGGGGTTGTAGTGGTAGGAGCTGTGGTGCCTTTCTTTGGACAACTGGGATCTGTTGTCCAGTGGCCTTTTATTTTACATAAATAGCACCATGGTTTCTTTTCCTTGTTCTGATTAAAGGAGGATTTGGACCCACCACCCCCACCAGAGTGTTTTTGTGGGCCTGATGAAGACTCATTTTTAGATTTGTCCCCACCCTTGTCAGAAGACTTACCATCCTTCTTTTTGTTGCCATCTTTGTCACCCCCTGTATGAACTTTTCTGTTCACTCTTGTTCTGACCCATTTGTCTGCCTTCTTTCCCAATTCTTGGGGAGAGGTCAGATCAGAGTCCACCAAGTACTGGTGCAACAAATCAGACACACAATTATTAAGAATATGCTCTCTCAGGATCAAGTTATACAGGCTGTCATAATCAGTAACTTTACTGCCATGTAACCACCCCTCCAGGGCCTTCACTGCCTGGTCAATGAAATCAACCCAGTCTTGTGAAGACTCCTTTTTGGTCTCTCTGAACTTTATCCTGTACTGTTCAGTGGTTAAGCCATAACCATCCAGGAGTGCATTCTTAAGAACTTGAAAATTATTAGCATCATTTTCTTTCACAGTAAGGAGCCTATCCCTACCTTTTCCACTAAATGATAGCCATAGGATAGCAGCCCACTGCCTTTGAGGGACATCCTGTACAACACAGGCCCTCTCAAGTGCAGCAAACCATTTGTTAATGTCATCCCCCTCCTTATAAGGGGGAACTATCTTGTGCAGATTCCTGGAATCATGCTCTTTTGCAGGATGACTATGGGGAATACTGCTGCTGCCACCATGGGTATCTAAACCCAACTTCTGTCTTTCCTTCTCTAATTCAAAAGACTGTCTATCCAAATCCAGCTGTTGCTTTTTAAGCTTCAGTCTGGTTTGTTCCACCCTCACTTATTGAGTTCCCTCTCTAACATTCTGTAATCAGGGTTGGTGGGAGGGACATTTCTAGAAACAGAGCTATGATGGGAATGAACAGAAGGAGACCTGTCCCTTACAGAAGGCACCCTAACAGCTTGGTTTACAGAAACATTACTACCAGTATGGTGAGAATAAATGCTTTTGCTATGATGTGAGACAACACTATTTATTTGGTGTGGCTCATCATCATTACCATCTATGCTAGATTGTCTAGTAATGGGCAGGCTAGGAAGTTTCTTTCCTGAATCTTTTCCTGGGGGAGTCCCTGAATCAGATTGGGAACTATTAGGTACTTTTTCAACAGATGGGGCACCTATGGCCTTATCCTGTTCTCTAAGCATGTTAAGTAACAGTTCCAAGGAAGGATTTTTCCCCACACTCAAACCTCTCTCTATACAGAGACTCCTTGCTCTTTTCCAGCTAAGGTTGTCATATGCAAGTTTGGACAGATCAACACTTTGGCCTGTGCCAGACATTTTTTAGAGAGAGTTAAAGTGAGAGAAAAAGAGAAAAAAGTTTTCAGAACTTTTTGGAAAGACAGAAAAAAACTTTTTAAACTTTTAAGAACTTTTTGAAAGTTTAGAACTACTTTTCAGCACTTAGAAAAGAGTGAAAAGAGGAAATGCAAAACTTTTTGGCTATGTGTATATACACTGACCTTGTTTTGTATATTTTTCTCTTATGAAAAGTACAATGACAAGAGTGGTAAGTAGTCTCAAGCACTTATCCCACCACTGCACAACCAATGTAGGAGGCTGGACTGGCTTGTAGTGAGTACCAAGGGGTACTTGCACCTTGCACCAGGCCCAGTTATCCCTTATTAGTGTATAGGGTGTCTAGCAGCTTAGGCTGATAGATAATGGTAGCTTAGCAGAGCAGCTTAGGCTGAACTAGGAGACGTGTGAAGCTACTACAGTACCACTTAGTGTCATATGCACAATATCATAAGAAAACACAATACACAGTTATACTAAAAATAAAGGTACTTTATTTTTATGACAATATGCCAAAGTATCTTAGAGTGTACCCTCAGTGAGAGGATAGGAAATATACACAAGATATATATACACAATAGCAAAAATATGCAGTATAGTCTTAGAAAACAGTGCAAACAATGGATAGTTACAATAGGATGCAATGGGGAAACATAGGGATAGGGGCAACACAAACCATATACTCCAAAAGTGGAATGCGAACCACGAATGGACCCCAAACCTATGTGACCTTGTAGAGGGTCGCTGGGACTATTAGAAAATAGTGAGAGTTAGAAAAATAACCCTCCCCAAGACCCTGAAAAGTGAGTGCAAAGTGCACTAAAGTTCCCCTAAGGACAAAGTAGTCGTGTTAGAGGAATAATGCAGGAAAGACACAAACCAGCAATGCAACAACTGTGGATTTCCAATCTAGGGTACCTGTGGAACAAGGGGACCAAGTCCAAAAGTCACAAGCAAGTCGGAGATGGGCAGATGCCCAGGAAATGCCAGCTGCGTCTGCAAAGAAGCTTCGACTGGACAGAAGAAGCTGAGGTTTCTGCAGGAACGAAAAGGGCTAGAGACTTCCCCTTTGGTGGACGGATCCCACTTGCCGTGGAGAGTCGTGCAGAAGTGTTTTCCTGCCGAAAGAATGCCAACAAGCCTTGCTAGCTGCAAATCGTGCGTTTGGCGTTTTTGGACGCTGCTGGGGCCCAGAAGGGACCAGGAGGTCGCAAATTGGACCTGAAGAGAGAAGGGACGTCAAGCAAGACAAAGAGCCCTCACTGAAGCAGGTAGCACCCGGAGAAGTGCCAGAAACAGGCACTACGAGGATGCGTGAAACGGTGCTTGCCGAAGTTGCACAAAGGAGTCCCACGTCGCCGGAGACCAACTTAGAAAGTCGTGCAATACAGGTTAGAGTGCCGTGGACCCAGGCTTGGCTGTGCACAAAGGATTTCCGCCGGAAGTGCACAGGGGCCGGAGTAGCTGCAAAGTCACGGTTCCCAGCAATGCAGCCCAGCGAGGTGAGGCAAGGACTTACCTCCACCAAACTTGGACTGAAGAGTCACTGGACTGTGGGGGTCACTTGGACAGAGTCGCTGGATTCGAGGGACCTCGCTCGTCGTGCTGAGAGGAGACCCAAGGGACCGGTAATGCAGCTTTTTGGTGCCTGCGGTTGCAGGGGGAAGATTCCGTCGACCCACGGGAGATTTCTTCGGAGCTTCTGGTGCAGAGAGGAGGCAGACTACCCCCACAGCATGCACAAGGAGGAAAACAGTCGAGAAGGCGGCAGGATCAGCGTTACAGAGTTGCAGTAGTCGTCTTTGCTACTATGTTGCAGGTTTGCAGGCTTCCAGCGCGGTCAGCAGTCGATTCCTTATCAGAAGGTGAAGAGAGAGATGCAGAGGAACTCGGCTGAGCTCATGCATTCGTTATCTAAAGTTTCCCCAGAGACAGAGACCCTAAATAGCCAGAAAAGAGGGTTTGGCTACCTAGGAGAGAGGATAGGCTAGCAACACCTGAAGGAGCCTATCACAAGGAGTCTCTGACGTCACCTGGTGGCACTGGCCACTCAGAGCAGTCCAGTGTGCCAGCAGCACCTCTGTTTCCAAGATGGCAGAGGTCTGGAGCACACTGGAGGAGCTCTGGACACCTCCCAGGGGAGGTGCAGGTCAGGGGAGTGGTCACTCCCCTTTCCTTTGTCCAGTTTCGCGCCAGAGCAGGGGCTAAGGGGTCCCTGAACCGGTGTAGACTGGCTTATGCAGAATTGGGCACATCTGTGCCCAAGAAAGCATTTCCAGAGGCTGGGGGAGGCTACTCCTCCCCTGCCTTCACACCATTTTCCAAAGGGAGAGGGTGTCACACCCTCTCTCAGAGGAAGTTCTTTGCTCTGCCATCCTGGGCCAGGCCTGGCTGGACCCCAGGAGGGCAGCTGCCTGTCTGAGGGGTTGGCAGCAGCAGCAGCCGCAGTGAAACCCCAGGAATGGCAGTTTGGCAGTACCAGGGTCTTTGCTACAGACCACTGGGATCATGGGATTGTGCCAACTATGCCAGGATGGCATAGAGGGGGCAATTCCATGATCATAGACATGTTACATGGCCATATTTGGAGTTACCATTGTGAAGCTACATATAGGTAGTGACCTATATGTAGTGCACGCGTGTAATGGTGTCCCCGCACTCACAAAGTTCAGGGAATTGGCTCTGAACAATGTGGGGGCACCTTGGCTAGTGCCAGGGTGCCCTCACACTAAGTAACTTTGCACCTAACCTTTACCAGGTAAAGGTTAGACATATAGGTGACTTATAAGTTACTTAAGTGCAGTGTAAAATGGCTGTGAAATAACGTGGACGTTATTTCACTCAGGCTGCAGTGGCAGGCCTGTGTAAGATTTGTCAGAGCTCCCTATGGGTGGCAAAAGAAATGCTGCAGCCCATAGGGATCTCCTGGAACCCCAATACCCTGGGTACCTCAGTACCATATACTAGGGAATTATAAGGGTGTTCCAGTAAGCCAATGAAAATTGGTAAAAATGGTCACTAGCCTGTTAGTGACAATTTGGAAAGAAATGAGAGAGCATAACCACTGAGGTTCTGATTAGCAGAGCCTCAGTGAGACAGTTAATCACTACACAGGTAACACATTCAGGCACACTTATGAGCACTGGGGCCCTGGGTTACCAGGGTCCCAGTGACACATACAACTAAAACAACATATATACATTGAAAAATGGGGGTAACATGCCAGGCAAGATGGTACTTTCCTACACCCTCGCTAACTAAGACCTAGTAATTGAGTTAACAAAACCCAAATACATAGCTCTAATTATGATATACTAGTACAAATTCATACATTAGTACATTATTAATTCATCAATAATAAGTTTCATTAGTCTTCGTATACATTGGTGACCACTCCCCGTGGGCACATTTCAAACGTGTTAACAAATTTTCTACGCAACTTCATTATACATTATATTGCAAGCTTTTCATGTTAATATTAATTTTAAAAGACACATTCCAACAAGGACACGTACTGTAAGTCTTTAGAGGAAAGCCACGGACTCCAAGGCACCTAGCTAACCAGTTATCCCTGTCTTCTATAACTGATTGCATCAAGCATGTGTGCACTGTTACCTTTACTGACGTGGACAGAGGAGTCAGAATACAGAAACGCTCCTGAGAGCTGGGTGGTGGTGTGCATGCATGGGAGAGACGGATACTTTAACTTCACACTTTAAGAAGGCAGCAGAACGGTGGTGCGCATAAGGGGGACATAGATCGTGCCTAATTTATTTTCTAAAAACCTAGAAAACTGTTGTAATGAGTAGAGCTTGAAGTTATTTTCTCATTATTTGTGGCGTGGGTCTTTGAAGCATTAATACGATGCCTTTACTATAGATTTACTCTCCTTTTCTCACAGAAATGTGAAATATTGGCGCTGATTTTCACACACGTGTCCTCAGAATTGGACTGCATCTACTTAAGAAAGGAAACTACAATCTGAATGGTGTTTTCTGTAAGGACACAATAGATGGTGCACATGGTGACTACCTGCTTAAGGGCGAACATCACTCTGGCTTCCAGGTCCATGGAGCTTCCCGTGGAGCCAGTACCTTTGGAATCTGACAATAGTTTCACTATACCCTGTTTTCTGGTGTGCAGGTTGCTAGGGCTACCCCTGATAGCCTACTCCTGCTCATGATGTCTCACTCTTGCCTACCTTAAACACATTTCTTTGGCCATCTGTGGCCTTTCGTTTCCTGCTGTGCCTGATGCAGCCCTGAAACAGGAGGCCCCCTCTTAAGATGTCTGGACTGTGTCTCTCTAATACACATCCTGATAATCATTTCGTACTTCCCTCACTGCCTATTGTGTAGCGTTGTCAGAAAAGATGTGCCACGTATAGGTTTATTTCTGAAGCTTTCGCCTTCTCATGGGCTTGGTGTCTCACCGATCTTCCTCCAGAACCCTTCAGAACCAGTTATAAGTACTCACTTTCGACTTTTGAAGCAATTCTTTACCCCAGCAGACAGAAGGCAAATGAAAGGCACTTACCTTGCCTTGGATGCAATGCTCTCCTTATTACCAAGACTAAGCCTCGGACAGCGGGGATGGGAAGTTGCTGATGCTCCCTGGCTTGGAGATGAGCTGCCTGCTGTAGTGCCTAGAAGAGGTGAAAAGCTACCCTGTCATTGCAACCAGTACAATCCCTGATGTTTAGTAATATGCCATTTACCCAGGTCAATATTATAAAGGGACGTTGATGCAGTCTTTAATGATGATGAGTATGCATTCAATGACCACCCGGTAAAGAGGAAGTCACTCAGTTTGTACAAGTTCATCTGTGCTTGTTGGATGTGCTGGGGTGTCATTGAGAAGCTGAAGACATGGCATTCCAAATACAGTATGACAAGGCATTTTTAGGTCTCATCTCTAGAGAGGTCGAAAAGACCTTCTGTTGACAA
Source organism: Pleurodeles waltl (assembly GCF_031143425.1). NCBI lineage: Eukaryota > Metazoa > Chordata > Amphibia > Caudata > Salamandridae > Pleurodeles > Pleurodeles waltl. Next base: position 138,208,091 of record NC_090443.1, read on the forward strand.
TACCAAAAGGTACAGTGGGCTTTGGGCCACCCCATTGTGCAACACTGGTTGGCTTTCTTGTCAATTTCATTTACTTGCTTCTTAGTCAAAGGCTTTCTTTCCTCTTCATGTGCCTGTCCCTCCGCTGGAGATAGCTTTTTTACCATCCTTTTGACTGGACGACTTGTGGGCTTCCAATGCTTACATTCAGAGAACTACTTTTTTTGTTCCTTCAAAACTCTGTACAAGTGCATGTGTGTTCCTGCTCTCGCCCTTGAGTGTTTCTTACTGACTGGAAAACCTGTGCGTGTTGCTCCTTCTTTTTCCTCGGCTGCTTCTTCACTCACCTTTCCCTATGCCTTGCTCCTTCTCTGTGTTACTCCCCCACCTCTTCAGCTCCAGCTTCCTGCTTTTTTTTAAATGTAACCCTCCAAGTTCCTTTGTTGTTCCCTCCTCTTCCCCCACTGCTGTTATATTTATTTTGAAACCCCCATCTCTCCCCTCACCTGCCTGGCTATCTTGTTTTAAAAAAACATTTGGAGGGCCCAACAGCTGCAAAAATGTGTATGGATATATATCTCTCTCTCTCTCTCTCTCTATATATATATATATATATATATATAGATATAGATATAGATATAGATATTCTTCACAGTTCTAAAATGGCATATGGCCTTCTGCCCATCTCAGAATAGGGAATAAAAGCAAATGACCAAAAGAACCACTGCATCACGAGATCTGCGTGGGCAGATATATGCACATTCATGTGTGGTGGCACTGTGGCCGCCAAGCCGGCAAGTGTCATGATGCATATGTGTTCAGGCATGAAGACACATGCATGAGCATATATCATTGCACTTTTTTACCATTTTTTTAAGCCACTGCTATTTGGCATGTGCAATAACTATCTTTTTATTTGCTGATACTGAAAAGTATTTACACAAAAAGCACTGGCAAATCCCACAGCTCCGCACTGCAAAGCCAAAAGGCAAGAACTCTTGGATTTTCCAATGTTATTTATTCAAGGAACTCTGCATCGTTTTGTCTTGACTATTGTAACCATCCCATTCTCCATTCTTCATATACCATCGCAATTCTGATCGAAACTTTAATGTTGTCCAGTAAAAATAAATCAGGCACCAGGTTCTCCATGGCACTGATTTTACAAATGTAACGCTGCACACACAGCCAGATCCAGACTGGCTCCTCGTCTCATTATGCATTCTTTCAGAAGTCTCAATTGGGCAGTGTATCGCCCTTTCTAGAAATGGCTAACCCTTGGAATTCGCTCCCAGCTGGACAACTGATCAGTTTGAGTGCTCTATAGTTGTGAACGGCTGGCAGTTTCAAACATCTGACCCACCGCTCCTGCACATCTAAGACAGGTGGAAAATGGAATGTACCCACAAGCACAACTCTGCCTCACACTCTTTTTCCTAACTTCCTGCCTAGATGGAGGTACAGGTTCGCCACAAGCCGATTGGCTCACAATTCCAAACTACACACAGCACCAGTGATTCACTTGTGCCAATTGGTTCAGATGGTGGGCATCAGCACTTCTTTTCATCATCACACTTTGACCCAACGCAAAATAGAGAAAGACAGAAAGGGAGATAGGAGGAAGAAGAGAAACATAAGAATAGTCACAGGACTGAAACAAGAACCTGCAAGAATGAAATATTGAAACGGGGTACAAGGCGATGGTAGAAATAGGCACGAGATGTAATTAAAACTAGGAAGACTTGATATTCAGCAGCCAATGGCATCAGGAAGCACCAGCAGTGGACGCCTAAGGAAAACTTTAGGCCCTTGCACATATTTCTTTACCATTTAAGTGATGTATGACATTCAGGCCCATATTTATACTTTTTTAGCGCTGCATTTGCACTGCTTTTTGACGCAAAAACGGTGCAAACTTACAAAATACAATTGTTTTTTGCAAGTGTGCGCTGGTTTTGCATAAAAAAATGACGCAAATGCGGCGCTACAAAAAGTATAAATATAGGCCTCAGTGCTTCCAACATTGGCTGCTCTACTAAAAACGCAGAGTGAATGTGCTAGCCACTTAGTCATGCAGGAGAGGGCTTCTGAGCTACAACAGTGGACTAAAGCAATTAACTGGTGCTAGCTGCAATGTTCCAGGCACATCTATTGAGCGCCACACTACTCCCTTGAATCGTGGGCCCGTGTTTCTTATGTTTATTTGTGAACTGGTTGGTATTTAGTGTCTGCTGTGCACCTTTTCAGTGGATGAAGTTGTAATGCACTGGGTATGAGTTTCAAAGTCTTGTTACCAGCAAGTGTTTTATGGTCTCTTGGATTCTTGACTGCACATTTTCACTCTTCGGTTTATTTGTTTGGCATGATTAAGTAAATTGGCTGTTCTTCTTAGTTTCCTATTCGGGTTGGCAAACACTGTATAATCTACACTATGGCCCTCATTACAACCCTGGCGGTAAATGCAGCCTACCGTCGTGCTGACGGCCGCCAACATACCGTGCCCACGGTGGTATTCCGCTACGGGTATTATGGCCCACACTGAAAAATCCACCACTAAACAGACACCTACCCAAGTCTGCCAGACCAAAGGTCAGTGATAAACTGGCGATAGCCAAACCCACACCGTTACGCCAACAGGAATACGCCCACAGTATCACGACCCACAAATCACCATCTTTCATTCACGGTAAACCATTGGCGGTACATACCCCGCGCTCAAACTACACACATTAACAAAACACCACCACATTGGACAATTCAAAATACACACATCTGACACAGATACACACACCACACCCACACAGTCACACCGGTGTAAAACACCCACCCACATTAGCTACAACCCTTTCAATAAAAAAAAAAAATTGCCAACACAGAGAGACCCAAGCCAGGAGCACCCACTCAATCAGAGCCACGAACACCATCACCCATACACCATCCACGCACCTCACAGCATAAACCCCAACACAGCACCCCGCACATCACCCCACACATGCTCACACATATCACACACACCACATCCATAGCACCCCAAAGACACCCCAGGCTTTCTGAGGCGGAGCTAAGGGGCATGGTGGAGCAAATCATCCGCGTAGAGCCACAGCTATTCGGATCACAGGTGCAGCAGACGTCCATTGCTAGGAAGATGGAGCTATGGCGGAGAATCGTGGACAGGGTCAACGCCGTGGGACAGCACCCCAGAACAAGGGATGACATCAGGCAGAGGTGGAACAACCTACGGGGGAAGGTGCGTTTCGTGGTTGCAAGACACCAGGTAGCTGTACAGAGGACTGGCGGTGGACCCCCAGCTCCACCCCCACAACTAACAACATGGGAGGAGCAAGTCTTGGCAATAATGCATCCTGAGGGCCTCGCAGGAGTAGCAGGAGGACTGGACTCTGGTAAGTCAAATCTTTACTACTTTCACCTCCCCTACCTGCATGCCATCACAAACTCCTACCCCTACCCTCACCCCATCACGCCACCACCCGACATATACCGCACTATCACAACCCACCTATCCCAATACCAAGCCCTGCATGCAACACCAAAGCATGGACCCCCAACACAGACCTGCATGGACACCCATCACCACAGAATGCCCAGTAGAGAGACTCACCCAGCCCACAAAATCACCACTCACACAAGGCAAAGCTGACAGGGAAATCACAATCATACAGGGAAACACACCCATGCACAAGATGGCACATGCAGATACAATAACACTGCATTTTCATCCCCACAGGACCCCTACTCAACGTCACCGGAGAGGAGGTGCCAGCTACATCCAGTCCCCCCGGAAAGGCCCACAGTGACGACAGCAGCTCTTAACGCCTGGATCAGGAGGACCAACCTGGCCCATCAGGGACCTCTGGACAGTTGGGTACCCAGCCACATTTCCAACCCACCACAGAGCCTCCCCACTCAGGAAACACCAGCACAGCACCCACCCAGCGGGCCCATGCCACTGTCCCCAGGACACGTCAATCAGCAGTGTGTCCACCACTACAGGGACCCCAGGCAACTCCACAAACCCAGGACGATCAGGGACCTGGGGTCAGTGGCAGTGGGCACACGGTTCAGGGGATAGAGGCACAGGACAACAGGGAAGCTGGGAGGACTGCTGTGCGACAGGGGTAGGACAGGCCCAGGGAACCCACTCTCCACGAGGCACTCTCCAACATCCTGGGAGCATACCACCATTTCCAGGAGAAGATGGGCCAGATACTGGCCAAGTTGCAGGAGACCCAGCGGCTGCAGGAGGGACAGTACCTGGGGATCAGGGATGACCTAACTAACATCTACACCATCCTGGTCACCTTTGCAGGGGTGCTGGCTGACATGGCCAAGACTATGAGGGAGGCAGTGGCACAACAACGGGCACCTGATACTAGCCAAACTGATAAATAGCCTTCCACTTCTGCCGCGCTAGTGGTCTGGAGGCCCCACCTCAGGACCAACAGGCCACCAGCACCCTAACCACTGCAGAAGGAGAACCACCCCACAAACGGTCCCTGCGATCCAGGCAGAAGCCAGAGAACATTTTCAAGACCCCCACCAGGAAATAAGACTCTCCTGATTGTTACCCTCCTGTCCCACTCTGTCACCCTGTCCACCTTGAACTGCCATTACTCCCCTTCCTATGCCCCATTGGACAATGCACCTGTGATACCGAGAGACTGGACTCTACCATGGACTTTCCTCAACCATCACCCCAGCCCATTGCACATCCCCCTCTACTTACGAGCACCTAAATAAACACACTTGGAACAAATACTAATCTGGAGTCTGTCAAATGATTCACAAATGTATGAGTACAACATTATCAAAGCATTGCAACTCAAAGTACAGTGAAATATACTTTGGAATGACCTTTGGTGGGCAGCAGTCCACATAGCAGGAGCCAGAGTGGAGCACAGAGATCTGAAAATAGAGATGCCAAAGGGTACAGTCAGTTGCCATACACATAGGTAAATCAGGCTGCCATATACAATGTCCAACAGAAAACTGAAATGTAAAGTGAACCTACAGTGTCTTACCTGTGTGTCACTGGAAGTACTGCTGAATAATATTGATTCTGTTGTCAACATCTTCTTCCTCTGCCTCCTCTTCCTCACTGTCCACAGGCTCCACCGCTGTCACAAGACCATCTCGAGGCACATCCTTCTGCAGAAAAGGCACCTGGAGTCTCAAGGCCAGGTTGTGCAACATGCAACATGCAACGATGATCTGGCACACCTTCTTGGGTGAGTAGTACTGTCAGATGGAGGCACCGGAACCTGGCCTTCAGGAGGCCAAAGGTCCTTTCAATAATCCTCTTTGTACGCCCATGTGTCTCATTGTAATGTTCCTCTGCCCTTGTCCTGGCTTTCCTCACTGGGGTAAGTAGCCATGAGAGGTTGGGGCAACCAGAGTCACCTGCATAAATCGAGGGACAACTGTTAGGCACACACTAACCCTTAGGGGCAACCCCATACCCAGACACCTGCTCATAGTGTGTGGGGACCTTTGGCTTACCCGGTGCCTCTGGAGTTGGTCCATCACATATGGAATGCTGCTATTCCTCAAGATAAAGGCATCCTGCACAGAGCCAGGATATTTGGCATTCACATGGGAGATGTACTGGTCCGCCAAACACACCATCTGCACATTCATAGAGTGATAGCTTTTTATATTCCTGAAAACCTGTTCATTTCTCCGGGGGGGACAAATGCCACATGTGTACCATCAATGGCACCAATGATGTTGGGGATATGACCCAGGGCATAAAATTCAGCTTTTACTGTGGCCAAATCCTCCACCTGGGGGAACACGATGTAGCTGCACGTGAGTTTCAGCAGGACAAACAACACTCTGGTCAACACATTGCAGAACATTGGCTGAGACATCCCTGATGCCATGGCCACTGTTGTTTGGAAGGAACCACTTGCCGGGAAATGGAACACTGACAGGACCTGCACTAGAGGGGGGATACCTGCGGGCTGTCGGATAGCTGACAGCAGGTCTGGCTCCAATTGGGCACACAGTTCTTGGATTGTGGCTCGATCAAGTCTGTGTGTAATGATAATGTGTCTGTCCTCCATTGTCGCAAGGACCGCGGCGCAACTTCACATTGGTTATCATTGGGCCCTATGGGTTCCAGGAGCCAATGGCGATGTACGCCGGCGGTGACGGTATGCACTGCTGCGGACGTGACCAACAGTTTCTATCTATCCACTCACTTGCTACCTGACCTTCAACAGGAGAGGACCTACACTGCAAGTGCTGCTGTGACCTGTGTCTGGAAGCGATAATGGCTCATGTGTCTGGGGAAAGGGGTCTGTACACCGGGGGATGCCGCCATCGCATATTCAACCTCAGTGGTTGAAGCCTATGGAAGAGAATGGTGAGCAGAGGGTCATAGTCACACATCTATTGCACCAATGATGATTTGTTTACTTTACAGAACCAAAATTTGAACCCGACTGTCAGTTGCCGTGCCAATGTCTGCTGTGACGCAGTTAGGTGCCATGCCCTGTGCCCCCCTGAAATGGTGGATGCCTGACCTGTGAGGAGGGACAAGTGGAAATGAGGTAATTGTGCTGGCATTGCAGGAGCCAATGGCGATGTACGACGGCGATGACGGTACGCACCGCCACGGAAGTGACCGCCATTTTCTATCTATCAACTCACTAGCTACCTGAACTTCAACAGGAGAGGATCTACACTGCAAGTGCTACTGTGACCTGTGTCTGGAAGTGACAATGGCTCATGTGTCTGGGGAAAGGGCCCCTGCCTTCACTGCGGAGGAGTTGGTGAAACTGGTGGATGGGGTCCTACCCTAGTACACGTTACTCTACGGTCCTCCAGACAAACAGGTGAGTACACTGTGATCATGATGCTTGGGACATGAATGTATGGAGTGCTGTGTATGTAAGCCACATGTAGGGGGGCCAGAGGCGTCCTGGCCAGAATGCAGCATGTAAGGTGGGCAATGTATGTGCGTCAGGGGATGGGAGCGATCTGGTGGGCCATGAGTCTGACGGTCCGGACGGTTGACTAATTCCCTTTTCTGCTGTCTTCTCCCTGCAGGTCAGCGCCCACCAGAAGAAGGGTATTTGGCGTGCCGTCGCCAAGGAAGTGCGGACTCTGGAGGTCTTTGACAGGCCGAGCACCCACTGCCGCAAGAGGTGGGAGGGCCTGCGCCACTGGGCAAAGAAGACGGTGGAGGCCCATCTGGGGCTGGCCTCACAACGAGGAAGGGGTGCACGTTGCACCATGATCACCGGATGTTCCGCATCCTGGTGGTGGCCTATTCGGAGTTGGATGTGCGCTTGAAGCAGCCACAAGGGGGTGAGTACAGATACTGACTCCTGACTTTGCACGTGTTAAGAGGTACCTGGGTGGGGGATGTGGGATATGGGTGCCCCTAGGCCAGGGCGAAAATGGCAGGGTAGGTCCCTTGTTGGGCAGGCACTGAAGCACTCCTACCCCAGTAGTGTTAGTGGGCATGTACTACTGGGCAGGGTCCTGTGGTTTTCTGGTTTGCAGCCGATAGCGTTACCTCATGGGCTGCAGACTATCTTAGTAACTGGTTGGGCATGGCCTAGTGCATTGTGCTGCTCCCTGTGTGTTGGGTCCGCCAACGGTAGTGGTGTTGCTGGCACTGACCAAGTGTATCCTCTGTCTCTTCCCCCCCTTTTTGTTTTGTCACCCTGTCTCTGTGTGCATTAGCATCATCTGGCGGAGGAGCAGAGGCACCGGCGACAGAGGAAGCTGCATCCCACATGGGCCTGGAGGCCGAATCCACTGAGGGTGAGGGCACCAGTGAGACAGAGGGGGAGGGCGAGGGGAGCACCACGACGGGGACAGGAGGGGAGACCACAGACAGTGACTCTTCCTCCAATGGAAGCTCCCTGGCGGTGGCGGACACCTCTGTGTCCACCCCAACAACAGGTACAGCCGCCACCCCCCCACCAGCACCACCCTCCCAGCAGCCCCTCTGCGTGTTTCCCGTGCCCGCTCACCCAGGAGGGTGGGCATCTCCTTTGCCCCAGGCACCTCAGACCCTGCCCCAGTCAGCCCTGCTGCCCTCAGTGAGGAGGCTATTGACCTCCTGAGATCCCTCTCTGTTGGGCAGTCAACCATACTGAATGCCATCCAGGGTGTAGCAGGGCATTTGCAACAAACAAATGCATACCTGGAGGGCATTCACTCTGACGTGGCGGCCCAACAGAGAGAATTTCATTCTCTGGCCTACGCACCGATGGCAGCCCCTGACGTGGCGGCCCAACAGAGAGAATTTCATTCTCTGGCCTACGCACCGATGGCAGCCCTTGTCCCTGTGTCTAGCCTCCCCTCCCCAACTTCCTCTACCCAGTCCCAATCCCCTCAAACCCAGCCTATCCCAAGCACACCTTCAGACCAGCATTCACCCAAATCAACACACAGAAGTGGGTCAGGCAAACACAAGCACCACACATCATCCCACAGGCACTCACACAAGCACCATACCCATGCAGACACACCAACATCTACTGCCTCCACTGTGTCCCCCTCCTCCTCCTCGTCCACCTCCCTCCCAGTATCGTCTCCACTCACACCTGCATGCACCACATCCTCATCCACTACCTCCATCACCAGCGCGCCTATCACAACATATCCCTCACTGACAGTCACAACCCCCACATCCATTCACACGTCCCATGTGTCCTCTTCCGCTGTGTCTGTGACCCCTTCTCCCAAAGTACACAAACACAAGCACCCACCCACCCAACAGCCATCCACCTCACAACAGCATCCAGAAAATGCACCTTCACCCACACTCAGCAGACAGACACCTCCTACCACCACTCCCTCTTCCTCCACTCCCAAACCCTCTCCCTCTTCCCGCCCCACTGTGTCTAAAGAGCTTTTCCTGGCAAACATTGACCTGTTCCCTACCCCTCCCCCCCCCGTTCTTCCCCTCGGGCCAGAGTGTCCCGAACCCAGGCCAGAACCTCAGCCACCAATTCGGCATCTGCTGTGGTACCTCCAACTTCCAGAGGCTCAAAGGGGACACCCGTTAGACCAGCCAGTGTGCCACCAACCCCTGCAAAGGACCAAACCATTCTGCCACCTTCCAAGGTGAAGAAGGGGACGACATGCAGGAAGGGCATGGAGCACGACCCACCCAGCAAGGCCTCCTCCAAAACTCCAGCTGCCAAAGCCAAGGTCACAACAGCATCTGCCAAGGTGAGGAAGGGGCAGAAAACCCAAGGCAAGGCACTTCAGCCGTCGGAGGCTGCAGGTGAAGGCCTGGTGCCCACCAGCACAACCGCCAGCCCTGCCACCTGCACCACAGCCATCACCACCAGCAGCCCCGCCGCAAGCACCGCAGCAAGCACCGCCACCTGCACCGCTGACAGTAGGACTACTACTAGCAACAGCATGCCCAGTGGGCAGAAGTCCGAGGCTGCAGGAGACGGGCAGGAGCCTCCCACCACCACTGGCAGCACCCCCACCAGCACCGGCAACACCACCAGTTTGCAGCCTTAGGCGCCGCAGCATGGAGTCTAGCCCTGCCTCATGGACTATCATTCAACCAGGTCCCTGGAAATCCCGTGCCTCAGACACCCAGGTGAGGGAATGTGAACTGCCACAACCCAAGTGCTGCATCACTCGACACAAGGCCCCCTCCGAAACCAGTGGAGAAAGGCATCCACTCACCGCCTCCTTGGCAGGATGAAACAGACTGGGCAGAAGGCCCCCTCCAGAACCAGTGGAGAAAGGCATCCACTCACCCAATCCTTGGCAGGATGAAGCAGACTGGGCACAAGGCACCCTCCAGAACCAGTGGAGAAAGGCATCCACTCACCCCCTCCTTGGCAGGATGAAGCAGACTGGGCACAAGGCCCCCTCCAGAACCAGTGGAGAAAGGCATCCACTCACTCCCTCCTTGGCAGGATGAAGCAGACTGGGCAGAAGGCCCTCTCCAGAACCAGTGGAGAAAGGCATCCACTCACCCAATCCTTGGAAGGATGAAGCAGACTGGACACAAGGCCCCCTCCAGAACCAGTGGAGAAAGGCATCCACTCACCCCCTCCTTGGCAGGATGAAGCAGACTGGGCACAAGACCTCCTCCAGAACCAGTGGAGAAAGGCATCCACTCACCCAATCCTTGGCAGGATGAGGCAGACTAGGCAGAAGACCCCTCCAGAACCAACAGAGAAAGGCATTCACTCATCCCCTCCTTGGCAGGATGAAGCAGACTGGGCACAAGGCCCCCTCCAGAACCAGGGGAGAAAGGCATCCACTCACCCAATCCTTGGCAGGATGAAGCCAGAACCAGTGTAGAAAGGCATCCACTCACCCCCCTCCTTGGCAGGACAAAGCAGGCTGGGCAGAAGGCCCCCTCCAGAACCAGTGGAGAAAGGCATCCACTTGAGAGACTGTGGCCTTGCACTCCCCAGGACCAAGCAGTGGGCAAACCACCCACTTGAGAGACTGTGGCTTTGCACTCCCCAGGACCAAGTAGTGGGCAGACCACCCACTTGAGAGACTGTGGCTTTGCACTCCCCAGGACCAAGCAGTGGGCAAATCACCCACTTGAGAGACTGTGGCCTTGCACCCCCCAGGACCAAGCAGTGGGCAATGCGCCCTCTCGAGGAGCAGTGGCGTTATTCCATCTTCCGGCTGAAGTGCCCCCCCCTTCCCAGTCCCCCTGAGGTGCCTGCGTGTTTTCGGCCTGATTCCCCTGCCGTGTTCGCTCCGCGCTAATCTGGTAAATATAGATAGATTTGATTTATCTGCCCCAAATGTTCCTTGGCTTCAAACAGTATCTATGTGTAATGTAAGATATGTGCAACACAAAAACGGTATGTAGACTGTCTATTGTTGTCCCATTTATATGTTTTCAAACACACAAACCACCAACCCATCATGTTTTCGGTAACCAAGTCTCATTCGAACCCCACGTACCAAACATTTGTATGTACAATGTTTGCGATGCTCTCACTCTCCTATTACAGAAAAGTGTTCTCCGTAAAGTGCTCCACAGGAATGCCTTAACAAATGCAAAAAGTAAAAGTTATCGGGCTTTATCATCAGCCTCTACAGATGCGGGGGAAGGGGACTGCACTAATTTAGTAGTTCCAAATTAGTGCAAATTAGGAATCAGAAATGGCGTGAAGATTTGTAGAGTTGCCAAGTGGTGAAAGCGAAAAATAACACCCGAATTAGATAAAAAAAGGAGCAAAGGACAGTTTACACCTCTCTGATGTGCAGAACAGTTGTAGTGTGAAGGTCATCACAATCTTTCCTCCGAAACGGTCAACAGATTTTCTTCAATTCGAAGTCACTGACTTGAGTACTGTTGGTGACCAATACCTCTAAGATGACAAAGTCTTAAATAAATGCAAAGTCCTTATATTTCAATCTCTCAGGCAAGTCTCTTTTTGCAACAGGGGTGATGCAGTGATCTCTGATGCAGTAGCTTGTTATGGGAGCAGTCGTCACATTCACAAGTAACAAGCACTGGCAAAGTTAAAGTGTTCACCTATACAAGAGCTGTTGGCTTTGGCAATGTGTTTTGCCATCTTGCACACCGTTGTGGCTGCTGTTCAGCATGGCTAAATGTTAGTGGAGTGTCAGAGCAGAGCAGGGGAGTGGAGGGTCATAGAATGGATTTGTTGGAGTGTCAGAGTGGAGTAGGGGGAGTAGAGTGTCACAGAGTTGAGTAGAGGGGATTAGATTTCAGTGGTTCAGTGGCAGAGAGTGTTGTGGAGTGGGGTGAAGTAGGGTGGAGTCGATTGGAGTAAATTGGATTGGATTGAGATAGTAGGGTGGTTTGGATTGGAGTAGAGTGGGGTGGGCAGAGGGGTGTGGATTAAGTGGAGTGGGGTGAATTGGTGTGTGGTGGATTGGATTGGGTGGGATGACTTGAAAATGGATGAGGTGAATTGGATTGGGGTGGGTTTGAGTGGGGTGGACTAGATTGGATTGGAGGTTGTTTGGACTGGAAGGATGGGGTGGGGGGAGGACTGGGGTGGAGTGGAGTAGAGTGGAGTGGGGTGGATTGGAGTGGGGTGAGATGGAGTGAAGTGGATTAGACTGGACTGGAGTGGACTGGATTGAAGTGGTGATTAGATTCATTGGATTGGAGTGGGGTGGATTGGAGTGGATGGGCTGGTTGGATTGGATTGTAGTGGGGTGGACTGAACTAGGATGGGGTGGCCTGAACTGGTTTGTAATAGAGTGGGGTGAATTGAGTGAGTGGGGTAGACTGAAGTGGAATGGGGTGGAGTGGGATGGATTGGAGTGGGATGCAATGGATTGGGGTGGGGTGAATTGGAGTGGGGTGGGCAGGGGTGGATTAGATTGAGTGGGTGTGTTGGACTGGAGCAGGGTGGGTTGGACTGGAGTAGGGTAGATTGGAGTGGGGTGGGGTTGCTTTTAGTGGGTTAGTTTGGAGTGGACTGAATTGGCGTGGGGCGGGGTGGGGCAGGATGGGGTCGATTCAATTCAAGTGGGTTGGTCTGGAGTAGGGTAGGCTGGATGGATTGGATTGGAGTGCGGAGGGCTGAACTGGGATGGGTTGGATTTGTTTGGGGTACAGTGGGGTGGATTGGAGTAAAGTGGGGTGGATTGGAGTGGGTTGGATTGGAGTATGTAGGAGTGGATTAAAATGGGGTGGGGTGGATTGGGGTGTGGTGGGCTGGAGGGATTGGTTTGGATTGGGGTGTGGTGGGTTGAATTTGGCTGGGTGGATTGAAGTGGATTGCATTGAGGTGTGGTGGATTGGATTGGTGTGGCGTGAATTGGAAAGGCATTGGGTGGACTGGCATGGGGTGGACCGGTGTGGGCTGGACTGGAGTGGGATGGGATGGACTGGATTGTGGTGGATTGGATTGGGGTGGCTCAAACTGGGGTGGATCAAATTGGGGTTGATTGGACTGGAGTGGAGTAAATTGGATTGGTGTAGGGTGGATTGGATTGGGGTGGGGTGGGGTGGATTAGAGTGGGGTGGAGTAGATTGAAGTGTAGTGATTTGTGATGGATTGGACTGGAGCGTGTTGGAGTGGGGTGGGGTGGGGTGGGGTGAATTGGATTAGTGTGGGGTGGATTTGACTGGTGTGGGGTGGATTATTTAGAGAGGGGTGGATTAATGATGACTGAATTTAACTGGAGTAGGGTAGTTTAAAGTGGATTGAATTGAATTGAATTGGGCAGATTGTTTTGAATTGGAGTGGGGTTGATGGGAGTGGGGCATATTTTTTTGGATCGGAGTGGGGCAGATTGTTTTGGATTGGAGCAGATTATTTTGGATTGGAGTGGGGCAAACTGGAGTGGGACAGATTAGACTGGGTGGGTTGGAAGGATTGGAGTGTGGTGAGTTGGAGTGAATTGGATTGGGGTGAGTGGTTTGGATTGGAGTGGGGTTGCTTATTGGGGGTGAGGTGTGGTGGATTGTAGTGAAGCAGATTGGGGTGGGGTGGATTGGAGTGTACTGCACAATTATGTGTTAAAGAATAATTTCTGAAATTACACATAATAAAGAAACAAGGTATTCAGAACAAGATAATCATCATCTTTTGAGAACAGCCCCCACAAACAAAAACAACAGAAAACGAGTCCAAATTAAGAAAAGGCTACTTTTAAATAAAAGAAAGTTAGCTGTAAAAAATAAAACTTCGCAATTTGGTCTGCCCTGGTGGGCACGTTTTTGCCCGTCACAAGCCTGTTTGCAGGGCACTAGAAGTTAAAAAGAAGTACCTCAATCACGCCAGGAGCAGCAGATGGGCAATGATTAAGCTGAATCCATCAGTGCTTGGTCCCTGCTCCACACAGTGAAATGGAAATGATGCATGGAGTGCAGTGATGAATTACCAGGCTGTAAAGAAGAGTGTCTGGCAAGCCAACAAATGGTATGCGACAGGTGGGCCCCAAGCCCTTTACTTTACACACCAGAGTCTCGCAAGCAGGACAAATGCGCTAGTGCATGCACTCTCAGGCTCGACCCTAAAAAATGAATCCGTGTAGTTGTTTTCGATTCACAATTGTAATAATAATACGAAGATTCATTCATTAGTGGCCCAAGCGCTATGATTCACCCAATCCTAATCTAAATTATTTTTGTGGCAGGGAATACAAATATAATAAATATTAAATAACAGCAGGAGATCAATACCTGGCCTAAAGACTGAGAAAAAGGACTTGGAGGGAGATTTTGAATAACTCTATGCATCAAACCCTTGAGTGTTAAAAACTGGAACCGTGTCAAAGTACACAGTTCGGGCTATCACCGCACAATTGAGTACTAAGGAGCCATACAGAGGAGAGGTAGAACGTGACTTGGAGGACGGCCTGCTCATCTTGCAGGGATTTTCCACTACGATCCCTTTTTCTCTATCCCAATCCACCGCCAGATGTCATCAACATAGTGCTAGCGAGGACTGCCACTTTTCTCATGGTATATTTTAATCAGGTCGACAAGCCTGTCACCGACAGCACCGATTCTCTCCTGCATGCTTGCTACCGGACCACTGCATCCCACTAGCCACAGGAAGCGCCTTGGGGCATTGAACTATGAGCGAGGCACAGTCTCGAATTCCTCATGGAAGCCGAGGAAGGCACTAGGACTGAGATTTACTAATATTTGACGAGGATCCTTCTAGTACAAAAACTAACGTTTAAGACTTTTCCCACTTTCTTTGTGTGCTGTACATGCTGCACACATGGAACGTGGGAAAAATAAGATGAAATAAAAACATTTCTCCTCATTACACCTGCCTCGAGGAGGTATAAGGTTTTTTTCCGCAAATCCCTGTCTACAAATGTAGTAGATAGGGATTTGCGTCAGAACCCATAGGCAGTTGCACCCCAACACTTTGCACTGGGTTTGCATCAATTTTTTGACGCAAACCTGGTGCAAAGCGTCAGTTAATCTGGACCAAAGAGTACTGGCAAATACACCCTTTCCCTATGTGTGCACCCCATTTGACTTTTTTGACCCCCCACTCCCTACTCTATCTTGTGTTACAGAAACATTCAATTACCAAACTGCATAATACTTAGCCGTCAGCTCTTTAGGCATTTATTAAAAATAATTTTTAGTTACTTATTCCCAAATTATCAGCAAAAACTTTTTACAAGTCTTTTTCTGGCTGGCTCCACCATGAAACAACTATTTCAGAGTTTAATCAACGCTCCTTAAGAAACTTTGCAAGATTGCTTTTATAGCAACTGAGTCTTTGCATGATCAAATCATAAAGCACCAAAGTACTTTTCCTTGCTAAGTCTTTTCACAAGATGTATCATTTTTCTTTCTTTTGTCACCTCGATTTCCACAATACTTTGATTTTCACAATGTACTCAATTTTTGCCACTCTTTTTAAGGCATATGCAACTTATCCTTCGTCCAATTTTACAACATATACATTAATTTACAGTCTGAGTTCTATAAAGATTGCCATGTCTTACCTTAACTTGACACGTACGTACGTGCAAAAAATAACATTTTGGTAACCGTTTGTTATTTGTTTTCTACACAGGCCATTCCCTTACAAGAAATAGTCCTGGAGAAGTTGCTCCATCCACCTTTGACAGGGTGTCGCTGAACTTTCGGTATTTTCAGTGGAATGTCTTTGCGAAGCTGAAGAAACATGACTTGTCGACTTTAGAACCTCAAACGCAAGCCGTTTGGGCACAACCTGTGCAGGGTTTAAACCGAGTTAGGGTTCAAAACGGCAGCCAGGACCAGTTCGCACAAGATCTGATTTGCATGCTTAGTTTGGTCATAACTGAGTGGGAGTGACACAGCTAAGTCCCTTGTAGGGCTGTGAACTGAAGATGGGGACACCGGGGGCACACCTGAACAATGTTCTTCTACTGGTGTCTGCACAGTCATCTGAGGACGCACAGAAATCAATATTTGATGATCACTTTTCCAGTGGCAAGTAGAAACTAAGATTATCGCCAGCAGAGACTGCACGGGGCAACCCCAATCAGGGGGGCCCGTTTATGGCAGCGGCGCTGGGCCGAGGAACGTGGGGGTGGTGGATGGGGAGCGGCAGGCTCCCCGGCCCCCACCCCGCAACAAAATTACAGCCGATTGGCTGAAAAGGGGTCCGTGCACAACTGGGACATCACAGGGCCGGCCTTAATAAGGTGGCTGTGATCGGCAAGCGCGTCTTTCTCGCGCTCACTGACCGGACGAGGGGGCCCCAGTGACCACAAAAAGAATTACCCACCCGCCTCCTCCCATTATTGGGCATCAGTCTCTACTGAATTAGTTATTTTTCTTACAGTTAAAATGAATGCTCTGAATGTTCAATTGTGGTCTACATGCTAACGATATGTTTCATCAGGTGACTTGATTTGTGCTGAATTGGACAATTATTGTTGTAAGTTTGTCGTATTTGGGGTACGATGGTGGGCGGGGTGAGATCATGACTGGGAATATAAACTGGTACCTTTTTATTACAAAATAGGGTGACAAGCTAATTAGACCCTCCAAGGGGTGCCGGCTGGGAAGTGTGGACGACATACAGGGGTACGGGGGTTGCGAGCGGTCGCTGGCATTTGGCCCCTAGGGCCAACCACTAGCGCATGCGCAGAAGGTCTGACGCAAGCACTGGCCCTTGAAGGGGGGTGGTGGAGTCTGAGGGTAGCGGGGCGCCCAAGGTAGGTATCCTAGTGGCCAGGCCAGCCCCCCTCCACAGCAATCTAGTTTGGAAGGTATGAGAACACCCTGGTGGAGATCCTATCCCTGGGATTCGTAGCATAAGGAGGGGAAGGGTTTGGGGTAAAAGGAAAACAGTCATGATCTCATTCACAGCCACCAATATTGGGTACGCAGGAATGAACTGTTTTAGTCAGTGACAGGAATGTGGATGTGTTAGTGTACTCTGTTAAGGCTAGGCATCCCTTGTAAATACTTTGTGAATATGATTGTAGTTACTGCGTATAATTTTGATTATGATTAACAATATTTTGTCAATAAAAATACGGCCAGGGGTTTAAGACCCCTAATCCCAAGGCGGAGTGCATCTAAGGTTTAATTTAAGCTTGCGCGGAGGGGTGAGTGGTGTTTGGTGGTAAGAGGACTCGGTGATACCCAGTCATATGTATATTTACAAAGCTTGAAGTAGTTACTATTCAGATAGAGAAAAGTGCTGTTGAACGTACATAGAGATATGCATCCCTTGTTATTCTTTACTTTCTGGAGTGCCACATTTAGCATCAGAAAACAGAGTTGGTTATTCAAAGATACAGCTGAGTTATACCCTTTCATTGGTATGTATAAATGTTGTGGCTGTTTAGTAAGATATCTCCAGAGGTCAGTGCTCAGGAGAAGTGCCCGGTCAGAATGGTGGTGTCAATTGTCTATGTTTTCACTCTTATCTCACTCCCTGTTCTCTCTCTACTACTGACCCTCATATTTTGTGCAGTTGGTATTTGGTGGAGGGAGTGAGAGATGGAAGAGTGCATCACTCCTGTAAGATCCTCAGTGCAAAGTTTTGCTTTCTAACAGTTATTCAGCATTCTAGACTTTACGACAGATAACACAAAAGGCTTTGCTCTTCATTTTTCTGGTCTAGCTTTGTTTTTCAATATTAAGACTTTTCTTTGCTGTTACCTGACTAAAAGTTAAAATGTGTGTTACAATGGTTCAATGCAAGATTGATGAGCTGCAATGAAGCATGGCAATTAGGGGAACGGTGTGCTCCTGAACTGCCAGTAACTGATCTCCAGCGAGCCTTGTGCTCACACCCTAACCACATCCAGAACAATCCAGATATGCTTCCTTTACACACACAGAAATTTGAAAATGAATTGATTTCACAGACTCTTCCATACTTTCGAGGAGCAGAGAATTATCAGTTTGTGCTGGTATAATTTAAAAGGCTACGACTTTCTGATTGACTCAAGTCCATGATTGCCTCAAGACAATTTCCACCTATTCACACACTTTATTCACACATGCAACTCTGTTGTTTAATGCATTAACTAAACGCATTGTGCACTGTTTGGTATCTGCTTTGTTCACGCAGGCCAGTCATTACCTGGTACAAGGCAACACATTACAAAGAACTTATCAAAAACACTTGATGCAGCTCAGATCATTATTTTTGTGTTTTGTAAGCTTCATTTGTCTTTGTCAGTTACTACATAATGTATAGTGTATATTTTTATTTTTAAAAAACGTTGTGTTTGCAGAATAATAGTATAAAGCAAGATAACAATTGCAACCATTACGGGTATAACTTTTGCATTCCTGGGGAAGAGTTGTGTTCGAGATAGTAGCTCAGTATTAAAAGTTGCTAAGCATTGCTTGGGTCGACTTGGCAGGTAGACCTGCGTGACAGCTCTGCAGTTTCCAGGCTTTTAACCGTGCGGGCCATTATATCCCTGGAGTAAGTCTGCTTGATCCCTGGCTTCCTTTCCTGGGACCGACGTTTTGTCAAGTTTCTTCTGACATCCCCGTGTTTGATACACTGCCCATTCCGCTAGCATACACCAGTCATGTTTCAAGCCCTTTGGTTTGTACTGGGAGGTTTCTCACTACCCCATGCCTGTCCCTCTTGGCCACCACTAGTGCAATGCTGCAGAATAACGGAGAGTACCTCTGCAACATCTGCTCCCCCCAGATACCCCGGCACACCTTAATTGCCGATAGTTCGACTGAGTCTCCCAGTGCCTCCTCCACATGCCCCCACGTGGCCTGCCAAAAGACCCAGTCTCGCACTCTCCCACAGGGTGTGTACCAGGGTCCAATCTGGTTACATTCTCTTAGGCACCTGTGGTTGTGAAGTCTGGCCATTATGTGAAGCCTAGCTCTTGTGTACTACACCCTGTGCAATATCTTGAGTTGTGTGAGGAGAAAGCCAGCTCTGATTGCTACCTCCCTCAGGTGTCTGCATGCCTCTTCCCAGCCTGCTTCCTCATTTGTGCCCAAGTCTCTTTCCCATCTGTCTTTTAACTTGTCTAAGGGTCGCAGACAATTCTGGGCTGGGGTAGTATAAATTACATAAATCGCGTGGCTGTGTATATACTCTTGCATAATATACTAGGATGAACAATACAGGGTGGTTAGAGTCCAATCAGAGTGATGAATGCCTGTGCCCAATATTCTTCAGCCACAACTCACATTCTGGGCAAAGGTCCATGAAAAAGCAAGTTGAATAGTTTTGTTTTCAGGAGTTTTCCGAATTATATAAGGTTGGTACAGATCTGAGGGTGGGGTTGAAGGCAACCCACAGCCTTGGACCTGTTGTGTTTCGTCCTCTTGAATAATTATAGATGGATCTAGTGGCTGGATGATGATTTGATGTTTCTGGTTGGGTCAGGGTGAAGCCAATTTTTGCAGTCAATTAGGGCCTTTGCCCTGGTAAACTTTATCACCAGTGGAGACGGCCTCTGATTTGTTGCTAGCTGCTACTGGAAAAGAGTGTAGAATTTCCAGGCTGGTCTTCATGTGATTGAGTCTGATGTTTAGGCACAGTCTGAATGTGTGTCTGTAGCCTTTGCAGACTCACAATGAGTTTCTTATGGAGACCAGCAGAGGTGATATTTCAGTAGTCTAAGCATTCTGTGGCAAGTCTTCTTGTCAACTCCACCCAATTGTCGGTTTGTAGTAGTTGACAGAAGTAGGAGAAATGGAAGTTAGAACCCTTGACCACTGTGTTGACTTGGTGGGTGGATAAAAGTTAGGTCAAAAAATATTTCCAGGGGCCCAGCTTTTGGGTGGATAAGGGAGGGTCTCTGGACCTTGGAGCTAAATGAAGATTAGTGGAATGTGTTCAGTGTCTCCCACTACTTCGATGTAAGTGGAGCTTATAGTCCAAGCCCAAAGTCGTACTGATGGGATTATCCATTCTATTGTAAATTAATCTGTGTATTGTAGGTGTACATTTGGGAGGCTACCTTTTAATATTCAAGTAACTATGCCAAGGGACAAACACAGACATCAGCATGGTGGATTGCTGTACTGATCGAATCCTGATGTTTGGCTGCAATAGAAGGGAAATGATTGAATCTAAGAAAGCAAAACAACAAATGTACCGCAATGTTCTAGCTTTGTCCTAGGATGCAAAGAGGTTATGCGGAATAAGGAATCATTTCTTATCTTTGTCCAAGGATTAGAAGAGCCCCTCCTTTACATAGGCTAGATCTGCGTCAGTGTCCCTCAGTGATCAAAATCTAGACTGACATCTGTGCAGTGGAGGAGATGGTTTATTTTGACAAGATCTTGGAGTTGTAACTTCACCCTTTTTCCAATGATTGGGAAAGGGAAGATTGGAGAATGGTTGGTGTTTTGACAGTATCTTCGAATCTGCTGATGTTTTAGGAGTATGATAACCATATTCCTCTGAGGGAAAGGCACTACTCTAGAGTGGAGGGAAGCATAAGTAGTCCAGTGTTTAATGCATGAACTGAGCAGGCATCCGTAGGCGAGGTGGGTGCTTTTAGTTTTGTTGTCAAACTTCGCAATTCTAAATGTTTGAATCAGAAGGTAGACTGAACAGAGATAGTGAAATGGGTGTGGTAGAGTGATTATTTCCATTTGTTGGCAATTGAGCTGCCATATTTGGCAATTTTAGACTGATCTGCAGTGTTGTTGGGATGTGCATAGGTTGCCAGACCATCAGGATTAGAATGGCCCTGTTAAATTTAGATTGATGACTTCTTGTTAGATTTAGTGAAATAGTTTTTTTGGCTTTCTTGAGTGACTTATAGCGGCATTTCATACACATCTTACAGTATGGTTGTTGCTTTGATCCTTAAATGTAGCCATTGCATTGTAGGTTGCAGATAACACATTTCATTTCAGCTAGTCCTCCAATGAACACTTACTGGCTTTTGGAAGTTGGCTAGAGGTAGGGTGTCTAGGACTGATACTTTCATAGAAAAGGTAATCTAGTATGTATTTGGGACATGCTGAGTAGAATTGCTTGGTTTTCACAACACTTTATGTCAACCAAAAGCCCGATATTGTCACATTTCTGAGGTGCTGGAAAGGGGTATGATGGGTTGAGTTGTGGGAAATAGGAAAGTGTTTAGAGCATACCTGTGGTTGCACCAGTAAGTTCGATGCTTCAAGATTATGGGGGTTATTCCAACTTTGGAGGAGGTGTTAATCCGTCCCAAAAGTGACGGAAAAGTGACAGATTTACCACCAGCCGTATTACGAGTCCATTATATCCTATGGAACTCGTAATACGGCTGGTGGTATATCCGTCACTTTACCGTCACTTTTGGGACGGATTAACACTCCTCCAAAGTTGGAATAACCCCCTATATGTGAACATGATGTTGAACACATATCATGCAATGTGTTGGGCTTCTCACTGCGTGCAAAAATCCTGGACCCTGCATATTCTTAGGTAGGCCGAAAAAAGTTTAAGAGCTTTGTTTGTCGACCCATAAGCTGAAGTACTGCATTATCACGGTGATCATTTTTGTAAACTGTTCTTTAATATTGTTGTGCTTGTTTTGTTGTCTTTCTTTACATTCTCATAGTGATGATATAACATATTGCATGAGTCTTACATACATCTTCATTGTATAGTCATTGTCAATGCTTCCACTATAACAATCTCTATATCCATAGTTAGAGCAATTGTTTAATATCAAACAACGTTTTAACAACCCCCCTTTCCTCTACAGACTTGAAGTTCAATTTATTTGTGTTGCACAGAAATAATGATCCCCGCTGCAGACTATTCCTGAGTCATAACAGGTGCTCTGACAGACAGCTCACATCAACATCCAGGATTACATATATACCATTACCAACATGTCAGTCCCATTACTCAAAGATCCTTTACTTGACTATTCTTTACTAATCATTTACCCTTTTTCGATGCCAATACCTCCACATCTGTATTGCCCTCGTGATGGTCACGGTGGGTATCCAGTTTTTGCCACTATTGATGATAACATAGTGCCCCATGAGTTACCTACCTACTCCTTACATGGGCTATTCGGTCGACAGACAAGGTAAACCATTTTTGGATGTCATTTAACTATTGTTTTATGTTTGGCGCCTTGTTTGCTCTCCAATGTATTGCTATATTCCTCGTGGCTACTGCCATTGCAATGGTGGCATATCTACATGTCTATTTTAATTCTTTGGTCTTGTGCGAAAGTCCCAGTAAGCACGCCAGCTCATCTGGGTGATTCCTAATTACCTACCAAAAGCCTCCTCCTAGAACCTCATTACCTCATCACAGAACTATTGTTTTGCGCCACATTCACACACCATATAGTGAATTCTAGCTAGTCTCGCTGGCGAAAGGTATGTGTGATGTAAATAATAAAATTGAGTGAACTGAAACCTGTGTTTTCTGGATACTACTACAGTGTATCTTAACAATGTTATCCACGCCATTTCTGTAAGTTATCTTCCCAGCTTCTCTTCCTATCTTAACTTCGGTGTAGATATATCTGCAAAGAAGGTTGTCCTAATAACAGCATACATCAGCATCAGGACATGCTTGCATGTCCCATATGCGATGAGCCTAGTGAGTACATCTGTCTCAGGAGGTTCACTTTCTTAATCACACCAGGTCAGTCTACCATTCGTACTAGTGCGTTATACATCATGAATTGCCTTGCTGACAGTCCGTGTGCCTCCATTACGGAGGCATACGTTTGAATCATTCCTCCTGAGCATAGATCTCCTACCAGGAGAAATTCCCACCACCGTCCATGGCTCCCCTATATCCATTTTGACCCTAGTCAGGCCCCACTCTAGTATCTCCAGTGCATACACTATTGCAACACCAGTCTTCTGCCGGTACTGTTGACAGCAGTGAAGCACCACTCGCAAAGCCTGGGGATGTGTAGGGTTAAACTTCACATTTCTCAGCAGGGCCTCCGGGATAGTCTTTCCCCTGCAACTGTTGCCCCTCTTGAGTTGCATCACAGCCCATCCACTGCATTGGCCATAGTAACTGCGCCACCAGGTAATGTACTTCAAGATCAAGCACATCCAGTCCCCCTTCATCTTTGAGTCACATGGCTTTACTTAGGGTGACCAGTTTCCTGAGGTTAGTCCAGATTTGTGCAGTTAGTGAGCTTTTGACTACCCTAAAGAATCGCCTTCTTTTTTTGCCAGGACAGTCACAAGACTATGCCACAGCTGAGGAAGCATTAGCGTATAAGCAACAGTCACTTTTTCCAAGGAGCGAAGTCCAGGGTCCGGTTTTGCACTGGTGCTAAGGTTAGGGTATTGTCTTGAGGGAAAGGCGTCAAAATGACCTGTGGTTTTGTGTTACTGCCCGGCAGTTGTATGGATGGTAAGCAGTGGGATCGAAAGTATCTTTGGGGATATGATGTTGAATTAGAGCTGTCAATGGTTGAATTTTGGAGTTACATTAATGTGTTGTTTAGTCTTTTTGAGACTGAAAAGGTCACATGAAAGAGAACACCACATTGCCTTGAAACATTTAGTCAAAGAAGCTTTTTATTTCTGGAGGTTCTGCTAATATTGATAATTTTCTTGAGCGTATTTTGCAAAGCTCCTGGACTGTTTGTGAAGAAAATATCTTTTTTGTCTACGGGTGGTGACTTACAATGCAGAATTCGGGTTATGATTTCAAGATTATGGCGGTCATTACAACATTGGCGGTAAAAGCCACTTACCGCCGTGCAGAAGACCGCCAACACACTGCCGCGGAATTCCGCCACAGCTATTATGACCCACATCTCGAAATCCGTCAAAACTCAGACACCCACACAAGTCCGCCACATCAAAGGTCAATGATAAACTGGTGAAAAAAAACCTCTACCGTCACGCCAACAGAAATACGCCCACACTATCACGACACACGAATCCACGCAGCGGTCTTTCAACTGCGGTATTCCATTGGCGGTACACACCTCCGCGCTCAAAATACACACACTCTTACAAAACACAACTACATTGGACAATTCCAAATACATACACCTGATACACATACACACACCACTCCCACACACCCAATACAATATAAAACACACACCCACATCACCCACAAACCCCTACGATCACTATTACAGAGAGAAGGCCAGAGAGAGACACCACCATCAACAAACTAGCATCTACAGGCACACAACACCATCACCCACACAACTTACACGCACAAAACACCACACACCACTACATATCACCACACTTATCACCACACACACCACCCCACACATCACCTACACCACCCCATGGCACAGCAAAGACAACCCAGGATAACCCACCACCCCAACAACAACAGGGACGTGGGGGATGGTGCAGTGGGCACACGGTCCAGGGGACGGAGGCACAGGAACACAGGGGAACTGGGAGGGCTGCTGTGTGACATGGGGCGGACAGGCCAAGGTAACCCACTCTCCATGAGGCCCTCTCCTCCATCATGGGAGCATACCACCACTCCCAGGAGACGATGGCAACGGTACAGGCCAAGTTTCAGGAGACCCAGCGCATGCAGGAGGAACAGTATTTGGGGTTCAGGGAGGAACTCAGAACCATCAGCTCCGCCCTGGGCACCATTGTAGGGCTGCTGAAGGAAGTACTCAACACCAGGAGGGACACTGTGGCACTACAAGGGGCCTCTGACACTAGCATGGACGATGAACTGCCCACCACCTCCGCCGGCGCTAGTGGACAGGACGCCCCGCCACAGGACCACCACACCAGCACCCCACCCCCTGCAGAGGGAGAACCACCCTGCAAACGGTCCCTGAGATCCAGGAACAAGACAGAGAACGATGCCAAGACCCCCACCAAGAAATGAGACCACCCTGATTGTCATCCCACTGTCCCACTTTGTCACCCTGTCCATCTTGAAACTGCCCCAGCTCCACTTCCTATGCCCATATGGGCAATGCACCTGTGAGACTAATAGACTGGACTCTGCCATGGACATTCCTCCGCCATCACCCCTCACCATTTAACTTCCCCCTCCAATATTTTGTATTTAAATAAACACACCTAAAGCACCAAAAGATCAGGAGTCTGTCTGTGATTTCGAAATAGTGTATTTGCAATTACAGTGACAAAATGTTCAGGAAATAGTAATGTTAACATACCGATGTCACACATCTCTAGTCCCTGAGGAATCTAAGCAGATGACACACGTTGGGACCCACACCTGTGAAACGGTAAGGGAAAGTGACAACTCAGTTACCATACACTGGGTGAAATCGAGAGAGGATAGAGGTAGAAGTGTAAAAGTACATGTAGTAGGCAGGAATGTATTCTCACCTGTGTTTCACTGGAAATATTGCTGGATGACTGAGTCCCTGTTCTGCATGTATTCTTCCTCTGCTTCCTCCTCATCACTGTCCACAGGCTCCACAGCTGCAACAACACCTCCATCTGGACCATCCTCCTGCAGAAAAGGCACCAGTCGTCGCAAAGCCAAGTTGTGAAGCATACAGCAGGCCACGATGATCTGGCACACCTTCTTTGGTGAGTAGAATAGGGATCCACCTGTCATATGGAGGCACCTGAACCTGGCCTTCAGGAGGCCGAAGGTCCGCTCGATCACCCTCCTAGTTCGCCCATGGGCATCATTGTAGCATTCCTCTGCCCTTGTCCTGGGATTCCTCACCGGGGTCAGTAGCCATGACAGGTTGGGCTAAACAGAGTCACCTAATAGCCACACACGGTGCCTCTGGAGTTGACCCATCACATAAGGGATGCTGCTATTCCGCATGATGTAGGCGTCATGCACTGAGCCAGGGATCATGGCATTCACATGGGAGATGTACCGGTCTGCCAAACATAGCATCTGTACATTCATGGAATGATAACTCTTCCGGTTCCTGTACACCTGTTCACTCCTGTGGGGGGGGACCAAAGCCACATGGGTCCCATCAATGGCACCTATGATGTTGGGGATATGTCCAAGGGCATAGAAGTCACCTTTCACTGTAGGCAAATCCTCCGCCTGAGGGAAAACGATGTAGCTCTACATGTGTTTCAGCAGGGCAGACAACACTCCAGACAATACGTTTGAAAACATAGGCTGGGACATCCCTGATGCCATGGCCACAGTTGTTTGAAAAGACCCACTAGCAAAGAAATGGAGCACTGATAGCACCTGCACTTGAGGGGGGATTCCTGTGGGATGACGGATTGCTGACATCAGGTCAGGCTCCAACTGTGTACACAGTTCCTGGATTGTGGCACGGTCAAACCTGTAGGTGATTATCAAATTTCTTTCCTCCATTGTCGACAGGTCCACCAGCGGTCGGTACACCGGAGGATTCCGCCATCTCCTCACATGTCCCAGCGGACGATGCCTATGAAGGACAACAGCGAGCACAGAGTCAAACAACTCAGAGGTATGTAACCACAGTCTACACAGAACACCATTCAATCACAAAATGTGGCCTGTATGTGTGTTGAGAGTAGGCCTAGGTATGTGTGACGCAGTTGGTAATTAGGCCATGAGGGCCCCTGAAATGGCGGCTGCCTGACCTCTAAAGTGGGACAATGGGATGTGAGGTAACTGCGCTGGCATTGTACACCGTCGCGGTAGGCGGTCGAAGACCGCGGCGCAATGCTGCATTGGTTAACATTGGACCCTCTGGGTCCCAGGATCCAATGACGATGTACGCCGGCGGTGATGGTACGCACCGCCGCGGACGTGACCGTCGTGGACGTGACCGCCATTTTCTATCTGTTGAATCACTCGATACCTGATCTTCGACAGGAGAGGACCTATACTGCAAGTGCTGCTGTGACCTCGGTCTGGAAGAGACAATGGCTCGTGCGTCTGGAGAAAGGGCCCCTGCCTTCACATCGGAGGAGTTGGAGAAGTTCGTCGATGGGGTCCTCCCCCAGTACACGCTACTCTACGATCCTCCAGACCAACAGGTAAGTACACAGGGAGCATGTTGTATGGGCTATGCCTGTGTGGAGAGGGCTGGTTGTAAGAAGGAAGAGGGCAGAGTTCTGAGTGAATGAAAGACAGTGGGTGTATGTGCCACATGGCAAGGGTAGGGATGGGGGCCACTCACTTTGACGGTGCAGTTGGTAATGACTTCTCTTCTTCCCCTGTACATTTCATGTAGGTCAGCGCCCACCAGAAGAAGGATATTTGGCGTGCCATCACCAAGGACGTCCGGACCCTGGGGGTCCACCACAGACGGAGCACCCACTTGCGGAAAAGATGGGAGGACATTCGCCGCTGGAGCAAGAAGACGGCGGAGGCTCAGCTGGGAGGGGTGCCTGTTGAACCATGACCCCCCTGATGTTCCGGATCCTGGCGGTGGCCTACCCGGAGTTGGATGGGCGCTTGAGGGCATCACAGCAGACACAAGGGGGTGAGTACACTCTCATTCAGCTGACTTTGCGCGCAGTGGAGTTGTCTGGGTGTGGGAGGAGGCCTGTGGTTTTCCCTAGGCCAGGGCGAGTTCCATAGGCTAGGCACTTCGTAAGGCATGGCCCTGTGGCACCCAACCCCACCTCTGTAGAGTGCCAACTACAGCTATTCATGCACCTGTGTCATCTATGTGTGCATATGTCGCCCATAGCCTTGTAGGCCATTTCCCAGGAATTGCACTGTAGAGCCCAATAGCGCGACGTAGTGCAGGGGGCTTCTGTGTCTGTCGTGTCCGCCAACGGTAGCGGTAAGCCATGCACTCAACATGTCTTTCTTCTGTTCCCCCCCCCCCTTTTTTGTGGTCTCCCTGTTCTTCTGTGCATTAGCATCATCAGGCGGAGGGGCAGTGGCACCGGAGCACGAGGGAGCTGCATCCCACATGGCCATGGAGGGCCACACTACGGACTCTGAATACACCAGTGGGATGGAGGGCGAGTGGAGCACCACGGCGGTGACAGTAGCTGAAACCAGCGACACGGACTCGTCCTCCGATGGGAGCTCCCTTGTGGTACAGCCGCCACCCCCCCCACCAGCGCCGCCCTCCCGGCAACCCCTAAGCCTTCGCCCCGTGCCCGCTCACCCAGGAGGGTGGGCATCACCTTCGCCCCAGGCACCTCTGCCCCTGCCCCTGTCACCTCTGCTGCCCTCAGTGAGGAGGCCATTGACCTCCTCAGGCCCCTCACTGTTGGGCAGTCTGCCATTTTGAATGCCATCCAGGGTGTAGAAAGGGAGTTGCAACAAACCAATGTATTCCTGGAGGGCAGGCTGCCCTTCACCGAACCTTTCAAACTCAGACCTCAGCACTGATGGCAGCCATTGTCCCTGTGTCTAGCCTCCCCCCTCCAACTTCCTCCACCCAGACCCAATCCCCTGTACCTCTGACTAGCCCAAGCACACCATCAGACCAGTCTGCACACACCTCAACACACAAGGGAAGCTCAGGCAAACATAAGCACCACACATCCCACAGGCACTCACGCAAGCAACACACACATACAGACACACCAACATCCACTGCCTCCACTGTTTCCCCCTCCTCGTTGTCTCCCTCCTCCCTCCCAGTCTCGTCTACACTCACACCTGCATGCACTACCTCTACAGCCACTACGTCCTGCACCAGCACACCCACCAGCACACCCCGCTCACGTGCAGTCACCACCCCCACTACCATTCACACGTCCCCTGTGTCCTCTCCCAGGGTGTCTGTGACGCCCCCTACGAAGATACACAAACGCAGGCATACACCCACCCAACATACATACACCTCACAACAGCCTCCAGCGCATGCACCTGCACCCAAAACCACAAAACGTACACCTCCTACAACCACCACCTCTTCCTCCACTCCCAAACCCCCTCCAGCTACCCGTCCCAGTGTCTCCAAACAACTTTTCCTGTCCACCCTTAACCTATTTCGCACCAGCCCCCCCGTCCAACTCATAGGTCCCGAACTAGCACCTCAGCCACAAAATCTACGGGACCAGTGGTGCCTGTTGTCACAGGTATGTGGAGTGCACCGGCCACCAGGACAGCCAGTGTGGCACGGAGCCACAGCACAGCCAGTCCCCCAGTGAAGCACCAGAAGTTGGCCAGTGCCCGGCGGGAGAGGGGGAAGACTCCAGCCACCCTAGCCGCACCCAGGGGTCCCGAGGGGAGTGTGGACTCAGCTGTGACTCCTCCCAAGGTGGGGAAGGGCCAGAAGAAAGCCAGCAAGTCTGGGAGGAGCAGCACAGCGGAGAAGACCGCCATCATCCCCGCTCCCCAGGAGGCCACCGCCAGCCCCATCGTCGCTGCCCAGGAGGCCACCGCCAGCCCCATCGTCGCTGCCCAGGAGGCTACCGCCAGTCCCATCGTCGCTGCCCAGGAGGGCCACGCCAGCCACAGCCCAGCTGCCCAGGACGGCCCGCCAGCCACAGCCCAGATGCCCAATGAAGGACCACCAAGTCAAGCACCGCTGAACAGGGCAAGCACCGCTGAACAGGGCAAGCACCGCCAAGTCAAGCACCGCTGAACAGGGCAAGCACCGCTGAACAGGGCAAGGACCGCCAAATCAAGCACCGCTGAACAGGGCAAGCACCGCTTAACAGGGCAAGCACCGCCGAACAGGGCAAGGACAGCCAAGTCAAGCACCGCTGAACAGGGCAAGCACCGCTGAACAGGGCAAGGACCGCCAAGTCAAGCACCGCTGAACAGGGCAAGCACCGCTGAACAGGGCAAGGACCGCCAAGTCAAGCACCGCTGAACAGGGCAAGCACCGCTGAACAGGGCAAGGACCGCCAAGTCAAGCACCGCTGAACAGGGCAAGCACCGCCTACTCAAGCACCCCTAGCCCATGAGCGGCAGGGGCACTGATGCAACAGGGACCGTCACAGAGTGAGTTAGGCACTCTGGGCACCAGTCCCCCTCCAGAACCAGTGGAGTATCACATCCACTACCTCAGTCCTTGGCAGGATGAAGCACTCTGGGCACAAAGTCCCCTGCAGAACCAGTGGAGACATGCATCCACTACCTCAGTCCTTGGCAGGATGAAGCACTCTGGGCACCAGTCCCCCTCCAGAACCAGTGGAGTATCACATCCACTACCTCAGTCCTTGGCAGGATGAAGCACTCTGGGCACAAAGCCCCCTCCAGAAACAGTGGAGACATGCATCCACTACCTCAGTCCTTGGCAGGATAAAGCACTCTGGGCACAAATCCCCCTCCAGAACCAGTGGAGAAAGGCATCCACTTGAGAAACTGTGGGTTTGCACTCCCCTGGATAATGCAGTGGGCAAACCACCCATTAGAGAGACTTGAGAGACTGTGGCTTTGCACTCCCCAGGATGCAGCAGTGGGCAAACCACCCATTGGAGAGACTTGAGAGACTGTGACTTTGCACTCCCCAGGATGCAGCAGTGGGCAAACCACCCACTGGAGAGACTTGAGAGACTGTGGCTTTGCACTCCCCAGGATGCAGCAGTGGGCAAACCACCCACTGTAGAGACTTGAGAGACTGTGGCTTTGCACTCCCCAGGATGCAGCAGTGGGCAAACCACCCACTTTAGAGACTTGAGAGACTGTGGCTTTGCACGCCCCAGGATGCAGCAGTGGGCAAACCACCCACTGGAGAGACTTGAGAGACTGTGGCTTTGCACTCCCCAGGATTGAACAGTGGGCAAACCACCCACTGTATAGACTTGAGAGACTGTGGCTTTGCACTCCCCAGGATACATATATGGGCATGGAGCCCCCTCGTGGATATGGCGTCGTGCACTCATCCGGCTGAGGTGCCCCCCCTTCCCTTCCCCCTGAGGTGCCTGTTGTATTTCTATCTGATGCCCCTGCAGTGTTCTCTCTGTTTGGATCTGGTATCGTGTGTGGGCCTCGCCCATGCATTTTGGGCCCAGTGGTCCACGGACTATGAATGGTGCAATACCTGGACTACTAATCTTGGTTTATATTTTGTAAATAGTGCATATATGTATATATTTGCTTACTGAATTTTGATCTATTACAATGGTTACACTCATTTCCTTTTGTCTTTGCATTCTTCCGGGGGCGTTGGGGGGTGTAACTGTAATGTTTAGATATGCATTGGTGTGTGTGTTGTAGTGGGTTAGGGTGGGGGTGGGGGTGTTGCGTGTGTGTGTCCCTGTTTTTTGCCTCCCCCCTCCCCTGTGTCGTAGGTGTAGTACTCACCGTGGTCTTCGCCGCCAGCGTAGGTGCTCCTGGTAGAGGAGCAGGAAGACTATCGCAGGAAGAATATGGAGTTCCGGCTCCATGGTGTCCTCGTTCCTCGTGGAGTGTGTAGAGGTGAGCGTTTTTCCTTCGAAATTCCTGTTTCCGTGGTGTTTTTATCCGCGGTGAATCCGCCCCGGAAAAGGTGGCGGATTGGCCTGTCATAATAGTGTGGGCGGTACATTGTCCTCTGCCTGTCTGTTGGCGGTGATCGCCGCGTGTTTGTTTGTACTGCTGTGGCGGTCGGAGTGTTAAAGTGGCTGTCTTTGTTGGCGGTTACCGCCACTGTTGAAATTCCAAATTTTTGTTGCCGCCGTCCTTTTGGCGGTCTTACCACCGCTTTAACACCGTCCGCCAGGGTTGTAATGAACACCTATGCTTTCTAGATTCTTCCTTGTGTTTTGGGATTTTGTTGTTTGTAACAATAGGAGGATGTTCTTTGGACTGGCACATTGTACCATGAGTGTAGAAATTATGGCACTGTGTTAAGGAACACTTCGAAAAGGCAGGAATTAATAAATGACCCCATTTACATGCTAGCTGGGAAGAACTGTCTCAGATGGACCAGTCAGCCTCAGCTCTACCCTACCAGTCTAGAACAGAATACATGCATTTGCCACAGTGAGTATTGGGTCTCCGTTGGTTGGAATCAGAGGAAACATGGTGTGTGGAACCTCAGTCAAAATTTAGTTTATTAGTTAATAAAAACCATAAAACCATAGAATCCGTCCCTCACCATGGAAAGATACATAAACATTATAACCTTTGATAAAACATTAAACACTCACTCCTCATTTGATTCACACATATAAAACAAAGATTAAAATTGTAATTAAATAATAAGAGGGCAAGTGTATACCATTTGCTCATAAACGCCTCGGGTGGCTGTTTATGAGTGCGAACATCATTACAATCTTAATGACAATGACATATGCGCCCCATGAGCCCCTCAATGACTGTTTGTAGATGTGCAGATGGATAACCTGTTTTATATTTTAAAAGCATGGCTGGATACTTCTGTATGGGATTCCTAGCCCCCAACCCTTCAACGAGCCATTGATAAAATTGTGCTAGCACATGATCCCTACACCGTTCTTAAGATTTTGCGGTATACAGAGGTGAGTGAGGTAAAAGTCTCCAAAAATTGGACCAGCCTAATGTTTAAAATATAGTTTCTGGGATCAAGCGCTTCAATTAAGGCATGTCTACTTGTTCTGATCTCTAGATTGTTAAATTCATTCTTCAGCATTTTTTTTCCTTAAGGGTCACCAGGGCTGGGCAGATACAAACCACATGCTCCAATGTCCCTACGGCCAAGTGGCATAGACAACATTCCTGGTTGGCACTTTGTGTCTCATTCTTCCATTTGGGTAGAAAATCTAGCGTGGGCATATCTCCTAACCTTAATTTTTTAAAATGTTTAATTCTCAGGGCATATGGTGCAGCCAGTAATAATGATTCCTTGCGTATTGCATACGATTTAAGGACTAACCAGCCGTGCAACCTTTTGGCCAGTTCCTCCCTGTCTTCTAGCCAGCTGAGCAATTTGCTTAATTTGTTCACCCCCTTCTTAAATGCTGGACAGAACAGTGACAGGTCTCAGGCATCTGCCAGATCTAGCCACTTAAGGCCTATTTCTAGGAATTCCTTATAGTTACTGTTGCCCCTTCCTAGGTTGATTTCCTGCCATACTTGTTTGGCCAGCGTCCCATTAGGGGTTTGCCGCAACTTATGACAGCACTTGACAAATGCCACTGGTCTCGCTATAGTCAGCTTTACTAGGGAGAATTCTAATCTGACCTGTGCTGGTGAAGCCACTCTGGGTAGATGGAAAACGTGCTTATATGATTTTACCAGGCGTCTATCCAAAAGTGTTGTCTCCATCCCCCTCATCATCTCCATACCATAAGCCAGTGTTGGCAGTAGTTTTACTCTCATTACTGCTGTTAAAGGCTTAAGGGAGTGCCCACGAATGGTCTTAGCTAGGGTTCCAAACGTGTGAATAAGTGAGTGTGCCTTGTTCATTATTCCTTCTCTGTGACATGCATAGATTCCTCTCGAATCTATTGTGACACCTAGGTACCTATAGGTGGCTACCTCCTCTATTGTCTTGCCATTTAGGTACCATTTGCATTGATTAGGGGGCCTGCGATTGAGGGAAATAATTTTAGTTTTGTTCTGATTTATCTCCAACTCATGTATTTTTGTATACTCCCCAAGGCTATCCATCAGTTTACACATCCCTACTTTGGTATTACTTAACAGAAACAGGTCATCCGCATAGAGTATGTTGAATATCTGATATCTCCCTTTGGTGGACGAATAAGCAGATAGACTATTTAGCCTTGTGGAGAGGTCTGCAATATAAAGATTAAAAAGTAGCAGAGGTAGAACACAGCCCTGTTTCAGACCGGCTGCTGTTTTAATGTGGATAAATGTGTGCCATCCCCGAGTTTTACCTTTAGCCATGTGTCCAAGTACAATAGTTTTATAGCATTTAAAATGTTTGGGGGTAGCCCCCATGGCTGCAGTTTTGTCCATAGGTTACAATGGGGTACACAATCAAGTACTGCTTTAAAGTCAACAAAGCACATAAATAGTGGAGTCCCAGGTGCCTTTGCCCTATTGATGGTCAGACACAGAGCCAGGAGGTTCGTTATTGTCCCTTGGTTTTTGACAAAGCCCGTTTG
The DNA here is from genome assembly GCF_031143425.1 of Pleurodeles waltl. Classification (NCBI taxonomy): domain Eukaryota; kingdom Metazoa; phylum Chordata; class Amphibia; order Caudata; family Salamandridae; genus Pleurodeles; species Pleurodeles waltl. The sequence continues at coordinate 138,241,806 of NC_090443.1, forward strand.
ATTTATTGGAAGCTTACTATTTTCCACTGCCCATGATTTTAGGTGCTGCAACACAAATGTAGAGAAGTATTTAAGATCCACATCTAGGAAGGCGATTAGTCTATGATCATTTGGGAAGGTGGCCGTTCCCCCTTTGTATATCGGGTGGATTATTGTTTCCTTCCAACTTGCCGAAGCTTTCACAGTTGACAAAACATAGTTAAATAATGCTGCCAGAAACACTGCCCATCTTTTTGTTGATTCTTTGAATATTGCTTGTGGTAAACCATTTGGGCCAGGTGCACAATCAGATCTGTAATTCCCAATGATCTTTGTTGTCTGTGACATGATGACCTCAAGAATATTCATGTCATCTGTCTCCCATTGAGTTTGCATTTCTCTTCCAATGTTACTTTCCCTGAAGTGAGTTTTCAAGAAACTGCCCAAAACTTCTTCAGTTATATTCGCGTTTGGACCTTTTTCGATGTCATTAATCAGCCTCCAAAAGCATCTTGAGTCCGATAAACCTGCCGCATAATGTAATTTAGCTCAACATAATTCCTGCTGGAGATTTTTAAAGCACCATTTTTCCTTTTTTAGGAGTTTCCTTTGATCTCGGAGTGTGCTGATGAGTGCTCCGTCCTCGGGGGCTCTTCACAATTGCCTGAGCAGCTTACATATTGCTGCTTTCTTTATACGGATTGCACGTGGCCACTGTGCGTCCTTCCAATACCCCAATTTAACTCCCTTTCTGGTTTTTACTGGAGGGTGCTGGCTAGTGAGGTCCTTAGTAAAGGCCTCCCAGGCCGAGGTCAGATCGATAGTCCCCATATTCGTGAGTTCCACTCTCTGCAGGGCCTCTTCGACTTGGTTTTTAATAGAGTTGGAAGATTATTTTAGTCGTTTAAGTTTTTCAGTGCCAGCTTCCCCCATAAGGCATTCCACTTTTTCCAACTTACTCCCTGAGGACTGTATCTGAATTATCTGTGGATTATGATCACTTTCTGCCCGCTCCAGTATTTTGAAATCCTCTCACCCGGTTATACAGTGTAAAATTAACCAGCATGTTATCCATATACAACACCTTTTTCCCATCTGATCTTGTTCCTGCCGGTGGCATGTTGGCCGGAATCTGTCCAGTTAGGGAGAGGGGATCTGCGATCTCACATCTCTTTATTAATTGCTCTCCCAATTTGTCCTTCTTTATATTCGATGGGATGATTTGACTTGGTACTTCTACCATTTGACTGTGTTCTTCATCTGGACTATGGAATAAATTGGGGTTGAAGTCACCTGAGATCATTCAGTGTGCCGGAGATATTGTGCTTATCTGCTGAGGTTCTCGATATAAATTCTGGGATCCAGAGCAGCTTGGTTATTCTTCAGGGTTAGTAAGTATATCTTCTTTACTTGGTTCCTTTTGGGCAGATACCGTGACCATTGTAATGTTTGTATGACTTATACAATTCCTGCCCTTTCTTCCATGTTTTCTCTCTATTTTTGTTAAGGGCAGGGGCGTGGTCTTTACGAGACTTCCAGTGTTCCTTTCGTCCTGCAAGTGGGACGCGTCCTGACCGATTTTCTTGACAGATTTAGCCACATGGTGGTGGGTGCTGTTTACTGTAGGGTTTGTTTTTTCTGGACGGCTCCCTGTGTTGGGCCATAGTTTGGCCCACAGATTGATCAACTTGGGGCATATATTGCTTGTCCTTATCGTTCTCTGCATGTGGAACAGGCTTGTCATATAATGGAGTAGCATGTAGTTGCTCCTTGATCTGAGAAGAGCAAACCACTTTTAAATTCCTTCCATTGTTTTCAGTAGTTGAGACACTCTATCCACTACCTCCTTGCTTGTGCAGATAGTGAAGTCATTGAGTTGTTTTGTTTGGGCTTGTATTATCAGAGCTCTTCAAAGTTGCAGTCAATCCCGGAGACGAACACTGCCAGTGTGTTTAATAGGTCTACCTGAATATCCATTTTATTTGAATGATACTGAAGCGCCATTACAGTTGCCTGCATTGAGTTCAAAATGGCAGCCCACATTTCGTTCGAGCCAATCGCGCTTCCTGTTGCCACTGCCTGGGAAATGTCTCTGGGGGGATCCCTTAGGTCTTCTGATTTTGCATCCATAGTATATGTCTCTGGAGGTGGAGTACGCCATGTCACAGATACCCTACCTGATGTGGCTGCTCTTGAATCTAGTTGATTCGCTTCTCAGCTTCCTAGCCTGTAGTCTGGGAAGAACTGGAGCTTTATCCCTGGTGATTTTGAGTGAGACTTTTTTGGGTGCTGGATCATCCTCAAGTCCCTCTAGCTCCATGGTTTCCAATATTGCGTCCAGCTCCGAGTCCAAGTTTGATGTATTGGATACATCGAATGGACTAAAGGTCTCATGGGGATTAACCATTGCAGGGGTTGGAATGGGGGGGTCCTGAGGAAAGCAGGTTACCTACTCAGTTTTTGTCGGTTTGGTGATTTTGCTGATACCTGGCGGTAGCAACCCCCTCACTCCCGTTTTTCTTGTTACAGTGCTGGCATCTACAGGGGCATCCACGGGGGCAGCATCAGCTGGACCCCCAATAGATAGGTGCTTCTCCACAATCACTATTGTCAGAGACAGAGGGCTTGATGATGATAATGGTAATGTACTACCCCGACGTCGTGCCCCTCTCTGGGCTTTTTTGGTTTGGTTGCCTGCAGTGGAAAACTGACCTTGAGAACTTGGCGATTGTGGCCCAGGATGCCCCTCTTCGATCTTCTGGGGCTACTACTACTCACTGCTGTGTAATAGTTGGTAATTTTCTGATAGTCAGATTGAAATGAGCCTTCTCCCCCCTTGCCTTCCTCCTCCTGGGTATTGCCAGTTGTCTCTTGACTTGTCCCTTTAACACATGCCCTCTCCCAGCCGTCTTCCTTCATTACTAGACTCCCTTCGATTGTGGTAATTGCAGTTGCGCCCAAAATCCTGCGTGGGCTGGGGGTCTGTGCAGTACCACTCGCTCTCTTCTTTGTCATCACGTCGGCAGCGGCGGCGGACAGATCTCCTTTTCATTTCCTCTTGGTGGAGTGGGGGGGCACGGGAGGTGTTACCTTTTGATTTTCCCAATCTCATCCTCCCTCCTTACCCTGCTCTCCTCCCAAGACCGTGAGTTCGGGAGGGCTAGGATGCCCTCTGATGTTTATTTCAGGAGAGTTCCTAGGCGTTCCTATCTGTATCATTTTATTTTTTTGGGATTTAGTTCAACTTGGATCAAGGTTCGGGGGTTCAAGGGTCCACAGGTTATAGGTTGCGTGTTACGTGTGGTGCCCCTGGCACTTCCTGGAGCTCCTACCTCTGTCTGGTGCAGTGGAGCGCTGTGGTTCGTTTTTCGCTTGTCCAGTGGTATCGATTAAGTAACGAGCGGGGCACTTACTTCCAACCTCTCACGTGCCGCCTCCGACCTAGTCAGACCGCATCCGCGAGGGGCTGTCTGCACGCACTTAGCAATAGCTGCCTACGGCTGTCGCGCTCAAGTTACCTTATGGGTGTGGCTCTGCTCAGCACGGCGCTCGCTGTCCACGCCGTCCTCCTCTGGACCCCTGGTCTGCCTCAGCCCCCAACACGCCCCAACGCACCCAGCACATCCTTGGCACACCCCCGGGCTGGCAGGGGCAGGAGTAGATGGAAAGGCAGACTCCAGATCATGGGACCACCGGCCCGGTGCTCGTTGGGGTTGAGGAAGAGATCTGGTGCTGGAGCAAATTGTCCCGGTCGGCCTGATTGGGGCTGTGCTGCTGCCACTAGGCTGTGTCGCGCTGACCACGGCGCCAGTGGTCGAGGCAGAGAGCTGGTGCGGTGCGGTAGCAGATTGGCCCAATCGGCCTGATCGCGGCAGAGCAGCTGCCACTATAACGCATCGTGCTGTGTATCCCTTGCTACCTGAGTGGAAAGCTATGCTTTGGTGTGGTGTTATACCCTCATTTCTGTTTTTTTCTGTCGCATTTCCGTGAAGAGTTCAGACTAACTCGACACGCTGCTTCACTGCCGAGGTGTGTGGAAGCTAATTTGCCTACGTTAGAAAAGGAAGAGATTCCCTAATGGGTTCTTTTTTGGAACAAAGAAAGAGTTGTGCACTTATCATTTGTATCAGTGCAATGCACAAGTAGGCTTGCTGATGAAGAGATGTGATTGTGAAGAAAATATGGCACAGTACACAAAGGCCTCCCGTTCATGGCATTTGATTTATTTCTCCTAATGCACTTTGAGTCAGAAGCAAGATACACCCATCCTTAAAAACAAGGGTAGGACTTTGAAAAACTTAAACAACTACTGCCCAGTCTCAAATCTTCCCTTTTTCACCAAGGCCCTACAAAGCTGCTTGGATACCCAACTAAAACAATTAAAACAATTAATCTATGAGAACAATCTATTCAACCATTCACAATCTGGTTTCATAATGGGCTGCAGCACTGAAGGACAATGCACAACGTTGCATATAGTTGGAAAATGGGGAAACCTGTATCCTCACCCCCTCGATCTCTCTGCGGCATTTCACTTGGTGTAGCCTCTACAGCCTACACTTCTGAACACTTAGGAAGTTAGGATGGGTTTGAAAGAGACTGTTGTTTTATCAACCACTCCCAATCCACAAAAATTCTTGATGCCACCTATAATATCATTTCACTTTATCAAGATGCAACCAGGTCTCCATCCTCGCTCCCAGCCTTTTCAGCCTACACATGGAGACATTGGATACTCTCCTAAACAACTACATCTTGTTTCACGTTTAAGCTGATGACACCCAGCTGTATCTGAAAGTTACTTCACTCAAGGTTATAGAATTCCTTGCTCTGAAACCTGCAAGTATACAATTGTGGGTATCACAGTGTTGGGAAAGTGGTTTATTTTATGGTGTGGTTTTGTGAGCTCACCACACAATTAAGTCACTATTCCCTATCAGGTCCAAGCTGGTTTGTTTGCAAAAACTTAGCTCAGTCCTAGATAGCTGTGGCTCAGAACAGTCAGGCATTCATCAAAGAAAAAAAAATGAAGAGGAACCAAAACAGTTGAATTAGAAGAAAACACAACACAATAAATATCAAGCTCTAATTTATAAAAATAGGTTGTACTTTGATCTTTAAAAGACACCTCAACAATAAAACTCCACCATAGGGTTCTGAAGATATGAATTTTCAAAGAAACAATAATTCACATCTTTTCACGTAGGACAATAAATCACTGTAATCTACTGCAAATTACCTTTTAGGGTTAGCAACAAAATGCAACTTGAAAATGGCTATAAGGGCACTCTTGTAGCACCCAAATGTGGCAGGGAGCCCAGTCACAGGGATCAACAACAAGGTTCAACAGAGCAGGTACCTTGCAAGAAAAGCAGACTCCAATTCGGTTCCAGGGTCTGTGGGCAAACTGCCATAGGAATCAATGGAGTGGTCCTGATGTAAGAGATACAGGATGCTGAAGATGCTTAGGAATGCTAAGCCAGTGTCTGAGGTCTTCTGTTGCCACCCCTCAGTCAACAAACACTGTGGGGTGACTGTGGCCTCAGGTGTCCATGTTCCTTGAAGTCTGAGTGAAGTTCAGCCAAAAAACAGCTGCCAATGGTCTATTAGTCGGTGGTTCCAGCTTTACCACTGGTTCCCTTTCACCAGCAGAAACTTCTGAGCTGGGTGACTAAACTGTACTCAAACAACTGTCTCGCCTCCAGCAAAAAAAGTGCAACTTTTGAGGGGTGGGACTCGGCCTCCGAGGCTGCAGTTCAGCGGTCAGGGGTGATCAGGCATTCTTAGCTATGAACCCACCAAGATAGGCTTTTCCGGCTTTTAGGTTGCTGTGGCAGTAATACGGAGTCATACTACCGACTCTTGGAGTCACTTTATCTCTTTAAGGTATGGGTATGACTCTTCCTTGAGCAGGAAACCACAGACACAGTCCTCTGTTTGCTAGTCAAAGGAGCAGCAGGTGCAGTTCAGCCTTTGGTGCAGCCTTTCTTTGCTGGTTCCACAGAACAGAAGTGCACTCCATCTTTGGTCCTCGCTCCACTTTAGACGTGATCTGAGGTCTGGGTGTTAGGGGTATCACTTTTATGCCCTCAGCACCTTTACATATTCAGCGTATGTAAAGTTTATACACTCTGAGTATGCAGAAGCACCAAGGGGTATGTACAGCAGTGCATACCCCTTGGCGTCTGTACATACTCTGCAGTAATCACTGCAAAGTATGTACGGAAGTGGAGTGGTATGCAGTAGTAACTGAAGAGTATGTATGGGCACTGAGGGTATGTACTACCATAGTGCATACCCCTCAGCACCCTTGCATACTCTTTGATGATTAATGCAGAGTATATATTTATATATTAATGACTGATTACTTAAAATCATTACATGTAAACATCACAGCTCAGTGATTTCCTGTAAAGGGTAAAAAATGGGTTTTAAAAAAATGCATAAAATGGTATCGACTTTCTTAAAAGAGTAGCAGCATTAGAAAAACCAACATTAAAATTCCTTAGGGGGACAAAGTGCTTCTGTTCCAATGCACTGGATCAGGGCCAGGCTGACTTTGCTTACATCCCTTTAGAAGTACGACAAGAACTGAGTCCGGGCCCCGAAGGAGGGAAGAAGATGCCTATGGCACACAAGGCGGCCGTTTGCACCCGATAATTGTGTTAAGAGTTGCGGATTAGATGCAGACTGTGGGTTTCCCCAGCCTGACAGAAGACAGAGGTGTATTGGCAGAGAGGCACTAGTCCGGTGCTGCACTGTGGTGTCTGAGCGGATCTCATTCTGTTTGTATACTAAGAAGTGCAGATCGAATAGTGTCTGTGAATTTCCCCAGCCTAGCGAGGGTCTGTGGTAAATTGGTAGTAAAGCACTAATCTAAAACTTCACTGCAGTGTCTGATTCTGTTGGCCTGGCAAAGTGGAGCTATTAGACAATGTTTGGAGCAGCAGCACAACAGGTGAAACTAGGATTCTCTGGGGTAGTTGCAGAATCAGCAAAAGGTGGCCTTATCACGCCGTGCCAAGGCTGAGTTAAAGTCCACAAACAGCAGAGCAACAAGCCTCATGTGAATAATTTTCCTTCGTGCCTGAGCTGAAAGGGGTTGCTCAATGTACGGCTGGGCCTTCCCCTGAATATAGGAGGCATCCAGTGCCACAAAGATGGTTCTGTGGCAGAGTCTTTCAATGTCCTGTTCATATGAGGTTTTCATAACCTGCCCATTCACTGCTCTTTTTTTCAAGCTGAGAACGTAATGTCCCGATTGTGCAAACTGGCAGTCTTGATTTTCAAACAGCTGGTTGCCACTGCAAGCTGTGGTTGCCATGGAGAGCCCTCCTCTTTGAAGACTGATTTAATTTGTGCTTTGAGAGTGGTATCAGGGGCCCAAAGGTACCTGATGTAGTATTTGACTAGGTGTCTGAGGGACATGAGATTCGGGCTCACGAGGCCTAGCTTAACCTTGGTCTTCTGAACTGCCAAAGAGCGTAAACGATTTTTTTATATGCTGAGATTTGAAAGTTTGTGGGGGTGTATCCAGTGCACCAGGGAAGGCTCAGTGGCCATTAAGCTCAGTGGCCATTGTTTAGTGCTGGGATCAGCTTTGCCCTCAGAACTTTTAATACTGTAGCCGCAGCTGGGCAACATAGAAGGCAGTTTAGGTGTTACGAGCTATGGATGGCCCCTACCCCATTGCTTCTTGCGTGTGTTAGATGGGTCCCCAGCTTAGCCCCTTTGGTAAGCCAGATGCCTAAATAATTCTATTATACGGTTGTTGCTATTTTTAGGTCACCTGGCTGCCATTGAGCTAGTCTGTTGCGTGGATAATTGCCAAAAATAAGGATTTTGCTCTTTCCCTGGTTCACCAGGAGTACGTTTGCTTGGTTGTTGTTGTGAAGAGTGCTAAGGGCTCTCTGTAAGCCCACTCTGGAGTGATCCATAATTACAATGTCATCTGCGTACTGCAGGATTGGGAGGCGCACCTTGCCCAGCCTTGGAGTTATTAGACTTGCGTCTACCAGTGCTTTATACAGGATGGCCATGTAGAGATTAAAAAGAAGCAGAGCCACCACACAGCCTTGCCTGAGACCATTGTTGGTGGGCACTTTAGCAGTGGCAGGGCTTGTTTTTATCTGGACCAAGGTCCCCTGATAAAGGGATTTAATGACCTTACGGGGCTGGGCACGAATCCCCCATGCGGTTAGTTTCTCCCATAGTTTATCCTGTCCACATGGTCGAAAGATGCACTGTAGTCCAGAAAGCAGCAAAATAATGGAAGTTTGCATGCGCCAAGTGGCTTGGCGTGACAGGTATGCCAGTGCTGTGATGTCTGCCATGGAGCTTTCTGGCCTCAAGCCAGATTGAAAGAAAGAGAAGATGCTGTTCTCTGTTGGCTAGAATTCCAGCTCTCCCAATAAAATTCAGGAATAGGCTTTTGCTTCTAAATCTAAGAAGGTGATGAGCTGGTACTTTGCCAGGTTCGAGCAGTCACCCTTTTCATGGATTGGGAAGAGAATAGATCCTCTCCATGAGGGTGGATTAACTATAACTCCTGTGGCAAAACAGTGGTGTGAGCAACCCCGCTAAGAAGGCTTGTGCAGTTTTGAAGTAGGCGGTGGGGATCCCGTTCGGTCCCGGGGCCTCATCATTTCTTATTTTCTTGGTGGAATCTATTACCAAGGACCTCAGTGCCCTTACATGCTTTGCGGTGATTACTGCAGAGTATGTAAGGGCGCAGAGGGGTGTTCACTGCTGTGCCAAATATCAAATGCATTTACAGCACGTACACCTTGGTGCCCTTACATACTCTGCAGTAATCACTGCAGAGTTTGTAAGTGCACAGAGGGGTATGCAGTAATCACTGCAGAGTTTGTAAGTGCACAGAGGGGTATGCAGTAATCACTACAGAGTTTGTAAGTCACTGAGTGTTATGCACTGTAAATGCGTTTGGTATTCAGCACTGTTATTTCTTAGAGCAGAATGCATACTCACATCCACTTATGGACACAAGGGTGCTTTTTACACTACATGCCCACTCTGCCCTGTCACGGAATTCTGCGGAATCGTTCAGAATTTTTATATAATTATGCAGACTCAAATTCCACCAATTTCGCCCATCCCTGCTTAATAGTGTGGCATCTAGCTAGTCTAGAAGGAATGGTTTCTTACCTATAATCCTAGTTCTCTCTCCATTGAAGTTCCTCAGTAAGGCCTGGAGAAACACCTACAACATTAAGGTTTTGCAGCCTAAAAGGACGTCTACATTGGCCAATTACTTCAGATTGCATCTAAGAAAGGGTAACAAATAGAAATAAATCAGTCACATTAACTGTGATTGTGATACTTGACTGTGTAAATCTCTTTCACAAGCACTTTTTAAAAGGAAAAAGATGAAGGTGGCGAGGACAATGTAGCTCATAGGATGCGCTTATGTAAATATGAAAAGTGCGTCTGCTCCTTTCAGGGTTCACAGACCACCAGTATCCCATCATGCCCAACAGGTGGTATATACCTGGGGTCTTTTTACCGAGATAGTCAGGGGTGGCTCTTTCGCTATGGCGAAGGAGCGTCACCCACTGGCTGTGCCAGAAGCAGAAAAATAAAATGATAGTGCAGTGCAGGGGGATGAGAGCTGGGCTGTGGGAGGTGAGAGGAGGGAAGAGGGGAGAATGCACTAAGTGCACATGTGTGTTTGGCCAGCCGTCTGAGACCAGCCAAACACACATGTGCACTTAGGTTTCTCCAACCCGGCTGCATACACAGCGGGCTGGGGAAACTGCACAGACCCCAGGCTTGTGTCTGAGCAGCAGTGACTGTCCACTCAGACCAATCCTGACACTGCTTACATGCTATGTATAGCTTGTAAGTAGTGCCAGGATTGCTGGGGAGCCTGTGATGGTGTCCGAGCACTGAATGCTAGGACACCAGAAGAGGATCGAGGCGGCAGGTGGCGGCAGCGGCAACAAAAAGAGGTATGTTAATTTTTGTTATTTTTTTTATTCCCTCTCAGCCCCTTCCTCCTACCCCCCAACCCCTCCTTTTTAGATTTGCGGAGGCCACTGCTGGAGATAGTGGCAGTATTAGGTAATAATATTATCCAATAATTGTCTCTGTTACTTCAACTGGGGAGGAGGGCAGATTGCTTATGACTTCAATGGAGATTCCCCTTAGAAAGAACAAGGATTACTGGTAAGAAACCATCCCTTCTCTTTCAGTGGATCTCTGTTGATAGTCATAAGCACTAAATAGAGTAGCAACGCCATCCCCACAAATTGCAGTGGAAACGAAAAGAGAATAGATTTCTCAGGGAGGCCTGTACTACCTGAGCATCTGCTCTAACATCTGAGCCCAAACAGTAGTGTTTTGTAAAAGTATGAACAGATCTTTAGGTAGCAACTTTACATATAAGAGCAATAGGTGTATTCCTTATTAAAGCAGCTGTGGCTGATTTTCCTCTAGTGGAATGAGCTTAGGTTTACCTGACAGAACTTTATTTGGTTTCTGGTAGCATAGCAGGATGCAAGACACTATCCATCGGGATATTGATTGTTTAGAGGTGGCTAAACCGGTACAGACCGCACCATAGTTTATGAACAATTGGTCAGACTTGCGGATATCTTTTGTTCCGTCCAGATAAAATGTAAAGACTCTCCTGAAATCTAGATTATGGAAAGTCATTTCAGCTGTTGTGGAAGGATGCTGAAAGAAAGTAGGCAAAGAAATGGTCTGATTAATATGGAAATCTGAAAGAACTTCCAGAAAGAAATTTAGATTAGCCCTCATAATGACCTCACTACTATGGAACAATGCATATGGTTCGTGAGAACATAACGCTAGGATCTCACTAACTCGGCATGCTGATGTGATAGCTACGAGGAAAGGAGCTTTCCATGAAAGCTGTGGTAGTGAGGATTTATGAGTAGGCTTGAAAGGGGCCAGCATGAGGCAAGAAAGTACTATGTTCAACTCCCAGAGAGAAAATGGACAGCGTATTGGAAGGAAAACTTTTTTCAAAACCTCTAAGAAGTCCTTAATAACAGGGATTTTGAAAAAAGAGCTTTGTGAAAGACATTGTCGGTAGACAGTTATTGCCGCCAAATGAACTTTAATAGAGAAGAACTGTAAGTCTATTTTGGCGAAGTAAAGCCAATATGAAAGAGTATCTTCAATTGGCATTTCATAGGATCAAACGTCTCGTCAGAACACCTGACACAGAATCTCTTCCATTTAAAAGAATAAGCTGAATGTGTTGATGGACGTATAGCCTTTTTCAGAATGTTCATGCAGTGTTGTGGAAGATTCAAATGCCCACATTGCACCAGCTCAGGACCCATGTTGCCGAACTTAAAGAGGAGAGATTGGGGTGAACCACCTGGCCTTCGACTTTCGTGAGAATGTTCGGTCAGCACGGCAGCTTCATGTGTGGGCACTCCGACATGTGAACCACCATTGTCGGGGCAACTCTGGAGCTATCAAGATCAGTCTGGCCCTTGAGTAAGACAGTTTGATGAGTACTGATGGGATCAAGGGTATTGGATGAAAAGTATACAGAGATTTGCGGCCCATTGATTCATAGGACATTCCCCAGAGTCCTTGGTTGGTAGTACCTCGAGGTGAAGTTTGGGCATTTTTTGTTTTCTGCAGTTACAAATAAATCTATGTAAGGGAAACCCCACATGCCAAAGATGCTTTGCACAACATTGTCGTGAAGAATCCACATGTGATTTTTTTGAAGATTCCTGCTCAGGCAGTCTGCTTGAACATTTTGAGTCCCTGGAAGATGGGACGCAGTGATGCTCAGGTCTCTGGCTATCAACCAATTCCAAATTGTTTGAGCTTCATTAGATAAGGCTGCGGACCTTGTTCCCCCATATTTGTTCAAATAGTACATTGTTGTTGGTATGAACAAGAAGGGATTTCGACTTGAAGGATGAAAGAAAAGTCTTCAACGCTAGGAAACAGCTAGTAGCTCAGCAGATTAATGTGATAAGTGATTTCCCTCAGAGATCAGAATCCCTGGATTGGAAGCTGATCCGTGTGTGCTCCCCAACCTAGTAGAGAAGCATCTGTTACTTTTGTCTGAGAAGTAATCTCCTTTTGAAAGGGCATTCTTTGATGGAGAGTTTTCGGTTTGCATCACCATTTGAGGGACTGCTAGGCTTCGAAGGAAAGAGTGATATTGTCCTCTCAGTTGCCTGAGTATTGATCCCACTGATCCTTCAGACATGCTTGAAGAGGTCTCATGCGGAGACTGTTGTTCGGTGTCAGAAATATGCACAATGCCATTCAGCCCCAGAAAGATCATACTCTTCTCATTGAGGGATGAGAGGCTGTCATAAAAAAGTGAAATTTCAGATGGATGGATATCAGTCTCTCCTCCCAAGGATACACTTTTGCTTGTATGGTGTTGATGATGGCACCTAGATAATGCAGTGACTGGGCTGGAGAGGAGGTTGATTTGTTGTAACTGACCTGCAAGCCCAGTCCGTGGAGAGTACTGATTGTCATCTGATAATGGAGTTGTGCCTCTTGTTGTGTTGTCACCTTGATAAGCAAGTTGTCTAGGTATGGATAGATGAATATGCAGAGGTTCCTGAGATGTGCGGCAACCACTGAAATGCACTCCGGAAAGGTTCTGAGGGCTGATTTGAGGCCAAAGCATAGTACCTTGTATTGGTAGTGATCGTGACCTTCTACAACTTTCAGGAATTTGCTATGTTTCCTGGCTATGGGAACTTGAAAATACGCATCAAATAGATCTATTGAGAAGAGCCAGTCTCCCTGGTGGATTTGTGGATAAATTTAATAGAATGCTAGCATTCTGAATTTTTTTCTTGGTACCCATTTGTTGGTGAGTTTCAGAGATAGTATGGATCTGAATTTGTTTTGGGGGCCTTTCTTCATCACCATTAAATAACTGGAATAAATCCACGTTTTGTTGGTTGGGAGAAAGGATCTCCAATGCTTGCTTCTGCAAAAGAATGTTCACTTCCGATCTGAGCATTTCTTGATGTTGACTGGAAGGTTTTGGTGGGTTATTTGGTGGCTGGTGACTCTGAGACAATAATCATTATGTACAATATTCAGAACCCAGGCTTCTGTTGGGATGGATTGGCACTCTGTCAGATATTGTGAGATACTCCCCATACAAGAGTGGGTAATGGATGAAGGGGAAGCAGAAACTCATTGTTTGGAGCCTGTGGGAGGCTTCCCTGCATGGGCAAGTTGGTGGCCCACTCTTCTTTGGGCTGACAACATTGAGGCTGCTGGAAAGGTCTTTGCTGCTGCTGTTGGTGGTGTTCTTGTAATCATTGACAGTTTTGAACTCTCTGCTGGTAGAAACGTGGTTCATAAGGCTTGTAGGTGGATCTGCGTTGTTCCTTGCATTTCTGTACATCCACCGCCTTCAAGGTCTCTGTCTAGGTCTTCATCTGACCTATCTTATCATCAGTGTGACTGGCGAATAAGGTGTTACCCGAGAAGGGAAGATTAAGAATTTTCTGATGGGACTCTTGTTTTATGGCTGTTAGACTAAGCCAAGAATGCTCCTAAGGGCCAAATCCATTACAGTACCTGTTGGCTGCCGGTAGTGAAGATTCAGCAGCAGTACTAAATACTTGGTTGGAGACCATTAAGCCCTCATTTACAACCCTGAGGAAGTCCTCTTGCCAGTCTCTCAGGAAGCCTTCTGCAAACTGCTGGAAGGTGTCCCATAGGGTTCTGTCATATCTGCCAGTAGGGTCAATGCACGTGCTGCTTTCATGGTGGTAGCAGCCTTACCACATACCTTGCACCACACAAAATCCAGCTTCTTACTCTCTTTGTCTGGTGGAACTGAACATGAAGGAGTATTGGAATGCACTTCTTTGCAGCTAGGATGACCAGAGAAGCAGGAGGATCTGAATGGAAGGAACAACAGGTCCTGCTCTGGAGGACTTATCTTTTTTTCTGGAGCAGTGACAGAGCTGAATTGGCTGCAGCCAGTGTAAGCATCACCTCCATGGCTGGTTCCAAGAGACCAGGAACTAGAGGTTGAAGGTGGCTGGATGGCACCCGTTGGTGAAATGTCTTGAAAATTACTGAGGCGGATGTAGTTGGGGCAGGCATTGGAATGTTCAACTTTGATGCCCCTTGCACAAGCACCTCTTGAAAGGTGTTTGTAAGGAAATGCCTCCTTGGCATGGTTACCCCCTGACTTTTTGCCTTTGCTGATGCCAAGTTATGATGTGAAAGTGTGCTGAGGCCTGCTAACCAGGCCCTAGCACCAGTGTTCTTTCCCTAAAACTGTACCTTTGTCTCCACAATTGGCACACCCTGGCATCCAGGTAAGTCCCTTGTAACTGGTACCCCTGGTACCAAGGGCCCTGATGCCAGGGAAGTTCTCTAAGGGCTGCAGCATGTCTTATGCCACCCTGGGGACCCCTCACTCAGCACAGACACACTGCTTGCCAGCTTGTGTGTGCTGGGGGGAGAAAATGACTAAGACGACATGGCACTCCCCTCAGAGTGCCATACCAACCTCACACTGCCTATGGCATAGATAAGTCACCCCTCTAGCAGGCCTTACAGCCCTAAGGCAGGGTGCACTATACCACAGGTGAGGGCATAGGTGCATGAGCACTATATACCTACAGTGTCTAAGCAAAACCTTAGACATTGTAAGTGCAGGGTAGCCATAAGAGTATATGGTCTGGGAGTCTGTCATACACAAACTCCACAGCACCATAATGGCTACACTGAAAACTGGGAAGTTTGGTATCAAACTTCGCAAGACAATAAATGCACACTGATGCCAGTGTACATTTTATTGTGAAATACACCCAGAGGGCATCTTAGAGATGCCCCCTGAAAACATACCCGACTTCCAGTGTGGGCTGACTAGTTTTGCCAGCCTGCCACACACCAGACATGTTGCTGGCCACATGGGGAGAGTGCCTTTGTCACTCTGTGGCTAGTAACAAAGCCTGTACTGGGTGGAGGTGCTTCTCACCTCCCCCTGCAGGAACTGTAACAACTGGCAGTGAGCCTCAAAGGCTCACCCCCTTTGTTACAGCGCCACAGGGCATCCCAGCTAGTGGAGATGCCCGCCCCCTCCGGCCACGGCACCAATTTTGGCGGCAAGGCTGGAGGAGATAATCAGAAAAACAAGGAGGAGTCACTGGCCAGTCAGGACAACCCCTAAGGTGGCCTGAGCTGAGGTGACTCTGACTTTAAGAAATCCTCCATCTTGCAAATGGAGGATTCCCCCAATAGGATTAGGGATGTGCACCCCTCCCCTCATGGAGGAGGCGCAAAGAGGGTGTAGCCACCCTCAGGGTTAGTAGCCATTAGCTACTAACCCCCCAGACCTAAACACACCCCTAAATTGAGTATTTAGGGGCCCCCAGAACCTAGGAAGATAGATTCCTGCAACCTGAAGTCGAAGAAGGACTGCTGACCTGAAGCCCTGCAGAGAAGACAGAGACACCAACTGCTTTGGCCCCAGCCCTACCGACCTGTCTCCCCACTTCAAGCGACGCGTCCCCCAGGGTCCAGCGACCTCTGAAGCCTCAGAGGACTACCCTGCATCTAAAAGGACCACGAACTCCTGAGGAAAGCGGGCATGTTCCAAAAGAAGCAACTTTTAAAGACCACACGTTTCCCGCCGGAAGCATGAGACTTTCCACTCTGCACCCGACGCCCCCGGCTCGACCTGCGGAAAACCAACACTACAGGGAGGACTCCCCGGTGACTGCGAGCCCGTGAGTAGCCAGAGTTGACCCCCCATGAGCCCCCCCACGACGCCTGCAGAGGGAATCCAGAGGCTCCCCCTGACCGCGACTGCCTGCTTCAAGGAACCCGATGCCTGGAAAAGACACTGCACCCGTAGCCCTCAGGACCTGAAGGATCCGAACTCCAGTGCAGGAGCGACCCCCAGGTGGCCCTCTTCCTAGCCCAGGTGGTGGCTACCCTGAGGAGCCCCCCCCCTTGCCTGCCTGCATCGCTGAAGAGACCCCTGGGCCTCCCATTGAAACCTATTGCGAACCGGACGCCTGTTTGCACACTGCACCCGGCTGCCCCTGTGCTGCTGAGGGGGTACTTTCTGTGCCTGCTTGTGTCCCCCCCAGTGCCCTACAAACCCCCCCTGGTCTGCCCTCCGAAGTCGCTGGTACTTACCTGCTGGCAGACTGGAACCGGGGCACCCCTATTTCCATTGATGCCTATGCGTTTTGGGCATCACCTTGACCTCTGCACCTGACCGGCCCTGAGCTGCTGGTGTGGTGACTTTTGGGTTGCCCTGAACCCCCAACAGTGGGCTACCTTGGACCCAACTTTGAACCCTGTAAGTGCTTTACTTACCTGTGAAACTAACAAATACTTACCTCCACCAGGAACTGTTGAATTTTGCTGTGTCCAATTTTAAAATAGCTTATTGCCATTTTTACCAAAACTGTACATGCTATTGTGATGATTCAAAGTTCCTAAGATACCTGAGTGAAATACCTTTCATTTAAAGTATTGTTTGTAAATCTTGAACCTGTGGTTCTTAAAATAAACTAAGAAAATATATGTTTTCTATATAAAAACCTATTGGCCTGGAATTGTCTTTGAGTGTGTGTTCCCCATTTATTGCCTGTGTGTGCACAACAAATGCTTAACACTACCCTCTGATAAGCCTACTGCTCGACCACACTACCACAAAATTGAGCATCAGAATTATCTCTTTTTGCCACTATCTTACCTCTAAGGGGAACCCTTGGACTCTGTACATGCTATTTCTTACTTTTAAATAGTACATACAGATCCAACTTCCTACAGTGTTCATGTAATTCACTGGATAGACTCATGGCTGGTGAAAGTCATTCAGTGTTGGTGAATATCTCCCAGTGCTGGAGGAAGAAGTAGAAAATGGAGAAAGGTGTCTTGATTTTGTTCTAGACTTGGACATTGACGCACAATCGTCGTTTAGAGGAGTATTAAGACCGATGGCGATGTCTCAAATGCTCTTGTGCTCTTGTACGATGACGAGATCTGGAATAAGGAGATCTTGATCTTTGAGCAGAAGCGCGATGCCTCGGCAGAGGTGCTCCCACAAGTTTTTGTAGTTGTGACAGAGGCACTGGCAAAGTAGGTGGAAGAGGCACTGGAGGAGGTGGCAGAGGTGAAGGAGGCATAGGTGAGACCGGAAGCAAGACGGGCGGCAATGGAGAATATGCCCTGGAGTATTTAGAGTCAGAGATGGATGGTAAACGTCTTGATTTTCTGACTTTTTTCACTGGTCCGAAGTATCTTGACATCAACAGACTTATCAGCGTTGATTTTCTCCTATGCTTTGATGTCGACAAACTTCTGGACAACAAACTTCTCCTGCATCTTGACATCGTGGTGTCCTTCAACGTCAACCTCCTATGTCTTGAAGTTGAACATCAGCTTCTATTTGACGTGGACCCAGTTCCTGACATTGAGCATGTATGCACTATACTTTCTCTGAACGTCACAGTCCTCATTATCGACCTGGAACAACATCGTTTTTGATGGTGACCTATCTTTTTGGATCTTTCTCATCTGGAGTCCTCAGAGGAACGTGGAACACCCAGGCTGAGTACTGATCCTCTCCTTGCTCTTATGATGTCCGATTTTCAGACTGTGCCTGTTGCTGCCTGCACTGCTCTTATTTGTGATGAAGGTGAATCTTCTCCCCAACGCTCAGGGTATGTCTGGAAAAGGTCCTGCAGTGTGGACGTCTGTCAGGAACATAACTGTCAGGAAGGCAGATGATACAAACGTCATGAGGGTCTGACTTGGCTTCTTTCTTCCACAGGCAGGATACTTGTCAAATAAGGATGGCATTTTATTTGACAAAGGAAAAAACTTCTGTCAGAAAACTACGGAAAAATACTGGATGTGATCAAATCTGTCGAGTAAAGCAGTTATCAAAAATCTCCTAGTGAGATATTTGAGGAAAAAAAGGCAAAAAGGCCAAGTTCAGTGGTCGGTGATCCTGTTACCAGGAGCCAGAAAAAAGAACTGAGGCAACTGCCACCTGATGGGCATGATGGGATTCTGGTGGGTTATGCGCCCTTAAAGGCGTAGATGCTATTTTCATATCTACATAATGGAATCCTATTGGCCTAATATACTGTCCTCTTTCATCTTTTAAAATGGGTTTGTGAAAGAGATTTACAGTCAAATATCACACTCTGCTAGGCCTTGCTGCAAGCAGGAAGTCCCACTTCTACTAATGGCAGGCCCTTTTTGAACCTTTCTGAGAGTTGTTCACACCTCTCTCCAGGACGGCATAAACCTGTGTCTAGGGCAGCAACTTGTGTACTGCCTTAAACGGTCACTGGAAACCTTTGCCGACAGAGAGGGAAATTTCTATAGTTGCCATTTGTGCAAAAGTTGCATCATCAGGTCATAGTTAATGCAATGATTCTTTTGATATCATGAAGTATATTTAGAAGTCCCATTCCGAAATTAGCACTGCTGAGATGTCTGCATGAAACTAACTAATTGTGAATGGGCTACTAGCCTTTCCATAGTAAAAACGACAATGCAGGGTTTTTACTGCCAGGACATGTAAAGTTACTAAAACACGTCCATCTTTTTAAAATAATGCACCTTGCCTTTAGAGCTCAGCAGGTCTGCTTTACGGGTGACTTACAAATATGAAAAAGGAAGATCTGGGCTTTGCCATTACTATAAATGGCAAAGCCGAGTTAGCAGTGTACAAACTGCTGTGCCATCGATGGTGGGCTGGGAGTCAGGCGTTGCTTTTTCACTCTTGTGGTGGCATAATAAATGTTGCAGTCTCTGGGTATTCATGGTACCATATACTAGGGACTTATAAGTAAGTTCACTTATGCCAATTGCAAGTGAGGCAATTAGACATATACCCTTTTAAGGGTCAGAGCACTGGCACTGAGGCTTGTTTGGCAGGACTTTGTGCATCTTCAGAGTTGATAAACCAGCAGCATCAGTCCAAATACTTGGGGTAATAATGCAAAAAGAAGCATTTACTTACATGGCCCACTGCTAGCCATAACGTGATAAGTAGCTAACATCCCTGTAATTCTCATAGTTTGAGTGGAAGAACCTGGAAAGCCCATGTGTATTGGCATAGGCACTCCCAAGTCTGTGTTCCACTGTAAAATCTTTACCTTGTAGGGAAATGGACCAACTCAGCAGTTTGGTGTTCTGTCCTCTCATATGCATAAGTCACATGAGAGGTATGAGGTCAGTTTAACTCTTAAGTGAGTCCCAAACAAGTAAGGTCTCAAATTATTCAGGATCAAACAACAGCAAAGGCTTCTCTCTCAATCCAGGATGGTCTGTTTCTTGGGCTGCACTCCTTGGTGGCCCAAGTGTACCACTAAGCCTTCCATGGTTTGGTACATACTTGCCTTAATAGTCAGGCCTGCTTGCTGCAGGGCCTGAATCACTTCTTTTAAGGTAGACCAGGTGCTCCTCCCATGTGGAAATGAATACAGCAACGTCATCAAGAAATGCTGCACTGGACCTGATAGGGCTCATAGGGCTTTATTTGCCACCCGCTGGAAGGTGGCAGTTGTATTTTTTTTCAAACCAAAAGGCATCACTTTAAACAGAAAGTGACCTTCTGGAGATGAAAATGCGGACATTTCCTTGGCTCTGTCGATCAGGGCAATATTCCCGCTCTTGCCAGTATTCTGAAGTTAAGTCAAAGGTACTTAGGTACTTGGCAGCCTCCAAAGTATCTACTATGAGTTCATCAGTTCTTGGTACTTGGTGAGCATCAGTCTTATCAACTGTTTTCGACCTCTGTAGTCCACACAGATCATCATCTCAGGGTTCCCACCTTTTGGATTAGCACTACTGGGCTGACCTAAGGACTGTAGAGGGCTCAATCAACCCACGCTCTAGCATTTTGACAACCTCTATCCATAATGCTAGACTTGGCCAGGTCTGACAGTCTGTAAATGTTATTCTTGACAGGCTAGCTGTTAACTCGTGTCCATATCATCAACACACCAAGTTGTGAAACCTGGGTGTCAAAGAAAAAATACCTAGCAGCAAACAGCCTCAATAAGGTTTACCATTTGTTTGCTGTTGGTCTGTCAAATCAGAGGGGAGCACTAGTTTTTTTGTTTGTTTTTGAGTTTAGTTATTCTACAAATATATGATCATAAACACAATACAATAAAATAATGCATCACACTATATTACAAGATAAAAATGCAGTATAGAATCAGTTTAAAACACATCTTTGTACAAATCATTATTCCAAGATAGTATAGATAAAAACAAATCACCAGGCTCTCATTATGCAACCAGTTCAAAAGTTCTCGTGCTCACAAAAATCTCAGTAGTTCCATGCATCAGAGAGTCAATGCTAAAACATACAACAGTCTCCTGTCCGAATCACAATGATATCTAAAAATAGTTAAAGCAATAAGTTTGGCTGCATACAAATTTAAAATCTGTATCATCTCAATTGCCCAGGGTAAGGTACCTTTGCCATTTAAATTGTTAAGACTGATTTCAGAATGAGATTTTTACCACAATACAAAACCTAAAAAGTGCATGTGCCAAATTCGGTTGTAGCCACAGGATAAATTACATTTTTTCAAACAATTTGCCTCATATGCGCCAGACCAACAACAAGTATCTTGAAACCAGGAAAACTATCCACTCTTTGTTTTCACTTCTTAGAATGTGCATAACCTCAAAATGCTGTGAAACAGAGAGTGACCGACACAAAGGAATTATCCACCTGCTCCTAGTTTTTGAGCAAGCCGGACAGAAGAACATAAAATGTTCCAAAGATTAGAGGGGAACAATTACATGCTTTGCAATGTTTTGCGGGGCACGTTTCAGCAAATTGTTACTACATTAACATGTAAAGTACCGTATGTTAATTTTAGGTACAATGATCTAGCTGCTGGAGGCTCAATCTGATCAAACATTGTAAAGGTCATTTTAAATCCATAAAAGCATTATTTATGGACCATGCACCGTTTCAAAGAGCCAATTACTTACGGTGTAGTCCAAATATCTCGCCTTTAGCTTTAGAACCAGCTCTTTATCTTGCTTTTCCAGGTTAACCCAGACATCTTCCAGGCACAGGTTATTTTTCACATTTTTGAGTCAGGGATCCTTTCCCAACTAATCTAATGCAACTAGCTCTAATGGGGCTTGGTTAATTGGTATCTGTGATTCGCCCGTCCAGATCTTGATCCAATGAAGCAATGATTTCAGGATGTCTGTATGTGTTAAAGACCTTAATCCCAAGTCAAAGCGCATCCTCACAAGTGGGGTACTATCCAGCAATACATATTATACTGAGTTGCTGTAATAAATTTGTTTTATGCCAAATCAAGCCCTTTCGTATTTTCAAAGCCCAACGTTCTGCTCCGTAAAGGGTAGCTCTTAATCCCCTTGCACAGTAAATTTCCAAAGCGGGGGACATAGGGTGAAAGTTTGTTCCCTTAAGGTTCTTTACCACTGCAGCTCCAACATACTGGAGACCCAGTTGGCTTTCAGGATTTGGGCTGACCAAGACATATTGCTCGCCAGCCTTGCACCTAAATAGTCAAATTCTTTGACCTGTTCTAAAAACTCAGAACCGAGCCTCAGTTTTTCCTTAAAAGACTTATGGGAAGGGAAAGTCATTAACTTGGTTTTTGAGGCCCTGATTACTAAGCTAAATAACTCACATACCTTTGTGAACCTGTTCAGGATATTTTGTAGGCCCAGTGGAGTCTTAGAATTTATACTACCCACAAGTGGCTCTTACTAATCAAAACCCTTTCAAAATAATTAACAGAAATCTAAACACTTGATCATTACTGCTCATATTAGGCCTGAATCCTACTTCTAGCTGTGACAATATCTGTTCTTCCTCTATCCAAGTCTTTATCTTAACCAATAACTGTTTACTGAACTTTTTTTGGACTGTGTCAATTAAGCTGATGGATCTACTTTCTTATGAATGGGGATGATCTCCGCCCCTCTACATGTTTGTGAGATATCAGCCCATCTGGCAATCACGTCTGAGATTCTTTTCAGGATGAAGCTTCATACTTTGGGCTCTAAGCCGTATATGACACTAGGAATCCTATCCAGGCCAGGTGCCTTCCCATTTTTCATAATTCCCATGGCTGTGATAGTTTCTTCCATAGTGAAGGAAAGCGATTCAGAAGACCCTCTATCTATCACATTACACACAACTTCTTTGAAAGCCTGTATTGACAGCTCCTCTCTTGTCCAGTATAAATTAGAAAAATGTACTTCCTGAATATGAGGATGCATATAAAAATCATCATCACTTACTGCAAGATGTACACCTTTAGCCATAAGGTGCCAAAAAGTATGATTAACCTTCGATAGGGCTGCCCTGGTAAATTCCTTCCAGTTTGTCTCCTCCCAGCATTATTTTGCCTATATTTGCAATCTTTTATAATGTCTTCTCCCTTCTAGTATAAGGATCCTATTATCCTCTTTTACTGCAGTAGCCAGCTTAACATTAGCTTGTTTGCAATCCACATTGTACCATTCTGCCACCTTGCTCTTTTGGACTTTAGCCTTGGGATTTATATAGAAATATTTTCTTAATCAGGCAGATTAGATCCATTAATACATCCATCTCAGTTAAACCTTTTATCTCTGAGATTCCAGTCCAGGTGAGGGCCCTTTCAACTTCCATATGGAGGCTAGTTAAAATCTCCTTGTTCATTAAAACATGGGGCCACTTTACTCTCCTGCCATTGTTAGATGTTATTATTGGAGGTTCTATCTTAGAGGATATGTGCTTAGGATACAAATAGGTTTTATTAATCATCTTGAGGTTGATCTAGTCTAAATTTCAGTAGAGCCCCTGGTGTCACAAAGGTCATCAAAATGTGACAGTTTATGTTCTATGCTAATCAAAGTATTAAAAGTTAAACGTAGAAACTACATTGACACACAGTTTAAATGTGCATTTATTTGTATTGCACAGCTCGATTTAGGTGATATTTGTATTAAATAACATGTTAGAGGGATAACATTGATGTCATAATGTAGTTTAGATGCTAGACTAACAGTATATATATACATTATATTGAATTGATCAATTAATTAAAAATACATGTAAAAATCAGAGAAATGCACTTCTCTGTTATACTGATTAAAAAGAGTTAACATAGCTTTCTCGTTCAAAATGAAATCCATTATTCACACAAATGAAGTAATATGAACGCTGAATTTATGAGTTTGCATATTACACATGTTGTATTAAAATGTATTAATTAAATGTACTGCTATAAATTTCTTGTGTAGCATGAGTATGGCCTGTTGAAGTTTGTATTTCATGACTGTGCAGGAAATTCTAATTTAATTTCATAACATGAGTTTTTTTCACACCGTCAGACCGTTTTCCCATGAGAAGAAATTGTTCAGACATAGCCTAGTGCCCTTAAAGGAAGTACATTGTGGAACATGGACTGATATTGTTGTCAGTTGTTGTTTCAAACTTGCATGGAGTCTCACGGATGGAAGATGTTCTCGTGGAAAACTAGGGAAAGAATGAGTATGTTTCAACTTGGAATTGTGCGATCGATTATTATGGGATGATGCCCCTTCAAAGTGACATGGACTGATACCTTTGGTGAAACAGAATGCTTTATTACTTTTGTTATGGCAGTGCCCAGTTGGACTTTGGGGAGATGCTGTTTAGATTCCCAACTCAGATGCTTTGTTGATGAAGATTCCCTGAACACTGAGCCCCTTGTATAGGTATCTTCGTCTCTGCTCTAGCCCATTGAGAGGTCCTTGGAGACTTAGAAATCCTTACCTAGTCACCTTCTGAAGACTCTCGATCGAGCTTCTGACATGCTGACGCTTTCCCTTTTTGGCCATCTTTTGCCTATTTTAGTAACTTACTGTCCGAGATTATCTGTTCCAAATTATTTTTGCCATTTTTATGCTTTTTGTATTTTTCCTGCATGTGTTTCGCTCCACACATGTAGTTCCTTGATTTGGTTAGTTGTAGGGTTTTCCACCTCTCATCTTAAATTATGACTCTGCTGAATTTGAATTGACTGATGAGTGCTAATCCTAAACTACATTTGATTTCTGTAACTCAGATATTCTAATATTATGCATTGTTTTTCTTCAGTGCTTAGCTTTGTTAATGTTAGTTCACCTGAACTTATTTTGTAGCCTTGGGCAACCCTTGGTGATTATGTATAGCTACAATTTGGCATTGTGAATAGTCTACATCAGTGGTTCCCAACCTTTTGTCTTCTGTGGACCCCCATTTTATCAATACTGGAACCTAGGAGCCCCCACTGAATCCCTATTGGAATCCGGGGACCCCCACTGAGACAATACTGACTGGTGGGGACCAAATCTGTTAATATAATTTAATTTCCTAAGCAGTCGCGGACCCCCTGAGTAGGCTTCGCGGACTCCCAGGGGTCCCTGGACCACAGGTTGTGAATCACTGGTCTACATGACTTTGAGCTTGTGCTTGTAATAAATTGTAGGAGGCTGGACTGGCTTGTAGTGAGTACCAAGGGGTACTTGCACCTTGCACCAGGCCCAGTTATCCCTTATTAGTGTATAGGGTGCCTAGCAGCATAGGCTGATAGATAATGGTAGCTTAGCAGAGCAGTTTAGGCTGAACTAGGAGACGAGTGAAGCTCCTACAGTACCACTAGTGTCATATGCACAATATCATAAGAAAACAGAATACACAGATATACTAAAAATAAAGGTACTTTATTTTTATGACAATATGCCAAAGTATCTCAGAGTGTACCCTCAGTATGAGGATAGCAAATATACACAAGATATATGTACACAATACCAAAATATGCAGTAATAGTATTAGAAAACAGTGCAAACAATGTATAGTTACAATAGGATGCAATGGGGACACATAGGGATGGGGCAACACAAACCATATACTCCAAAAGTGGAATGCGAACCACGAATGGACCCCAAACCTATGTGACCTTGTAGAGGGTCGCTGGGACTATTAGAAAATAGTAAGGGTTAGAAAAATAGCCCAACCCAAGACCCTGAAAAGTGAGTGCAAAGTGCACTAAAGTTCCCCAAAGGACATAGAAGTCGTGATAGGGGAATTCTGCAGGAAAGACACAAACCAGCAATGCAACAATGATGGATTTCCAGTCGAGGGTACCTGTGGAACAAGGGGGCCAAGTCCAAAAGTCACAAGCAAGTCGGAGATGGGCAGATGCCCAGGAAATGCCAGCTGTGCATGCAAAGAAGCTGCTACTGGACAGTAGAAGCTGAAGGTTCTGCAAGAACGACAAGGGCTAGAGACTTCCCCTTTGGAGGATGGATCCCTAACGCCGTGGAGAGTCGTGCAAAAGTGTTTTCCTGAAGAAAGACTGCCAACAAGCCTTGCAAGCTGCAAATCGTGCAGTTAAGGTTTTTGGATGCTGCTGTGGCCCAGGAGGGACCAGGATGTCGCCACTTGCATCTGTGGACAGAGGGGGCATCGAGCAAGACAAGGAGCCCTCTCAGAAGCAGGCAGCACCTGCAGAAGTGCCGGAACAGGCACTACGAAGATGCGTGACATGGTGCTCACCCGAAGTCGCACAAAGGAGTCCCACGTCGCCGGAGGACAACTTAGGAAGTCGTGCAATGCAGGTTAGAGTGCTATGGACCTAGGCTGGACTGTGCACAAAGGATTTCCTCCGGAAGTGCACGGAGGCCGGAGTAGATGCAAAAGTCGCGGTTCCCAGCAATGCAGTCTGGCGTGGGGAGGCAAGGACTTACCTCCACCAAACTTGGACTGAAGAGTCACTGGACTGTGGGAGTCACTTGGACAGAGTTGCTGGATTCAAGGGACCTCGCTCATCGTGCTGAGAGGAGACCCAGGGGACCGGTGATGCAGTTCTTTGGTGCCTGCGGTTGCAGGGGGACGATTCCGTCGACCCACGGGAGATTTCTTCGGAGCTTCTAGTGCAGAGAGGAGGCAGACTACCCCCACAGCATGCACCACCAGGAAAACAGTCGAGAAGGCGGCAGGATCAGCGTTACAGAGTTGCAGTAGTCGTCTTTCCTACTTTGTTGCAGTTTTGCAGGCTTCCAGCGCGGTCAGCAGTCGATTCCTTGGCAGAAGGTGAAGAGAGAGATGCAGAGGAACTCGGATGAGCTCTTGCATTCGTTATCTAAGGAATCCCCAGAGACAGAGACCCTAAATAGCCAGAAAAGAGGGTTTGGCTACCTAGGAGAGAGGATAGGCTAGCAACACCTGAAGGAGCCTATCAGAAGGAGTCTCTGACGTCACCTGGTGGCACTGGCCACTCAGAGCAGTCCAGTGTGCCAGCAGCGCCTCTGTTTCCAAGATGGCAGAGGTCTGGAGCACACTGGAGGAGCTCTGGGCACCTCCCAGGGGAGGTGCAGGTCAGGGGAGTGGTCACTCCCCTTTCCTTTGTCCAGTTTCGCGCCAGAGCAGGGCTAAGGGGTCCCTGAACCGGTGTAGACTGGCTTATGCAGAAATGGGCACCATGTGTGCCCATGAAAGCATTTCCAGAGGCTGGGGGAGGCTACTCCTCCCCTGCCTTCACACCATTTTCCAAAGGGAGAGGGTGTAACACCCTCTCTCAGAGGACGTCCTTTGTTCTGCCATCCTGGGCCAGGCCTGGCTGGACCCCAGGAGGGCAGAAGCCTGTCTGAGGGGTTGGCAGCAGCAGCAGCTGCAGTGAAACCCCGGGAAAGGCAGTTTGGCAGTACCAGGGTCTGTGCTACAGACCACTGGGATCATGGGATTGTGCCAACTATGCCAGGATGGCATAGAGGGGGCAATTCCATGATCATAGACATGTTACATGGCCATATTCGGAGTTACCATTGTGAAGCTACATATAGGTAGTGACCTATATGTAGTGCACGGATGGAATGGTGTCCCCGCACTCACAAAGTCCGGGGAATTGGCCCTGAACAATGTGGGGGCACCTTGGCTAGTGCCAGGGTGCCCTCACACTAAGTAACTTTGCACCTAACCTTTACCAGGTAAAGGTTAGACATATAGGTGACTTATAAGTTACTTAAGTACAGTGTAAAATGGCTGTGAAATAACGTGGACGTTATTTCACTCAGGCTGCAGTGGCAGGCCTGTGTAAGAATTGTCAGAGCTCCCTATGGGTGGCAAAAGAAATGCTGCAGCCCATAGGGATCTCCTGGAATCCCAATACCCTGGGTACCTCAGTACCATATACTAGGGAATTATAAGGGTGTTCCAGTAAGCCAATGTAAATTGGTAAAATTGGTCACTAGCCTGTTAGTGACAATTTGAAAGAAATGAGAGAGCATAACCACTGAGGTTCTGGTTAGCAGAGCCTCAGTGAGACAGTTAGTCATAACACAGGTAACACATTCAGGCACACTTATGGGCACTGGGGCCCTGGCTGGCAGGGTCCCAGTGACACACACAACTAAAACAACATATATACAGTGAAAAATGGGGGTAACATGCCAGGCAAGATGGTACTTTCCTACATAAATACTTTAACTTTATTTTCAACTGAAGTTTACTTGACATTGGTCATGGTGTTTAAATTAATTGGGTTTGTATTGAAATTGTGTTAGCGGTTCTACCACACCACTTACAGGGTCCAAAGATCCATTCACTTCAATAAGCATTGATGCCTGTGAACGATGACAATGTTACAAGATCAAGGGCGTTATGGTTGCTTCAAAGCATTCAGTGACTATCAGGTCATGTAAATTGGGCCAAAGATCCATATCCAATAAGATATAGGTGGTCATTATGAGTCTGGCGGTGTTGGACCATCCCGCTGGTATTGGCACTGTGGACCACCAACAGGGTGGCGGTGAGGACCACCTTATTATGAGTGCGGTGGTGTACTGTGAACAATACACCCACTTTACCGCCTGTACCGCCAGTACGGTACGACCGCCGACTATGGCTTTGGCCATATTCAGGCCAGTAGAAAGGCCCTTCCTGCCTACCATATTATAAAACACCACACCACCAAGATTTCCGGGGCGGAACCACCGCCACACAAAGCCTGGCGGAAGTGAGACATACAAAAGGAAACACTCACCATAGGGACACAGAAGACGCTGAGGCCGACATGGAGCGAGAACTGGAAATCATCCCAGTGCTGATCCTTGTGATATTCCTCCAGGACCGTGACCACCGACGAAGATGACAACGGCGAGTACAGCCACCTAGGACACAAGGGAGGGATGAGGACATTACACACCCACACGCCACACGCATCCCACACACACCACCACACCCACACACACCCACACCCTTACACACACACACACCCTCACCACCAACACTCCAATTCAACCCCCCCCCCCAGACCTGACACATGCATAGAAAGAAAATACGGAGCACATACCTTTGTACACGACCCTTCCACATTAAAACATAGGACCTACGGAAGAGCATTGCACCAACATGCCTGTTGGCCAGATATATTCAACCAGAAACTGGAGGCAGAAAAATATGTACAGATCAGGCCATGGGCCAGTCCTTTCAAATTGTCCCGTTGGGCCCACAAGGCCTCCACTTGACTCCTACCATGACCATGGCCTCCACAGGGATGGGGCCTCAATGGGGCTTGCAGGCACCTCAGGGAGAATGGGTAGAGGGTGACAGGGGTGGGGACTCAGTCTTGGGAGGGGGTTTCCCTGGCTTCGGTTTCGGAGTGGGTGGGGTTTTGGGCTTGTCCTGGGAAGGAGTGGGAGTGGGCTTGGACGGGGGTGGGAGTGGGATTAGGCCTCCTACATGTTCTTTTCTTTTCCTCCCAGGGGAAGGGTTACAGGACTGTGAAGGGAGGACCGGGGAGGATTCAGACGAGGAAGGAGTGGATTTGGTGAGGCCAAGGGAGCATTTAGGGACAAGACGGGGTGGGCCAGTGGGTTCGAAAAGGTCGACACAGGAAAGGAAAAGCTTCTGAGGTGCAGATGGAGGGGTTTTGGGGACAGGTTTAGGAGTGGAGTTTGAGGGAGTGGAAGTATGTGGTGTAGGTGTGCTGTCAGTGGATGCAGGTGCATGCTTCATCTGCTCATGTTTGGTTGATAGCTGTTGCGTGGATGTGTGGGTACGTTGGCGTGTACTGGGAGGAGGGGCGGAAACAGTGGGAGTAGACTGGCAGCTAGTGTACATGGATGTTTTGCGGGTGTCTGTAGGTCTCGTAAGTGTGCTGTAAGTGTCTGTGAAAGTTGTGATGAGTGAGGGTGTGGTGTCTGGAGTGCATGAGTGGATGTCAGCAGTTGTGGTGACTGTGAGAATGGTGGCAGGAGCAGTGGCTGAGGGTGCAGATAATGTGGGTGTGCATTGTGAGGTGACAGACAAGGAGAAGGGGTGGACGACACAGTGGGGGAAGTGGCTGTTGTGGTGTGTGCACTTGTATGTTGGGTGCGTGCCTGCTTGTGGTGGCACATGCAGTGTCTGTGTTCCTCTTTGAGTTTCTTGTGTGTTGTCTTGCGTTCATGCTTGTCTGTATGTGTGCTTGGGATGGGTGAAAGGAGTGGGGTGCTGGAAGGGACACTGGCTGCTGTCAATGAGGAAGCCATAGCCTGAAAAGATCTCTGTAAGCCAGACATGGCACCGTGGATGCCTTCCAGGTAGGCATTGCATTGCTGCATCTGGGATGCCAGCCCCTGGATGGCATTCATGGTGGTTGTCTGCCCTACAGAGATGGTTCTCAGGAGGTCAATAACCTCCTCATTGAGGGCAGCAGGACTGACTGGGGCAGGATCAGAGGTGCCTGCGGTGAAGGAGACGCCCACCCTCCTGTGTGAGTGGGCAAGGGCAACTCGGGGGTAGCTAATGGGAGGGCGGTGCTGGTACGGGGTGGCGGAAGATGTTGTAGATCCGGTGGTCCCAGAAGTGTCCACCACCACCAGGGAGCTGCCATCAGAGAAGCTGTCAGAGTCACTACCTGCAGTGGTTGTTCCCTTCCCTGTGGTGCTCCCCTCGCCCTCCATCCCACTGGTCCCCTCGGCGTCAGTCGTCTCAGCCTCCTGGGTCCCGTGGGCAGCAGCATCCCCACTCACCAGTGCCTCTGCTCCTTCACCAGATGATGCTAATACACACACGAACACAAGAACACAGAGAGGGGGGATTGGAATAAAGAAGGATGTAGGCTGTCAATATTTGATTGAATGGCATGTTGGCACAAATGCACTCCCACCCATCCCAAACACTATCCCTCAACATCACCCACCACATAAAGGTAGGTACCTCTGATTGGTGCTCTTGCTCCCACAATACTCTGACCTCCCTACACTTCACTGGCCAACTACATCACTATCCATCCCCTACATTTCCAAATAGTTTGAGTTTGAACAAGGGAGTGAGATGCTGTCTGACCACAATGTGTCCAGTCTCAGAGGGCATACATCAGACCCATTAGCCCACCCATGGGACCTGTTACATGGCAAAATACCCACACCTTCTAAGCAGAAATCACAATCCCACTGAAGGAAAGGGGGACGCCTGCATGGACACACCTGAGTGCCACACAGTCATTACTTGGCATCCACCTTTTTGCACCCAACTATACTTCACAATAAGCAATGTGAACAGCGGTGGTACTCACCTCCTTGGGGCTGCTGTGTTGCCTTCAAGCGCCCATCCAACTCAGGATTGGCCACTGCCAGAATGCGGGCCATTAGGGGGGTCATAGTCCGACTTGCACCCCTTCCTCGCTGGGAGGCCATCCCCAGCTGGGCCTCTGCGGTCTTCCGTGCCCAGCATCACAGGTCCTCCAACCACTGCCTGCAGTGGGTGCTCTGCCAGCTGTATACCCCTAACGTCCGCACTTCTTTGGCGATGGCACACCAGTATCCCTTCTTCTGATGGGCGCTAACCTGCATGTAACACAAAGAGGGAAATGTTGCTGTGAGTGGAGATGCACCATTAACACATGGAATAGAACAACACCTGCAGATTTACTATTCATACTTACTATCATCCATGAGCCAACACACATACGCCCTGGCACACTGCACCTATTCATGCCCACATTCTCCAGTCACGCGCACAACCCTCCCATGCACTGGTCTCTACAGTGGGTGGGTTGCCCACTGTTCCATCCTGGGGAGTGCAAAGCCACAGTCTCACAAGTCTCTACAGTGGGTGGGTTGCCCACTGTACCATCCTGGGGAGTGCAAAGCCACAGTCTCTCAAGTCTCTACAGTGGGTGGGTTGCCCACTGTTCCATCCTGGGGAGTGCAAAGCCACAGTCTCACAAGTCTCTACAGTGGGTGGGTTGCCCACTGTTTCATCCTGGGGAGTGCAAAGCCACAGTCTCACAAGTCTCTACAGTGGGTGGGTTGCCCACTGTTCCATCCTGGGGAGTGCAAAGCCACAGTCTCACAAGTCTCTACAGTGGGTGGGTTGCCCACTGTACCATCCTGGGGAGTGCAAAGCCACAGTCTCTCAAGTGGATGCAGGTCTCCACTGGTTCTGGAGGGGGACTGGTGCCCAGAGTGCTTCATCCTGTGCAGGACAGACAGAGTGGATGCAGGTCTCCACTGGTTCTGGAGGGGGACTGGTGCCCAGAGTGCTTCATCCTGTGCAGGACAGATGGAGTGGATGCAGGTCTCTACTGGTTCTGGAGGGGGACTGGTGCCCAGAGTGCTTCATCCTGTGCAGGACAGACGGAGTGGATGCAGGTCTCCACTGGTTCTGGGGGGGGGACTGTTGCCCAGAGTGCAGCACTCACCCCGTGACGGTCCCAGTTGCGTCACTGCCCCTGCCGCAAATGGGCTAGCGGTGCTTTCCATGGCTGTCTTTGCCCTGTTCAACGGTCCTTGACCTGTTCAGCGGTGCTTGAGTTGCCAGTGTCTGACCTGTTCAGCGGTGCTTTCTATGGCAGTCTTTGCCCTGTTCAGCGGTGCTTTCCATGGCAGTCTTTGCCCTGTTCAGCGGTCCTTGGCCTGTTCAGCGGTGCTTGAGTTGCCAGTGTCTGACCTGTTCAGCGGTGCTTTCCATGGCGGTCTTTGCCCTGTTCAGCCGTCCTTGGCCTGTTCAGCGGTGCTTGAGTTGCCAGTGTCTGACCTGTTCAGCGGTACTTTCCATGTCGGTCTTTGCCCTGTTCAGCGGTCCTTGGCCTGTTCAGCGGTGCTTGAGTTGCCAGTGTCTGACCTGTTCAGCGGTGCTTTCCATGGCGGTCTTTGCCTTGTTCAGCAGTCATTGGCCTGTTCAGCGGTGCTTGAGTTGCCAGTGTCTGACCTGTTAAGCGGTGCTTTCCATGGCAGTCTTTGCCCTGTTCAGCGGTCCTTGGCCAGTTCAGCGGTGCTTGAGTTGCCAGTGTCTGACCTGTTCAGCGGTGCTTTTCATGGCGGTCTTTGCCCTGTTCAGCGGTCCTTGCCAAGGGGGTCCTCCATTGCCCAGCAGGGCTGTGGCTGGTGGTCCTTCATGGGTCAGCTGGGCTGTGGCTTGCGGGGCCCTCCTGGCCATCAGGGCTGTGGCTGGCGGTGGCCTCCTGGGCAGTGACTCTGGTGGGGGCCTCCTGGGCAGTGACTCTGGCGGTGGCCTCCTGGGCAGTGACGATGGGGTTGGCGGTGGCCTCCTGGGCAGTGACGATGGGGCTGGCAGTTGCCTCCTGGGCAGTGACTCTGGCGGTGGTCTTCTGGGCAGTGACTCTGGTGGTGGCCTCCTGGGCAGTGACGATGGGGCTGGCGGTGGCCTCCTGGGCAGTGACGATGGGGCTGGCGGTGACCTCCTGGGCAGTGACTCTGGCGGTGGCCTCCTGGGCAGTGACTCTGGTGGTGGCCTCCTGGGCAGTGACGATGGGGCTGGCAGTGGCCTCCTGGGCAGTGACTCTGGCGGTGGTCTTCTGGGCAGTGACTCTGGTGGTGGCCTCCTGGGCAGTGACGATGGGGCTGGCGGTGGCCTCCTGGGCAGTGACGATGGGGCTGGCGGTGACCTCCTGGGCAGTGACTCTGGCGGTGGCCTCCTGGGCAGTGACTCTGGCGGTGGCTTCCTGGGCAGTGACTTTGGCGGTGGCCTCCTGGGCAGTGACGATGGGGCTGGCGGAGGCCTCCTGGGTAGCGGGGATGATGGTGGTCTTCTCCGCCGTGCTGCTCCTCGCAGACTTTGGAGATTTCTTCTGCCCCATCCCCACCTTGGGAGGAGTCACAGCTGAGTCGACACTCCCCCCGGGACCCCTGTGAGCGGCTTGGCTGGCTGGAGTCTTCCCCCTCTCCCGCAGGGCACTGTCC
Organism: Pleurodeles waltl; assembly: GCF_031143425.1. Taxonomy (NCBI): domain Eukaryota; kingdom Metazoa; phylum Chordata; class Amphibia; order Caudata; family Salamandridae; genus Pleurodeles; species Pleurodeles waltl. Next base: position 138,274,968 of record NC_090443.1, read on the forward strand.
AACTTCTGGTGCTTCACAGGGGGGGGGAACTGGCTGTGCTGTGGCTCCGTGCCACACTGGCTGGCCTGATGACCGGTGCACTCCACATACCTGTAACAACAGGCACCAGAGATTTTTTGGCTGAGGTGCTAGTACGGGACCTATGAGTTGGATGGGGGGGGTGGGAAATAGGTTAAGGGTGGACAGGAAAAGTTTTTGGGAGACACTGGGACGGGTAGCTGGAGGGGGTTTGGGAGTGAAGAAGAGGTGGTGGTTGTAGGAGGTGTAACTTTTGTGGATTTGGGTGCAGGTGCATGGGCTGGAGGCTGTCGTGACGTGGATGGCTGTTGGGTGGGTGTGTGACTGCGTTTGTGTATCTTCGGAGGGGGCGTCACAGACACACTGGGAGAGGACACAGGGGACGTGTAAATGGTAATGGGGGTGGTGAGTACACATGAGCGGGGTGTGGTGGTGGGTGTGCTGGTGCGGGACGTAGTGGCTGTAGTGGTAGTGCATGCAGGTGTGAGTGTAGACGAGACTTGGAGGGAGGAGGGCGACGACGAGGAGGGGGACATAGTGGAGGCAGTTGATGTTGGTGTGTCTGTATGTGTGTGATGCTTGCGTGAGTGCCTGTGGGATGTGTGGTGCTTATGTTTGCCTGAGCTTCCCTTGTGTGTTGAGGTGTGTGCAGGCTGGTCTGATGGTGTGCTTGGGATAGACAGAGGTACAGGGGATTGGGTCTGGGTGGAGGAAGTTGGAAGGGGGAGGCTAGACACAGGGACAATGGCTGCCATCAGTGCTGAGGCCAGAGTCTGAACGGTTCGATGAAGGGCAGCCTGACCAGAATGAATGCCCTCCAGGAATGTATTTGTGTGTTTCAACTCCCTTTCTACACCCTGGATGGCATTCAAAATGGTAGACTGCCCAACAGTGAGGGACCTGAGGAGGTCAATGGCCTCCTCACTGAGGGCAGCAGAGGTGACAGGGGCAGGGGCAGGGGCTGAGGTGCCTGGGGCGAAGGTGATGCCCACCCTCCTGGGTGAGCGGGCATGGGGCGAAGGCTGAGGGGCTGCTGGGAGGGGGGGTGGCGGCTGTACCTGTTGAAGTGGGGGGCACAGATGTTGCCGCCACCACAAGGGAGCTCCCATCGGAGGATGAGTCCATGTCGCTGGTTGCAGATCCTGTGACCGCCGTGGTGCTCCCCTCACCCTTCGTCCCACTGGTGTATTCTGAGTCCATAGTGTGGCCCTCCATGGCCATGTGGGATGCAGCTCCCTCGTGCTCCTGGTGCCACTGTACCTCCGCCTGATGATGCTAATGCACACAAGAACAGGGAGACCACAAAAAGGGGGGGGGGGACGACAGAAGAAAGACAGGTTGAGTGCATGGCTTACCGCTACCATTGGCGGACAATACAGACACAGCAGCCCCCTGCACTACGTCGCGCTGTTGGGCTCTACAGATGCAATTCCTGGGAAATGGCCTACAAGGCTATGGACGACATCTGCACACATAGATGACACAGGGGCATGAATACCTGTACTTGGCACTCTACAGAGGTGGGGTGGGGTGCCACATGGCCTGCCTTACGAAGGGGCCTTGCCTACGGAACTCGCCCTGGCCTAGGGAAACCCACAGCCCTCCTCCCCCACCCAGACACCTTCACTGCGCACAAAGTCCGCTGAATGATAGTGTACTCACCCCCTTGTGTCTGCTATGATGCCCTCAAGTGCCCATCCAACTCAGGGTAGGCCACCGCCAGGATCCTGAACATCAGGGGGGTCATGGTTCGACGGGCACCCCTCCCACATTGGGAGACCATCCACAGCTGAGCCTCCGCCGTCTTCTTGCTCCAATGGCGAATGTCCTCTCATCTTTTACGGCAGTGGGTGCTCCGTCTGTGGTGGACCCCCAGGGTCCGGACGTCCTTGGCGATGGCACGCCAAATATCCTTCTTCTGGTGGGCGCTGACCTACATGACATGTGCAGGGGAAGAAGAGAAGTCATTATCAACTGCACCGTCAAAGTGAGTGGTCCACATCCCTACCCTTGCCATGTGGCACATGCATTCACAGTCCTTCATGCACGCAGAACTGTGCGCCCTTCCTTCTTACAACCAGCCCTCTCCACGCAGGCATAGCCCATACAACATGCTCCCTGTGTACTTACCTGTTGGTCTGGAGGACCGTAGAGTAGCGTGTACTGGTGGAGGACCCCGTCGACGAGCTTCTCCAACTCCTCTGCAGTGAAGGCAGGGGCCCTTTCCCCAGACGCACGAGCCATTGTCTCTTCCAGACCGAGGTCACAGCAGCTCTTGCAGTGTAGGTCCTCTCCTGTCGAAGATCAGGTATCGAGTGATTCAACAGATAGAAAATGGCGGTCACGTCCGCAGCGGTCACATCCGCGGCGGTGCGTACCATCACCGCTGGTGTACATCGTCATTGGCTCCTGGGACCCATAGGGTCCAATGTTAACCAATGCAGCATTGCGCCACGGTCTTCAACCGCCTACCGCGATGGTGTATAACGCCAGCGCAGTTATCTCACATCCCATTGTCCCAGTTTAGAGGTCAGTCAGCCGCCTTTTCAGGGGCCCACGTGGCCTAATTACCAACTGCGTCCCACATACCCAGGCCTTGTCTCACAACACAAATACAGGCCACATTTTGTGTATGAATGGTGTTCTGTGTAGACTGTGGGTACATACCTCTGAGTTGTTTGACTCTGTGGTTGCTGTTGTCCTTCATAGGCACCGTCCGCTGGGACATGTGAGGAGATGGCGGCATCCTCCGGTGTACCGACCGCTGGTGGACCTGTCGACAATGGAGGAAAGAAGTTTGATCATCACCTACAGGTTTGACCGTGCCACAATCCAGGAACTGTGTACACAGTTGGAGCCTGACCTGATGTCAGCAATCTGCCATCCCACAGGAATCCCCCCTCAAGTGCAGGTGCTATCAATGCTCCATTTCCTTGCAAGTGGGTCATTTCAAACAACAGTGGCCATGGCATCAGGGATGTCACAGCCTATGTTTTCCAACGTGTTGTCCAGAGTGTTGTCTGCCCTGCTGAAACACATGCGGAGCTATATCGTTTTCCCTCAGGTGGAGGACTTGCCTACAGTGAAAGGTGACGTCCATGCCCTTGGACATATCCCCAACATCATAGGTGCCATTGATGGGACACATGTAGCTTTGGTCCCCCCCCACAGGAGTGAACAGGTGTACAGGAACCGGAAGAGTTATCATTCCATGAATGTACAGATGGTATGGTTGGCAGACCAGTACATCTCCCAGGGAAAATGCTATGTTCCCTGGCTCTGTGCATGACGCCTACATCCTGCAGAATAGCAGCATCCCTTATGTGATGGGTCAACTCCAGAGGCACCAGGTGTGGCTATTAGGAGACTCTGGTTACCCCAACCTGTCATGGCTACTGACCCCAGTGAGGAATCCCAGGACCAGGGCAGAGGAACGCTACAATGAGGTCAATGGGCGGACAAGGAGGGTGATTGAACGCACCTTCGGCCTCCTGAAGGCCAGGTTCAGGTGCCTCCATATGACAGGTGGATCCCTATTCTACTCACCAAAGAAGGTGTGCCAGATCATCGTGACCTGCTGTATGCTTCACAACTTGGCTTTGCGACGACAGGTGCCTTTTCTGCAGGAGGATGGTACAGATGGCGGTGTTGTGGCAGCTGTGGAGCCTGTGGACAGTGATGAGGAGGAAGCAGAGGAAGAAGACATTGACAACAGGGACTCAGTCATCCAGCAATATTTCCAGTGACACACAAGTGAGAAAACATTCCTGCCTACTACAAGTACTTTAACACTTCTACCTCTATCCTGTCTGTCGATTTCACCCAGTGTATGGTCACTGAGTTGTCATTTTACTTTACGGTTTCACAGGTGTGGTTTCCAACGTGTGTCATCTACTTAGATTCCTCATGGACTTGAGCTGTGTGACATAGGTATGTTGACATTGCATTTGAAAAAGCATTTTGTCACTGTAATTGTTAATACACAATTTCGAAATCACAGACTGACTCCAGATTGTTTTGTGCTTCAAGGGTGTTTATTGAAGTGCTCAATATTGGAGGGGGTTGTAAAATGGTGAGGGGGGATGGTGGAGGAATGTCCATGGCAGAGTCCAGTCTATTAGTCTCACAGATGCATTGCCCATATGGGCATAAGAAGTGGAGACGGGGCAGTTCCAAAATAGACAGGGTTACAAAGTGGTTTGACAATCAGGGTGGTCTCATTTCTTGGCGGGGGTCTTGGCATCGTGCTCTGTCTTGTTCCTGGATCTCAGGAACCACTTGCAGGGTGGTTCTCCATCTGCAGGGGGTGGGGTGCTGGTGTGGTGGTCCTGTGGCGGTGCCTCCTGTCCACTAGCGCCGGCGGAGGTGGTGGGCAGTTCATCGTCCATGCTAGTGTCAGGGGGCACTTGTAGTGCCACAGTGTCCCTCCTGGTGTTAAGTATTTCCTTCAGCACCCCTACGATGGTGCCCAGGGCGGAGCTGATGGTTCTGAGTTCCTTCCTGAACCCCAAATACTGTTCCTCCTGCATGCGCTGGGTCTCCTGAAACTTGTCCAGGACCGTTGCCATCGTCTCCTGGGAGTGGTGGTAGGCTCCCATGATGGAGGAGAGGGCCTCGTGGAGAGTGGGTTCCCTTGGTCTGTCCACCCCCTGTCGCACGGCAGCCCTCCCAGTTCCCCTGTGTTCCTGGGCCTCCGTCCCCTGTACCGTGTGCCCACTGCCACTGCTCCCCAGGTCCCTGTTGTTGTTGGGGTGGTGGGTTATCCTGGGTTCCCTGTAGTGGTGGACACACAGCTGATTGACGTGTCCTGGGGACGGAGGTATGGGCCCGCTGGGTGGGTTCTGTGCTGGTGTTACCAGAGGCTGGAAGGTCTGTGGTGGGCTGTGCCTGTGTGAGGGGAACCGACTATCCCGAGGCCCATGATGGTCCGGGCTGGTCATCTGGATCCAGTTGGACAGAGCTGCTGTCATCACTGTGGGCCTCTTCTGTGGGTGGGGTGGAGATGTCTTGACCCACCTGTCTGGTGACGTTGGGTAGTGGTCCTGCAGGGGTGTAAAAGCATGATTATTGCATCTGTGTGTGTCATGGTGTGCAATGGGTGGGTGACCGTGTATCCCAGGGCTAGCATTCCTGTGTGGGGGCTTGTGTGATGATGGTTAGAGGGTGTTATGGGTATGTGCAGTGGGCATGCTTTAGTGATGGGTGTCCATGCTTTGTTGTGTCATGCAAGGCTTGGTGTCTGGATGTGTGGTTTGTGTTATTGGTACATTTGTGAGGAGTTGGAGTGATAGGGAAGGGGGGCAAGGGTGGGGGTCTGTGATAGCATGCAGGTAGGGTGGGGGATATGGTAGTTAAAGGTTTGACTTACCAAAGTCCATTCCTCCACCGACTCCTGCGAGGCCCTCAGGATGCAGAATCGCCAAGACCTGCTCCTCCCATGTTGTTATTTGTGGGGAGGAAGTGGGGGTCCGCCGCCAGTCCACTGTACTGCCAGGTGGTGCTTGGAGACCACGGAACGCACCTTCCCCCGTAGGTCGTTCCACCTCTTCCTGATGTCGTCCCGATTTCTTGGGTGCTGTCCCACTGCGTTGACCCTGTCGACTATTCTTCGCCATAGCTCCATCTTGCTTGCAATTGAGGTGTGCTGAACCTGTGCTCCAAATAGCTGTGGCTCTACCCGGACGATTTCCTCCACCATGACCCTGAGCTCCTCCCCCCCCCTGAGAACCTGGGGTGTCTTTGCTGTGCCATGGGGTGGTGTGGGTGATGTGTGGGGTGGTGTGTGTGGTGATATGTAGTGGTGTTTTGTGCGTGGAAGTTGTGTGGGTGATGGTGTTGAGTGCCTGTGGCTGCTAGTTTGTGGATGGTGGTGTGAGAAAGTAGCTTCTTTCTAGCCTTGTTACCCCCACTTTTGGCCTGTTTGTGAGTGTATGTCAGGGTGTTTTCACTGTCTCACTGGGGTCCTGCTAGCCAGGGCCCAGTGCTCATAGTGAAAACCCTATGTATTCAGTATGTTTGTTATGTGTCACTGGAACCCTGCTAGTCAGGACCCCAGTGCTCATAAGGTTGTGGCCTATATGTATGTGTTCCCTGCGTGGTGCCTAACTGTCTCACTGAGGCTCTGCTAACCAGAACCTCAGTGGTTATGCTCTCTCATTTCTTTCCAAATTGTCACTAACAGGCTAGTGACCAATTTTACCAATTTACATTGGCTTACTGGAACACCCTTATAATTCCCTAGTATATGGTACTGAGGTACCCAGAGTATTGGGGTTCCCGGAGATCCCTATGGGCTGCAGCATTTCTTTTGCCACCCATAGGGAGCTCTGACAATTCTTACACAGGCCTGCCACTGCAGCCTGAGTAAAATAATGTCCACGTTATTTCACAGCCATTTTACACTGCACTTAAGTAACTTATAAGTCACCTATATGTCTAACCTTTACCTGGTAAAGGTTAGGTGCAAAGTTACTTAGTGTGAGGGCACCCTGGCACTAGCCAAGGTGCCCCCACATTGTTCAGGTCCAATTCCCCGGACTTTGTGAGTGCGGGGACACCATTACACGCGTGCACTACATATAGGTCACTACCTATATGTAGCTTCACAATGGTAACTCCGAATATGGCCATGTAACATGTCTATGATCATGGAATTGCCCCCTCTATGCCATCCTGGCATAGTTGGCACAATCCCATGATCCCAGTGGTCTGTAGCACAGACCCTGGTACTGCCAAACTGCCTTTCCTGGGGTTTCACTGCAGCTGCTGCTGCTGCCAACCCCTCAGACAGGTTTCTGCCCTCCTGGGGTCAAGCCAGGCTTGTCCCAGGATGGCAGAACAAAGGACTTCCTCTGAGAGAGGGTGTTACACCCTCTCCCTTTGGAAAATGGTGTGAAGGCAGGGGAGGAGTAGCCTCCCCCAGCCTCTGGAAATGCTTTCTTGGGCACAGATGTGCCCAATTCTGCATAAGCCAGTCTACACCGGTTCAGGGGACCCCTTAGCCCTGCTCTGGCGCGAAACTGGACAAAGGAAAGGGGAGTGACCACTCCCCTGACCTGCACCTCCCCTGGGAGGTGTCCAGAGCTCCTCCAGTGTGATCCAGACCTCTGCCATCTTGGAAACAGAGGTGCTGCTGGCACACTGGACTGCTCTGAGTGGCCAGTGCCACCAGGTGACGTCAGAGACTCCTTCTGATAGGCTCCTTCAGGTGTTGCTAGCCTATCCTCTCTCCTAGGTAGCCAAACCCTCTTTTCTGGCTATTTAGGGTCTCTGTCTCTGGGGAAACTTTAGATAACGAATGCAAGAGCTCAGCCGAGTTCCTCTGCATCTCTCTCTTCACCTTCTGCCAAGGAATCGACTGCTGACCGCGCTGGAAGCCTGCAAACCTGCAACATAGTAGCAAAGACGACTACTGCAACTCTGTAACGCTGATCCTGCCGCCTTCTCGACTGTTTTCCTGGTGGTGCATGCTGTGGGGGTAGTCTGCCTCCTCTCTGCACTAGAAGCTCCGAAGAAATCTCCCGTGGGTCTACGGAATCTTCCCCCTGCAACCGCAGGCACCAAAAAGCTGCATTACCGGTCCCTTGGGTCTCCTCTCAGCACGACGAGCGAGGTCCCTCAAATCCAGCAACTCTGTCCAAGTGACTCCCACAGTCCAGTGACTCTTCAGTCCAAGTTTGGTGGAGGTAAGTCCTGGCCTCACCTCGCTAGACTGCATTGCTGGGAACCGCGACTTTTGAAGCTATTCCGGCCCCTGTGCACTTCCGGCGGAAATCCTTTGTGCACAGCCAAGCCTGGGTCCACGGCACTCTAACCTGCATTGCACGACTTTCTAAGTTGGTCTCCGGCGACGTGGGACTCCTTTGTGCGACTTCGGGTGAGCACCGTTTCACGCATCCTCGTAGTGCCTGTTTCGGGCACTTCTCCGGGTGCTACCTGCTGCTGAGAGGGCTTCCTGTCTTGCTCGACGTCCCCTCTACCTCCTGGCGCAATTTGCGACATCCTGGTCCTTCCTGGGCTACAGCAGCGTCCAAAAACGCTAACTGCACGATTTGCAGCTAGCAAGGCTTGTTGGCGTTCTTTCGGCGGGAAAACACTTTTGCACGACTCTCCACGGCGAGAGGGATCTGTCCACCAAAGGGGAAGTCTCTAGCCCTTTTCGTTCCTGCAGAAACCTCAGCTTCTTCTGTCCAGTAGAAGCTTCTTTGCACCCACAGCTGGCATTTCCTGGGCATCTGCCCATCTCCGACTTGCTTGTGACTTTTGGACTTGGTCCCCTTGTTCCACAGGTACCCAAGATTGGAAATCCATCGTTGTTGCATTGTTGGTTTGTGTCTTTCCTGCATTATTCCTCTAACACGACTTCTTTGTCCTTAGGGGAACTTTAGTGCACTTTGCACTCACTTTTCAGGGTCTTGGGGAGGGTTATTTTTCTAACTCTCACTATTTTCTAATAGTCCCAGCGACCCTCTACAAGGTCACATAGGTTTGGGGTCCATTCGTGGTTCGCATTCCACTTTTGGAGTATATGGTTTGTGTTGCCCCTATCCCTATGTGTCCCCATTGCATCCAATTTTAACTATACATTGTTTGCACTGTTTTCTAAGACTATACTGCATATTTTTGGTATTGTGTATATATATCTTGTGTATATTTCCTATCCTCTCACTGAGGGTACACTCTGAGATACTTTGGCATATTGTCATAAAAATAAAGTACCTTTATTTTTAGTATAACTGTGTATTGTGTTTTCTTATGATATTGTGCATATGACACTAGGTGGTACTGTAGTAGCTTCACACGTCTCCTAGTTCAGCCTAAGCTGCTCTGCTAAGCTACCATTATCTATCAGCCTAAGCTGCTAGACACCCTATACACTAATAAGGGATAACTGGGCCTGGTGCAAGGTGCAAGTACCCCTAGGTACTCACTACAAGCCAGTCCAGCCTCCTACATTGGTTGTGCAGCGGTGGGATAAGTGCTTTGAGACTACTTACCACTCTTGTCATTGTACTTTTCATAAGAGAAAAATATACAAAACAAGTTCAGTGTATATACACATAGCCAAAAAGTTTTGCATTTCCTCTTTTCACTCTTTTCTAAGTGCTGAAAAGTACTTCTAAACTTTCAAAAAAGTTCTAAAAAGTTTTTAAAGTTTTTTTTCTCTGTCTTTCTAAAAGCTCTGACAAACTTTTTTCTCTTTTTCTATCACTTTAACTCTCTCTAAAAATGTCTGGCACAGGCCAAAATGTTGATCTGTCCAAACTTGCATATGACCACCTTAGCTGGAAAGGAGCAAGGAGTCTCTGTGTAGAGAGAGGTTTGAGTGTAGGGAAGAATCCTTCCTTGGAATTGTTACTTAACATGCTTAGAGAACAAGATAAGGCTAAAAGTGCCCCATCTGTTGAAAAAGTAGCTAATGGTTCCCAATCTGATCCAGGGACTCCCCCAGGAAAAGATTCAGGAAATAAACTTTCTAGCCTGCCCATTACTAGACAGTCTAGCATAGTTGGTACTGAGGTGGAGTCACATCATACAGATGGTGTGCTCTCACATTACACTGTCAGCCTAGCTGCTAGGGTGCCCTCTGTAAGAGACAGGTCTCCTTCTGTTCATTCCCATCATACCTCTGTATCTAGGAATGTCCCTCCCACCAACCCTGATGACAGATTGTTAGAGAGGGAACTCAATAAGTTGAGGGTGGAACAAACCAGACTGAAGCTTAAAAAGCAACAGCTGGATTTGGATAGACAGTAATTAGAATTAGAGAAGGAAAGACAGAAGTTGGGTTTAGAAACCCATGGTGGCAGCAGCAGTATTCCCCATAGTCATCCTGCAAAAGAGCATGATTCCAGGAATCTGCATAAGATAGTTCCCCCTTATAAGGAGGGGGATGACATTAACAAGTGGTTTGCTGCACTTGAGAGGGCCTATGTTGTACAGGATGTCCCTCAAAGGCAGTGGGCTGCTATCCTATGGCTATCATTTAGTGGAAAAGGTAGGGATAGGCTCCTTACTGTGAAAGAAAGTGATGCCAATAATTTTACAGTTCTTAAGAATGCACTCCTGGATGGTTATGGCTTAACCACTGAACAATACAGGATAAAGTTCAGAGAGACCAAAAAGGAGTCTTCACAAGACTGGGTTGATTTCATTGACCACTCAGTGAAGGCCTTGGAGGGGTGGTTACATGGCAGTAAAGTTACTGATTATGACAGCCTGTATAACTTGATCCTGAGAGAGCATATTCTATTGGTGGACTCTGATCTGACCTCTCCCCAAGAATTGGGAAAGAAGGCAGACAAATGGGTCAGAACAAGGGTGAACAGAAAAGTTCATACAGGGGGTGACAAAGAGAACAATAAGAAGAAAGATGGTGACAAATCTCAAGATAAGCATGGGGATAAGGGTAAAACCAAAGATTCCACTTCAAATCTTAAACACTCTTCAGGGGGTGGGGATAAAACAAATTCTTCCTCTTCTTCTCAACCTACACAATTTAAAAAGCCTTGGTGCTTTGTGTGTAAAAACAGAGGCCATAGGCCAGGGGATAAGTCCTATCCAGGTAAACCCCCTGAGCCTACCATCACTAATACATCAAGCTCTAGTGCCCCTAGCAGTAGTGGTACTAGTGGTGGGACTGCTGGCAACAGTCAAGTTAAGGGTGTAGTTGGGTTCACTTATGGGTCCATAGTAGAAACTGGGGTAGTCAGTCCCAAGACAGTTTCTGTCACACCTAGTGGCATTGGCCTTGCCACACTGGCTGCTTGTCCCCTTACAATGGATAAGTACAGGCAGACAGCTTCAATAAATGGTGTTGAGGCCCTGGCCTACAGGGACACAGGTGCCAGTATCACTTTGGTGACTGAAAACCTAGTGCACCCTGATCAACACATCATTGGACAACAGTATAAGATTATTGATGTCCATAACTCCACTAAGTTTCTTCCCTTAGCTATAATTCAGTTTAGTTGGGGTGGAGTTACTGGCCCTAAGCAGGTGGTGGTATCACCTAGCTTACCTGTAGACTGTCTCTTAGGTAATGACCTAGAGGCCTCAGGTTGGGCTGATGTAGAGTTTTATGCCCATGCAGCCATGCTGGGCATCCCAGAGGAATTGTTCCCTCTCATTTCTACTGAAATGAAAAAGCAAAGAAGAGAAGGCCTGAAAACTCAGGATCCCTCTCCATCAACAGGTAAAAAGGGTATCACAGTATCACCTAACCACCCTACCATTCAGGATACCATTCCTGTGGTGGGAGAAACCTCTCCTGGGGTGGCACCTGTTCCAAGGGAATCATCAGTTAACAAAACTGTACTCCCTGAGGTAGAAGTACCTCTCTGTGGGATAACTAACATTGGTGAGAAAAAGAGCACCATGTTAGTTAACATGGAGCATCCCTCCAACCCTCCCAGAGAAACTTTAGTGCAGAAACCCTGCACTGCCTCACAACACTTAGGACAGCATCCCTTCCCTAGTGTGGAGCTCATTGGACAGCATCCCTGCCCTGCTCCAACTCAAGAGAAACAGCATCTCTGTTCTCTCTTCCAGCCATATGGACAAAGTTTTTGCCCAGCTATGACTTTTCTGAGACAGCATCCCTGTCTGGCATTTCCATTACTACAAATAGGTTCAGTGGACAATTCCCACTGCTCTAAACTAAAACTTACTGATAGAAACTCTGAAAATACATCTTCACATTGTTGCATAGCTAAAAAACTTCAAACAGGGTGGTTTACATCCCGACAAGGAAGTAACCATATAGTGGATGATAAAGGGAGTAACCAGTCTATTGCAGAGCTACTCTCTACTTATCACCACTTAGACAATAAAGTCTCAACTGGCCAAGGTTAACCTTATTGTCCTTCGTTTGGGGGGGGGGTTCTGTGAGAAAGTAGCCTCTTTCTAGCCTTGTTACCCTCACTTTTGGCCTGTTTGTGAGTGTATGTCAGGGTGTTTTCACTGTCTCACTGGGGTCCTGCTAGCCAGGGCCCAGTGCTCATAGTGAAAACCCTATGTATTCAGTATGTTTGTTATGTGTCACTGGGACCCTGCTAGTCAGGACCCCAGTGCTCATAAGGTTGTGGCCTATATGTATGTGTTCCCTGCGTGGTGCCTAACTGTCTCACTGAGGCTCTGCTAACCAGAACCTCAGTGGTTATGCTCTCTCATTTCTTTCCAAATTGTCACTAACAGGCTAGTGACCAATTTTACCAATTTACATTGGCTTACTGGAACACCCTTATAATTCCCTAGTATATGGTACTGAGGTACCCAGGGTATTGGGGTTCCCGGAGATCCCTATGGGCTGCAGCATTTCTTTTGCCACCCATAGGGAGCTCTGACAATTCTTACACAGGCCTGCCACTGCAGCCTGAGTGAAATAACGTCCACGTTATTTCACAGCCATTTTACACTGCACTTAAGTAACTTATAAGTCACCTATATGTCTAACCTTTACCTGGTAAAGGTTAGGTGCAAAGTTACTTAGTGTGAGGGCACCCTGGCACTAGCCAAGGTGCCCCCACATTGTTCAGGTCCAATTCCCCGGACTTTGTGAGTGCAGGGACACCATTACACGCGTGCACTACATATAGGTCACTACCTATATGTAGCTTCACAATGGTAACTCCGAATATGGCCATGTAACATGTCTATGATCATGGAATTGCCCCCTCTATGCCATCCTGGCATAGTTGGCACAATCCCATGATCCCAGTGGTCTGTAGCACAGACCCTGGTACTGCCAAACTGCCTTTCCTGGGGTTTCACTGCAGCTGCTGCTGCTGCCAACCCCTCAGACAGGTTTCTGCCCTCCTGGGGTCAAGCCAGGCTTGTCCCAGGATGGCAGAACAAAGGACTTCCTCTGAGAGAGGGTGTTACACCCTCTCCCTTTGGAAAATGGTGTGAAGGCAGGGGAGGAGTAGCCTCCCCCAGCCTCTGGAAATGCTTTCTTGGGCACAGATGTGCCCAATTCTGCATAAGCCAGTCTACACCGGTTCAGGGGACCCCTTAGCCCTGCTCTGGCGCGAAACTGGACAAAGGAAAGGGGAGTGACCACTCCCCTGACCTGCACCTCCCCTGGGAGGTGTCCAGAGCTCCTCCAGTGTGCTCCAGACCTCTGCCATCTTGGAAACAGAGGTGCTGCTGGCACACTGGACTGCTCTGAGTGGCCAGTGCCACCAGGTGACGTCAGAGACTCCTTCTGATAGGCTCCTTCAGGTGTTGCTAGCCTATCCTCTCTCCTAGGTAGCCAAACCCTCTTTTCTGGCTATTTAGGGTCTCTGTCTCTGGGGAAACTTTAGATAACGAATGCAAGAGCTCAGCCGAGTTCCTCTGCATCTCTCTCTTCACCTTCTGCCAAGGAATCGACTGCTGACCGCGCTGGAAGCCTGCAAACCTGCAACATAGTAGCAAAGACGACTACTGCAACTCTGTAACGCTGATCCTGCCGCCTTCTCGACTGTTTTCCTGGTGGTGCATGCTGTGGGGGTAGTCTGCCTCCTCTCTGCACTAGAAGCTCCGAAGAAATCTCCCGTGGGTCGAGGGAATCTTCCCCCTGCAACCGCAGGCACCAAAAAGCTGCATTACCGGTCCCTTGGGTCTCCTCTCAGCATGACGAGCGAGGTCCCTCGAATCCAGCAACTCTGTCCAAGTGACTCCCACAGTCCAGTGACTCTTCAGTCCAAGTTTGGTGGAGGTAAGTCCTGGCCTCACCTCGCTAGACTGCATTGCTGGGAACTGCGACTTTTGCAGCTACTCCGGCCCCTGTGCACTTCCGGCGGAAATCCTTTGTGCACAGCCAAGCCTGGGTCCACGGCACTCTAACCTGCATTTCACGACTTTCTAAGTTTGTCTCCGGCGACGTGGGACTCCTTTGTGCGACTTCGGGTGAGCACCGTTTCACGCATCCTTGTAGTGCCTGTTTCTGGCACTTCTCCGGGTGCTACCTGCTGCTGAGAGGGCTCCTTGTCTTGCTCGATGTCCCCTCTACCTCCTGGCGCAATTTGCGACATCCTGGTCCTTCCTGGGCCACAGCAGCGTCCAAAAATGCTAACTGCACGATTTGCAGCTAGCAAGGCTTGTTGGCATTTTTTCAGCGGGAAAACACTTCTGCACGACTCTCCACGGTGAGTGGGATCCGTCCACCAAAGGGAAAGTCTCTAGCCCTTTTCGTTCCTGCAGAAACCTCAGCTTCTTCTGTCCAGTAGAAGCTTCTTTGCACCCACAGCTGGCATTTCCTGGGCATCTGCCCATCTCCGACTTGCTTGTGACTTTTGGACTTGGTCCCCTTGTTCCACAGGTACCCAAGATTGGAAATCCATCGTTGTTGCATTGTTGGTTTGTGTCTGTCCTGCATTATTCCTCTAACACGACTTCTTTGTCCTTAGGGGAACTTTAGTGCACTTTGCACTCACTTTTCAGGGTCTTGGGGAGGGTTATTTTTCTAACTCTTACTATTTTCTAATAGTCCCAGTGACCCTCTACAAGGTCACATAGGTTTGGGGTCCATTCGTGGTTCGCATTCCACTTTTGGAGTATATGGTTTGTGTTGCCCCTATCCCTATGTGTCCCCATTGCATCCTATTGTAACTATACATTGTTTGCACTGTTTTCTAAGACTTTACTGCATATTTTTGGTATTGTGTATATATATCTTGTGTATATTTCCTATCCTCTCACTGAGGGTACACTCTGAGATACTTTGGCATATTGTCATAAAAATAAAGTACCTTTATTTTTAGTATAACTGTGTATTGTGTTTTCTTATGATATTGTGCATATGACACTAGGTGGTACTGTAGTAGCTTCACACGTCTCCTAGTTCAGCCTAAGCTGCTCTGCTAAGCTACCATTATCTATCAGCCTAAGCTGCTAGACACCCTATACACTAATAAGGGATAACTGGGCCTGGTGCAAGGTGCAAGTACCCCTAGGTACTCACTACAAGCCAGTCCAGCCTCCTACAGGTGGTGTCTCTCTCTGGCCTTCTTTCTGAATTTTTGGTAGTAGGGGTTTGTGGGTGATGTGGGTGTGTGTTTTATATTGTATTGGGTGTGTGGGAGTGGTGTGTGTATGTGTATCAGGTGTGTGTATTGCGAATTGTCCAATGTGGCGGTGTTTTGTATGTGTGTGTGTATTTTGAGTGCGGCAGTGTGTACCGCCAATGGAATACCGCAGTTGAAAGACCGCCGCGTGGATTCGTGTTTCGTGATAGTGTGGGCGTATTTCTGTTGGCGTGACGGTGGAGGTTTTGTTTTCGCCAGTTTATCACTGACCTTTGGTGTGGCGGACTTGTGTGGGTGTCTGAATTTTGGAGGATTTCGAGAAGTAGGTCATAATAGCTGTGGCGGAATTCCGCGGCGGTGTGTTGGCGGTCTTCTGCACGGCGCTAAGCGGCTTTTACCCCCAATGTTGTAATGACCCCCCAAATGTTTATGTCATTGCCAACATACCACATCTGATTGGTGCCATAGATGGCACCCACATACCCCTAATTCCGCCCGAGCCTATGAACAAGTGTACAGGAATCATAAAAACTACCACTCACTGAATGTGCAGTTCGTCTGTCTTGCAGATCAGTATATCTCACAGGTGGCTGCACGATTCCCTGGATCTGTCCATGATGCCTATATACTGAGAAACAGCAGTGTGCCACACATGATGACACTACTACAGGGGAGACACCTGGCTAATAGGTGGGTATGTATGACACAGCTCCGCAGCCATACATGACTGTCAGCTTGTTTGCATTGCAGCAAAGTGTGTTCTGAAGTAACTTTTATCCCTCTTCCCAGGTGATTCAGGATATCCAAACAAGCAGTGGCTCCTGACACCTGTGAGAAATCCCAGGACAGATGCAGAAAACAGGTACAATGATGCCCATGGTCACACAAGAAGGGTGATTGAGTGCACCATTGGGCTCCTGAAGGCCAGATTACGCTGCCTGCACATGTCCGGTGGATCACTGTGCTATGCCCCTGACAAGGTGAGTCAGATTGTTGTGTCTAGCTGCATGCTCCATAATTTGGCTCTGAGGAAACATGTTCCACTACTGGAAGAGGAGGATGCTGCACTGCCACTCTTGGGATCTCAGGGGATGGAGGAGGTTAGGGGGATGAAGTCGACTCCAGGACCCAGTTAATGCAGCTCTGCTTCCAATGACTCACAGATAGATTTTGCACTGTGATGTTACCTAAACTGGGCTGGATGTCAGTGGCAGATGGTGATTGTACCTTCACAGTGCTGTGTGGATAGGAGTAGGTGTATGTGTGGATGTTTGGGGATCAACTTTTAGCCATCTGCACAGTGTTGAACAGAGTGGTCACAGTAGTTTTACACATCATCATTACCTGCATTACACTGTGATGGCTTTTTTCTCCACATACCTCTGAAAGGGCTGTTGTCTGGAGCTCATCTGGATCTGGATGCAACCTTTAACTGAGTTCCCTGTGCTGTAATGGGGGGGTGTAGTCTGGCAGCAAATGTGGATACAGTTAAATAGGTACGGTGCAGTTAAAATTGTGTTACATTCTCTTGCTGACAGATGCTGCTATGGTGCCATATCACTGACATTTGGCCACATCATGTATGGTGAAGGGATGCATTTAACACTCCTGGAGTGTACAGTGTCATGTACTTACCATCCACCTCTCTGAACAACGTACTCCTGCAAGATGTGTGTACTTAGGTCCATGTTTGATGATGTCAGTTACATTTCAATCTGAGACATTGGTATGAAATAATAAGATTTTGGTGTGATCAGGTAATGTTTATTGATGTTGTGCATGACAATAGGGATGGGAATGTGGAAGGGATTGGGCACATAGTGAACACAATACTCTGTTACATTTCCACAGCTGTACTTAGCACTGGGGCAGAATTAATGGAACCAATGTTAAATGGCCAAATGGCAGTGGATAGTCAACAATATGGCTCAATGGCACACAAGGGAGACAGATCAGGCAGAGTTACTTCTTAGCGGTGGGCTTGGTCTTGGCTACAGAGTCACTGGTTTGTCTGGCTCTCCAGCCACGTTTGCAAGGGACTTCCTGGGCTGCATGGGAAGTGGTGCTGCTGACCTGTGTGTCCTCTGGCTGGGCCATCATTCCACTGGCTGCTACAGATGTTGATGGCTGGGCTGCGTCCTGGTTAGTAGAAGGGGCCTGCTGATGGGTGGTGGACTCTGGCAATATGTAAGTCAACCTCTGCAGCACCCCTGCAATGGAGGCCATGGTAGCATTTAGTTGTTTCCATTGCTCCATGGCCTCCTGGTGGTGTGACAGATGCAGCCTCTGGTTGTCCTGCAACGTGGCCGGGATCTGACCCATCCTGTTCTGGGAATGGTGGTATGCTCCAGGACCTCTGATGTGGCCTCAAGGGCAGGCGCATCCCTCCTTGGCCCACCCCAGAACCCTGACACCCTCCTACTGGGCCTAGCCCACTGTGCCTGTGTCCCTGCCATAGGTGGGAAAGTCCCACTTACACTGGGGCCTTCATTCTCCTGCTGGCAGTGGGTGGTGACTCCGATTCCTGTACAGGTGGGCAGACAGTCAGTGGTGGGAGACACTGGTGTGGGGATGATGGGCCACTGGTGATGGTGGTGGCTGAGTGGTGGGGGTGTCAGTGGTGTCCTGGGTGGGGCTACTGGAGGATGACTGCCCAGGGCTGTGGGATGGACCAGTGAATTCCTCATGGTCCAGACATTCAGTTGCACTCTCCTCAGTGGGGCCTTCTTCTTCTGGTGGGGGACTTGCACTTCTTCCCATCTCAGGCAGGGTACCATGGGCCGTGGTACCTGTGTGTCACGTCAATGAGCATGATTTGACTCACAGGGAGGTGTAGTGAGTTGGATGGGGTTTTGTGGGCATGCAGGGATTCAGATGTGCATGGGATAGGGTGTTTAGTGGTAGTGAGAGGGGTAGGGTGAGACATGCATTACAGGTGGGATACATGGTAGGATAGATTATCTGACTTACTCGAGTACAGTCCTCCAGTGAGTTCAGTGAGGCCCTCCTGGTGCATGATAGCCAAGACCTTCTCCTCCTAGTCGAAGTATTCTGGAGGTGGAGGGGGGCCACCACCAGTCTTCTGTACTGCTATTTGATGTCGTGATTCCAGGGAACGTACCTTCCCCCACTGGTCGTTCCACCTCTTCCTGATGTCGTCCCTTGTGCGTGGATGGTTTCCCACTGCGTTGACCTCATTGACAATCCTCTGCCATAGCTCCATCTTCCTGGCGATGGACGTCTGCTGTACCAGTGCCCCAAACAGCTGCGGCTTGACCCTGAGTATTTCGTCCACCATGGTCCTTAGCTCCATATCAGTGGGGCTTAGGGGGTGCCATGGTGTTGTGAGGGTAAGTTGGTAGAGGTGGTGTGGTGTGTGTACATGTGGGTCCTGGTTAGGGGTGTGTGTTGGTTGTGTAATTTGTTTTGTTGTGTGTGTGTGTGTGTGTGTGTGTGTGTGACTTGTGTGATAGGTTTGTAGAGTGTGTGCATGGTGTTCGTGGCAATAGCTATGGTGCAATTGGCGTTGCAAAGGATGTGGGATGTGTGTGTGTGTGTTTTATAGTACTTTGTGTGGGTGGGTGTCATGTGTGTATATGTGCCTCAGGTGAGTGACTTTTGAATGACACAGTGCATGAGGTTGTTATTGGTGGGTGCCATCACTATCCGCGGCGATCCTCACCGCCAATGGTGTACTGCCATTGAATGATTGTGGGGCTGATTTGTGGATAAGTATTTGGAGGTCGTATTTTTGTTGGTGTGACGGTAACGGGTTGCTGAGTCCTGCCTTTCTGCCGTTGTTGGCCCTGACGGTGTGTGAAGTTTGGCAACATTTTGGCCGTTTGTTTTTTTGTACTCATAATATGGAAGAATGCACTCTGCCGACACTGTCGGTCTTTTGGCAGCCACCAGCACGGCGGTCGGCAGTGTTTCCTGCCAGAATCATAATGAGGGCCATAATCTATTTTACTCTTTGTATTTGACCTCTTAAAGGTAAAATGTGCCGCTTTATCCAAGTTGGATCGCAAATTACAAGTGCACAGACCAAAAGTGAAAGAGGAAAGTTGTAGTGCAACCTTATAGCCTTTATTGAATGGTGGGGTTAACAACCTTGGGATCCCTCTTTCCTATTCCTCCTCCCTCGTGAATTCTTGCACACAATCTAGGGGTTCATATGTTATCACCAAGTGGTTTCCTGTGTTATCTCTCTCAAGAAAATCTACTAACGATAGCAAGGTACCAGAGTCATGATTCAGGTTTGTAAATCGATTGTATAAATTAATCAATCGTAAATTAAACTGGGTACCCCTAGAAGAAATATCCACACCCACGATATCTGCAGAACTAAAAATAAAGTCTCTTTGTCTTGCATGCGAGGGAGGTCTTAATCCAGATGATTACCTTGCCTGCCGGCTGTTCAGAAGTAGATAGTCTTGATTCAGTGCTGATTTTGGCAAAGCCTTCCCTATGCACAGTAATCAAGGCCCACATTTCCTGAAAGAGACATATATGAAAGTTGTTGATAAAAGTTCCCCAATCTAGGTCTATCATCTTGGACTTATTCCCAGCTATATTCCATGAGAGGATCTTCAGTCTGGGGCTGTCATCTGTAGCCCTAGAGTGGTTTCCAAACTGCTGCCCTAATTCCATGACCTTACTACCACCCTCTTTCTTCACTTCATTGCACCCAATATTCCTCTGTAACACTGTATTGGTCCTCTATGAAATGGCGATCGTGCTCTCTGGACCCCTACTGGAATGTCTGTATTCTCCAGTCAATCTCCGTTGAGGACAGAACCTCCCTGAGTGGCTATGGTCAAATATGGCTGATCTATGATGTGCACTGGGCGAGAGTTTTTTTCCCTAGCAGTGAGATGCTGGTCTAAGTGTGGTAAATTATACTTAAATTGTGATAAAGAACTAGCCGGTGGGCAGGTACGAATATCCAGATTCATTAGCTCTTCAGCGTACTCTTCCCTACTTAAGACTATGGCTATATAGCCAAACTGTGAATCCTGTAAGGGACAGCACTTTACTTCCAGTATGTCAGATCTAAATAGATAGGAGCAAAGGCCCTCGCCCAGTAAATAACTTTATTTTTCAGAGGCTCGTTGTTCTCTTTGGCTCCAGTGGGTAGTTTTGGCACATTAAATATATTTAATCTTTTGATTAACCGTGCTGATGTATTCCCTCCACTCCTCACCCTTGGGACAACCACCTACCCTGCCAGCCTCCACTGAAATCTACCGGGGGAGACAAAAGTGTTTGCGATAATTCAATTAGTCTCCTATTTCCCCTACCAACATCAGTATCATGCCAACTTCTTACCTTGTGTTTCTTTTGGTAACATCTCATTCCCCTAAATTAATTATAAAAAGACAGAGTCCCCCTCACCCTGTTGAGAACACCCAGATTTATTCCCTTATGGTGTCACAGAAATGAAAAGTCGATCCTTCCCACAGGTGATATCACCCTACGGGCCACGCCCACACATTCGCTCTTCTGAGTTCTGCATGTTTTCATCCCCGTTACTCAAAGTTCTATGCTCGGTGAAGTCATGGCCAGTACGTTGGTTTAACCCTGCCTCCCTTCACCGTTGCTCATAAAAACAGTACTTCCGAGCGCAAGCTACTTATTTCAGAGTTCAGTTGCATCATAAGCTCCTTGATGTCATATAATGATTCGCCTGTAGGCCTTTTGCCCGGTTTACCCTGAGTCTCACCGCCTGATCCAGTCACAGTAATACCATCAGTGTTTTTGTTAGCAAGGAGACAATATCGGTTAGAAGAAGGGATGCCAGTTATACAAACGACTTCTGTGCTTCTCCTTTCTTCCAGACTGTGGGCTCATCCTACTAAGCGGGATATTTGTGGGTGCTGCTTCCATGGTGATGACAGGAAGCCCTTCCTTCCGATGCTGTTGTTGGGGTCTCTAATGAAATTGACTCACTGAGTGGGTACTTTTAGATTCCTTTGAAAAAATGTCCATGATATTCAGGCCATTTTGAGCTGCATTCAGCTTTTCCCATTATTCAGAACTGACCCCACTTCTTCAATGAGACTATCTATTGCATTGATTACAGCTTTCAGCCTCAGGTTGAACTGCCCTCTAGCTTTTTACAGTACATTGGGGGGCTTTCAGGTTTTCCTTTCCCCTTGCCTAAAATGGTACCATAAATCAGGACAGGTGAACTCAAGATGCCAGCAGGGATGGCCCTAGGGAGCCTCCCGTAAGTACACTTCCTTCCCTAGCGTGCCCCTGAACTCTGTTGTCAGACCAAGGTTATCACTTACCACTTATCCAGAAGCAGTCAAAAAGATGTTAACAATGGTGATGAGCCCAAAAACTCTTATCAGAAATTCTGAATTATGAAGGGGAGTGGGGGGCTGGCCCTGCCCTATCTCTTTCTAACGCTGACGGGCGAAGTACGGGGCGATCCTTGGACGGGGCACGTCTCACACAGCAGGACGATCAAATGCGCCATTTAGTGCTCTCCGCTGATGATCAGGTGCAGGGAAAGTGAAGGGCCGCCTCCTGGAACCGAATAACACCTGGGACTTGAAGTTCCTACTCAAAAGGCCACCTGCTGTCCTGCACAGCGGGATGACCAAACGCGCCTTATCGCTCTCTGCAATGATGATCAGATGCAGAGAAAGTGAAGGGCTGCCTCCTTGAGCCCAATGACACCTGGGATTTGAAGTCCCTCCTCGGAAGGCTCCCTATACTCCAGCCACTAAGCCGTTCTTGGCACTACTTGACAGTAGGTCAGGAAGAGGCTCACTTTCATCTTCTTCCCACCATATACCACCATGAGCATTGTCATGTCTGCCCTGTCATGCTGTGGTTTAAGTCTGTTGACATGCATCACCCCATGAGGGTGCCTTGAGGTACCTAGGTCTACCACGTAGGTGACTTCTTCCTTTTCAAGACTGGATAGGCCCCCGTCCACTTGTCTTGGAGGAACCTGGGAGCCACAGGCTCCAAAATCAACACCTGCTGAGCTGGCCTATACTCCACATAGGAGGATTTTAGGTCACACCAGTGCTTAACAAGCTCCTATCTGGCCTCCAAGTTCATGTTTGCCTTCTTCATGTACTCAGCCATTCTGAAGCAAAGGCCTAATACATAGTCCACTTTGTCCTGTTGTGGTTCTTTAATGGACTTCTCCCATCCCTCTTTTACCAAACTCAGTGGACCTCTTACAGGGTGACCAAATAAGAGTTCAAATAGGTTAAAGCCCGCCCTTTTTTGTGGCACCTCCCGTAGGTAAACAGTAGGCATGGAAGGAGAACATCCCATCTCCTTCAGAGTTTTCGAAGTAAACCCATGATCATGCCCTTCATGGTCTTCTTGAATCTTTCAACTAGACCATTTCATTGGGAGTGGTAGGGGGTGGTGGACAACACCACACTCACCCCACATGAGTTTCTGATAGGTAGACAAAACTTTGTGCATCTGTCTGTAATCATCTCCTTAGGAACACTCACCCTGGTAAAGATACCAAGTAGGGCCCTTGCCACTGCCAGTGCAGTGACTGTCCAAAGTGGATTTGCTTCTAGGTACCTGGTGATATGGTCTACTACTACCACGATGAACCTGTTCCCAAGTGTAATCTGAGGGTCAACAAGTCCAACAATACCTTTCCCTAATCTCTCAAAGGGATTCCCAACCACGGGTAGTGGTATCAAGGAAGCATCTGGCTTTCTCCTTGTCTTGCCATTGGCTTGACAGGTGACACAGGATCAACATGACCCCTTTACTCTCTCTGACATCTGAAGCAATTAAAGTGATTGACCAATTTTTCCCAAATTTGAGTCTGCCCCCAATGGCCAGCCAGGGAGATGTCATGGGATAGGTTGAGGAGGAAATATCTGTATAGCTGGGGAAAACCATTCTCCTGATTGCCCAAGGATGGGGGTCCCTTACCTCAATATATGGAACTCCCACATCCCAGTATAACCTGTATGTACCATTTGCATCCACCAGTCCCGGCCTTTCAGCTAGTTGCCTAGGGTTCTTAAGAGAGGGACAAGACATCTGCCCCTAATACAAGTCCTCCCTGGAGGGACCACCTGCTCCATAAAGCTCTGCCGACTCTGGCATGTCTCTCAAGGGACAATCTTTGCTGCCTCTAGGTCCTTCCTCCCAGTGCCAGAATCCTTCTGGGTCTTAGGACTTTTGGAAGTTGGCTGATCAGACATCTTGCCTTTTCTCTTCCTCTTAGGGATCTCAGCCATTCTTCCAGACTCAAGTTTCCCTTGGCTACCAAGTATTGCTCTTGTTGCCACACACACACACACACACTCTGTGAGGCCCAGCCTTGCTGCATGAACCCTCCTTTCCACACCTGCCAAAGTAGATGTTTCAAGGTGACTTCCCAGCAGACACTCCACCGGGGTGGCAGGGGGGCACAACTACTTTCTTCAGGCCAGTAACCACTCCTCCCTCAAAGCTCATCATAGCTTTGGGATGGAAATTTGTATCATGTCAGAGTTACTGCCTGGTTTACCTCATGAGGAATGATTTGCGGGAGGAAACCAGCTTGGCAATGAACATTATTTTGCTGCCACCTGTATCCCTCACAGCCATGGCTTCAACCCATTGATCTTGGGACACTGTATCAACACCAGGACAATGCACGCTCTACAGGCGTCTAGAATGCAAAAACCAAACACTCTCAAGATAATGTAATCTATGCATTGTAATGATATGTTATTGTTTAACCTTTTGCATTGCAGAATTCAATTCAAAGGATTCATTTTTAAGGTGCTTATAAATACTGTACATTTGCAATGTATAGCTGCAGGATTTCAGAGTGAGTTAGGGTGTGGTCCCTTTCCAGGGCCTTCTAGAAGCTTTCCCTGCAGCATGCTTGGGTGTGGCTGTGGGCTGGGCCAAAACTCTATAAAAGGGAGTCAGCCCAGCTCCACGTGCTCACTATTTAGAGGTCCCGGTGCAGAGCAGCAGCAACTTCCTGAGCTCCTGTTCCAGTGGCCTACCTTGACCTCCCAGGCCTCTGTGCTTCATTCTTCAGTGGTGATTCCTAGTCAGGGCGGTAAGGCGGAGGTTGGGCTGGGCCCCCACTCCTTATTCGTTGACGCTCCATTTCTTGGGCCTAATTTTGGATGCTAATAACTTTTTGCTCCTTCAAGTGTAACTGCATTTAAAACTTTTCATGGCATTTGTATGCACGCATTTGAATCGGCAAGACGTGCGATTCCTTTCTTGAGATTAATTTGTGTTATTCATTGTGCGCTACCATTCCTTGACAGTTTTCATGGTAGCATTCGAATCGGCAACGCGCGCGATTCCCTCATGGTGTGTAGTTCCTGATATTCACTGTACGCTACCATTTTCTTGGCAGTTCCATGGTGACATCCGAATCGGCAACATGCGCGATTCAACTCATGTGTGAAATTCTTGGTATTCATTGTGCGCTACCATTTCCGAGGCATTAAATGGTGGCATTCGAATCGGCAAGAAGCGCATTTCTTTTCTTGTATGCCTTTCATGTTATTCATTGTGTGCTACCATTTCCGAGGCATTAAATGGTGGCTTTCAAATCGGCAAGAAGCGCAATTCTTTTCTTGTGTGCCTTTCATGTTACTCATTGTGCGCTACCATTTCCGAGGCATTAAATGGTGGTATTCGAATCGGCAAGAAGCGTGATTCTTTTCTTGTGTGCCTTTCATGTTATTCATTGTGCGCTACCATTTCTTGGCAGTTTCATGGTGGCATTCGAATCGGCAACACGCGCAAACCCTTCCTTGAGTGTGAATTTTGATATTCATTGTACGCTATCATTTCCAAGGCATTTTAATGGTGGCATTCAAATCGGCAAGACGCGCAATTCTTTTTCTTGACAGCTTTTCGTATTATTCATTGTGTGCTACCATTTCTTGGCAGTTTCATGGTGGCATTCGAATCGGCAACACGCGCGATTCCTTCCTTGAGTGTGAATTTTGATATTCATTGTACGCTATCATTTCCGAGGCATTTTAATGGTGGCATTCGAATCGGCAAGTCGTGCGATTCTTTCCTTGTGCATAAAAGATGTCAATTACTGAGCGCTACTATTCTAAGACATTTCCTTGGTAGAATTTTTGAGTTGACAAGTTGTGTGATTTATTTCCTTGAATATACATTGTGTGATTTCATGGTGCACAATACTTTATGGTGTATAGTACACATAGGGGGTCATTACAACATTGGCGGTAAAAGGCGCTTACAGCCGTGCAGAAGACTGCCAATACACCGCCGCGGCCGCGGAATTCCGCCACAGCTATTATGACCCACAGCTCGGAATCCGCCGAAATTCAGACACCCACACAACTCCGCCACACTAAAGGTCAGTGATAAACTGGCGATAACAAAACCTCCACCTCCACGCCAACAGAAACACGCCCATGATATTACGATCCACGTGGCGGTCTTTCAACCGCGGTATTCCATTGGCGGTACACACCGCAGCGCTCAAAATACACACACATATCCAAACCACCGCCACATTGGACAATTCCAAATACACACACCTGATACACATACACACACCACTCCCACACACCCAATACTATATAAAACACACACCCACATCACCCGCAAACCCCTATGACTAAAAAATCATGAACGAAGGCCAGAGAGAGAGCACAGAATAGACAACCACATCACACAGAGGCACACAACACCATCACCCACACAACATCCATGCACCAAACACCACACACCACTACACATCACCACACTCATCACCACATACACCACCCCACACATCACACACACCACCCCATGTCACGCCAAAGACACCCCCGCTTCTCCGAGGAGGAGCTCAGGGTCATGGTGGAGGAAATCATCCGGGTAGAGCCACAGCTATTTGGCTCACAGGTACAGCACACATCAATAGCCAGGAAGATGGAGCTATGGCGCAGAATAGTCGACAGGGTCAACGCCGTGGGACAGCACCCAAGAAATAGGGAGGACATCAGGAAGAGGTGGAATGACCAACGGGGGAAGGTGCGTTCAATGGTCTTCAGGCACAACATCGCGGTGCAGCGGACTGGCGGCGGACCCCCACCTCCTCCCCCACAACTAACAACATGGGAGGAGCAAGTCTTGACCATCATGCATCCTGAGGGCCTCGGAGGAGTCGGTGGAGGATGGGACACCGGTAAGTCAAATCTGAACTATCATATCCCCCACCCTACCTGCATGCTCTCACACACCCCCACCCTCACACCCTCCCCTATCACTCCAACTCCTCACTAATGTACTAATAACACAAACCACACATCCCAACACCAAGCCCTGCATGACACAACTAAGCATGGTCACCCCTCACTAAAGCATGCTCACTGCACATACCCAGAACAACCCCCTAACCATCATCACACAAGCCCCCTCACAGGAATGCTTGCACTGGGGTACACAGACACCCACCCATTGCACACCATCACACACACACATGCAATAATCATGCTCTTATGCCCCTGCAGGAACACGAAGGACCGTCACCACACCAGAGGGTCCAGACAACACCACTCCACCCCCAGAAGAGGCCCACAGTGACGATAGCAGCTCTGCCCTACTGGATCCTGATGACCAGCCCGGACCATCGTGGGCCTCGGGACAGTCGGTTCCCCTTGCACAGGCACAGCCCAACACTGACCTTCCACCCTCTGGTAACACCAGCACAGCACCCACCCAGCGGGCCCAAACCTCCCTACCCAGGACAGGTCAATCAGCGGTGTGTCCACCACTACAGGGAACCCAGGATAACCCACCACCCCAACAACAACAGGGACCTGGGGGCAGTGGTAGTGGGCACACGATCCAGGGGACGGAGGCACAGGAAAACAGGGGAACTGGGAGGGCTGCTGTGCGACAGGGGGCGGACAGGCCCAGGGAACCCATCCTCCACAAGGCCCTCTCCTCCATCATGGGAGCATTCCACCACTCCCAGGAGACGATGGCCACGGTCCTGGCCAAGTTTCAGGAGACCCTGCGCCTGCAGGAGGAACAGTATTTGGGGTTCAGGGAGGAGCTCAGGACCATCAGCTCCGCCTTGGGCAGCATTGTAGGGGTGCTGAAGGACATACAGCAGACCATGAGGGACACCGTGGCACTCCAACGGGCACCTGACACTAGCCAGGACGATGAACTGCCCACCACCTCCGCCGGCGCTAGTGGACAGGACGCCCCGCAACAGGACCAACACACCAGCACCCCACCCCCTGCAAACGGACAACCACCACGCAAGCGGTCCCTGAGATCCAGGAACAGGA
The DNA here is from genome assembly GCF_031143425.1 of Pleurodeles waltl. NCBI lineage: Eukaryota > Metazoa > Chordata > Amphibia > Caudata > Salamandridae > Pleurodeles > Pleurodeles waltl. Next base: position 138,302,272 of record NC_090443.1, read on the forward strand.
CAGAGCAAGATGGCAAGACCCCCGCCAGTCAATGAGACCACCCTGTTTGTCCTCCCACTGTACCACCTCGTTACCCTGTCCATACTTAAACTGCCCCAGCTCCACTTCCAATGCCCAGATGGGCAGTGCACCTGTGAGACTAATAGACTGGACTGTGCCATGGACATTCCTCCACCATCACCCATCACCATTTTACCACCCCCTCCAATAATTAGCACTTCAATAAACACCCTTGAAACACAAAACAATCTGGAGTCAGTCTGTGATTTTGTAAATATGTATTATCAATGACAGTGTGATAATGCGTTTCCCATTGTAAGGCTAACATACCTATGTCACACATCACAAGTCCTTGAAGGATGCAAGTAGATGACACGTTGGTAACCACACCTGTGAAACCGTAATGGAAAGGTACAACTCTGTTACCAAATAGTGATTGTAATCGACAAACAGGATAGAGGTAGACGTGTGAAAGTTAATGTAATGTTAAACATGAAAATGTTCTCACCTGTGTGTCACTGGAAATATTGCTGTATGACTGACTCCCTGTTGTCGTTGTCTTCTTCCTCAGCTTCCTCCTCATCACTGTCCACAGGCTCCACAGCTGCAACAACACCGTCATCTGGATCATCCTCCTGCAGAAAAGGCACCTGGCATCGCAAAGCCAAATTATGGAGCATGGAGCAGGCGATGATGATCTCGCACACCTTCTTCGGTGAGTAGAATAGGGATACACCTGTCATATGGAGGCACCTGAACCTGGCCTTCAGGAGGCCGAAGGTGCGTTCGATCACCCTCCTAGTCCGCCCATGGGCCTCATTGTAGCGTTCCTCTGCCCTCGTCCTGGGTTTCCTCACTGGGGTCAATAGCCAGGAAAGGTTGGGGTAACCAGAGTCCCCCAATAGCCATACACGGTGCCTCTGGAGTTGGCCCATCATATCAGGGATGCTGCTATTTTGCAGGATGTAGGCGTCATGCACTGAGCCAGGGAACATAGCATTTACCTGCAAGATGTACTGGTCTGCCAAACAGACCATCTGGGCATTCATTGAATGATAACTCTTCCTGTTCCTGTACACCTGTTCACTTCTGTGGGGGGGGGGGACCAGAGCTACATGGGTCCCATAAATGGCACCAATGACGTTGGGGATATGTCCAAGGGCATAGAAGTCACCTTTCACTGTAGGCAAATCAGCCACCTCAGGGAAAATGATGTATCTCCTTACGTGTTTCAGTAGGGCAGACAGTACTCTGGACAACACGTTGGAAAACATAGGCTGGGACATCCCTGATGCCATGGCCACTGTTGTTTGAGAAGACCCACTTGCAAGGAAATGGAGCACTGACAGCACCTGCATGTCAGGGGGGATTCCAGTCGGATGGCGGATTGGTGACATCAGGTCTGGCTCCAACTGGGTACATAGTTCCTGGATTGTGGCACGGTGAAACCGGTAGGTGACGATGACATGTCGCTCTTCCATTGTCAACAGGTCCACCAGCGGTCGGTACACCGGAGGATTCCGCCATCTTCTCAACTGTCCCAGCTGACGGTGCCTACGAAGGACAACAGCGAAGTATCAGTCATTATTCCTCCAGGTATGCACCCACAGCTACACACAAGACTACACCACTCACAGAACCCTTCCTGTATGTGTGTTCAGTGTAGGCCTAGCTATGTGTGACGCAGAGGTAAATGAAGCCATGTGGGCCCCTGAAATGGCGGCTGCCTGACCTCTAAACTGGGACAATGTGATTGTGGGGTAACTGCGCTGGCGTTGCACACCGTCGCGGTAGGCGGTCGTAGACCGCGGTGCAATGCTGCATTGGTTAACTTTGGACCCTATGGGTCCCAGGAGCCAATGAACAGGTGTGCCGGCGGTGATGATGTGCACCGCCGCGGACGTCACTGCCATTTTCTATCTGTTCAATCACTAGATACCTGACCTTCGACAGGAGAGGACCTACACTGCAAGTGCTGCTGTGACCTCGGTCTGGAAGCGACGATGGCTGCTGCGTCTTGGGAAAGGGCCCCTGCCTTCACTGCACAGGAGTTGGAGAAACTGGTAGACGGGGTCCTCCCCCAGTACACGCTACTCTACGGACCTCCAGACCAACAGGTTAGTACACAGGGAGTTCGTGGTATGGGCTAGTCCTGGGTGGAGAGGGCTGGTTGGAAGAGGGAAGGGGGCAGAGTTCATAGTACATTAATGCTTGGGAATGAATGGGCCACATGGCCAGAGTAGGGAGGGGGCCACTCACAACGACGGTGCAGTTGTTAATGACTGTTCCTCTTTCCTTGTGCATGTCATGTAGGTCAGAGCCCACCAGAAGAGGGACATTTGGCGTGCCATCGCCAAGGAGGTCCGGACCCTGGGGGCCCACCAGAGACGGGGCACCCACTGCCGTAAGAGATGGGAGGACATTCGCCACTGCAGCAAGAAGACGGCGGAGGCTCAGCTGGGGATGGCCTCCCAACGTGGGAGGGGTGCCCGTCGCACCATGACCCCCCTGATTTTCCAGATCCTGGCGGTGGCCTACCCTGAGTTGGATGGGCGCTTGAAGGCATCACAGCAGACACAAGGGGGTGAGTACACTCTCATTCTGCGGACTTAGTGTGCAGTGGAGGAGTCTGGGTGGGGGAGGTGGGCTGTGGGCTGTGGGTGTCCCTAGGCCAGGGCGAGTTCGGTATGCAAGGCCCCTCCGTAATGTAGGCCATGTGGCACTCTACCCCACCTCAGCAGAGTGCCAAGTCAAGGTATAGTTGCCCCTGTGGCGTCCATGTGCGCAGATGTCCACCATTGCCATGTAGGCCATATCCCAGAAATTGCATGTGCAGAGGGCAGGAGCACGGCGTAATGCAGGGGGCTGCTGTGTCTGTCTTGTCCGCCAACGGTAGCGGTATGCCATGCACTAAAACTCTCTTTCTTCTGTCTCCCCCCATTTTTCTGCTCTCCCTGTCCTTTTGTACATCAGCATCATCAGGCGGAGGTACAGTGGCACCGGAGCACGAGGGAGCTGCATCCCACATGGCCATGGAGGGCCACACCACGGACTCTGAATGCACCAGTGGGACGGAGGGCGAGGGGAGCTTCATGTCGGCCACCGGATCACCAAGCAGTGACACGGACTCGTCCTCCGATGGGTACTCCCTTGTGGTGGCGGCACCATCTGTGCGCCCCACTTCTACAGGTACAGCCGCCACCTCCCCTACCAGCACCGCCCTCCCAGCAGCCCCTCAGCCTTCGCCCCGTGCCCGCTCACCCAGGAGGGTGGGCATCACCTTCGCCCCAGGCACCTCAGGCCCTGCCCCAGTCACCCCTGCTGCCCTCAGTGAGGAGGCCATTGACCTCCTCAGGTCACTCACTGTTGGACAGTCTACCATTGTGAATGCCAACCAGGGTGTAGAACGAGAGTTGCAACACGGTAATGCATTCCTGGAGGGCATTCATTCTGGTCAGGCTGTCCTTCAGCGAACCCTGCAATCTCTGGCATCAGCACTGATGGCAGCCATTGTCCCTGTGTCTAGCCTCCCCCCTCCAACCTCCTCCACCCAGACCCAATCTCCTGTCCTCCAGCCCATCCCAAGCACACCTACAGACCAGCATGCACACAAGTCAGCACACACAGGTAGCTCAAGCAAACATAGGCACCACACAACCCACAGGCACTCACGCAAGCCTCACCCACGTACAGACACAGCAACATCCACTGCCTCCACTGTGTCCCCCTCCTCCTCTTCTCCCTCCTCCCTCCCAGTCTCATCTACACACACACCTGCATGCACCACATCTACAGGCACCAGGAATCGCACAAGGAGACCCAGCACCACAAGCCGCTCACCTGCACTCACCACCTCCACTTCCATTTACACGTCCCCTGTGTCCTCTCCCAGTGTGTCTGTGACGCCCCCTCATAAAGTACCCAAACGCCGGCAATCACTCACCCAACATCCATCCACCTCATGACAGCCTCCAGTACCTGCACCTGCACCCAAAACACCTAACGTGACACCTCCGACAACCACCTCCTCTTCCTCCACTCCCAGGCCCCCTCCAACTACCCATCCCAGTGTTCGTCAGAAACTGTCCCTCTGTAACGTTGACCTTTTTGCCCCCACCCCCCCCTCCAATTCATCATTCCTGTCGTAGCGCCTCAGCCAAAAAGCCTCCAATACCAGTGGTGCCTTTTCAAGGTTTGTGGGGTGCACCGGCCACCAGGGCAGGAAGTATGACCCGGAGCCAAGGCACTGGCAGCCCACCCCCTGTAAAGGCTCTAAAATTGGAGAGTGGACGACGGGACTGTGTGAAGACTCCTGGTGGGAAAACAACTCACATGGGTTCCAAGGGGATTGGAGAGTCAGCTGTGACTCCACCAAAGGTGGGGAAGGGCCAGAGGAAGCCTGCCCAGCCTGTTGTGAGTGTCACGGCGGAGAAGTGCGCCATCATTTCCGGCGGTCGAGACACAACCGCCAGCACCGTTGTCACTCGTCCAGAGACCACCGCCAGAGTCATTGCCCAGGAGGGCCCAAGTATCGTCACTGGTCAGGAGACCACCGCCGGAGTCACAGCCCAGGAGGGCCCAAGTATCGTCACTGGTCAGGAGACCACCGCCGGAGTCACAGCCCAGGAGGGCCCAAGTATCGTCACTGGTCAGGAGACCAGCGCCGGAGTCACAGCCCAGGAGGGCCCAAGTATCGTCACTGGTCAGGAGACCACCGCCGGAGTCACAGCCCAGGAGGGCCCAAGTATCAGCACTGGCCAGGAGACCACCGCCGGAGTCACAGCCCAGGAGGGCACAAGTATCGTCACTGGTCAGGAGACCACCGCCACTGCCGGAGTCACAGCCCAGGAGGGCCCCGGCTGCCACAGCCCAGGTGGGCTATGATGGAACGTCATGCCACACACCAATGCCCAGTGTAGGGAACGTCATGCCACACACCAATGCCCAGTGTAGGGAACGTCATGCCACACACCAATGTCCGTACCAGAACCGCCATGGCAAAGCATCGCTGAACAGTCCTGAACCGCCATGATGAAGACCGCTGAACAGGGCAAAGACCGCCATGGCAAAGCACCGCTGAACAGTCCTGAACCGCCATGTCGAAGCACCGCTGAACAGGGCAAAGACCGCCATGGCAAAGCACCGCTGAACAGTCCTGAACCGCCATGTCGAAGCACCGCTGAACAGGGCAAAGACCACCATGGCAAAGCACCGCTGAACAGGGCAAGCACCGGGTAGGACTGAATAGACCGCCACATCAGGCATCCTTATCCCATGTGCAGCTGGGACAGTGACAGGACAGGAACTTTCACGGGGAGACTCATCCAGTCTGGGCACCAGTCCCCCTCCAGAACCAGTGGAGACATGCATCCACTCTGTCTGTCCTGCACAGGATGAAGCACTCTGGGCACCAGTCCCCCCCAGTACCAGTGGAGACCTGCATCTACTTGAGAGACTGTGGCTTTGCACTCCCCAGGATGGCACAGTGGGCAAGCCACCCACTGTAGAGACTTGAGAGACTGTGGCTTTGCACTCCCCAGGATGGCACAGTGGGCAAGCCACCCACTGTAGAGACTTGAGAGACTGTGGCTTTGCACTCCCCAGGATGGCACAGTGGCCACCCCACCCACTTGAGAGACTTGAAAGACTGGCTTTGCACTCCCCAGGATATATAAATGGGCATGGAGCCCCGTCGTGGATCTGGCTTTGCAGTCATCTGGCTGAGGTGCCCCCCCCTTCCCTTCCCCCTGAGGTGCCTGTAGTATTTCTATCTGATGCCCCGGGACTGTTCTCTCCGATTGTGGTCAGGTATCCTTTGTGGGCCTCGCCCATGCATTTTTGGACTGTTGGTGCACGGACATTGTTGTGTATATATCTGCACTACTTCTCGTACTGTATATTATTATGACTGGTTTTCATATATATCTGTATATTTTTGTATGACATGTATATTGCCACATTACAATGTTTGACCTAATTTCGCTTTGTCTTTTCATTCTTCCGGGGGGATTGTAGGTTTTTACTGTGATTTTTGTGAATGCATTGGTGTGTATGTTGTATAATGCGAGGTTGGGAGTGGGGGTGGGGGTGTTTGGTGGATGTCCCCCTAACTTTTGCCTCCCCCTCCCCTATGTTGTAGGTGCAGTACTCACCGTTGTCTTCGGCGCCTACGTAGATGATGGTCGTAGAGGAGCAGAAAGACAAGGGCAGGGAGTATTTGGAGTTCCGGGTCCATGGAGTCCTCGTTCCACGTGGGATGTGTTCAGGTGAGCGTTTTCCCATTGCCAAATCTGTTTCCGCCGTGTTTTTATCCACGGTGAAACCGCCCCGGAAAACGTGGCGGATTGGCGGGTTGTGATACTATGGGCGGTACATTGTCTTCCGCCTGTCTGTTGGCGGTGACCACCGCGCTGCTTGTCTGTACCGCTGTGCCGGGCGGTGTGTTAAAGTGGCTGTCTTTGTTGGCGGTTTCCGCCATGGCCATAATTCCATTTTTTTTACCGCCGGCCTGTTAGCGGTTTTACCGCCGCTTTAACACCGTCCGCCAGGGTTGTAATGACCCCCATAGAAAAACCTGCAATGTGCGCAAGGTATTTTTCCCATGCTAAAGAAAGTACTTGAGTCTGAAAGTTCTATTTAACCTTTTCTTGTCTCCTTCCCAGATATTTGGTCATCAAAAATCCTAGTCAGATATAGAATTATTCTAGGGTTGTTTCATGTTTTCATAAATCACAAAGCTAAGAGTTATAGCATGGTACAAATTTCATGAGATGTAATTTTGATGTTGTGTTTTAACCTCTTGCTTCCTACAGGTCTCCTTCCCAGCTGTTCCCTTCCTAATCCCCTTTTCCCCGCTTGGACACTCTTAGACTCTGTGATAAATCTAATCAGAGTATTGGAGCTGTCTAGTGGTGGAAGTGTTGGAAACGTGCACAGACCCCGAGGATCTGGTGACTCTGACACACTGCCTGTACTTTTCCATACTTGGAGGTCAGGTAGCCAATGTGTCAATATCCATCCCACTCACTGATACTAGGGTGACTTCAGAACATCCCACTGAATTCCCAGGGAGAACTTCTATCCCCATCCCTACACTGCTACTGCCCTTGTGATGGCCACCTGTGGGTAGTTTCTTGGTGCACACAGTATCTCTTCTGTTGTGTCCTGGTGGCTGGCAGTTGAAACACACCGCAGCCTTTGAAGTGTCACAAGTCTTCCCAACACACCTCCTCCCTTTAGACTGAGATGGGCTTCAGGTCTCCCTTACGTTGGGCATTTTTGGGGGCCCTTTTGATAACTCCTTTCAATCTTTGTTGCCCACATCTTCCCCCTGAGAAGGGGTCAGATTCCTTTTCTCAGAATCACCATCATGGGACTTTCTAGGTACCTCAGTGCACACCCATTCACTTGCTATCTTGCCCAGCTCTCTAGGACGAGACAGCTTTGAATTTACCTGATGTTGCTGTAACTTCTCTGTAGGACAATTAGTGAGTATATGGTCTTTGACCACAAAGTTATAGAGCCCTTTATAAGTGTCTACTTTCTTATCTTTGATCCAGCCATCCTGGGCCTCTACTGAAGCATCCTCAAAGATCATCCATGTCTGTGTTGTCCCCTTGTGTGTGTTCCTGACCTTCTGTTGATACTCCTCTTGGGTGAGACCAAATAACTCTACAATTGCTTTCTTCATGTTTGGGTAAGACTCTGCATCATCATCATCTAGTGTCAGGAGCATATCTCTCCCCACCACTGGAACCAATTAACGCAACAAGGACCCCAAGTGCTGGGCACCCACCCTCTTCACCCTAAGAGCCCTCTCATAGGACTCTTGCAACTTATCTATGTCATCTCCCTCAGTAAACATAGGCACAATACTTTTGAGCAACCTTTGGCCATGGGCACGCCCTGCAGATACCTCAGTCACATTTTCACTGCCACCATTCTCTTTGGACTTCAAGCCCACCTTCTCTCTCCTCTCACTAAGGGTGAGTCACATTTCCTCCAGGGCTGTCCTACTTTTCCTCCTGGTCTAGGAAGCTTACTTGGGCATCTGGGTGTCTTGTCCCCCTTTCTGAAGTTGAGCTCCTCTCACTTTCAGATACTGGAGGAAGTTTTGGCCAGATAGTGGAAGTCAGTGTCATCACCCTCATCCTTCTTGTCAATGACTCACCTGTCTCTTCCCCACTCTCTGGGATAATTGAAATTTCTAGAAGTGCCTGGGATCAGCAGGCTTCCTCCCTCGCCCAGAGGGCCTTTTCAAAATCCTCCTTCTTATCTGAAGAGCCAGGTTATTTTTTCTGTCCTTACACAATTCTCTTAACTCATTCATTTTGGGTGAGGACGAAGCAGCCAAGTCAATCTCCATGTTTCCTGAACTCTTGAGAGACTTTCCAAACTTTGCAAAAACCTTTTTAAACATCCTCAAATTTTTCAAAAATGTTTTAAAAGTTTGCAGGCTCTTGGAAACAGTGCCGTGCAGCCTTCAGAACTTGGCAAAATTGATTGTAAATCACAAGTACTTCTTTCTAGGTGGTGACTGAGCAGATTTTCAAGTTTTCCGTCTTATTAAATTAATGGTACATCAAAACACAAGTTCTGGATCCCACCACTAGGCACAAATGCGAGGAAAGTGGTTTATTATATGTGATTGTGTGATCTCACCATGTAATAAAGTTACAATTCCATAACAGGTCCAGTCAGGTTAATTTATAAAACCTTAGCTCAGTCCTGACTACCTGTGGTTCAGAGCAATCAGGCATTATCAAAGGAACAAGTGTCCACATTAAGAAGTACCAAAACAGTTGAATAGGAATTAAATACAGCATAATTAAACTCCAAAACTATCTATAAGAATGTGTTGTCTTTTTATCTTTAAATAGACACCTCAATGACAAACAATCACTGGAGGTTTGTGGAGATATGAACTTTTAAAGAATTGATACATCATACCTTTTCACTTAGTTCAACAAATCAATGTAATCTACTGCAACTGGTGCTTTGTGATTAGCCCCAACATGTACCTTGAATACGGCTTAAAGGGACCTCCAGCGATAAACAGCTCCAGCAGAAAGCCAGTCACAGGGATCAGCATGGTCCAACAGAACAGTTACTTCAGAAGAAAAGCAGTCTCCAGTCCAGTTCAACGCTCTATGGGCAAATCGCTATAGGAATCAATGAACTGGTCCTGATGCAAGGGATACAGGATGCTGAAGATGCTCAAGGATTCTAGTGTCAGGGATCTTCCTGTGAAAACCCATTGGTCCACCAGACCAGGTATGCCATATTTGTATTATAACATTTGGGCTTGAAAGTTCTTTTAACATTATAATTTCACATAGATGGAGCTGGGTAACGTTGGGTGACTTTTTGCACTGTAGATGGACTGTGGGTAGTTATAAATGAATTTAGTGAATTGTTAAACTGTTATCTAAGACTATCTAAGACAGATCACTCTAGTTTCTTGTTCAGAGTGTGATGTGGGTCAACTTGACCCATGTGATGGCTTTCTCTAATTCCCAGTTAGGGACTCCTCCCTAAGACTTTGTGTATTTTAATTATAGCCTTGAAAATGTCTGCTGGGATATCTGCAGTGTGAGACAAAACACCTGTTGTCATGGGCGTTTTTGAGTTTCTTTTCTGAAAATAAAACATTGCTGATACTACGTACTTAACATTGACTTATTTGGAGTGCTCGGAGACCTCATCTTGTTTAAATTCCCTTTAAGTCTGAGTAAAGTCTAGTCACAAAACAGTTGCCTTTGCTCTACAGGTCACCAATTACAGCCAAACCAATGGTTCCACATATCTTGCAATTACTTCCATCCTGAGCAACCAAACTGCACTCTGACGACTCTGTGGGGTCCAGTAGACTCTGGTGCAACTTCTGAGAATTGAAATACAGTCTCCCAGGCTGCACTTTGGTGGTCAGTGGTTATTAGGCGTCCTTTGCTACCAATTCACCAAGGCAGGCTTCTTTAGCTTTTATGGCCATGTGGCTGTAATAGGGAGTCAGCCTACTGACTCTTGGAGTCACGTTCTTGGTCTGGGGTCAGGGATCACTTTTCCTCAAGCAGGTCACCACAGGCATTGGCCTCTCTTAGTTAGTTTAAGTAGCAGTTTAGTTTTAGATTAGTTTAAGAAATGTATAGAGCGCATGGCTACCCGAAGGCTTCCCAGCACTAAAAGGTAGGTCAAAACCCAGAGCATAAACCCAAGGGAATATCTTTGATGAGAATAAAAATTTCTTCAATTTCTTACAGAAGGGCAGTTCTAAGTGTTCTTGATGGAGTTCCAAGGGGAGGGAGTTCCAGAGGTGTGTGACTTTGACTGAAAAGGAGTTACCTACCCATATAGTTTTCTTGAAGCGTGGAATGTGAGCCAGCAAAGCAGCAGAGGATCTAAGAGGCCTTGCCGGAACGTAAAATGACATACATTGCCTAAGGAATTTGGGACCCTTATTATGAAGGGCTTTGTGTGTCATACATAAGGCCTTAAAGTTAATCCTCTGCTTTATGGGAAGCCAGAGAAGAGAGGCTAATGCAGGTTTGGCCGATATGTATCTAGGTGTATTCTTGAGTAGACATGCGGCTGCGTTTTGCACAAACTGCACTCTCCTTATCACGTAGCCAGGGGAACTGAGAAAAAGGGAATTGCCATAATCTAAGCAAGACAATATTAAAGCCTGAAGAAGAAGTCTTCTGGCGAGAAAAGGTAAAAGACTGAGGTATTTACTCATAGTTCTTAATAGGCCAAAGCAAGATGAAGCAAGCTTTTTGGATTGATGTTCCATCGTGAGATGAGGGTCTAGCCAAAAGCCGAAGCTCTTTATATTATCTTTAGGGGGCAGAAGATTTTTGAAGTCCTCCAAGAATGATGCTGTAGAGTTGAAGAGGGCACAATTGCCAACGATCATTACTTCAGACTTTTCATTGTTGAGTTTCAGTTTAGACTCAGTCATCCATTTAGCTACATCTGCCAAACAGGATGAGAGATTCGATTGGGCAGTATTTCCGGAATTTGAAGCGACACTACTAACTGAGTATCATCAACATATGAAACCAAAGAGAGGCCATGAGGTTCCACAATTTTGGCCAGAGGAGAAAGATAGATATTAAAAAAGAGTGGGGCTCAGCGAGGAGCCCTGTGGAACACCGCAAGAGAGAACATCTGTTGGACTAGAACAAGCGGTCAAGAACTTGAAAGGGTCTGTCTTTCAAGAACGAAGAAAAACAACTTAATACAGTGCCTTCCATTCCTATAGCAGAGAGTTTTGAAGAAGAGTGTTGTGATCTACAGTGTCAAATTTGGCATGTGCAGTTCAGTCTTTGGTGCAACCCTTTCTTTACTGGGTCTACGGAGGAGCAGGCACGCAGTCATTGTAAGGTCCTCTCTCCAGTTCAGACTTAATCTGAGGTCTGGGTTATAGGGTTGCTACTTTTATGCCCAGTTCCTATCCTCTGGAGATGCAGTGACTGCTAGCAAATGGGGTACTAGTTTCCCTGCCACCTTGTGATGACTTCTTGTAAAGCATGGCATTTAATTAGCCCAGAATACATCATACTGCTTCCTTCCCACATAGCAGAACCCATTTCTTGGTATGTGAAGCATCTTAGCCCATTGTAGAGGTGTAGCTACCTGGGGGCCACATACCCATGGAAAAAATGGCTCAGCAAGGTCTGCTCCCTCTCTGTCTGAGATGCCATATTGTCTGCTAAAACAAAATAGCAAGCCCTCTCTGTTGTGTGACTGCTGTTTGCCCTTCAAAGGTGGCTTCCCCTTTGAAGCTCGCCTTTTGGGCTCATACCCTGCCAGGCCCTCCTGCAAGGAGGAGGTCACACCTCTTCCGTAAGCAATTGTTGCATTGACAAACTCTTGTGTTCCAAGAACGCGTCTTGCAGTGGATGCCAAAAAAATGTGTGTCTCTAGAGTTCATCCATGCATCCATTACCAACATGGGAATTGGTTTCCCTCATGCACCACGGCCCCCTATTTCCCAGCTCCATATTCTCAACCAGAAGATTTTCTGGTGAACCACTCATAGCTTTCAGAAACCTTTTATGAGGACTGACATTTGACATTTTCGCACACTGTGGCACATAGATGTATCTCAGGCTTCTAACCACAACTTTCCTGATGATGATTCACATACTTATGTAGAATTGAAACGTTGTCGATATTGCATGAACATTCCCTTCCCCCCTTTCTGTTTTTATTAAAATTGATTGGGCTGCATTGCTATTATTTATATTGTGGCATAAATAATACACTGTTAAGTCACATTTATCACTTTTGTTTGCCTGAGAACACTATCACGTCACATTTTCCTCACTGCCCACTATCATGGATTTTAATGAAAATGTGCTTGTGTTTTTGAATATCAATATATTGTTATAAATATATATTTATGTTTTGCTATTCAAGTCAAATTCTTTATTTATGAAGGACCTGCTCTCTCTTGAAAATATAGTACTCCATTGCAAATGTGACAGAGTACCATGTCTGACAAACACATGGATGTCCTGTCCTATTGAGGGTCAGGACAAAGACCACCTTTCTGTCAACTGAGCTCTTGATGGCTGTGTCAATGGAAAGCTTCCTCCAGTGGCCTCACAGAGTAGGAGCTCTTCGAGGAAGGACATTAAACTGCCTATCCTACTTGGAATGAGGAGTGTGATGTATTTTTTCTGTTCATCACCACTGTGTAACCTTAATGGTGAGTGACAGAAAATAACAAATACTGACCTCCCCAGACCAAGGTAAAATCCCAGGGTCTGGAGAGCATTAGTTTTTTGTTTTTCCACACAAAGCCCCATGTTTTGACAAACAAACAACTTTGTACATGTTTGGTGGAAGGCTGTCAAAATCAACAGCAGCCGTCTGCCAAACCTTTGGAACAGCCATAACACGGTTTTGTATCAAGGATTTCCTATCAAGGTACAGAGATCACCTCTGGCCAATAAGGATGACATACGAAATGCACTCTGCCACCATGACGTATGGAGTACCATCTGCTAAACTTTAAATCTGACCCCTCGTATTGAGAAGGTAAGACTCTATGGTTATCAAAACATCTGTGACTAAAACATGTTGTTAAAATATATCTGATGCTTGGGCATTAACAATGAAATAAACTGTTAAGTTGGTGCAGAGTAAAAACAAATGTTACAGTGAAAAGGGACTTGAGATTAAACAGGCAAAAAGCATAGGTTACATAGGATGATTTTACAAGAGCATGGCTTTTGCATTCAAAATAGGTGAACTAATGGTTGATGTCCTATTTGAGTCCTCATATCCTGAAGATCATCATTACTTCTTAAGGTGATGGATAGCAGTTGAGTGTCAGGTATGATGGAGTTTGATAACCTTAGAGATATGCTGTAGAAAAATATGGAGTATGGATGACTACTTCCAGTATGCTATATTTATTCTTTACAGGAACAAACATACAGAAGTCCAAATCTGTGCTAAGTACCTGAACCAAAGGAAATACACTAGAGGACAGCTATCTGGTACAGTGCCCACTTGCCTCAACTTTTCTTCTTCACTTTCTTCCACACCCTTATACCCTGACTTCCTAGTTAACCTTCTGTTGTATTGTTCACCGGGTGCTTCCAGTTGGATGAGGACTTGGGGCCTAATGACTGCTGAGGATTCGTACCCCTGCCACAGGAGAAGCCCCAGGTTGGTACCCTCTCTTTTGACAATTGATTCATAAAGGACCATTCTTTAACTTAGATGCTCAAGCTGGAATTGGTAGGATGGGGTAAATTCTCAATCTTTCACATATGTCTTGGGAATCTGTCTCTATGTATACTATTGTATATTGTATGCATGTTTCCTTATCGATTGGATACCCTTCTCAGTCTTGGTCCTGTACCGGATCTAGAGAGATTCATATCCTCTGCCATTCAGTTGTTTTTTGTATAAAGACGTACATCATCCATTCTATTTATCTACCCTATTTTATAATACATTTTCTAGGGTTGTTGTTCTGTATACTCTCTTCTATGTAACATTTTCTGTCACCCCTTGAAGTCAACTTTGCACTATATAAAACCATCAATAAATAAATAAACATATGGCCCTTTCCTCTCATTCAGGTCCTGTAGGATATGATTTGCTGTGAAATCATCATCAAGTCACAGATCGTGTAATGGCAGTGATGGTATCATCTTAGTAATTAGGGGATAGAAAACTAGGACATTCATACTCTTTTTACGGCAGTTGACACTGGCAATATTCAGTGATATAGATTTGCAGAGGGTATATCATATCCATGTAATGGCAGGAATGTGAATCTACACTCAGGCTACTATAGATGTGGCCAGTGGCTTGTTTCATTAGATTTATTGTAGTCTCATGAGAGTTCAAGTAGAAAACACCCAGCATTCTAGTTGTTGGGTGGTATGGGGCCTGCCAAGATGGCTGCTTCCACTGATGTCTGTTGCATCGGAATGGCAACAAAGTCTTTGGGGCTGAAGTTAGGCAGGTCTCTCCACTTTGTTCTGGCCCCAAGGGAAGCTAAAGAGCACAGCAAGAGCACAGACATGTGTGGGCCATAGCTGGCTCACATAGGCTAGTTTGGCAATACACTTTGAGGTAAAGTACCCAGCATAGCTCAGCCCTATCAGTTCTGCCTGTGGCACACTGGAAGAATTGTCAATAATGGCATCAAGGAGCCAAATTGTGTTCACAGATGCTGACAGGGAATCCGAAGGATTTAGGGCCTGATTTAGAGTTTTGTGTACAGCGCACTCCATTGCAAAGTAAACTGAGTAACCTGCTCGCTATACCCTCCATCTTTAGATATGGACAGACCTTAAGTATTTTGTCAACGTTGATGGATTAGTTCCTCCAAAACCCAATAGAACTGGGGTTGTTGGAAGACGGACGGTATACTTCCTGCCTTATTTAGGGTAGACAAATGTCTTTTTTTCCTGTCTACCACTATATGGAAAAAACCTGCAGTGCGGGACACAAACCATATATAATGACCACCACACCGATGGAGGTTCTTAGTTTTTTGGTAGTTTGTTTTTGAAAAACAAAACAAAAAAAGTTCAAAGTTTGGTGGACGGCAGTCAAACCTGATGGTGATCATCCACTAACTGTTTGGTTCCATCAATGTGCAGAGATTACCACTAGGCCTGCGGACATCTCTAAATATGACAGGCAGAGTACCATTGACATGGTGGAGGTAATGTCCTCTGCTATCCTGATGGACAGTACTCCGTCCATCAAGCCCACAATCAGCCCCTAAAGAGAAAAGGTCACTGTGAGTAGCAATGTCCAATCTGGGTGAAGATAACTCCTGACCAAGCTTGTTGATCCTGAAGCTAGGGCAAGAAGGGAGGACAGCACAACCCTTGTTACAGAGATGTTTAGGTATTCAAGTTAAAATCAGTCATGGGTGAGAGTGAGAGAGGAACAGGTATTAGACTGGAGTCTCAGGGGAGACAGAGGGGCTTAAGAAGGGCGTGAGGAAAAAGCTGTGTGGAGGAGCTTCTATCTCTCTGCCATTTTGTACCACATCCCTCCAGACATATGGCTATCATGAGCTTTCCAACATCAATTAGAATTTTCCAACCAATGGAACTGTGAGAGGGTGGGTAGATACTTAATAGAATGTTCGGACCCCCGGTTGCATGCTTCAGTCATCCTCATGGACACCAATCCTAAAGAGGGAAGAGAAAAAGTAAGTCAAATACTCTCAAAAGGAAAAGGAAGTGATAAAAAGGACAGGCCGAAGGGAGAGAGAAGACAGAAAAAGGGCAAACAGGAAGAAGAGGTTAAAAGGGTATAAAAAGAGAGGACTGACTTTCCGTACTCTATCAAGAACCTGAGGGCCGCCCTGACGCCGAAGCACTGTCTTAGGAAACACTTCTCAGAACTGAACTGGAGACGTGATGTAGCAGAAATGTTAGTACTGTCCCTAATGTCACACTGATCATCTATACCTTTCACTTTATGTATTATGTTAATCAAAGTACTAATAGTTTGACGGTAAAGTGAGGCACTGAGAAGCCATGTTAGTGTTCATTCAATTTAGACTAATCACTGAAACATAGGTGGTACTGAGATTAAATTATATGTTTGAAGGATTAACCTGTCAATGGTCAAAACCGAAACAATATTGAACTTCTGATAATGATGTGTTAAATTCTTATGCAAAAATAGAGCTATGTAGTTCTGCCCCACACTAGCTGAAATATATTGACAGACTTATTTTGTTTTAAAGTTACTGTAACATGAATGCTAATGATGATTTATTAAAGCTAAATGTACAGTTTGCATATTAAAAAGTGTGCTGTTTTAATTAATTTGCATTAGCCTAGGTGAGGCCTGCTAAGCTCCCTATTTGAGATTGTGCAGAAAATGTCAAATCATCTTACTAACCTGCACCTTCCTTTCAGGCTTCATTCCCATGAGAAGGCTAGGTTGGCAATAGATGCCTATTGCTCTACACATAAAGAGTGTGAGAAAACGTCCTTATGGATAGAACATCCTGGTCCGTGGACTGACAGTTTAAACATTTGATTCAATGTTCTGTGGAAGTGTACAAATGGACACCATTCTCATGACAAACCTGGAAAACCATGTGGATATTTCAAGTTGGATTCGCATGATCGATTTCTATTGAATGTTGCCCCTTCAGTGTCAAATGGACTGATGCTCTGACGAATCAGCTTGCACTATGAACTTTAATATGTCAAAGCCCAGATGGATTTTGGGGAGATGAAGAATTCCTGGAGATCTGAGAAGAATCCTTTTGCCCTTTATCCTGCCATTACTTGCTGAGCCCCTTTGACTCTGAGAAGTATTGGCCTCTCTGCACTTTCCCTTTTGAAATGCCTTGCTGAGACTTAGTAATTTCTCCCTAACCCAAAGAAGAAGACTACTGACTGAGCTTCTCACGTGCTGAGACTTTCCATTTTTACTTACTTTTTGTCTGTCTTAGTAACCTGTTGCCGGAGATTGACCAAATTTCCAAATTATTTTTGCCTGCATGTGCTCCACCCCACACATGTTATTCTCTGATTGGTTAATTTGTGGAGTTTTCCTTTACCCAAACTAGCTGAACCTTGATGATTTGAATTGCCTTAATGCTTATTAAAACATCACCACATAATTTTACTGATGTTCTGTATTGTCTTTATTGAATGCCTAGTCCTCTTCATGTTAGTCCACCTGAACTTCTAGCGTTTTCCTTGTATGGCTACATTGGTCATACTAGTAATGTAATTGGTTTGTATTGACATGTTGTTGTTTGGTTCTACCACACCCTTATGCAGAATCCAAAGATCTGTTGATCTCGTCGGGCATTGATTCCTGCAAAACGTGAAAATGCTCCAGCACATGGAAGCTGCACTGAGGTGAGCCGCGACACACATGCTGGCAACATCGAGGTGCTATAGGACGAGGAACCTGGCCTAACTGCCTACTGGAATGTGGACATGCCAACACCAGGGAGGAGCACAGTTTCAGTGTGCACAGGGAGGAAGTGAATTGTCCCACCAGAAGATGCTTGCTGTCCCTGTTGTGACTAGAGAGAATCACAGCGCACTCAGAAACAAGGAAAAGTCAAAGTAAAGACAAAGAAAAGGGTCACACAAGTGGGAAATAAAACTCTTACCTTAATTTTGCTGTTTCTTTTGAAGGGCGCCGCTTGAGAAGACAGTTTGAGAATGGCCTGAGAAGCTGCATCCACCTGAAAGAGAAGAGAATAGCAAATTAATAGGAGAAAAAGACAGAGGGGAAATAAATTCTATAGAGTATAACCCAAGCATTAACCTTTGATAGTCTAAAGGGGACGTAATGAGTTTGTGAAAGAAAGGAAGGCTATTTGCACCCAGCCGTATGCACAACAGGACCATACATGTGTATGTTTAACTACACTTGTGTAGTCGCACCTCTGTAATTAGGTTTGACATCTCACTTTACAGGATAGCTCTTTTTTTTCTTCTCCCGATTCGGCCAATGTTCGCCAAATTTGTGGAAAAATATTTCAGAAGACATCTAAGCTGTGCCAAATTGGTACAGAATGGACAAATAGTGCAAAAGTTATACACTGCATCATAAAACACTTTTTTCAGTGGACCAATATAATGGGATTTGCCTCGGTGTGTTTGTAGCAGCTCAAAGAATAGTTTCCAAACGGTATAGCAAGGTGGCCATTTGGTCCTTCATTTAGCAGTTATAGACATGTAGGACAAATGGGACTGTTGGGATCAGAAAGTCCCGTACATAGCTTTCCGAGTGGCCCTCTGCCCTCAGTTACAGAATTGCAGTCTATAAGGTAAGGAGAAATTTGTGTAGCCTCCAAGTGAGACTATCATGCATGTGTGTTGGGCCAGTACAGCTGTGGACCTATCAGTATCAGGCAGCAGACTCCTTTGTGGATTGCCACCGAACGAATGCTGTGCAAGGTGGGGGCTGGAGTAGCCCACCAGACTAGCACTGTGTACTGTGGGTATTTGTGAAGCAGCAGACTCTGAGGTGAGGAAGGATGGAGAAGGGACTCCCAGTAAAAGTGCAAGAAATGACATTTGGTGGGCTTGGCTTTTTATCCATTCCTCGAGCACTCCCATTAGTTTGGGTAGCGGGCGTGGGGAGATGGAGACAGCGATCTATTTTATAGGACAGGATGAACCTTTCAGGGCATCCTGTGTTATCAAGCTCACACCTGGCAGGTGCTGATTGCTTTCAGATGTGACAGCTGAACTTCTCTTTGTGCTTGTGATGTGGGTGCTCTGCTTGTAGACTCGCCTCATAACCAAATGCTACTGAACCATCACTTCATCAGCCCAAAGCTGTTGAACCATCGCCTGAAGACTAAGAGTGTGTCTGTTCTAGAGAGGAAAATACACAAAATAATTGAACTGCCTCAAACCCGTTCCAGAACGGAGTATGGGGAATAAAAATCCATGGCTGGAAAAATAGTATCAGAGTAGGAGTGAACCAGACACAAATGGTTCCATGATTTCTCATTGACTGGCATAGGTGACACTCCACAGAGTGCCAGAAAACCTTCTGAGATCCAGGGCTGGTGTCCCTGACAGCCAGTCTCCCAGAGGTGTTGAGGACATTGAATGCCACACAAAGAAGTCTACATCGACTTAATGGAGAAGAGCTATGGGACTGCTTGGTAAGGAGTGTGCCTGGCCTACTAAGAGAGGGTATGGAGGGTATCCCTGCTGAAGGAAGTCTATATACCACAGAAGAACAGTAACAACATTCTGATGGAGGTGCTGACCAAAAGGAGCGAACTGATTTCTATGCAGCCCAACTCAAACAGCTCCTACGTCATCAGAGCTGCCCTGAACTGAGGAAACTCCCTGCCGCCGAAGTATGCGTCACATGTTACCCTTACAGACTCAAGTGTTCTCAGCCCCCTCCCTGGTCAGGCATGATTGGAGTGGTGGCACATGTGGCATAGCCTTTGTAAGGTTGCAGGACTAGACCCTAAGACCAATGTGGATCAGCTGAGTTCCGGAGGCCAGAGGTGAGCTGCAATAAGGAGAACATGTGCCCGTATTTTCGTGGTCAACCCAAGACCCACTGTGCACCCATGCCACCAAGAAGAATCAGTCACCACCATCTGCTCTGATCTGCAACTGTAGTTTTTCTGAAATGCACCCCTATGTGGCCTTTAACATCCTCCTTCACGTGAAGGGGCCCCAAAGTCGGGCTCGTGGAGACAGCTCTAGTTCCGCTACAGAAACTCCTGTGAATTTGAAATGGACATGTCGGTAATAGGTTTTTGGTGGAATAGAAACCTACCAGGGAATGTGACTGCTTCCTCTGCTACAACTGCAACCTCACTGCTTGCCTCTAGGAACGGACAAGGCCAGACGTGCTGAACAACTACAGCGAAGACCTTCCAACTTAAGTCCTCCTGCAGCACACTGGTAAACCTGCTGGCACTGAAACTGCTCAAGAACCCAAAGGTACTCTAGAGACCTTGCTCAGGTTCTGAAGCTATTAGCCAACAGAATACAAGCAGAAGAGACTTGCCTATGGGACGTAGACAGAGTAATCAGCGTGCATCCTCTACTCCGAGCCTGCACATACGAATTTCCCTCTGGTATAATTTTTAATGCTTTCCTGTAGCACCGTAACAGTACCCATTTTTTCTTGCGCCAATTATTTTTGTTGTCATATTATGTCATTGGTATATTGGAGTATTTTTTCTATTCATAAACACAGCACTGGTCTGGACATTCGTTTTAACAAGCTATTAGGACGAATGGCAATTTCTGTGTCACTAACCCAACCCCACTCCCTGACTAATCCTGGACTCCTCTCCACGCTACCCAGAGCTTCAAGTGCCAAAGCATGCTCTTAGTGCTCAGTTATCAATGGCCATAGTCGGTCGGACCCAGGAAAATCAGTGGTGAGAAGACTCAACACCCACATAAGGCCCTGGAAACCCTGTGTGCCCTGGGACCACTGAGCGGGTTCTGACACCAAGTGCCCTGTGCCATGTCAAAGAACGTCTATTGTTCAAAATGTCTGCGAACCATACTGGGCAAATGTGGACAAAAAGAGCACAGTGCATGTGCTCAACACCCACAAATGTTTTTCTCCCATAGATTGTGAGGACAGAAGAAAATACCAAAAAGGGGGAAAAATAAAGTAGCAAGCTACAATTTGCATGTCGGTGGGTAAGGCCATTAACTTGTGGCTATCTGTCCGCTGATGAGAAGCCAGGGACAAATAAAAAAGAAAAAGTCCTTTTGCTTCTAACCCCGTTAAAATAACCAGGAGCAGAGGGGCTAAATACAGACTCCGACTCCACCCCCCACAAGAGCAGGGTACTTAACGGTGAATGGATCAATGTCCGTATTTAGTACCTATACCACATTTTCGAGAAGAGTGTCAACGGAGGCAGAAGAGTAACGCTTCTCACCAACAGACACGGCATGGCGAGGTGACCTGGGTTTGCGTTTGACCAGATTCATGTCCAACAAAATAAAATTCCAAAAAAATAGTAAAAAAAAGAGAGTCCTTGCCTCAAACCAAGACGGTAAATCCGGCTGATATAGTGGAGTGGGTGTGTCGGAAGAGTTGGCGGCTGCAGCAGACTACAGACTACAGTCCCCCCTCAAACCTGCGACCAATGTACACAGCACGCCTTAAAAAAACCTTGCCTCTTCCTTTTAAGCTCCAGGCAGCTGGTGAGACGATGGGCACACAGTGAACGTGGCTTCATGAACCACTAATAGGGCACTGCTTGAGGCGAGCTTACTGCTGGCGCCCCTTCCTCTGTGACACCATCGCGCACGTGTGACCTGAGAACCATCTGCCGGTTTCACTTGTCCCACAGCACTGCCAGTGTACCGTTGGAGGAAGCCTGCATCACTCTGGTCTTCGGCAGTGACACAATGGCGCCAGAGTACAGGCAGATGGTGTCTTATGGCGCGGTGAAGGCACTATCTGAGGTAGCTCACCCTGCTCTTCTCCTACAACGCTGGAGAAAGCTGCAGTGGTCCCGTGGCGCTGAGTGAGGTCATGAAAGATGAGAAACAACTGCTTACAGGAATCTTACAAAGATACTATGTACAAAAAGACGTGTTCTTAGATGTCTAATGTATGTAAAGTATGTACTAAACCTGTTCACAATAATCTCCCTACAACCAGTTTTCCAAAGTTCACTTTCCTGTCACTTCCACGTCTGCCAGCTCACGCCCACTCCCTCGCCCCCTCCCAGACACAGCATGTGTGGTTTGACTGATTACACACGAGCCCTCCCAGGAGCTACCCCACCTTCAGACACACAAACAGTTTACACATCCAGTCTCTGTACAATCACATGTTGGTTGCTGAATGAGAGACGGGCAGGATTAGAGGCCGGGGAAGGCCGCCTGGGCTGACTGTCTCCTTAGGAGATGATGCTTCCAAGCACCTCCTTAGGTGACGTGGATGGAAAGAGGTGAAAACCCCGCCCTGTCTTTGCCCAAACTCGAAAGAGATGGCTACGAATAACGTCAATCATTTAGTGGTCGTCACTAGCTTCCCCCAACTCTCATGGAATATCAAATGACAATCTGCTAAGAGGTAACAGATGGGCGACGCCACCTGAGACCATGCGCACAACACACGAGGTGGAGTAGGAAACACACAAGCAAGTGCACGTAGAAGTTGGACGGCACGTAGCTGAAGGATGGGCAATTCGCCATCTGACTCCTTGGTCCACTCTCCTACAGTGTTAACCACAGCTTAACTGACGTTTCAGGAAGTTGCTCTGCATCTAGCAATGACCCGCACTATAGCACGAAGTTACAAAGACTAGGCATTTGGTATAGGAAGAAATGGCAAATATTCGACATAAAATCCAAATTTGTACTGTAAAAAAAAACCACTCCTGCTGCGAATAAACAAGTGTGTCAGATGCAATTATGTCTCGAGAGCCTGAAGAGGACGAATACAACCATCTACCTATTGTGCACAAATGAACCTAAACCCGAGGCGGGTAGCATCAAGAATGGTCTTAAACCATAAATGATGCTCAACAATCAAGCATTAGCAAATGCAACAGGGTCTCAGCAATTAAACCTATTTGCTCTGCCAAAGCATTTATTTTATCCTATATAACAACTGCAAATATGCACAATTTCTGTGGAGGTTATCATGGAATGGAATTTCTTAAAATATTAATACAATACATTAAATAACTGTCTCTGCAGATGAGCGCACTTCCATAGCGGCCATCTTCGAATGCATTTTGTAATGTTTTAGAAAATTCGATTCAAAGATGACTGTCTTGGATGCGCCTGCATCCATCCACAGAAGGTATGTTTGAATGAGACTTGTTAAAATACAAAACAAAAAACTATTTGAAAATGCCCTTAACGCGTGAGTGTGCATTTGCATGCTATCCTTGAAATGGTCATAAAACAATTTTAAAACGCCCCCCGCCGATAGCTTAGCAGGCACTGACAAATTAGCAAGGGATGAGTGACAGGTGGAAAAGGGGCTACTACAGAGTTGGTTGGGGAGATAGAAAGGTAGAGAAAAAGTCTATCCGAGAGACTGCAAAGCAAGGGCTGATATCAGCCAGAACAAAATGCTACTGGGAGGAACATACTCAAGAATAAAGAGAGAAGCCAGTGAATCAGGAGCAAGGAATTTAGATAGACACTAAGTTAAAACCATCAAATCGCAAGCAAGGGGCTGACCCAAAGCCCAATCTAAGTATAGGTTGTAGTACAAAAGGGGCTCCAAATGACAGCAAAAACATTCAGTGTCTGAGAACTAAAAAGATCATCTGAGTTAAAATGGCAACCTACAAGGTTCCCCTTCTATTATCTGTTTCCTGAGGGGTAGGAAGTTTCAGCTAGTTTCTTGGAACATAAGGACTCCAAATCGACATACAACTGTAAGGATGATGTTTGAAGTGAAGAGGAGATTTTGACAGTTAGAGGTGGATGATGCTCTGAGATGTTGCTACCACTGTGATACCCCTATTTTCTACTGCTGATGGAATTATCCACTGAACAGACTTTTCCCATGAAATGGGAAACCAGTTACTGTTTTGTACAGTTCCAGCTTCGGGTCCAAGGACATGCTAACCATGCTAGCCATTGGCAAGGCATCAGTGTAAGGACTTGGTAGTACTGCCAATGAGGTCTCCAGACATCAACCAGTTTTGTTCTTAAGCTTACTTGTTCAGATCGAACATGAACTTTTACTAGTTCTGTCAACTTGTAACGAAGATGGCCCTTAGCTGGCCACGATTTCATCACAAGACGTGAGGCTATCATTATGCATTAATATCCTTTAATGCCACTAAAAGAAGCAGTCTTTCAAAGAACACCAAATAACATACTAGAATAGAACCTATCACATATAAATGGTCTAAGATCAGAATCCACTTCCTCTTTTAATCACTTCTCCTAAACAAATAACTAACAGTTCGTTCTCTCTACTGTGTTGCTTGTGTCTTTATTTGAAGGAGTTTCCAAATATGGGAAGCATGCTTCAAAGAAATTATATTTTATATAAGCTTGTGTTGCTAATATTTTTAGTTAATTTTCATTGAGCATTCTGTCATGATAGTTAATAGTTATATTCTACTTGCCTCATAGTTTTGGAGAGTTGGCTTGTTGAGAGTTGAGTTGCAAGGGAAATCATTTTAATTATTGTGTTTGAAGTTGGTACTTACTAACATTTATATAAAAAATGTCTGGTTCAGAAGTAGAGGTGGTGAAGCTTCCTGACGGGAAGAGTAGTGAGGAGATTATTAAATACTAATTAGATGTTACTCAAGGTAAGGGAAAGATGAAATCAAGGCATTTGAATGAGGAGTTGAGTGACTCAGGCAGATTGGTTGGTTAAAGCACCAAGCCTATGAGAGGTGTCCTTAGAGACACATAGGAAAGAAAGGTGTCCTTAGCAGCACAAATAGAGGAGGCATCCTTAGTTGTGCAAAAGAGATGAATTTACAGAAGGATGTAATTGATTCAGACTTTATGACAAGAAAAGATGAGGAGACTTATGATGAGTATGTTCTGGATTTGAACTTTGCTGACGAAGATAAAGATGAGTGGTTTCAAGTTGATGAAAGCCCTTCAACTTCGAGAGATGTGGTAAAAATCCACTTGGTAAAGAAATGTGTTCTTCACATGATGTTGGCACCCAAGAAGTGCTGTTTGCTGACCATTAGAGCACATGAGTCAGTATTTAATGAAGTGGATTAGGATACCTTTGGATAAAGAATCGAGAAATATTTTGACAGCTGAAAATTCAAGACCAGTTCTTGAAGTTCCCAGCTGTGAAGGGAAGGTTTGTATGACTCCAAACCTGGATCCAAAATTAATTAGTTTTTGCTTAAAATGGGAAAAGACCAAAGGAAGGGACCAAAGAGGTCTCCGATGCAGGTGCAAGACAAGGTTTTAGATGTTTTAGGTCCACTTGCATGAATCTTGGATATGGTAAAAGAAGCCTATTCAAATGAGACTCCTATAGATTTGGAGTTGGTCAAGGGTTGGAGTCATAGAGCCTTAATATTTTTAGGCAATGCTAATGCAGCACTTAATGCAGAGAGAGATAAGGCAATTTTGGTGAAAATTAATCCAACATTAGGTGATTTAGCATCTAAGGAAGGTGGTGATGATTCAAAAGGGTTGTTGTTTAGAGAACATTTGGTTAAGACTATTGGGAAATGTTTACTGCCTTGGATAAAGCGCAATATAATATGCATAGAATATTCAGTGGAGGTGTTTTTGGAAAGTCCGGCAGACAGGGACAATCTGCAGACCGAGGTTTCCAGAAGTCCCATTATGGACAAATAGGAGGACGTCCTTATCAAGGAAGTGTGAGTTCCAATTTTTACCATCAGAGGGCGAGAGGGAAACAAGATAGAGTGATCAGGTCTGGAGGACAAGGTTCATTGGGATTCTAAGGTGAGTGAATAATTTTTTCTGGGTTTTCCCAATAAAGGATAGGAGGTCGTTTCAGGTTCTTCAGGAAAGAGTGGGAGAAGATTACTCAGGATCCATGGATGCTGCCCAATCCAGGGCTACACAAAATAACTTTTAGAAACTCAATTTCAGTGCAAGCAACCAAGGGGATAGTTTCTAAGCAAGAAATAGGAGTTGATAGTGGGGAACAAAGTATCAAATCTGTTGAAAAAAGGAGCAATTATAAAAGTAGAAAGGAAGGATGTGTTTTTGAGCACTCTTTTCTTACTAGAGAAAAAGGGAAAAGGTTGGAGACCTGTTATAAACTTAAGAGTCCAGAACAGATTTCTTGTTTACAGACATTTCAAGAAGGAGGGTATCCATCTGCTAAGAGATACGCTGTTAACAAATGGCTAGTTAGTAAAGTCAGACCTCAAGGATGCATATTTTTCAGTCCCAATTTCAATAGAAGGTCAAGTTTATCTTCAATTTCAGTGGAAAGGTCAGATTTATTAGTTTTGGTGTCTCCCTTTCAGGTTCTTTTCAGCCTCTTGGTGTTTCACCAAGGTCATGTGAGTGCCTGTTGCTTTTCTGAGGGAGAGAGGAGTGAGATTTAATATTTACTTGGACGACATTTTAATGATGTCCCAGAGTATAGCCTAGCTTCTCATGGGTCTTCAGTTGAAGTGGGATCTTCTGGAATCTTTAGTTTTTTTTTGGTGAAACTAGAGACATCTGTTCTGAGTCCGTCACAAACTTTAGAATTTTTAGATGCAGTGAAGGTGATGCTGTGTTTACCAGAGAAAAAAGAAAGCTTGATAAAGAAGGAGATTTGTTCTATATTATGAAAGGCGAGTTTAACCTTAAGAGACCTGACATGATTGCTGGGATCGCTGTCATCTTCAATACAAGCGGTCTTTTCGGGGCCTTTGCATTATCAGGCTCTCCAGAGACTAACTGCAAGAGCTCTACAGACAGGATTATGGTATGGAGACAAAGTATGTCTGGATAGGGAGGCAAAGGAGGGGTTAGGTTGGTGGTTTGACAATCTGGATACTTGGAATGGTCAAGCAATTTTTTGGATTCATGCCGTATTTTGAATTGGAATCAAATTCAAATCTCTTTCAGGTTGGGGTGCCCGTTTGGGTGTACACGAGAGTGGTGGTTTGTGGTCAGATGTGGAAAGGAATCTTCATTTTTTTTTTTGTGGAAAATCTGTTTATTAATGTTTTCAACATATTATAACATTAATTTCTACATCAAACGCAGGATAATGATTGTGTGCAATTATTAGTAGACTAGATGAGCACAACTGTCCATAACAGACAGCGGAACAATTAGCTGCGAAGACGTAATGCAGATGGTTCCACCACCCACTATAGAACTCGCTTATAACAGGATTAATTAATGCATGAGCACTATCAGAGAAGACCATACACTGGAGTCACAAGTCACATATATAATTGGGGATGCTGCAGGTACCACAGTGTCTCTTTAAACCATTCCATAAGGTCATTGTATACGTACAACAGTGTGCCTTCAAGCGCAGATCTTCAGAGAAGTCACAATTTAACGATAAGAACATGAACAAACTTTGGAGGACTGTCTCAACGAGCAGCAGGCCTGGGCTGGAGCATATTCTCAGGGAAACAGAGACCTCCCGTTTTGCCCATGCGCATCAGCAGAGGGCAGATACGTGCCCACACCACAGACCACCACCTGCCTCCCTCATAAACCACACTCTCAACTCAAAGGCCGAGGTCAGGTCCAGTGCTCAATCTTCAGCACCCAACCCATCACACTCCTGCACCAGGAGTAGATACATGCATGCTGTGGCCGTCAAACCGCCACTTCCACATCCGAGGTCTGCCCCAAGCCTCGCAAGCACGCCAGCATCGCCTCCCAGCTGACTGATAATGGATACTTGCGCAGCCCCAGCGCATCTTCCCTCACCAACGCCACTCCCTCCACGCCAGCCCACACCTTAAACGAAGATTTCCAGGCCCTCTCAACTGGTGGATCAGATGACTTCCACCGGCGGGTTATCAATCTCTTGGCCGTTATCAGGCCTAGGTCCAGAAATCGTGCTGCAGCTCTATTCCGCGCGTCCCTGGGAAAAAGGCCCAATATACAGGACTCCCAAGTGAACGGTACCGGTCGTGACACACACTCCGATAAGCAACCTACCACCGCCCCCCAGAAGCAGCACAAAGATGGACAGGACCAGAGCATATGGATCATGTCCACGTCATTGCAGGAGCAACGGGGACACGCCGCGTCACAGCGAGCAAAGTATCTGTTTGTTCAGGCTGGAGTGAGATATGCCCTGTTTATAATGTAGAATTGAATCAAGCGGAATCTGGAGTTACGCGGTATGTTAACATGGCCGGAGAGAGCTGATTGTCACTGCGCGTCCGTGAATGGAGTAGTCATATCCCCATCCCAGGCCGCACGCAGCGAGTCACATTCAAGGGCTGTGTGTAGGCGCAACGCCTCAGTGAACCATCGAATTAGGTGTCGTCCCTGTCCCATCACTTGTATATACTGTATCAATAAATGAGTGGGAGGAGCAACAGACAAATCACCCCATTTAGAAGCAAGTGACCTCAGCAATGAATTATACAGCAGAAACTGGCCCGCAGGAAGGCCTGAGTCCTGTACCAGCGCAGGAAACGATTTCAGTTTAACATCGTCATATAGGTCATCCAGCGTATACAACTCCGCTGCATGCCACGCCCGCAACTCG
This sequence comes from Pleurodeles waltl, assembly GCF_031143425.1. Classification (NCBI taxonomy): domain Eukaryota; kingdom Metazoa; phylum Chordata; class Amphibia; order Caudata; family Salamandridae; genus Pleurodeles; species Pleurodeles waltl. Next base: position 138,330,418 of record NC_090443.1, read on the forward strand.
GACCCGGACGTAACCATAGAGCCATGGGGAGTGCCCAACAACGCCAGTGCCGGCGCAAACTGGATCGCCCCCCACAACAAGCCGCAGGGACCTACGATAACAGCTGAAGGCCACCCTGAGGAACAACTGGTCGGGTAACGCCACTCGTGTTATTGGGTGAAACAAATGCAAGACTTGAATGAGGGTCCAAGGGCCTTCCAGAGTTGCTGTATCAGCGAGATTCAGGCCCGCCAACCACCTGGGCACCCATTGGAGCTGGGATGACAAATAGTAGTGCTCCAGGTTAGGGACCGACAGGCCACCCCTCTCCAGCGGTAAATACAATTTCCTGAGCGCGACCCTACACCTTCCCCCATTCCAAATAAAGTCCTGCAATGCAGATGCCAGGCTCTTGAAGAAACTAGGAGGGATATAATGAGGGATGTTGGTGAAGTAATATAAAAGGCGTGGCAGAACTATCATTTTTAATAGCGCTATCCTACCTGCCACCGACAGCAGCAGTGTCTGACAAAAAGTAATCTGGGATTTGATTGAGGACACCGCTCTCTTAAGGTTTCCATCTATTAGATCCTCTTCATGGTGATAGATGCGGATGCCCAGATAACGGAATGCGCGGGGCTGCCAGGGAACAGCACTCCCAAAGAAACAAAGCTCTGGATCAGGGAGCCCAGGGTCAAAGGAGAAAAGGCAGGACTTAACCCATTTAACCCAGAGGCCAGACAACAAGGCAAACTGCTGCAGTAAGGACCCAACCCCTGGAGGGATTCGCGAAATATCCCTGAAGTATAACAAGAGGTGGTCGGCGTATAGCGATATCACGTGCATACCATCCCCAAGAGGAATGCCCCAGCTCGTACCGCTGTCGCGCAAGGCTGCCACCAGCGGTTCCATAGCAAGGAGAAGAGTAGTGGGGAAAGGGGGCAACCCTGACTCGTACCTCTGCACACATTGACTGGCTTTGATATAATGCGCCCCACCTTAACCCGAACCTGCGGCTTGTTGTATAGCAATTTAACCATACGAACAAAAAGAGGCCCCATGCCGAACCGCTGCAAGACCCTGAAAAGAAAAGGTCATTCCAGAGAATCAAAGGCCTTCTCCAGGTCAAGGACAAGGCAACCCGCCCGCGGGCAGTCACGCCTCGCGTAGCGCATAACACGAAACAGCTGTCTGATGTTATAAGACGTGTCCCTTGCTGGAACAAACCCACTCTGGTCTGGGTGCACCAGGTCCGGCATGATGGATGCAAAACGCATCGCTAAAATTTTGGCTAATATTTTGTAGTCCGTATTGAGCATGGCTAAAGGGCGGTGAGAGTCCAACTCAACCGGATCCTTGTCAGGCTTGGGAAGAGACACTAGCAACGCCTCCCCTTGAGATGCCGACAAATGTCCCCTCTGCACCACCTACTCATAGACACGGAGAAGCTTGGGTGCAAGAAGTAGAGAAAACGCCTTATAAAAGTCGGTCGGCAGGCCATCCGGGCCCGGCGTCCTACCAGCCTGCACATCAGTAAGATCGAGAGGTTCCTCCAGCGCATTCCTCTGGTCAGCCGTCAAGCTTGGGAGCTCCACTCTGGAGAGGAAGTCATCACACAACCGCTCAGGGGCCACCACAACTGAGGTATACAATGTCTCATAGTGCTGCGTAAACGTCAAGTGTATTTCCCCAGGTGTATGCAACAAACAGCAGGCCTCCGAGCGAACCTCCATAACCGGGCCACGGTCGCGATCACCTCTGATCAGCCAGGCCAGAAGTGTACCCGACTTGTCTGCTGAGGCGTGCGTTCACGCCAAGTGAGCGGCATAGTTCAAGCAACGCAGCCGTTCAAGCAGAGCTGAACGCTTGGCATGGGCCCGAGAGAACAACTACTCTGTTGCGGGATCACGAGCAACCTCCCGCTCCGGGCGCAACATTTCCCGCTCTATATGAGCAAGGTCCTGCTCGACTGAGCGTCTCAAGTTCCACTGGGTCCCCATGCAATGACCACGGATGAAAACCTTAAAGGCATCCCACTCCAACAGGCCCGTAGAGGCGGTGCCCTCATTGTGCCCAAAGAACTCCGGGATGTCCGTTTCTAGTGATGTCTTAAAGGCAGCATCCTCCAGGAGCTCAGGGCTGAGCCTCCATGTAGGGACAGCTGAAGGGGAGGCATCCCAACACAAGTCTACAATCTGCGGATTATGATCCGAGTGCGTGCGCCCCAGATAGTCCACGTCCACAATCGCGGAGGCCAGGTTCTGCGTGCAGAGTATGCGATCAAGGCGTACATGCAGGGAGTGCGGGGCAGAGTAATAGGAATAAACTCTAACGTCAGGATTACGCTGCTGCCATATATCAATCAAGTGCCTGTGGTGGGCCGAATGGACCAACCCGCGCGCAGCCGCCACAGTTGGCGATGTAGTCAGCGGAGGGAAGGAACGATCTAAATCTATATCTAACACACTATTGAAGTCCCCACCCAGCAACCAGGGGTAATCACTCCAACCCGATAAGTGATGGGACAGAGTGTGCAGTAAGGAAGTCTGATCTACATTTGGGGCGTAGATAGAACCCAGCACTAAGGCCCTGCCAGCAAGCCGCCCGCGCACCAGGGCAAATCTCCCCTGCGGGTCTATGATCTGATCCTCCGCAACAAAGGGGACACCCGGCTTAATCCAAATCAGGGCTCCCCTTGCATAGGAGGAGTGGCCTGTTGCATATAATTGCCCTCTCCAGCGCCGCTGCAAACGACGGAGTTCTGCCAGCGCTAAATGGGTCTCCTGCAAGAAGGTGAGATGGACCGAGTGGCGTTTAAGATCCGAATATATGGAGTACCTGCGCCTAGGTGTAAGTATACCTCGCACATTCCAAGTGAGCGCAGTGCTCAATGTCATGGCGGTTTTAGCTTAGCATGCGTGCATTCCACACGTCCCGCCCCCAAGCACAGTGCAGCACGCAACATGTCAGTTACCCCACGCCCAGACTGACCGCTCACACAGTGCCTCCAACATAAACAAAACAAAGCCAATACCATCAGAGCAGATGAACAACCGGTTCCCGCCCAAACCCAACAACTTAAACATTCAGCAACACAATCACACATATTAATCCTCCAACTGTAGGAGAGTGGGGTAAGCCAGATCACACAGGGAATCAGGCAAGCTCTAAACCAACCAGCCTGGCTATAGTGGATAACAGTAGGGGGAAGGGGAGGGCCAACGGCGGGCCGGGTCTTCAGGCCACGATCTGAGACAACCACAGTATCAGCGGAGGCCATACAGTTTATCAGTACAACAACTGGTTTCCTGGCATTCAGGCCCTCAGGCTGCCTGTACAGAGTTGTATGTCATCTCCATGAGCCAGGCTCACCATTTACATCAAACAAAGGGCCATAGTGAATCCCGGCCGTCCAGTTATGTCAAGGCAGGGCCTAGAAGAGGTCATCCGCAGTGGCAGGAGTCACCGCCGGGCAATCCAGGAAACCCAACTCCGAGAGCCGGTCCGGTGTGGCAGGACGGTCACGGGGGGCTGTGAGATTTCAGTGTCCGACTCGGACACCCTCGGGGAAGTCCCGATCGCCACTGCCGATTGCAGCGCCTAGCGCCTCTCCTGTATTAACTGCTCCAGATCAGGGGCATGCGCCACGGCCTCAGCAGTCCCAGCACCCCTCCTTCGTCCGCGCCGCGCCGCACCCACCCGCGCTTGTTCTGCGACGCAGGCGGGTGTCTCTCCGCCTCACGGCCCGAGGCACGACCCGTTGACTCCAGCCAGTCCCATGCAGCCTCTGGCGTGGCAAAGAAGTGAGTTTTGTTGTCAGCTCTGATGCAGAGCTTGGCTGGGAATAACAGAGAGTACTCCAGGCGCAGGTCTCTAAGCCTGCGCTTCAAAGGCATATAGGAGGCCCTGTCTTGCTGCACCTCCAGAGTATAGTCCGGGAACAACATTATTTGCGTGTCATCTACTTGGGGCGTGGGAGAGGACCTCGCCAATTTGAGAATGATGTCACGATCCACATAATGAAGCATACATATTATGAAGGGGCGAGGGCCACTTCCCGGAGGCCGGGGCCGCGTGGGGAGTCGATGTGCCCGTTCCACTGAAAAAAAGAGGGTCAATGCACCCTCCAGCATGAGCCCCCTAAGCCAGTTCTCCGAGTAAGTCACTGCATTCCGGCCCTCTGCACCCTCCGGCAAGCCCACCACTCGTATGTTATTCCGCCGGGTGCGGCCCTCCACGTCTTCCACACGGCGCTCCAACTCCGCCACTCGTGCCAGGGCATCCCCCATATCGGCCTCCAAGCGAGATGTCACCGGCGCAAGTTCATCCACTCTCGCCTCCAACATACCTGTCTTGTCCACCAGGTTGCGATGGTCAGCATGCAGCAGAACAAGGTCACTGGCCACTTTGTCAATCTTGGCTTCCAATGAAGTGCGGGCACGCTCCAGCGAGTCGCCAATGCGCTCTACCGCTGCCAACCCAGCATCCAGCTTTTGACTGTCCTGCGCCGCAGCATCCTGCTCCATCCCGGATATAGTTCTAGAGTGAAGACGTCCCACTCCCGCCATGGCCAAGGTCTATCTGCGCTCCAAATCAGCACCACTGCGCACTCCGTGCAACTCACCACCAACGGCGCAGCCGGCGCTCCCCAGCGCGGCCAACCAGATCCGGGGGACCAGGCCAGGGAAGCAATGGAGTAAGTGTGACAGCCGCGCGCCTGCTCAGGTCCTCCGAGCCAGCTCCTACACTCTCCTGATAAGCCACCACAATGGTGCAATTTGCCCAGCACCACGAGGCCGGAAGGATCGACTCTCCGCCGCCAGCTCCGCAACCAGCATCAAAGTCCGTCGCCAACTCTCCTCGAGCTCTCACAGGGCAGGTGCTGCACGAATCCGTCAAAAGGCAGGGCCCGCTTGCCTGCGCCCCCAGTATGGTGCCGTGCAGCAGCACGAGCAGCCCGACCTGTAATGCACCTGCAGCCCACCTCCATCCACTGTTCACAAGATTCCGGCTGCAAGCTCCGGTCCACAGGCAGTCTAGAGAAGTGCTCCTGTCAGGGGCAGACTGCTCAATGCAAGCCACATGGCCAGGAGGCCTGAAGCCCCCCTCCAATGTCGTGGCTCACTGCCCGGGAGGCTGAGTCCCCGCAACACTCGCCTCCCGGACTCCCAGGTTCCTCTTTGGTTCTGCGGGGGTGCCGTCCCTCCAGGCGCCTCCCGCACTCAGGCCCCGATGGTCCGACCTTGCGGCGCCCAGAGCGCGTGCCGCCACCAGGCTGCAGCCGCCGATCACTGGCACTAGGCAGGCCGCAGACCCACGTGGGCCTGGCTCTTCACCACCTCCCACCGCTTCTTGAAGTCGGCGCCCGGGATTGCCGCATCCCGGGCGCCTCTGCAACGTCGCACCCTCACCAGTCTGGCGCCGCCGGCCCTCAAGCCCCCGATTATGGCCGGATAAGCCGGGCAGTGCGCGGAGCTCTTCTAGCTCGTGTCCGCCATCTTCAACGGCTTGGCCACGCCCCGTGAAAAGGAATCGTGATATCAATTGTTTGGAAATGATGGCGGCCTTATTTGCACTTATGAGTTTCAAAAGTGTTTTTACGAACAGTACAGTTCAGCTGAAGATGGACAATGTTTCTGCAGTTGCCTATATAAATCGATTAGGGGGCTCTCTGTCTCGTGCTCTTTACGATTTAGTGAAAGGAGTATAGATGTTTTGTTTAGAGCAAAAGATTAGTTTAAGGGCAGAATATTTCCTGGGAAGGACAATGTTACTGCGCATTAGAATTCAAGGTATTTGAAAGATTTTTCAGACTGGAATCTCTGCAGAGATTATTTTCAGAAAATAGATCAGATGTGGGGACCTTTAGAGGTAGATTTGTTTGTGAGCAGATTGACTTATCAGATTCAGAGTTATTTCAGTCGGCTTCCGAAGTCGGGGGCTTTGGTGGTGGATGGGTTTCAGCAAATATGGACAGAGCTGAGCGGTTATGCTTTTCCTCCCTTTGCGATGATTCAAAGAGTTCTGCACAAGGTGAGGAGAGATGTTTGTCAGTTGCTATTGGTGACTCTGTTTTGGGTGCCTCAAACATGGATTCCAATGCTTTTAGAACTGGTGTGCAAAATTCCTTTTTATTTGCCGGCAAGAAGAGGTCTTTTGGGAAATGTGGACGGAAAAGAACATCCCATGGTAGAGTCAGGGGTTTTGAACACTCTTGTCTGGAAAGTGTCAGGAGATCTTCTGCTATGTCAGGCCTCTCGGGAACAGCTGAAGAATTGCTCGAAGAGTCTTGGGCACCAGGAACCAGATGTAGATACAAGGGAATCTGGAATTTATGGGTTTGTTGGTGCTTGGAAAGGGATTTGGATCCCATATATGTGCCTCTGGTGAGTGTAGTGAATTTTTTTGTAGAACAGTATGTGAGAAGTTTGTTTTACAGAACCATTAATTGTTATATTAGGTCCGCAGTTTCTGCGGGTCATAATCTAGTTGAAGCTCATAGTGTAGGCAGTAATGTTTTGGTCTGTAAAGTAATGAAAAGCATTAGATTGGAGAAACCTCCGGTATTTAGGTATAAAGCTTTATGGGATGTAAGCAAGTTTATATCCTTGTTGATGTCATGGCCTACTAACAGATTCTTGGAAGTAAAGAAATTGGCGATGAAATTGGCTTGTTTGTTTTGTTTGATCTCCTGTCGTAGAGTATCTGATTGTAAGGCTTTGGAGACAAGTAATAAATGTTATAATCCTGTAGGGGTAGCTTTTGAAATAATGAAAAGAATGAAAACAATGTCTGAATCTATTTTTTTATACAAAATGTGATTCATGTAAGAAGCTTTGTGTGGTACGCTGCATAAAAGAATATGAGTCGAGGACTCGAGAGTTAAGACCTGATGAGGTAAACCAATTGTAAATTTCTCTGATAAAGCCTTAGAAAGTGGTGACAACAGCAACTATTGCTCGTTGGCTTAAATGGGCAATGCAAAAGGCAGGTATTGATTTGCTAATCTTCACTCCACATTCTATGAGGGGTGCCATGGCCAGTAAGGCATTTTGGAAGGATGGCAGGTTGGAAGACATGAACATATGAGAGATGTTGTGTTAGAAGACTGCCAACATGCATAACGATGGGCGTGGCCATGATGGCGGAGAGAGTAGACGAGTAAATCTCAGCTCCACAGTGGCTCGCGTCCCAACATCGATGATCCTGACCGCACCTGCAGCCGGAGTGCAGTGACATTCCTACAGAGAGCCCCACTAGGAGATGCCAGAACCGTAGGCACATATCAGGCTGTGATTGAGGCTGATATTGGCAGAAGACGCGCACTGAGTGGGGCACGGGCCACCAGGACTGCGAGTACAGAGCCAGCAAATTAAGGGAAGCCTGGGGCGATCGTTGTCCTGGAGCCCTGGCCGGGGAAGCTGAGCAGCTAGGGTGAGTCATGGACCTGCTGTAACCCTCCTCCCCCGAGAGACGCACTGAGAGGCCTTCAGAGCCCGGAACGTGATGAGGCCGTCTGTACATAAGGCCTGACTGATGCTGCAGACCGGCGGTGGAAAGGACACTTGAGGCCTGGAGGCCGGGTGGCACGAAATAGCGAGTTGGCCCTGTTGGCCCAGGAGTGCCCCTGTGACGAAGAAGCAATCTCTTTGCCAGGCCCCTCAACTGAGGAGCTGAGGACCCGGGGCCAAGCTGGATAAGGCCTTCTGCAGAAACTCGAAGGCAGAGGGCCTGTCGACCGAGCCTAACTGGGGGTGAGTCTCAGCGCCTGGAGCGAGGCGTGGACCTACGGCGCGTCCCCCCCATCAAGCCCCCCCCAGAGGACTGCCTGCTTGGACTTAGCAGGGGAGTTGGAGGTGCGGGCCCCCCCCACTCTGGGCGAGACTGTGAGGTCCTGGAGCGGTGCCTAGGGGGGTAGTGAGAGGCTGAGGTTGGAGAGGCTGTTGGGGCCCCGGCCCTTGAGGATCTTGTGCACGCTTGATCCTGGCTGGAGACACTGCAGCATGGGACCCGGCGATCGAGGGGGGCTGCTGCTGTCACGGATGCTGCAACCCTAGTGGTGTGGGGCACCAGCGGCAGGGACAATTGGGGCCCAGGGCCGTGCTCCTGAGCCTAGAGCTTGTCCCATGGCTGCGGGCAACAGCAGGGACTGATGCTGGCCTGAAGGTGGGGGGGTTTGCGCCATCCCCTCCTTGAGTGCCACCCCTGCCAGGTGGCCAAAAGAGGGAGCAACCTCCAGGTCGCTGGGAACTTCCATCGGCTGTGTGGCCCACGCGACCTGCTGAGACGGTACTACTAAGAACCCCACTGCCCCCTTTTGGATGGCAATGGATTGGAGCGAGTCACGTAACCAGAGAAGGGGCAGCTGCACCATAGACATTTGCAAAACGGCATTATTGATCTGGTGAGGTAACAATTGGGAGACCTGGTCGGCCCGGATATTTGCCAGCATGGTGAAACCTAACAAGAAGAGAGATGCCGGGTTGGATCGCGCTGGACCGCCACCTAGGCCTGGCACACTGCCAATTGTGGCTGACCTCCTGTCTGACTCGGAGGGCCCGACACTAAGTGGCATCCCACATGCGATAACGGCAACCCGTGAAGCACTAGAAACAAAGATCAACACCCTGGGGGTTGAGTTTGGGAAACTGAAAGACAACCATTGATGACTGGCTGAGAGGTTCACGGCGGTGGAGAGAGAATTTGGAGAGATCCAATAGAACAGAGGCACAATCGTAGAAGGCAATATCGGCTGGGCGGTCGGTTCCCTGAGGCGGGCCATCGACTTTTGGAGCACGCTCCCTTTATCAGTGATGGGGAGGGTGGTGCTGCTGAAAATGGTTATGCTGCCTTGACTTAGGTCTTGTAATGAAATGACGATCCGCGGAGTGCAATGAATAGAGAATTTAGATTTCATTAAAGACACGGAGGCTAGCATTATCCCACCCTCTGCTCCCTTGATTCACAAAAAAAGAGGGGAAAGAAAAAGAAATGAAGTACATATTTATAGAATAATAGGTAGCATTATGTAAATGAATTAAGTGGTTCACAATTGTTTGGGGGGTGTATTATATTAAATATTTTCAAACATGTGTTAGATGTATTAGGTTTTGAAGTAGGAGTAATTTACTGTAAGAGCTTGATGTATTTGTTTTGATTTGTAGAAAACAACTAATGGCGTTGTTTCAATGGGCGAAAGACGATCAATATGTTCTACATAAAGGAATATGGGCTCAGCTATCAAAAGAGGAAGAGGATTCTGTTCTTGGACTATTTATATGTTATGTGTTCCATTCCAGAATGTTCTTTGGTGTTCTTGAAAGACTGCTGCTTGGAGTGTAGATTTTCCTAGTAATTTATGACGGAAAGTCTTAATTTTATTAAAGACACGGAGGCGAATATTATGCATTCTTTTCTTACTTTATTTTCAATAGCAGCAGTCAAGAACTACACCTCCCAAAAGGACTAGCAACAGGCTAGCCAATGGGAGCAAAACAGAAACCAACACTGAACCAATCAGCAAGACCCATTACCCATAGAGACTACCCTTGACTGCAAGCAGCCCTCTTTTCTTGAACGAGCAAGTCAAATAGAGTCATAAAACAATGGGTAAATAAGTCCAACAATTGCTACGGCGAGGGAAGCGGAGCAAAGTTCCTGAACACTGGTAATGAACCAAGAGGACGTTGATGAAGGAAGTTGATCCTGAGGAGATTGGAAGGCAGAATCCAGGGGTTTCCCTTTGAAAAAGGAGGAGATGGAGCCAAAGGCGTTATCCCGAAGCTGGAGGCAATGCAGGAGTCGCTGTGAGGGAGAAAGAAAATACATGTTAATAGAAATACTGCGGTGGGATAATATTCGCATCCGTGTCTTCAATAAAATTAAGACTTTCCTTCATAAATTACCAGGAAAATCTACATTTTATGTCAAGACCGGAGGCTCTATTATGCAAGTTTAAAGTTTGTCAACAACCAATGAAGAAGCAGTTCTAACAGGTTTGCAATAGAAGGCTCCAAAAACGGAAATATCAATACCCGCCAGGGACATAATCCATTTAACCCATCTGGCCAAAGTTGCAGAAGCCACCGGATTGTGGGGTTTGGGAAAGGAAATCAAAAGTTGATTGGAAGAGGACGTTCTCAGGTTACAGGTTCTTTTTTCATACTCTTTTAAACAGAGACCCACACACAGTTTTGGTTTGTCAGGAAAGAAAGGATAGAAGACAGAATGTAAATTGGTTTTGGTGCGTTTGGAAATATGGAATAGAACACCCGAGGGTAAGAACTTCCGGGCGGACACGTCTAGGGATTTAACATCTGATACACGTTTGATTGAAATTAAACATAACAACATATTTAGTTTGGCAGAAAGCATTTTAAGAGAAAGACTTGAATTGTCTGGCCAAGACAGAAGAAAATTCAAGACTAGGGAAACGTCCCAGACATGGTAATATTTGGCGGTTGGAGGTCTCGACAGTTTCACACCTTTCAAAAGTCGATAAATCAAGGGATGAACTCCGATTGGTTTGCCGTCAATATTTGAGTGGGTCATAGATATAGCAGATCTGTAAAGGTTTATTGTCCAATAAGATTTACCCGTACCCGCCTGGGCAGCTAGAAAATTGATAATTAAATTTAAATCTGTGGAAAAGGGATTGGCACATTTTCCCACACACCAGCCTGACCAAAGACACCAAGCTGATCTGTAGGCTCGCCTTGTGCCAGGTGCCCATGCATTATTAATGAACTCTGAAGCCTCTGACGAAATAGGAAAGGACTGTTGGGAAGGCCGGAGATGTTCCAAGCTGAAAGGGTTAGAGAGTTGTTGAGAATTAGATTGTGGGGACAACCAAAAGGGTCTAGGAGAAGGGGCGGAAACACCGGAAGCAAAACCGGAAAGTCTACCGCTAGCTCGAGTAGAGGAGGAAACCAAACCTGGGATTACCAGAAGGGAACTATCAGAACAAAAGACGCTTTCTGACGTCTGACCTGGTTCAAGACTCTGTTGATTAGAATGAAAGGAGGAAAGGCATAATTGAATGTCCGGGACCAATCTTGGAGAAAGGCGTCCGTAGCGATGGCCAGAGGATCCGGGCGTCAACTGAAGAAATGTGGAAGCTGAGTATTGAGTCTGGACGCAAAGAGATCCACATGAAAAGGACCCCATTTCCTTACAATTTGAAGGAAAACTGAGTGGTGCAGTTTCCAATCGCTGGAGTCCGTGAGATGGCAAGAATGCCAATCTGCAGTGGAATTCAAGGATCCTGGGAGATACTCGGCTAGGAGGGAAAATTTGTGGGAAAGACAGAATTTCCAGAGGCTCTTGGCCAGAAGAGCAAGAGGCCTGAACCTGGTGCCTCCTAAGTGGTTGATGTATCGCACCGAGGATATGTTGTCCATACACAGTAGAATGGAGCATTGTACCCTGTTTTTTGTAAAACTTTTGATCGCAAAGGAGCCTGCAGGAAGCTCTAAACAGTTTATGTGCAATTTGGACTCCTCTGCGGACCATATACCGCCAGTCGATATCGAACCACAGCGGGCGCCCCAGCCCGTGAAACTTGCATCTGATTCTAACAGAAGATCAGGCACAGAGGGGAAGATGGATCTGCTGTTCCAGGCCTCTAAATTGGATATCCACCATTGTATTTCCATTTGAGATTCTTGATCCAAAGACACCAGGTCGGAAAAGGCCAACCCTCGTCGAAGATGAAGAATTTTGAGACGCAGTAACGCGCAGTAATGTAGAGGCCCTGGGAAAATGGCCTGGATCGAAGAGGAGAGAAGACCTACGACCCTTGCGAGAGACCTGAGGGAAATAGCGTCTTTTTGAAGGGTTAGGACCAATTCTCTTTTGATTGCGGCAACCTTGGAAAGGGGAAGGAGAAGAGTGGCTGAGACAGAATCTATCTGGAAGCCTAGAAGTTCTATTTGTTGGGAAGGAACCACCATGGATTTTTCATGATTTATAAGGAAAACCTAGATCCGAAAAGAGTGTGGTTGTTGAATGAAGGTGAGACAGAAGGGAAGATCTGCTTTGGTGCATGATAAGGATGTCATCGAGATAAATAATAAGCCTGATGCCCAGAGATCGAAGATAGGCCACAACGGGTTTCAGTAGTTTCGTGAAGCACCAGGGTGCTGAATATAGGCCGAAAGGAAGGGAGGAAAAGTGATATGTTTTTGAATTCCAACGGAATTGTAAGAATTTTTTGTGAGAAGGATGAATAGGAATGGTGAGATGCGCATCCTGCAAATCTAATCTGACCAACCAATCGAATTGAAGCAAAATATCCCTGAGATGGATGATGGTTTCCATTTTGAAGTGTCGATAGACAACAAATTGATTGAATGATTTTAGGTTGATTACTGGTCTTAGTTTCTTGTTCTTTTTGTGAAGGAGGAAGAGAGAGCTGATGAAACCGGAAGGGTCCGGGGTGCAAGGATGAATGGCATTTTTGTCTAAAAGGGATTGAATTTCTGAAGAAATGAGAGAGGACATTTCGAGAGAAAATCTTGGGAAAGGAGGCAGATGGGACTGGAAAGGAGGAGAGAGGAGTTTGATACAGTATCCCTGAACAGTGCTTAGAACCCATGGGTCTGAGGAAATCGACTTCCATTTTTGAAGGAAAAAACGTAGCCGACCTCCTATGGAAGGCCAGAAAATTGGCTTACCTTGGTTATTGGATGACCTGGAGTAGCGTTGTCCACGATTGCGGAAGCCCCTTGATCTTTGGGGATAGAATTGGGGCTTGAATTCCTGGATGTGGGTACCGAAAGAATTGGAATAGCCTCTTGAGCCTTGATTTCGATATGTGCGGCCGGTAAAGCGGCTCCTACCTCTACCGGCCCAGGCAAAAACCCGTTGGTTAAAGACCTTCTTTAATGACTGTTGGGCCTTATCCAGTGAAGAGAAAGTAGAAACGAAACAACTAAGGTCTTTGATGAACGAATCTCCGAAAAGTTTGCCATCTGCCTGGATGCCGGGATCCAAAGTAGCCAAGTTAGCCAGCTTAGTGTCCATCCTTAGGAGGAGACCCTTACGTCTCTCGTGAATGATTGCCGAATTCGCATTTCCCAAGAAGCAGAAGGCTCTCTGTGTCCAAAGGGAAAGAGCCGAGGGATCGATTGGAGAATCTTCCAATCTGGCAGATTCGGCTACGTCAAAAATTCTTGCGAGGGGACCAACTACGTCCAGGAGTTTATCTTGGCACGTTGTCCAGGCCTTGTCCACCCCTTTACGGGGATCCTTACCGACTTTGGTAAGGAACGTTATGAGTGACTGGTCGATAGCCGGAGTTACTGTTATGTTGGAATCCAACGAAGGTCTAGGACACTCTGATTTTAGTTTCGACCGTGTCTGTTTGTCCAAAGGGAGACGCAAGCAAGAAGATATATATTCGCCCACGTGATCCAAAGGGAGCCACTCAGTGGAGTTAGGATGTTGTATCAGAGACGGATCGAACATGTGGACACCCTCTGAATCAACAACACTGGAAGAAGGATCACTGGAAGAAAGTTTAACACGTTTTGGGGGAGGAGAGGATGGGGAAAACGCATCATCAGGATTATCAGATTGTGATAAATCGTCCATGTCCTCATTATCTGTGTCCAGTATTTTTGAAATAACAATCTTTTTTGGCGCGGAGATATGTTTCGTTTTTGATTTACATTTTAATTGAGACACCGTTTTTTTTTAGATATTCCCCTCCTTCGTAGGAGGCCTGGGAGGAATCAAGTCCTCAGTCTGATGTGAGGCAAGCTCACTTTCCATTTGCACGCCTTTACCGGATTTAGTTATAGTTATTTTTTGTTTTCTGCCTTCCCCCGCAGAATGGGCCATAGAATTGGACATCATGGACATTACAGAATTTTCAATGTTTTTTTACATTTTGTCCATAGATGCTTTTAAAGCATGTTTCACAGTAGATTGGATAAACATATTTAAATCCTGTTTAAAGGATTCCTCATCCTCATTGAAATCAGGCATCAAAGGGGAACGGTCAGGATCCATAGTAATCACAATAATAATAATAATAATCCCCAAAACAGAAAGGAGAAGGAAATTGGAGTGGTGAAAAAAATTGCTGGGCAGGCAGGGGTTAACTGAGAGCAACACGCTCTCTGAAATACAATATAACTCCTCCCCGAGGGCGGGGACGCAGAGGAAAGCCGGGCCGACAAGGCTCGCTCCTCAGAAGTTTGCTTCTGGCAGAAGGAAGCGGCGTGCCAAGAGGGACGGAGTCGGAAGGCTCTCCGACTGGAAGCAGTGTCCCAGTGAGCCGCTTCAACGAGGGAAGAACAGCGTGAAGAGCAGCAAAGGCCAGGGGAGCTCTCCCGTAGGTCAGACGCGCGAAGGTATGAAGCGCGCTGACAGAAAAAAGGCGAAGGCAGAAATGGAACGGGCGACGGTTAGTGCGCACGCTGGCCCCAACGTAGAAACTAAGGTGGGAGGGGGGGGGACCAGAAAAAGAGCACGAAAAGCATCTGGGGGACAGCCGATATAAATAAAATGTGAAATAAATAAACACTAATACGTAATATAATAACACAATAAGCACGGAGAAACCAAGAAAGAGTACTTATCTTGACTGTGAGCAGCAAGAAAAGAGGGCTGCTTGCAGTCAAGGGTAGTCTCTATGGTTAATGGGTCTTGCTGATTGGTTCAGTGTTGGTTTCTGTTTTGCTCCCATTGGCTAGCCTGTTGCTAGTCCTTTTGGGAGCTGTAGTTCTTGACTGCTGCTATTGAAAATAAAGTAAGAAAAGAATGCATAATAGAGCCTCCGGTCTTGACATAAAATCTGGATTTTCCATTCATTGCACTCCGAGAATTGCCATTCTCCAGGCCTTCTTGTCCATGCAAGAGGATGTTGTGTTACCGCTCAGGGAAACCAGCAACAGTAACAGAGTGAGGGGGTGGGGGTATGCTAGGTACAAAGACTGGACTGTCCTTGTCAGGCTGATACTTGTTGCCTTTGAGGAGGCATTTTCAGGGAAAGCCTTCCTCCAAATGCCCTGAGCGTACTTCTGACTCGTAGAACTGAGGCAACAATAAAGGACAAGCAATGGGAATGAAGACCACAATTCAAATTGAGTCAATGCATTTTGCCATTTTGGTAGAAAGACTCACACATTCGCGCCGGCAGGAGGCAGCATTGCAAGTTGTAAACTTGTGACTATGGGCCTGATTACAACTTTGGAGGAGGTTTTAATCCGTCCCAAATGTGACGGATATACCACCAGCCGTATTACGAGTTCCATAGGATATAATGGACTCGTAATACGGCTGGTGGTATATCCGTCACTTTACCGTCACTTTTGGGACAGATTAACACCTCCTCCAAAGTTGTAATCAGGCCCTATATCTATACAGCAGTTGACATATTAAAAGAAGTAAGGCAGTGTGTACCACCTCAGGAATACATTTCAGAACAGCTGTCAGTGCCAACTTTCTACTTGAGGCAGACAATACAAGTGTGCAGGGAACCCATGGTCGACAAATATCTGTCATTCCGTTTGGCATTTATGGAACTGAATTGATAATAACCCCCGGCTCCGGGCCTGGATTAATCCAACAAATGACTATTCACGTCTTCAGAGGGGTAGACGATTAGGGCTGGCAATAAGTATGCTCACCCATAGTGTAATTGTGATAGTATTTATATAGCGCTTACTACCACTGACGAGGCGTTGGAGCGATTAATATCAACATTTCTAACATGGGGCTGGGCGGGGCCAGTATAAAGCATGCCTGCCACAACATCCCCAATGGACCCAAGTCCTATCGGCTTTATTGAGGCGTCGGCTTCCAGTGCTATCTATCATTTACTTGGTAAACGTGGTAGTCCGCCCTTTGCGAATGATCCGAAAATGCATCTTTTTTTCCCTCTTTTGGCCGGAAAAGTTCCTCGGGATTGGTAATGTGGGGGATCTGCTGTCCAAGTTTTCAGCCGGTCTGTATTTATCCATATGTTTTTTGACTCCAAGGCCGAGCTGCCATGGTCTGGACAGCTCCCTGCCCGCACCGTCGGCGTGGGGGGCCAGAGGGAGAGCGCTTTGATGTGGGAAGTGCCACGTGGAATGGATTAACGAGTGACCGCTGTCTGGAAACAGCACGGGGATCACACAAGAAGCACAGCCACGCCAAGGACTGCCCTCCTTCCTCTCCCCGCCGGCTGCTTTTCAGCAAAGCAGAAGGCACGAAAGGTGAAGGAAATTAAAGCAGAGTCAATTCTGGAAAACAAAATACAGGCTTTATTCCTTATATTACTCTGTCCTTCTCTCAGTCAGTGAGGAAAAATGAAGATGTCTAGTCATGCTCATGTATCACACAGGCAAACACGGAAATAGAACGCACATAACCCTCACTTTTATGATGACGGAGCAAAATACTCGGAGACATCCAGACCACCACACCTACAGATGCACAGAGACCACCACCAGACGCCCATGCACACAGTCCTACAAGCACCCAAACGTACAGACCACATGCACACCGCTCAAGTTACCTTCTCCTTAAGGTGTGAACCTCTTTAACCCTATCCTCCACCTCAAAACAAGGGAAATGAATCCTTAACATTTCACTGGGATCACCCAGCCTGATTTTTTTCTCGCCCTCTGAAAAATGGTTCCAATGCCATTGATTTCAATGACATTTCTCCCCAGAACCACTTGATCTTACCCTCATTGGAGACTCAAAAGGTTGAGAGGTGTGGACACGACTGGCAGTCACAGATGCACTGAGACCAAAAGGCAACTTATCTTGGTTGCTTCTAGAGTGCTTTAAGTCGTTCTAAGATTGTCTCAAAGGAATGTCAGTTGTTACTTCGCAGGTCCTCACACTGGGAGTCACTCTATTCCATTTTTAGTTCAATTGTAAATGTACTATTGCATGTAATTATTTAATTTAAATATAGTTATATCTTTAAATATGTATATGTGCTCAAAAGTAAATAAGAATTACTGTTAATGTAATTTAATGTAATATTTTAAATTGTCATTCCAATAACCCTAAGAACCCATTACTACCCTATACACACCCATCAGTGAGCCCCTAAAACTACATATTATCCCTTTAGACTTCCTATTCCGGAGTACTAAAAAAAATCCTTTTTACCCCTAAACACTGCTGACCCTCAAGCACTTAAATCTCATATGATCCCTGCACAGTACCCATTCCTCAGCCCTAAAGCTCCTTACTAAGCCATACACAACTAAACCTTAAGCCATGAAATCTCCTTACTGTTCATATGCACTAGGCCCTAAAAATCCTTATGACTACAACACACTATTCATGTCTGAGCCCTTAAACCTCTTTATTACCCTCAATATTTTTAGTAATCCCTGTGGCCCAAATTTCTTTAGTAACCCAATACACTACCAGTCCCTGAGCCCTAAAAACCCAGTACTTCAGATATACACAACCCGTCCAGGAGCCCTAAAAATTGCTTTCTACCCATAAACACTACCTGTTAGACCTAACATCCTTGGCATGGAATTCTCTTAGACTCATTGCCTTCACCCCTTATTTTTGCTGAATTCATTTTTGTTCACATTAGGACTCTGGGCACTTTATTCCTGCAACCAGTCGTAAAGTACTTGTGCTCTCCCCTCAGACATGGTAAAATTGGCCGAAATCTAATTGGCACATTTAATTTACTTATAAGTCCCTAGTAAATGGTATTACATGTACCCAGGGACTGCAAATTAAATTCTTCTCGTGGGCCCAAAGCACTCATTGTGTTACCCACTAAAGTGGCACTGTGAAATATGTCTCAGGCCTGCCAGTGCAGCTTGTAGTGCAGTTTTAAACTGCCATTTCAACCTAGTAAAATAAACCTTTTGCCAGGCCTAAACCTTCTTCATTAAAGCTCCCAAGTCCCCCTTAAGGTAGGCCTTAACACCCCTAAGGCGGGGGACATGGTATTAAAAAGTAGGACATGCTGGGTTAAGTTTTACATGCCCTAGCAGTGAAAAACATCTAAAATCGTTTTCACTGCTGTAATGCTAGCTTTCACATAGACCAACACTGGGATACCTTATTACACTTAATAAGTGATAACTTCAGTTTGGGACCAGTTAGAGAAATGCTGTTTCTACTCCAGTAAATTATAATTTAAAATCTTGCTTAAAAATAAAGTCAGATTTTTAGTTACCATTCTGAATATGTCACTTTTAGAAAGTTGGCATTTTTTTGTCTAAACCAAATGTGCCTTTCTACGAGGGTCCCCGGTCACATGACTGTGTCTAGCTCCCTGATTGTGGGTTGTGTATTCTTTCCAGACATGGGGAGAACGGATGCCTAGGTGTGAGGGGAGTGGGTCTTCCTGATAAGATAGCAGGGGAGGAGCTGTAGCCAGCCCTGATTGCACTTCAAAGAGCCCTGCCTGGAGCATACACAAGGTCTGCACTTGACTTTATCGCCCTAGACTGTTTAAAGCCAGGCCAAGGGGAAGGGAAGAACTGACCAGAGCTAGGTTTTGTGGTTGGCCTTGGAAATTCCTCCTACACAAAGGCTGGCACCAGATATAAAAGTGGCACCTTCAGGACCTCTCATCAGAATACTACTGGACCTATAAAAGATTCAGAAGAAGGACTGCCCTGCTGTCTGAAGAAGGAAGATTGGACCTGCTTGCCTTGGAACTCGGCTCCCTAGAAGTGACTCCTGACCTCCTGATCAAGATACAGGGACACAACTAGCTTGCATCTGCTCAGCATTAACAAGACCTGTCAGCACCTCCCTGCGTACTGCTACTGGCCTCTGCTGAGGTGAGGCCTGATTCCCCAAAGGTGCCCCATAGGTCCTGGACCATTGGCTGGCATCAGAGAGTACTCCTCCTGAACTCCATGTGGAGATACAGATGTCTTGGGATGCTCGCGATTACAAAGTGACCTCTTTGAGGAGAGATATGACTGCCAGAGACAACCACTATCGCAAATCTTCAATGAACCTGCTATTCAGGGTGACAACAACCGTCCGCGACAACTGTGAAGCCCTCACTGACCTCCATCACAAAGCCCCAGTGACAATGGACCTCCTCCACACACCAAAAATGACCTTCTCGTGGGCACCAACAGTACAAATGGCAACTCCTCGGGCATATTTGAGAGGGTAACTTTTGAGCAGGACGGACTGGTCCCTGTATCAGACTCGTGCTTCATTGTGGGTGGCCTGAACTTGTGACTTTAGCCCAATCCAGCGAAATCAGATTACAGTGAACAGCATTTTGTGCATTTTGGTGCTATTTTCATCTAAAAGTTTAAAAACTTACATCTCTGGTTCTACTGATTAGATGTTTCTCATTTTATGAATTCAAATTAGCTCTATTATTCTAAATTGGCTTGAAAATTGTGTTGTGTTTTCACTTTATTACTGCTTGAGTGCTCTGTAAATACTTTAAACATTGCCTTCAAGTTAGACCTGACTGCCTTTGTGCCAAGCCACCAGAGGGTTAAGCACAGGTTTAATTAGTGACTTTGCTGTTCATCCTGATAGGATTGTGTTTATTATTTGAGTGGGGCTTTCACTCCTCTCAAATAATAGCCCAATTTCTTACACTACCCATCCCTAAGTTCTAAAAACGTCTTACTGTCACGAACAGAAGAGGATAGCTGACTTTAGGGTCTAGTGGTAAAGAGGATGAAAGAGAAGAGGAAAGAGAGGTTGCAAAGTCATAGGAGAGGAAAGGAGAGAAGCAAAAGAGGGGAAGAGGGTGAAAGAATGGGGCAGGTACAATCATAGTGAGGAATACCGGCTTTATAGGTTAAGAAACATGGTAGGCCAAGACAATCCTAGAGGAGAGGAAGGCACCCTTGTACACAGACCCTACAGAACAACACATGAAGGGGCTAGCAGGTGGACAGCATACAGGCAGGCACACATATAGAGGGACGGTGGGGTGGGCAGATACACAGGATTAAAAGAGGGATACATATCTGATGAATGGATATATAGAGAGGTACAGTTCAGGTCTGCTTACACGTTAGCCGCTTTGCTAAAAAATATAACACTTTTGCTGGGAAATAGACGATAATTTTTCATGTTTATACAATCCAGGCTGTCTTTGGAATGATCATCTGTAGCTAACAACAGAGTCCTGTATGCCTACCCATTTCAACCTTTGTGTAATCATACATATGCTGCACTGCAGTTCGATATTATCCTTTCTTCATTACTTACATTTGATTATGAGATATGCTGGACCACTCAGTGGGCATCAACTGCTTCATTTACCGTACCGAACAGTTGTTAGTTGTTCAATTATTGAAAACAAGGTGCCTGGAGCCCGTCTTTTGCACACCGAGCAAGCTAGCAATCCTACTACAGCCTGCAATGATTAAAGTATTAGTTTTGCCAGGGATACTATTTTATCCAAACACCCAGTCTAATGACTTATGTTTATACTCATGCTTTGAAATAAATTAAATGGCTCTTGGTATCTCACAACAAGATGATAAATGCTAACACTTCATGCATTCGTTTCAGGTATTTTGCTGTCCTATACACACATGTGGTAAATACATTGATATCTTATTTCTTTATGTCTGCTTTCAAGTAATTGTGTCTTGGCTATTTACAATACCATGGAAACAAGCATTGGTAAAGCATTCAGGCTTGGCCTTGGCAAGCTGGTGCAATGGTTAAAATATTTTCTTTTTTATTGAAAACTTATGAAGCAAAGTGAAGACCAGAAAAGAGAAACTATTTTACCGCCTAAACGTGGGGGGTCAGCCATATGCTTACAATAAAAACTTTCAAATAAAACATGTAAACATTGCAAATAGTGTTAATAGAACTGTAATGGTGCTTCCTAGCAGACAGGGAATGTGTATAACAGGCATAAAAATCTTTTTTAGTTGTAATGCACATCACAGGAAAATATGATTGCTGCTTGTTGATTGTAACTGGTGCAAAGAAAAGGTACTAGTTGCTGAATTACTATAACTTGAAACAATAGTTTAAGAACACCAAGGTGACAAAAAAGACAACCCCCCACCCCTAGTGCTGAAGTACACGTTTTGGTAGGTGGACAAGCACATGATCAGTGGCGGCCCGTCCTTTAGGGCAGAGAGGCCACGCCCCCCCCACCTTTTGCCCCTCATGAAGAGTGTCTGTCAGGCTGAACAAAGGTCAGCCTGACAGACACTCTCCATGTTCAGCTCAGGCAGCCAGGAGCAGACATGCGCGATTTGCGCACACTCCTGGATGCCTGAGCTGAACTTTGCTGGGCAGAGGAGGTCACAGCTCCTATGAGCGTGACCTCTTCGGCTCAGCAAAGGTGCCTTGAGGCCCTCCCCTGGGTGACGAGGAAAGCGTCACCAATTGACACTCTCCCTGGGCGCTTCAGGTTTAAGCCCTGAAGTGCCCAGGGCGAGTGTCAATCAGTGACACTTCGTCACAGAGTGGGGTGGGGTCAGCAGTCTCAGTGACCCCATTGCACTCTGTGACGGTGCTGGGACTGCTGCCTTCCCTCATTGGCTGGCCTAAGGTCAGCCAATGAGGGAAGGCAGCAGTCCCAACCCTCCTGGGACCTGGAGGCTAAAGGTAAGTGTGTGTGTGTGTGTGTGTGTGTGTATGTGTGTGATGTTTTAAATTGAATGTTTGGTGCGCACGTGCATGATTGAGTGTTATGAGTGTTGTTAATGGATGTGCGTGCATGCGTGTCTGTGTGTGAAAGAATGAGTGTGTGTGTGTGTGTCCAGCCTGCCCCCCTCCCTCCTAAAGCTGCCACCTGCCACTGCACATGATCAGGGAAAATGCAAAGTGCAAATGAAGCAATCTCTAAAGTGGGCTGACTTAGTGGAGGAGGGGGCCTTGGCTGCTGATCATGGCAGCCTCACCTTAACATTGCTCCATGTGGTCGTGTTAGCGTGTATGACCTTATTTGGTTCTTATCGTTTGATTATAAGGAGATGCATTGGAGGTCGATTAATCTTTTGACTGAGCTTAGAATATTTGCCACCATAAACTCAGTTCAGGTACAAATCAATAACAATACCAATAAATAACATCAATAATCTTGTGAGTCAATAATTGCCACACACCATGACCCATTGGCCATGAATAACCACACCTTTAGGTAAAAGTTCAAATGTTTATTTGCCTATATTAACAATGCTAGTATCACGTAACTTAGTCTAAAAATCAAATGATAAACAAACCGAAACATAACTGGTTGACCAAATCTCCTAAAGAACCGCAATTTAATCAAAGCATGGACCACTACACATTCTAAAGTTACAGTACAAATCAATAGCAAGAATAACTGTGGAAGCGAAATAGCATACATTTAGATTCAGCAAAGAAAAGACATCAACAATTGTTAATATTTAACAAGCATCATCAGTACCTTCTGATTAGAATGGTATGTTTGGGTTCATGCAAAACAATTTAGTCAATATAAATTTGGAAAACATCTAACTATAGCTCTATCAAAATTAGCTGTTGGCACCTAAGGATAAAAGTAAATAGACATAATAATCTGTATCATCGTCTCATACCTGGCCTCACTATGGATCAGCAATTGGCAACAGTCTTCATCAATTGGACATCTGTACAGTCAGCAAATCATCGGAATTCAGAAATAGAGGTCAAGATAGAAATGTCGCAAGAACAGACATAATAGAATGTCGCTTCTAGGCAATAAAGTTAGGAAAAGTTAAGCATGTCTCTTCTCGGGACGCTCAAGAAAATAATGGTGAAAAGGCTTCTGTCCTCTCGGAGCAAGTTGGAAAGAATGTGGCTCAATGGCGTCTCTTCTCTCGGTGCAGTCTGGCTAAGTTAAATTCCCTAAAACTACTTCCCACGTTGCTCAAGGTCCAAGCACCATACATTTACATTTAGTCCAGTGAAAGCAGAACCTCAGATCTAAGAATTTACTAGGCCATTGTTCACATGTCGATGATTGGCTCCTCTTCTCCTGTTCCTGTCTTAGGGGTTCGTCAGGTAACAATATTCTATTAGCTTATACTCCAGTCAGTGCATCCATTGTCCGCTCCTGCGAACCTTGCCTTTACACACACTCAATTATACAAAGTACCTATAACTAGTACAAAATTTTCTAGCAAGCAGTTCTCATGGGAAATATTTGAACTATTATCACTTGGTCAACGCAGTGCAAAATTACAATATAATTCTCTAAGCAGCCATTTTATGATTTGTCTAAGCAGTGCAACTTGACATGAGGCAGTTCAACTAGGCCCAAGACCTCACTAATATAAGGCCTAATATTAATAAAGCAAATACATGATACATAACCATTAATATGACATATGACTACATTAATCCAAATATAAGCTCAACATTTCACATTAATGAGCTATTAATAAGTACACTTCGTGAATATTGATAGTCACTCAAGTAGGCACTTTTTCAAAATGGTGTATTAATTTTCCACGTTAACTCATTTTCTATGCAGATTTTAACATTCAGACCACATGAATTATTTGTTAATAAAATTCAGTTAGGTTCTGGAGAGGCATCACGTCCTGCCTCAGTGGGGTCTTGTCCAGGTCGATTCCGATGGACAGGAAACATATCCTCCTCCATGTCATGGATAGTTTGGGGCTGACTCTGGCGAAGTGACAGATTGCTAAGGCATGGACAGCCGAGGCACCTCCTTCCCGTGCTGTCTGAAAGAGGGGCATGGATCAATGCATTGGGTTGGAGGTGGCACTATATAGGGCAAGAGGTTGTCTGCAGAAACATCTTGAGATTTGGCAGAGGTGGGCGGATTACAGAGGTATCTTGCTGGAACCTGCCCAATCCCTGGGACAATTCATAGATGATGAGATTCAAATGTTCAGAGGAGGAGAAGAAAAGGGGATGGGAGGGTAAGGGATGGTACGGAACAAATGCTTGAATTAATATACATTTTATGTATCTTCTTATTACAATACGGGTGGGGTAGGGCTAAATGTGCAGGTATTTGCTTTTGTTTGTGTTTATTTTGACATTTCCTTTTTTTGTTTATATTTCGGCCCACCAGACCCTGTATCTATGCTAAAACTCACTAAAATGTTTTTAAAAAATAAAAGTGGGGTGACCAGTTGCCCCAAGCTGTATGCTGTGACGGGCTGAGCAGAATGTGAATGACAGCTGAAGAACATTTAATAACAAAATTACACCAAAATGGCAAAAATCAAATTAGGGAATTGGAGACATGAGTTTTTCACAATTTCAGGCAAAAGTGCCATTGGTAGTTGTGATAGGCTGGGACCTAGTCGTAATTTGAGACAGACCACAGTCTGCAGACCACAGAGGTGTGCAGGTCAAAGACACACTGTAGCTTCACCTTTGTCAAAGATTTTACTGTCTGTCTTAGGGGCCAATTTATAATTTGATGGATGGAGGTTTGGCAGTCTTGGCAATTGAGTAATTTACTCCGTCGCCTTGACTGCACCTCCGCTCTCCAAATTATGATATACGGTCAAGCCGGAAGCCATTTCTTAAAACATTGCAAAGAGCCGCTGTCACAGAGATTCCTAGAAATAGAGGTCAACCTCAGACAACCCTAAGCGCCAAGATACAAATAAGGCCCTTAGTCTTGTAAGCTCTAACCAACCACTAGAGTACACTTCTAAGTCTTTCAGGTCCTCAGGGGTGACACTTAGAGAATAACATAGTGTCAGGCAGAGGCCAACAGCAAATTCCAGTGCAGGTCCTGTTGACACTGGTCAGCTGCACACTTCCAGAAAAATGCCTCTTACAGACTGTTGTCTCCCTGTAGCCACACAGGAAGTCAGCCAATGGATCCCTAAAATCCACAAATTTGTTCTTGTTACAAGAAGGAGCAGATCCAGTCCTTCACGACTTCTCGCAGGACACAGACAGCAGGTCCAGTCCTCTTCAGATTGTCCCAAGGTCACAAAAGTGTTCTGCAGTGCATGCCTGGAGGTGCCACATTTATGCCTGGCACTAGCTGGTGAGTGGGAGTGACCCATGGAGTAAAAGTTGCTGGGGTAATCCTATCCACTTTATCAGTGGTTCCTGTTTGGCTTGCTGCAAACAGGCCTAAAATGGGATGTCTCAGGGCATTTTGAGATGGCGAATGTCTTTGGCCGCACTCAACTTGGGCTCTGAGGCTTAGGAAAGTGGGTGGGGAGTGTACTATGGTAATCCTAGTGCCATCACAAATCTAAAGCTAAAATCCAGTTTGAGGCAGGCACTGTACCCACAACAAGCCCAGAGACAAAAGCCTGGTAGAATAAAAGCTGGGATTTTCAGCAACCAGACCAGGGACCCATAAGAATTGTCATGGCATCCTGTTGTCTCCCTTTCAAGTATGTCTCAAGTATTAAATGTGATTCAACAGACCTGCCAAGCAAAATTTGGCACACAAAAAGAGGCCCTCAGCTCAGACGAGTCATCACTGCCCAGTTAGGGTAGACTATTGTTTGATCATGGGAGGCATTTCACTACTTTTTTCACACATATTCAAAGTTGAGAATGGACTGGAGCTGGCAGAGGCTTTATTCTTGTTAGCCTTCTGACAGTTTAGGGAGGTAAAGGGTAACTTTCTAAAAGCTGCTTTTCCTTAATATTTATCAAAAATCCCAATTCACCATTGAATTGGATTTTCAACAACTATTAAATTTGCTGTTTAATGATTTTTCTAGGTGACATCATTACTGAGATGTAGTATTAGTATTTTAAGCCGTACTCCTTTTTTCTTCTTAGACAGGCGATTCTGTCACAGGGAAGAAAGCTTTTAGGGCCTTGTCACTGTAGAGACATGGTTATAATAATTTTCCTCATGTCTCCCTTTTTAAAACCATGCACCCTAATCTGTGCGCTACAAGGCCTGCATAGAGGTAACATCAGTATTTTAAAATCAGGTTTTTCTTATCTGTCAAAAAGGGTTATTTTAACTGGTTGCATTGCAGATGTAAACTGAAGGAGCCAGGCTAAAATCCTACACATTAAGCCATGTTTTTCTTGACACACGAGTGAATGGCACGGTTAGTACTACAGTCCACAGATGGCATTTAATTTCCAGGCCCTGGGAGCACTTTTTACACAATATTACTAGGAGCACACAGGCTATATAGATATATCAATTAGGAATAGGCCAACTCAGCCACGTTTAAAGGGGAAGCACAGACACTTTACTACTGGCTATCAGGGGTAAAGGCACAGATTTCTAAAACCATCAAAATTATAGGGTCCAGCAAATGGAACAAGTCAGGGGTGAGCACACAGAAAAGGTGGATTTCCTACAGGGAGTGATAGAATAATAGCCCATATAAGCTTTCAAGCAAGATAAAATCATTGTTTGCTGACAGATGATATTTTCAGTTGAATCTAGTGAACGTGTAAACTTTTCTTTCTTAAGAAACCTTTGTATTTTGCATAAGGTTTTGGATCTCTTTTGTGTAGATGTGTTTCAAAATAATAATATATTGAGCCGATATAGCAATAGAATGTGCAGCATCATGGTGCATAATGTGCCTTTTCGTGCAGCCTAATTAAGTCCATCCTGGACAACATTTAATATACAGTCACACTTTTTAAATAATTAAATTAGTCTATATGAATTCAAGTTTTTATCGGCCAGTTACAATCTGCAAATAACTAGGGTCAGAACTAATCAAGATCCAAAATGTTCATTTACATATAGAGCTCCAGATAGCAGATTCCTCCTTCAGGCTGATACAGAACTACACAGGTCAGGTCAAGAGTCAGGACCTTAGAGGGAGTTCTGTGTGTCCATGATAGCAGATTTTGTAAGAGGAGTTTAGGCTCTAAAAGCCAATCAGGCTTGGTGAGGATTGTGTTTCCTCGCTAGTGCTGTATTATCTAACTGAAGAGTGAAACCACTAACTTATAGTGCACATATCAAGGCAGCGTGCAATGTAGAGGGCCAGATGGGGGTACTAAAGTGCTGAAGAGATATGGAAATCATCATCTGAGCCATGGTTAAGTAGATCTGAAAGTAGGTTCCCTCTTAGAAGTATATGTCAGTGAGATGAAGGAGTAGTGTATGGAGCAATGCATTTTCCCATGGATTGTTTGTCACAGTCTGCAGGGGTGTAGATTACTGGATAACCTGTTGTGTGATGGAACCACCCACCTGTGAGATTGCTGATCTAACTTCATGGAAAGGACGCTGAAGATGTCTTCACTCTCTTCAGTGATGGCAGATGAACAAAAGTTTTTTGTTGGCTTAACTATTTCCTGGATTGTCCTGATGCAAAAAATATGAGAAAGTAAGTGGTCAAGAGGGAAGACTTTTTTCATTCACGTACTATGGACCACAGTAGCAAAGGGGCTCCTGGGATTAAATGACAACTACTATATTTCCAGACTTATTCACAAGTAGAAATTGCATGTTACTTCTATACTTGATCCTCACAATACAGAGTAAATGATTGACACTGAAGTAAAAATCAGACAAAGCATGTCTGCACAATAAGAAAGTCGAGTCATGGGACCTGAGAAGTGCCTTGATGGAGTCATGGAATGGAACATTATGCATAGAAAATGTCCACAGCATTGGAGAAACACAGTGTGCAACGTTGCAGCAGTATGGCTTCAACCCCATAATGGAAACAGAATACCGACATGAAATGTTGGAAAAAGAGACACATGTACACAACAAACTCCACATCATTAATTTCCTCAAATCAAGGGAAGGGCAATCAGTAGTGAAGGGAAGGTTAACAGTTTCCTGAAGGAAGAGGTGTTTGAGAATGAAGCTGCATCTCCTGCAAATGTAGTGGGGCCCTACAGGTTGATAGATCAGGACAAAAAGGATGCGGTTTGCACTACGCAAAATAGGTGCACGCTTCTGTCCGAGCTCCTCTCACTCAGCGGGTCCTTTCGTCAAACTAAGGGGTACAATCACAAATTCAGCAAATCAATGACTGTTAAGAAGATTTTGCCCCACAGTACCAACAGTGAAGGGCAATTGTGAAATTCATGAAGGTTTATTAACAAAGTAGTAAAGTTACAATCTCAAATCCGTAAATTCAATCATAATTCAATAATCACCTGGTTACAGCATAGTCGTAAATCAACCAGGCAAGACAGATAAGCGATATAAAGTTAATTACATGAAGACGCGGTTCCCAATAAGGGAAATACCCTATGCTTTTCTAAAGTGTCAGTTAAAGTTGAGAAAACAAGGGGCATGGTGAAGAGCTCCATCTCTGTGGCGATCCCGGGCCCACAGCCCCACTCGTTCCATCATCCTGCTGCAAGAAGCATCAAATTGCCTGCATGAGTGGAGCAAAGAACTTGAGCACCAGCTCCCGGACACAACACTCAGCTGGTGCTTTCTGCCAAAGACCAAGGGCACTTGGAAGCTGTGGCCGTTGAGCTAAAATGGTGTCCACGCTGGAGGGAGAGCAGTACAGGCCCTTCTAAAACTGATTAAATAAATATGTTTTTAAGGCCAAGTTGTATGTCCAGCTGCCACCACGTTTCATTGCTTTGTTTTACCCTTGTTAAACAGTCTTTAGGGAAAAAACCGACTGAGCGAACAAGTCTGGAAGCAGCAGAGTACGTTAACTGAATGGCTTCCAATGGCAAGTTGCCTCTCTTCAAAGCGCCTTGTCTTGCCCCTTGTCTTGCTCTCAATGTGTTGTCTTTTCTCCATTCATTGCCTAAAGCTTACGAGGTGCAAACAACATAGCCTCAGTTTAATTAATATGAAATATTTTTTAAATAAACTGTGGCTGATAACCTCTGCATTACGAATTCCATTTGCAGCTATGCTGTGATTCAAAATTTAATTTATATTGCAGCGGTGTTTGGGCACATTTGTTTAAGAAGCATTTAATGTTTCCACTTTTACGACCCCCCTTCCCACTTTCAAAGGCCACTAGTGACCAACGTTGTGAAACCTAAAATGATAAAACAGAGCCTTGACAAGATGCCAGAGGCCACTGTCCTACAGTCACGTCTGCTGATTGACCTTCCCTCCAGTCAGTGGAAGCCATACTGGACATACACTCATTTACATTTATGGAAACACTGCAGGCAGCACTGGACACCAAGGGAGCCCTGGATACAAAGATTGACACTGTTGTGATCGATATTTCTCTGCTATGGGAAGACCATAAGAAACTAAAGTAAATGGTACAGGGACAGAAACTGAACTGCAGGAGTCCAACCCAGCTATCGAAGCTTTGAAACACACTGTTGAGGAGCAGTGACAAGATATTAAGAAACTGCAAGCCCGAGCAGAGTACGTCAAAAGCAGGATACAATGGAACAATCTATGGATAGTGGGCCTGCAGAGGGAATGGAGGGTCTGAGCCTGGAACCATCGTTAGAGGACTTGCTGATAGCTGAGATATATGGAGTAGCCCCAGAAAGCTGCAACGCACCCACAGAGTCCCAGGGAGGGCATCCGCCTGGGAGCTCCACCACAGGCAAATGGTTACAAGATTGTTGAAGTATGGGAACATGGAATGCATTCTCCAGAGAGGGCAGAAACATGGCTTATGGCACATTGGGGGTGGTACCATAGAAATTGCTCCTGACTACACAGAGGAAATATTGAAGCAGCTTGGCTTCTTCCTTTTTGTTAAATGGAAACTTAGCCAACTCAAACTTCTGTATGCCTTACTGCTCAATGTCAGTCTATGGATAGTGTTCAGCAATAAGCACACTTTTTGTGGTGTGATGCCAGCTGGAAACCACTGGAGTGGGCATTGCTGATGGGACCATGCTGGCATACTGCAGAGGAGGCAGGCGCTGTGATGGACCACTGATGGACATTTGCTAAGCCAACAAAGGAACAAGCTAAACCAGAACAAGATTTGATCCTGGACCACCTGAAACTTAGATGCTCCCCATGAACCCCCAATAGATTCAGATTAAAGAGCACATTACAACGCAGGTGGAGACAGTAGAGATTCCAAGGTCAAGGACTATTGTGTAGCCCTACAATCACACTAGGAACTGCTGACAAACTCCTCTAGTTGGTAATGTATGAAATAATTGTTTCTACTGATGGTACACTCAGAAGGAGGTAGTGGGACACCGGGAGGGTCAAGACACAAAGGGCCCAAGAGCAATGACTTGTAGGCCGCGAATTGCTACATGCCGTGAGACTTACCCAGTTACAGTCCACTAGAACAGAGTGGTCAGGTGAGGCCCAGGAGGAAGTACTATGCTTGAATACGGCAACAACAGAAGCAGGGCATGCCTGAGTGGCTGATAGGCAATCATCATCATTTTATTGCATGATTACTTAAAATCTTCGCAAACAAAGGAAGTTATACAAAAGACAAAACAAATATACATAAAATGCTCTCTGAGAGGCAATCTCCCAGGTATAGGTTCAGAAACTAAATTGTTACAAAGAGTAAAAAGCCTAGAGTGGTTGCCTTTCTCAGAATGTGAGAGTAAAGACTAAGGGCCCTTTGTGTGGGCCGTCAGTTCAGCTTGAAGCTGCTTGATGAACTTCCTGAATTTCACCAGATCAGCAAGTTCCTTATAGGGAACACCAGGGCTATAGCCTCCGTGCAAGTTCTTAGATTATGACGGAGAAAAAGAGGTCTTAGGAGGGAGCAATGTGCATTCATTAAAGCCGGACAACAGCAAAATAGGTGGTTATAGGTTTCAGATTTGTGTTCACAAAGCCTGCAACCCCTGATGATGGTAAGGGAGTTCCATTTCGGGTTTGGCTCTTTTGTCCTCAGCCCGAGCAATCTTGCGGAAGCAATTTGTGGCACACAGGTTTTCCTATTGGGGCAAGTAAGATATGGCTGTGGTGCCAAAAGCTGTGTGATGTTATTATAAGAAGCAGCTAGTGCTTCTTGCACGAGAGTCTTGTTAATTTGTTCCAAATTGCGTGCCCTGGAAAGCATTTTTATCTGTCTTTTCAGCACAGATTTGATTGCAATGTGTGATTAATTGGGCCAGCCTGATCAGTTCTACTTCATCAATTTGGAGATTGTTTAAGGCTGCAGTTAAGTATTGTGACCTGGGTTTCATACTTGCATAAAAAATGTAGCGGAGGACTGACTTCAAGGTGTTAGGTGGGGCCATGACTCTCCTGTGGAAGTATTTCAGGAAAGCCCCCATCAGGGCCCAATGCTGGCCCTCCAGACCAAATTCCAGCCTTATCAGATGACTCCTTATATATTGAGGCAGCGTGAAAACCCTTTAGTAGATTTTTACTTGGAGCTTTTCTATCAGTGCGACGGATTGGCCAGGGAAATTTTCGTTACCATAATTCATTGCAGGGAGAAAAGTGGCTTTGAGTGTTTGAAGGATTAATTCTGCTGAGGGGCTTTCTATTAAGTTATTGAGCTGGTATATTCTAGTTATTATATAGTCAGCCTTTGCCTTCAGATGTAGAAGGTGGGCTTTGGGCATTCCCTTGGCTGAGAGACCGACTCCCAGATAGTTGGACACATCTATGTTCCTGATGGTGAGTGGCCCCAGTTTCCAGTGAAAATGCTGACATTTCAGTGACCCACTGAAAATTACTACTTTCGTTTTAGTAGTGTTTGCCTTCATTTTATTTGCCAAGTTGTAGCTGTACAATGCTGTTAACGCTTTTTGCAGGCCGACTTCAAAGTGGTCCAGCAGAACAATATCATCCGCATATTGGAGCAAGGTGACCTTTTGATTACCAATTTTTGGTGGAATCAGATCAGCTTGTTTTAGTGCCTGTGATATATCTGCAGTGTAGAGGTTGAATAAAAGCGGTGCCAGAACGCAGCCTTTTTTTAACCCGTTTGTAGTAGGAATCTCCTTGGTAACTGTAGTGGGTGACAGCTTGACCCTGATAGAGCGTTCCGTCCTAATAAATTACCTGTATTTGGACGCTCTTGGGTCGATGAATCTTTTGACCAAGTGGGGCTCTCTTCACCCGAGATTAGTCAATTTAATCAAATCAATAATCAATAACGAACATAAGCAATGCCCTGATCAACATAACACTTCACAATTAATCCAGAAAACATTTCGGCGAACCATGACCTTTCGGCCATGAATAACCACACCAGTTCATTCAAAGTTAATGAATTTATTTCCCTATATTAACAAAGCTAGCACGATATAAATGTGTCTCAACACCAAATGATATATGTAAATGAACATTAATAGCTGTCCATAACGGCGAAAAGATGCAATCTATGCAGCATTTGAATAACAATGCATTCGATAATAGCAACGCAAACCAGTAAAACTATAATCTGTAATGGGCTAATTGCATACATTAGTCAGCATAACAAGGTCTCAAATTGCATCGTGCAACAAATGAATCCTCATCTAACCTCAAATTAGCATCTGCATGTGGGACTTCATGCAAAAAACAATTTAGCAACATTGATTTGGAAAACTCCTAACTAGGGCTCTTATCAAAAATCAGCAGTTGGTTACCTAAAAAGAAACACAATGCAATTGTACATTTTCCTTTCATATTTACCAAATTCAATCAGCATTCAAGGAAGTCTTCGTCTCACAGGTACCGGTTTCGATCAGCATGGGACGGGGGCAAAGGGGGCAGGGTGGACGGGGCAATTGCCTCACAGCGGCAAGATAAAAGGACAAAACTACTACTTCATGCAAAGGGGCAATTCGAAGTTAAAGTCTCTAGGGTGAGAATTACTTAAAGTCTCTTTCTCTCGATTAGAGAAAGCATCAAAGTCTCATTCAAAATGGCGTCGAACATCAATTGGCATCGTAGAAGATGGCAAAATGACGAGGTCGGCAAGATGGGCCATAATGGCTGCAATGGGCAATAATGTCCTCAATGGGTGCAGTGGGTAATGGCCGCTTTCTTCTTGTGCACCAGGTTTAAATAATCAACAGTTCAAATCCAGTAGGGTCTTCCATTGGAGGGTTCATAGGTTGGCTTCAAATTGTCCAATCAAAAACAACAATTTACAAGCTTCTACCTAGGCCTACATTATCCTTGGAGTCGGGAACGTAAGTTGCAACATATTTTACCAATTAACTCACTTTCAGAGCTTCCATTGTCTGCACCTGCAGATTGACCTTGGAGCAAAGAAGAAGATGCCAGGCTGGCACGAAACCTTAAAGATAAGCATGTGAACCGATCTCACTGGAAAAGTACAGCTTCAAGCAGGAATACACGTTTTATTAGCACATTAGAAAAACACGAGCATCTAAACCGTGAGACAAGGCAACTAGGCCGAAGCCTCCACTAAAGTTATGCTAAGTTAAAACATTTCAAACAAGCAAATCATGGCACACGTTTACGGTTATGTCAGATTAGTACAATTCTAATACATCACGTTATACAAAGCACGCTTATAAATGTTGGCGAACTACTCTGAGGGCACATTTGTCCCCGTACAATCTTTATTAGTTCGGTTAAAGTCACACTTGATTATTGCGGCACTACGTTTATGCGCTAATAAATGTAAAACCTTAGTTTCTGCGTCATCAACCCTTACCTAGGTGGATGTATATAACAGTGTTATTACCCTCAAAAGCTTGTTTGAAATTCCCCAGTTTTTTAGCTTGTTCCACAGCAGATTCCAGTCAACGGCGTCAAATGCCGTGGAATAATCTACGAAACATGCAAAAAGTAGGGGGGATTTTCTAGCCACAGCCTCATGAGTTAGAAAAGAAGGGGCTACAATGTTATCCGTATTCGCAGAATTTGCCCTGAAGCCAGTTTGATTTAGTGGCACCAACTCTTTGGCCTCTGCCCAGCTTTGTAGTTCTTCCAGAAGGACTTAGGCGAATCCTTTTGTTTCAATGTCCTGGAGTGAGATAAGGCGATAATTGGCTGGGTCTTGCCCGTCCCCCTTTTTGTAAACAGGGTATAACAAGGAACCTCTCCAGTTCGGTGGTACTTCCTGGGAGTCAAGGCAGGAGCAATACAGTGCAGAGAGGATTGATGACCAGAGCTTCAAATCTTACTTAAAGGTGAATGCAGGGATTCCATTTGAACCGGGAGCCCCCGACGACCTCGTTCTGTGCAAAATGATGGCAATCTCCCCTGGAGAGGTAGCGAGTCCCATGGCTGTTTGATGTTCGTTGATGCCCGTTTTCTCCTCTGATTGTGCCTGGGAGAGTTAGTCAACTGCATAGAGGTTTTTTTAACATGTTCTGCCCAAGAAGCTTTGTTTATCGCATTGTTTCATTGGTCGCTCTGGCTAATCTTGTTTTTGATGTATCGCCATAGTTCACTATGATTGTGTTTTCTTGTCAAAGAGTAGATGTGAATAGACTTCTTTTCTGCTTGTTGGCGTTTTATGGACCAAATTAGCTGCTTGTGTTGTTTGGTGTATTTCTGAAGTTTTGATGCTAGTTCTTTTTTTATTATGGGGTTGCTCATTTTGTCGAGTATACTTCTCAAACTGCCAACTTTCGACTTACTCTCTCCTATGGAATCGTGATGAGGAGTTTTTGCGAAACGCCGTTGGGGCATGTTGGAAGATCCTGCATGTTGCAGGAGATCGTTGGTGATATCTGGCCATTTAGTTCAGAGTGAATCACTTGTCTGTGACAACAGAGTCAGACCATTGGTGCTTGACCACAAGTTATATGCATAGGATGAAATGGGTCCGCATTTTATTCATCTGATTATTTGTGATTCTTCTTCCCCCTAGGGCATTCCGATTGGTTTATACATTTCCGGGCACCTTGGGTGCATCTCAGACCATTCCATGAGAGGAAGATGGTCACTTGCCTTTAATATTAGAATTTCAAAAGATGTTAAATAGTTAATTGCTTCCTCAGTGGAGAATATAGAGTCTAAGGTACTGTTATTCTGAAAAGTTTTTGGAGACTGTTGTGCAGAGGCACTAACTTTTTGGGAATGCTGAATGGAGACAGGCCATATTTTTTTGAAGAATTGAAGTTGGCGGCTGGCAGGACATTCCAGGTGGACTGAGTCCACTCTTGTTCCTAATGATTAAAATCTCCACAGATTATGATGTTAAAGCCAATGTGATCACAGATTGCTCCATCCAGTGTGTCAACTAGTTGTGCCATGCTTTCTGCTTTTGCTTGACCAAATATGTTAAAGTAGAGGTTGATTAAGAGAAATTTTGACTTATGAGCTTTTGATGTCAAGATTTCCAATCTTATTATTTGCAGCATTTGGGTGTTGGTTGGTACTGTACTAACTAGAAAGTCTAAATTGACATTTAAATAGATCGAGAGGCCTCCAGAGTGTCTCCCGAAAACATTTCTTTTTGTAGCAGATTGTTGTATTTCATTGAAACCTGGGATAGCCAATAAATAGGTTAACCAAGTTTCTTGTAGGTATTATATATCTCCATTTGGGTTGTTCTGTTTGGAGTGTTGGTGCTCCAATTTGGGTGCCTCGCATTCCTGTAATTAATCAAAAGACACTTTTCTGATGCTGCTCATTGGAGTAGGATAGTCACAGGATATAGAGAGTTTGGTGTACCGCTTATCTGCCTTATGATGGGCAAAGCCTTTTAAAATGCTGTGAGTGGTGGCTTTATGGTGCAAAGTTTGACTTGATTTTGTCAGTGCGTAGGGGTATATCTGATGAGCCATCGGTTCTATCTGTAGTCCCCATTCCTCCAGATATTGTTTGTTTGTCTGTACTGATCTTAGGGTCATTATGGTGGCTTCACGATGTTTACTGTGCTCATGCAACACCTTAAATGCTACTCTCACGATATTGTCAGATTTTATATTAATCCCCTCTAGCAGGGCCTTAAACAGCCTTAGAAAGTTTACATGGTTCAGGATGTCATGGTTGCCTTCAGAGCGATATTGGGGTATGAGGGCTAGCTTCCTTGTGGGTGCACTATTTCCCTGTTCGATTTCCCCTTGGGTTTCTGCATCAATGTCATTTGGTGTTCTTAATTTATTCCTATTTGAGGTGGCAAATTTGTGCACATCTGTTAATTGATCTAATAGTCCAGGCCTTTCCAGGTTAGAATACGGGAAGTCTGAGCTCGCCCTGCAGAGCTGACCGGCTTGGTGTCCGGAATACTTTCTTTGGACATTGGATTACCAAGAAACTCACTTGATATAGCACTTGTAGTGCTGTTTGAACTGGCTTGGTCCAGTGTCTTAGTGAGTCGATTATCAGTTGACTGGGAGGCTGAATAGGCAAAAGGACCACTTAATTTTGTACCTGTATTATCGTTATTGTGTACGCCAGCAGGGGTCGGTGGTAATAAGTGTTGGTTGACCATTGATTGGAGAGCTTCATTATTGCCCTGTTTTTTTTTGTCCATGCTTGTATATTTAAAGATGGAGTATGTACTTGGTTCGTCTGAGGATGCTATTATAGGACCCCTTTTTTCACTTGCCTGTCGTGTCCCCCTTTTCAATTTGTTCTTAGCCTTTTTCAACCTTTTTTTGGCTCTTTTTGAAAGTGTTTCTGGCCTGCTGGGGTGCTGCTGTTAGTTGGATCATTTAGATCCACTTTAGTCCTTCTCATTTCCGCACTCCATTGAGGCGGAGTGGGTGGATGCTCTAGCGTGATCTTTGAATCATTATGTGTGTGCGGACTGACATTTGTAGTAATGGGTGAGCCTTCTGATTGGGGCAACGGAGAAGCAAGTGGAGATCACAGAATGCAGGAGTCTGTTTGGGCTGGTTCCATCAGCGGAGTATGCATTGTTTGTCTAGTTAGCTCCGTCTTAAGTATTGGAGGCTTGGCCAAGCTTGAGTTGTGCAAAGCTGCTTTCCATTCCGTGATCATACCAGTCAAAACTTCCGGTAAAGATGACAGTTTGCCCACCAGTGGTGTGAAGACACATGTGCAGACTTATGCAGGTGCTGTGGTATCTGAGCGTTGCCCACTTTGTCCTATAGCTATTAACTTTGCTTCTATTTTAATGAGGGAGTTAGCTAGTGCATGTATTAAATCCAATTGCATTTCTAGCTTTTCTGATTGCCATGTGAGAGCACTAATTGAGGCTCCCAAAGTAGTATTGATTGAGGCCAGTAAATGTTTGTGGTCCATGTTAGTTTGAATTGCCAGAAGGATTGTCCTCACCTGGGAACTAGTTAAGTCAAACTGACTTTCATTATCTGTTAGATGGTGTGGGATGGCGCTGGTGCTGGAGCTACTGCAAGTTTTTACTTTGGCAGTCGTCTGTCTATTTCCTCCTTCAGATGACACTACGGATGTGTATGCCAGCCGCTCAGATGATCCCCCATTAGAGCCAGGGTGGACTCTTTCCGGTAGCGGGCTGCTTTTTTGCAGAGTCGGCACAGTGAGGCTGCAGCTGTGGTCCTAAACTCCTGGTTGTTTGAAACAAACACTGAGGCTGCATCTGTTAGCAGGCTAGTGTTTGTGGCATCACCGCTATTATACTCAATCCAATCTTCGTAGTTTGTGTGGTCTGCCACTGCCGCTAATGTATCATCTGTAACAATGTTTGATGATAATTCTATGATTGTGCCATCCTTTGGCAGGATGGTATTTGATGATAATTCTATGATTTTGTCATCTTTTGGCCGGACCGATCCATTTAACCCCCAATCCTGACATGTTGACAAGCGATGATTGGCAAGATTCTTGATGGTTGGGAAATTCCCAATAAGAGGCAAACCTGATGTTTGATCCAAATTTGATGAATTTGGTAGGATTGAGTTCTGTACTTTTGAGAAGAAGTCCAGAACAGACTGTTGGGCAACTTTCTGTGTTCTGTTACTACTTTTATTCCAATTGTGTTGAGGTGTGATGGTTTGTGATTCACAGCACTGTGCAGGGCAGGTGGCTGCCTCTCCAGTGCAGTTTTGAATTGCTCACTCTCATGGGCTCTGGGGTTGTTGTATGCCTGCAGGGGCTTCTAGAGGGGCACGCTGGTGGTGTCTAAGCGTGTTCCCCTCCATCTCTCTTCCCACCATCCCCCTTCTCGCCCTCCCTGATGAGTGTTAGGTAATGCTTTCACTAAGCAGGGGGCCGCCGTCCCCCGGAATGCTTTGCTTTAAAATATTTTGTTGTTTCTCTATTTTGTCAGCAGAAAGACACCAGGCTGGAGAATTTCCACTTGAGTACATGTGCAATTCTCTTTTTAGCTGAGTCGGAAGCCGGTTGGAGCTGGAGCTTGCCCCCAATGTTGCTTATAGAGCCGTTGGTACTCCTGGCCTTATACAGGCTGCGCAAATGGGGCATTATGATACTGTGCATTGATCTCTGTTTATGAAGTGGTGGCTGCGTCATTATGGAGGATATTAATACGCTTGGAAATGATAACTTGAGGCAGAGCTTGAGCTTGAGGGGGCTGATGGGCGGGAGCAATACGTGCTTTAGGAATGCTTCAGGAATGCGGTTTTGCACAGGTTTTCCGCCTGAGGACGCGGACACTAGCTTGGGCATAGGCAGGGGTTGGAGCTGGGCCTACCAGAACCCTTCAAGACACACCCAGTACTAGCCGGGCCGCTTCCGCAGGGTCTCTGTGGCACGCACTTGGCATGGAGCTGATAGCAGCCTCTGCGCTCAACCCCTCCTGTCCTCTCAGGTCCACTCAGGTTTCTCCACGGGCTCCCTCTAGCCCGTTCTGCCCCACTCTTCCAACTCCTGCTCTAGCCCTCCCTCACCTCCTCAGCGCCTCACATTACGCTTCTCAATATGGTGCGTCAGTCTCTTTCGGCCGGTCTTTTACGGATGATGGCACTGATGGTGCTGATGCTGTTGCTGGGCCCACAGTAAATGGCTTGTTAAACTTTTTAAAGGTACTTGGCGGGTTTTGTGGGTTTCAGGGGGAATTAGAGGGGCTACGTTGAGCCGTATTGAGCAACAAAAGTCCAATGCGGGAGAATAAGGTGGCAGGACAGCACGATGTTAAGGTGCTGGTAAGGCTGGGGCAGAGAAAGCACCCCCACCCCCAGCAATCTTGGGCGCACTATGCTAGAGCTGTCTGCAGCCTCCGGGGCCCAAGGAGGCTCAGGACTTTTGGCATCTGCGCTCTGCACTCCAGGCTGCACTCTGGACTCTGGTCTCACAGCGTTGCATCGGGCCTCAGTATCAGTGATTCCAGTCCAGCAGTCCTTCTGACAGAGGTTCACTCCCAGTTTTAAAAGTGCTCTTTCACACTTAATCCCACCCATCGTTACATGAAATTAACACCATCCATTTAGCAAGGAGAGTTTTTTGGGGATTTTATTTATAGTTTGGGTGGCCAAACAAAAGTTCTCAAAGATTGAACTGAGGATGGCGTTAATTCAGACCCTAATGCTGCAATGGAAGCTTCATCAGGTGACAACAAATCAACAACAATGAAGGCGGGGAGAACGGTGGGATAAGGTCGCAATAGAGGCAGGGCGGGTTGACAGCCAATACCAGTGGCTGGAGCAGGTTGACCAGAAACACTACAACACATACTAGTGACTACACTCAAATCAATCACTTAGAATGTTAGAGGCCTGGAAACACCCCCTAAGAGACACCAAGGCCCTCGTTACAACCCTGGCGGTAAATGCCGCATACTGCAGTGCTTACGGCTACCAACATACCGTGACCGTGGCGGTATACCGCTATGGGTATTATGACCCACACAGAGAAATCCGCCACTATACAGACACCCACACAAGTCCGCCAGACCAAAGGTCAGTGATAAATTGGCGGTACCAAAACCCACACCGTTACGCCAACAGGAATACGCCCACAGTATGAGGACCCAATAAACACAGCGGCAGTCTTTCAACCGCGGTAAACCATTGGCGGTACACATCGCCGTGCTCAAAATACACACACACTTACAAAACAACACCACATTGGACAAATCAAACTACACACACCTGACACTTATACACACAACACACCCACACACCCAATCCAATATAAAACACACACCCACATTGCCCACAACCCTTTCTATGAAAAAAAAAGATTGCCAACAGAGAGAGACACAAGCCTGGAGCACCCACTCGATCTGAGCCACAGAACACCATCACCCATACGCCATCCACGCCCTTCACAGCACACACCACAACACATCACCCCACACATCCTCACACCTACCACTCACACCACATCCATGGCACCCCAAAGACACCCCAGGTTTTCAGAGGAGGAGCTAAGGGTCATGGTGGAGGAAATCATCCGGGTAGAGCCACAGCTATTCGGATCACAGGTGCAGAAGACGTCCATTGCAAGGAAGGTGGAGCTATGGTGGAGAGTCGTGGACAGGGTCAATGCCGTGGGACAGCACCCCAGAACAGGGGTGACATCAGGAAGAGGTGGAATGACCTAATGGGGGAAGGTGCGTTCCATCGTTGCAAGACACCAGGTAGCAGTACAGAGGACTGGCGGTGGACCCCCGCCTCCTCCCCCACAACTAACAACATGGGAGGAGCAAGTCTTGGCGATCATGCATTCTGAGGGCCTGGCAAGAGTAGCAGGAGGACTGGACTCTGGTAAGTCAAATCTTTACTACTTTATCCCCCACCCTACCTGCATGCCATCATAAACTCCCACCCCTACCCACACCCCATCACCCCACCACCTCACACATACCCCACTATCACAACCCACCCATCCCAATACCAAGCCCTGCCTTCCACTACAGTCCATGGGCCCCCATCACAGACCTGCATGGACACCCATCACCACAGCATACCCCTTAGAGAGAATCACCTAGCCCACAAAATCACCACGCACACAAGGCAAAGCTGACAGGGCAATCACAACCATACAGGGAAACAGACCCATGCACAAGATGGCACACGCAGATACAATAACACTGCATTTGCATCCCCACAGGACCCATACTCAACGTCACCAGAGAGGAGTTGCCAGCAACATTCAGTCCCCACCCAAGGAGAGGCCCACAGTGATGACAGCAGCTCTGAACGCCTGGATCAAAATAACCAACCTGGTCCATCAGGGGCCTGTGGACAGTCAGTTACCCTGCCACAGTCCCAACCCACCACAGAGCCTTCCCCCTTAGGAAACACCACCACAACACCCACCCAGCGGGCCCATGCCACTGTCCCCAGGACATGCCAATCAGCAGTGTGTCCACCACTACAGGGAACCCAGGCAACCCCACAAACTCAGGGACCTGGGGTCAGTGGCAGTGGGTACACGTTGAGGGGACAGAGGCACAGGACAACAGGGAAGCTGGGAGGACTGCTCTGTGACGGGGAGGACAGGCCCAGGGAATCCACTCTGCAGGAGGCACTCACCAACATCCTGGGAGCATACCACCATTCCCAGGAGACCATGGGCCAGATACTGGCCAAGTTGCAGGAGACCCAGCGGCTGCAAGAGGGACAGTACCTGGGGATCAGGGAGGACTTCAAACACATCTACACCATTCTGGTCACCATTGCAGGGGTGCTGGCTGACATGGCCAACACCATGAGGGAGGCAGTGGCACAACAACGGGCCCCTGACACTAACCACACCGAAGGACAGCCCTCAACCTCCGCCGTCGCTAGTGGACAGGAGGCCCCACCACAGGAACAACAGGCCACCAGCACCCCACCCCCTGCAGAAGGAGAACCACCCCGCAAACGGTCTCTGCGATCCAAACAGAAGACAGAGAACATTGCCAAGACCCCCGCAAGGAAATAAGACTCTCCTGATTGTCACCCTTCTGTCCCACTCTGTCACCCTGTCCACCTTGAACTGCCATTACTCCTCTTCCTATGCCCATTGGACAATGCACCAGTGATACCAAGAGACTGGACTCTAACTGGACATTCCTCCACCATCACCCCAGCCCACTGCACATCCCCCTCTACTTATGAGCACTTGAATAAACACCCTTGGAACAAATACAAATCTGGAGTCTTTCAAATGATTGAAATACGTATTAGCACAACAGTCAGAAAACATTGCAAGTCTATTTGTACAGTTATTCATACATTGGTATGACCTTTAGTGAGCAGCATTAAACATACCAGGAGCCAGAGTGGGCCACAGAGATCTGAAAATAGAGATGCCAAAGGGTACAGTAAGTGGCCATAGACATAGGGAAATCAGACTGCCATGTACAATGTCCAACAGAAAACTGAAAAGTTAACTGAAGTTACAGTATCTTACCTGTGTGTCACTGGAAGTACTGCTATATTATATTACTTCTGTTGTCCACATCTTCTTCCTCTGCCTCCTGTTCGTCACTGTCCACAGGCTCCACCGCTGCCACAAGACCATCTCCAGTCTAACCCTCCTGCAGAAAAGGCACCTGGCGTCTCAAGTCTAGGTTGTGCAGCATGCAACGATGATCTGGCACACCTTCTTGGTTGAGCAGTACAGGGATCCACCTGTCAGATGGAGGCACTGGAACCTGGCCTTCAGGAGGCCGAAGGTCCACTCAATAATCCTCCTTGTTCACCCATGTGCCTCATTGTAACGTTCCTCTGCCCTTGTCCTGGCATTCCTCACTGGGGTCAGTAGCCATGAGAGGTTGGGGTAACCAGAGTCACCTGAAAACATCGAGGGAAAACTGTTAGACACACACTAACCCTTAGGGACAACCCCATACCCAGACACCAACATATCCTGGGTGGGGACCTTGGGCTCACCTATTAGCCACACCCGGTGCCTCTGGAGTTGGCCCATCACATATGGGATGCTGCTATTCCTCAAGATGAAGGCGTCATGCACAGAGCCAGGATACTTGGCATTCACATGGGAGATGTACTGGTCCGCCAAACACACCATCTGCACATTCATAGAGTTATAGCTTTTTATATTCCTGAACACTTGTTCATTTCTCCGGAGGGGGGAGGGACAAATGCTGCATGTGTACCATCAATGGCACAAATGATGTTGGGGATATGTCCCAGGGCATAAAAGTCAGCTTTCATTGTGGCCAAATCCTCCACCTGGGGGAATGCAATGTAGCTGAGCATGTGTTTACGCAGGGCTGACAACACTCTGGTCAACACATTGGAGAACATTGTCTGAGACATCCCTGATGCCATGGCCACTGTTGTTTGGAAGGAACCACTTGCCAGGAAATGGAGCATTGACAGGACCTGCACTAGAGGGGGGATACCTGTGGGCTGGCGGATAGCTGACATCAGGTCTGGCTCCAACTGGGTACACAGTTCTTGGATTGTGGCCCGATCAAGTCTGTGGGTTAGGATAATGTGTCTGTCCTCCATTGTCACAAGGTCTGCCAGGGGTCTGTACACTGGAGGGATGTCTCCATCTCGCATTCATCCTCAGCGGTCGAAGCCTATGGAGGAATACGGTGAGCAGAGGGTCATAATCACACATCTATTGCAATTATGATGCATTTCTTCCTTTACAGAACCAGTATGTGAATCCAATAGTCAGTTGCTGTGCCACTGTCTGCTGTGACGCAGTTAGGTGCCATGCCCGGTGCCCCCTGGAAATGGCGGCTGCCTGACCTGTGAGGAGGGACAAGTAGAAATTAGGTAATTCCATTAGCGTTGTGCGCTGTTGCGGCAGGCAGTCAACGTTATGGGTTCAAGGAGCCAATGGCGATGTACGCTGGCGGTGACGGTACGCAGCGCCGCGGACGTGACCACCATTTTTTATCTATTCACTCACTTGCAACCTGACCTTCAACAGGAGAGGACCTACACTGCAAGTGCTGCTGTGACCTCTGTCGGAAAGCGACAATGGCTCATCTGTCTGGGGAAAGGGCCCCTGCCTTCACTGAGGAGGAGTTGGAGAGACTGGTGGATGGGGTGCTACCCCAGTACATGTTAATCTACGGTCCTCCAGACAAACAGGTGAGTACACTGTGAGGATGATGCATGGGCCATGAATGTATGGAGTGCAGTGTGTGTAAGCCACATGGTGGGGGGGGCTGAGGCGTCCTGGCAAGGTTCTGCATGTATGGTGGTCAATGTATGTGCGTCAGGGGATGGGAGGGATATGGGGGGCCATGAGTGTGATGGTCCGAACGGTTAACTAATTCCCTTTTCTACTGTCATTTTTCCTGCAGGTCAGCGTCCATCGGAAAAAGGGTATTTTGCGTGCCATCGCCAAGGAGGTGCAGACCTTGGGGGGTCTCTGATAGGCGGAGCACCCGCTGCCGCAAATGATTGGAGATACTGCGCCGCTGGGCAAGAAAGACGGCGGAGGCCCAGCTGGGACTGGCCTCCCAATGAGAAAGGGGTGCCCATTGCACCCTGACCCCCCCTGATGTTCCACATCCTGGCCGTGGCCTATCCGGAGTAGGATGGGTGCTTGAAGGTATCACAGCAGCCACAAGGGGGTGAGTACATATTGAGAATCCTGACTTTGCACACATTAAAGGTTACCTGGGTGAGGGATGTGGGTTGTGGGTGCCCCTAGGCTAGGGCGAACATGGCAGGGTAGATCCCTTGTTGGGCAGGCTCTGAGCACTACTACCCCAATAGTGTTAGTGGGCATCTACTACTGGGCAGGGTCCTGTGGATTTTAGGTGTGCAGCTAATGGCGTTAGGCAATGTACCTCATATGCTGGTGACTATCTTTGTAACTGGTAGTGCATGGCTTAGTGCATAGGGCTGCTCCCTGTGTGTTGTGTACGCAAATGGTAGTGTTGTGCTGGCATTGACCAAGTGTATCCTCTGTCTCTTCCCCCCCTTTTTGTTTTATCACCATGTCCTTGTGTGCATTAGCATCATCTGGCGGAGGAGCAGAGGCACCGGTGACGGAGGGAGAGGGAGCACCAGGACGGGGCCAGGAGGGGAGACCACAGACAGCGACTCCTCCTCCGATGGAAGCTCCCTGGCGGTGGCAGACACCTCTGTGGCCACCCCAACAACAGGTGCAGCCGCCACCACCCCTACCAGCACCGCCCTCCCAGCAGCCCCTCAGCGTGTT
Source organism: Pleurodeles waltl (assembly GCF_031143425.1). Taxonomy (NCBI): domain Eukaryota; kingdom Metazoa; phylum Chordata; class Amphibia; order Caudata; family Salamandridae; genus Pleurodeles; species Pleurodeles waltl. The sequence goes on from NC_090443.1 coordinate 138,375,065, forward strand.
TCCAGTGCCCGCTCACCCAGGAGTGCGGGCATTTCCTTCGCCACAGGCACCTCAGGCCCTGCCCCAGTCAGCCCTGCTGCCCGAGTGAGGAGGCTATTGACCTCCTGAGATCCCTCACTGTTGGGCAGTCAACCATTCTGAATGCCATCCAGGGTGTCGAGAGGCATTTGCAACAAACAAATGCATACCTGGAGGGCATTCACTCTGGCGTGGCGGCCCAACAGAGAGCATTTCAGGCTCTGGCCTCCTCCCTGATGGCAGTCAATGCCCTGTCTCTAGCCTCCCCCTCCAACTTCCTCTAACCAGTCCCAACCCCCTCAACCCTAGCCTATCCCAAGCACACCTTCAGACCATCATTCACCTAAATCAATACAAAGAAGTGGCTCAGGCAAACACAAGCACCACACTTCATCTCACAGGCACTCACACAAGCACCATCCCCATGCAGACACACCAACATCCACTGCCTCCACTGTGTCCCCCTCCTCCTCCTCCTCGTCCGCCTCCCTCCCAGTAACGTCTCCACTCACACCTGCATGCACTACATCCTCATCCACTACCTCGATCACCAGCACGCCCATCACAACACACCCCTCACTGGTAGCCACCACCCCCACATCCATGCACAAGACCCCTGTGTCCTCTCGCACTGTGTCTGTGATCCCCCTTCCAAAATACACAAACACAAGCACCCACCCACCCAACAGCCATCCACCTCACAACAGCATCCAGTCCATGCACCTGCACCCAAAGTCAGCAGACAGACACCTCCTACAACCACTCCCTCTTCCTCCACTCCCAAACCTTCTCCCTCTTCCCGCTCCAGTGTCCCTAAGAAGCTTTTCCTGGCAAACATTGACCTCTTCCCTCCCCCACCCCCCGTCCTTCCCCTCGGACCAGGGTGGCCAAAACCCAGCCCAACACCTCAGCCACCAAGTCCACGTCTGCTGTGGCTCCTGCACCTGTCAGAGGATCAAAGGGGGCACCCGTCCGCCCAGCCAGTGTGCCACCAACTCCTTCCAAGGCAAAAACCATTCCGCCACCTGGCAAGGTGAAGAAGGGGACAGCACCCAGCAAGGGGAAGGAGCCACAACTACCTAGCACGGCCACCTCAAAGACTCCAGCTGCCAGAACCAAGGTCACACCACCATCTGCCAAGGGGAGGAAGGGGCACAAAACACCAGGCAAGGCACTTCAGCCGTACGAGGCTGCAGGTGAAGTCCTGGTGGCTACCAGCACAAATGCCAGCATCGCCACCTGCACTGCAGCCAGCACCGCCAGCAGCCCTGCCACTGGCACCGCCCAAGCACTGCCACCAGCCCCGCCACCTGCACCGCGGCAAGTACCACTACTGTCAGCAGCAGCAGCCCCAGTGGGCGGCCGTCCGAGGCTGCAGGAGAAGGGCTGGAGCCTCCCCCCACCACTGGCAGCACCGGATCTTGCACGGCGGCCAGCACCGCCACCTGCACCGCAGCAAGCACCGCCGCAAGCACCGCCGCAAGCACCGCCACCTGCACCGCTGACAGTAGTACCACTGCCAGCAGCAGCAGCCCCAGTGGGCAGCCGTCCGAGGCTGCAGGAGAGGGGATGGAGCCTCCCTCCACCACTGGCAGCACTCCCACCAGCACCCGTACTAAGACCACTGTTCAGCCGTAGCCACCGGATGGACTCAGGCCCTGCCTCCATGGACTACCATGCATCCTTGTCACTGCAAATCTCGTGGCTCAGACACCCAGGTGAGGGACTGTGAACTGCCACACCCCAAGTGTTGCATCACTGGGCACAAAGCCCCCTCCAGAACCAGTGGAGATATGCATCCACTCACCCTATACTTGCCAGGATGAAGCACACCAGGCACCAAGCCCCCTCCAGAACCAGTGGAGATATGCATCCACTCACCCTATCCTTGGCAGGATGAAGCATACTGGGCACCAAGCCCCCTCCAGAACCAGTGGAGATATGCATCCACTCACCCTATCCTTGGCAGGATGAAGCACACTGGGCACCAAGCCTTCCCCCCCCCCAGAACCAGTGGAAGAAGGCATCCACTCACCCTATCCTGGGCAGGATGAAGCAGACTGGGTGCAAAACCCCCTCCATAACCAGTGGAGATATGCATCCACTCTCCCTATCCTTGACAGGATGAAGCAGACTGGGCACAAAGCTCCCTCCAGAACCAGTGGAGAAGCCATCCACTTGAGAGACTGTAGCCTTACACTCCCCAGGACCAGGCAGTGTGCAGGCCACCCACTAGAGAGGCTGTGGCTTTGCACTCCCCAGGACCAAGCAGCGAGCAGACCACCCACTTGAGAGACTGTGGGTTTGCACTCCCCAGGACCAACCAGTGGGCAAACCACCCACTTGAGAGACTGTGGCTTTGCACTCCCCAGGACCAAGCAGTGGGCAGACCACCCACTTGAGAGACTGTGGCCTTGCACTGCCCAGGACATCGCTGTGGGCAAGGAGCCCCCTCCAGGAGCAGTGGCATTGTCCCATCATCCGGCTGAGGTGCCACCCCTTCCCCGCCCCCCTGAGGTGCCTGTGTGTTTTCGACCTGTTGCTCCTGCAGTGTTCTCTCCATATTGAGGCAGGAGTCAAGTGTGGGATTGGCCTATGAGTTTTGGCCCAGTGGCCCACGACATTTTGAGTGGACATTGTACAGCCTTATGTACATATTGTATATTTTTGTAAATACTGTTTTTCAAATTGTAACGTATATCTGACTATTTCTAATATGACAATAATTTGACTCCATTCCTTTTGTCCTTGCATTCTTCCAGAGGGTTACAGGGTTTAAATGTTATGTTGATGCATGTGTTTGTGTGGATGGTGTTGTGGGTGAGGGTGGGGGAGGGGGTGTTGCGTGTTGCGTGTGTGTGTCCCTCTCTTTTTCCTCCCCCCTTCCCCTGTGTGCTAGGTGCAGTACTCACCGTGGTCATTGCCGCCGTTGTTCGCACTCCTGGTAGATGAGAAGATAGACCAGCATGGGAAGAACCTTCAGATCGGGCTCCATGGTGTCCTGGTTCTTCGTTGAGTGTCGAGAGGTGAGTAGTTTCCTTTCTGTGTACTGTTTCTGCTGTGCTTTTGATGGCGTTGGTACCGCCCCAGAAAAGCTGGCGGATGGGTGGGTTGTAATGGGGTGGGCGGTACATTGCCTTCCGCCTGTCTGTTGGCGCTTACCGCCACGGTGTTTGTTGCTACCGCAGTGGCAGTCGGAGTGTTAAAGTGGCTATCTGTGTTGGCGGTTTCCGCAGTGGTCGTGATTCAATTTTTTTTACTGCCAGCCTGTTGGCGGTATTACCGCCGCTTTAACACCGACTGCCAGGGCTGTAATGATGGCCCAAGTCCTGGAAACTATACCTAAATATAAAATACCGTGTAAATAATGTATACACATGTGAACAATGGTTTTCATGTTACAATTTAACATTTCATTATGCACAAATAAATTAGGGTGACAGTGTGTATCCAGTTCCTGTGTCTACATAAAACATCCATCACTTTCCTTTACAATACTTCACAATCTGTTTGCTGACCGCCTCTGTTTACATCTAGATTCCTTCAGCTCTTTCAACTCATGATAAACAAAACACTGTGGCCCTCATTACAATCCTGGCGGTTGGTGATAAACCGGCGGTAATACCCCCAAAAGGCTGGCGGTAAATGCCGCCGAATTATGACCATGGCGGAAACAGTTCAAACAGACAGCCACTTTAACACACCGACCGCTAGGGTGGAATCAACAGGCACGAGGGCAGTAACTGCCTACAGCCGGACGGAAGACAATGTTCCGCCCACTGTATTAAGACAGTCCAATCCACCACCTTTTCCGGGGCGGTACCAATGACATCAAAAGCCTGGTGGAAACAGAGCCCAGAAGTGAAAGGACTCACCTGTGGAGACTCAGGGAATAACCATGCCGCCATGGAGCCTGAGCTGCATGTCTACCCCATGCTCTTCTACGTGCTGCTCCACTATGAACACCAACGACCGCGAAGACGACCGCAGTGAGTACAGCCGCCTAGCACACAGGGGAGCGGGGGAGGAAAAAGAGAGTGACACACACACACAACACTACCAACCCAACACCATACACACAAGCAGATGCAGTAACTTAACATATTTACCCCGTACCCCTCCGGAATAATGCAAGGACAACTACAATAGATTAAAAAGAGTGTAATAAGATAAAATAGTAACAATACATGCATCCAAATCAAAAAGTATATACATATTTACAAATGTAGGGACACTGCCCAGTCCTCAATGTTCGTGGGCCACATTACAAAGTCCAAGGCCCCACTTCACTCCTCATCAGTTGGAAAATAGGCAGGCACCTCAGGGGGACGGGGAACTGGGGGCACCTCAGCCGGAAGATGGTACAACGCCACTGGTCCTGGAGGGGGCTCCATGCCCTGTGCTTGGTCCTGGGGAGTGCAAGGCCACAGTCTCACAAGTGGGTGACTTGTCCACATGCTCTGGAGGGGGCAACATGCCCATTACTCTGTCCTGGGGAGTGCAAGGCCACAGTCTCTCAAGTGGGTGACCTGCCCACTGGTTCTAATGAGGGCATCGTCCCTGTGATCTTCATCCTGGGGAGGATGGGGTGAGTGGATGGCTTCTCCACTGGTTCTGGAGGGGGCATCATGCAGTGTGATGATCTCAAGCTCATCTATTATCCACACCCTGTGCCTCTGGAATTGGGCCATCACATTTGGGATGCTGCTATTCCTCAGGATAAAAGCATCATGAAACGAGCCTGGATACTTAGCATTGACATGGGAGATGTACTGGTCTGCCAAACACACCATCTGCAAATTCATAGAGTGATAACTTTTACGATTTCTGAAGACCTGTTCATTTTGCGAGGAGGTGGGGGGGGGGACAAATGCAATATATGTCCTATCAATCGCACCAATGATGTTGGGGATAAGTCCCATTGCATAGAAGTCAGCCTTCACTGTGGCCAAATCCTCCACTTGTGGGAAAACAATGTAGCTGCACGTGTTTAATCAGGGCAGACAACAGTCTGGTCAGCACCATTTAGAACATTGGCTGTGACATTCCTTCTGCCAAGCTCACTGTCACTTGGAAATAAACTGTTGCCAAAAATAGAGCACTGATAGAACTTACATAAGAGGGGGGATCCCAATGAGGTGACGGATAGCAGATATGAGGTCAGGCACAACTGGGCACACAGCTCGGTGACTGTGGCCCTGTCAAGTCTGTAGGTGAGGATAATGTGCCTGTCCTCCATTGTTGCCAAGTCCACCAGGGGTCTGTACACGGGGGATGTCTCCATCTCCTATTCATCCGCAGTGGTTGCAATCTATGGGGTAAAATAGTAAGCAGCTGGTCATTATCTGTACATTGTGACCACTTCAGTTGAATGCATATTGTGATAGTTACAATATTTTGGTGATATATGTCCAAAATGTGAAATAATGCAATGTGACGCAGTTATGATCCATCGCCTCCCCCCCAGAAATGGCGTCCGCCTGTCCAGTATGGAGGAACAGGTGGAAATGAGGTAATTCCGCTGACGTTGTGCGCCTTTGCTGGAGGCAGTCGGGAACCGCCGTGCAACTCCTCATTGGTTATCATTGGGCCCTATGGGGTACAGTGGCCAATGGTGATGCATGACGGTACGCACCGCCGTGGACGTGATTGCCATTTTCTATCTGTTCACTCACTTGCTACCTGAACTTCAACAGGAGAGGACCTACACTGCCTGTGCAGCTGTGACCTGTGTCTGGAACCTACCAGGTTGCGTGTGACTGAAGAAAGGGCCCCTGCCTTCACCTCAGCGGAGTTAGAGCGATTAGTGGATGGGGTCCTACCCCTTTACCAACTGCTGTATGGGCCTCCAGACCAACAGGTGAGTACACTGTGAGCACGATACATGGGGCATGAATGCTTGGAGTGCTGAGTGTGAAGGCCTCGTGTGGGGGGGGTTGGTGGATGGGCCCTGGGCAGCATGTTTGCTGGGCCATGTCTGTGATAATGTGGAAGGAACTGGTTGGTGGGCCATGAGTGTAACAGGCCGGACTGTCTGACTAATACCTTTCCCTATGTGTATTTTCTCTGCAGGTCAGTGCCCATCAAAAGAAGGGTATATGGCATGCCATCACCAGTGATGTGCGGACCCTGGGGGTCTATGGAAGGTGGAGCACCCACTGTCTGAAACGGTGGGTGGACCTGAGATGCTGGGCACGGAAGACCGCAGAGGCCAAGCTGGGGATGGCCTCCCAACGAGGAAGGGGTGCCCGTCGAACCCTGACCCCCCTGATGGCCCACATACTGGCAGTGCCCTATCCGGAGCTGGATGGGCGCTTTGGGGCATCACAGCAGCAACAAGGGGGTGAGTACAGTGCCCTTCATTACTACTTACGCCTGGTGGGGTGGTATCCGAGTGGGGGATGTGGGCCTGTGGGTGCCCCTAGGCCAGGCCTGACATTGCAGAGTAGGTCCCATGTTGGGCAGGGTTCTGATGTGAAATTCCTCCAACCTAGATAGTAGGCATCAACTACCGGGCAGGGGTGTGTGGGTCTCAGATATGCTGCAGTTGGCGGTGTGTCCCTACCCATGGCCTGGTGACTAGCATTGTAACTGGTAGTGCATTGCCTAGTGCGTCGGGCTGTTCCCCGTGTGTGAGTGTGTTGTGTACGGCAACTGTGGTGTTGGTGCTGCCATTGACCAAGTGTATCCTTTGTCTCTCCCACCCCCTTTTTGTTTTGTCACCCTGTCCTTATGTGCATTAGCATCATCTGGCGCAGGAGCAGAGGCACCGGCGACAGAGGGAGCTGCATCCCACAGGAACCAGGAGGCCGAGTCCACCGACGGTGAGGGCACCAGTGGGACAGAGGGCGAGGGGAGCACCACGGCGGGGACTGGAGGAGACAGTTCGGACACAGAACCTCCTCCGATGGAAGCTCCCTGGTGGTGGCGGACACCTCTGTGCCCACCACAGCTACAGGTACAGCCGCCACCGCCTGTACCAGCACTGCCCTCCCAGCAGCCCCTCAGCATGTTTCCCGTGCCCGCTCACCCCAGTGGGTGGGCATCTCCTTCGCCCCAGGCACCTCAGGCCTTGCTCCAGTTAGCTCTACTGCCCTGAGTGAGGAGGTTATTGACCTCCTGTGATACATCTCTGTAGGGCAGTAAACCATTGTGAATGCCATCCAGGGGCTGGCAGCCCAGATGCAACAGACCAGTGCATTTCTGGAGGGCATTCACACTGGCTTGGCGGCCCAACTGAGATCAATCCAGGCTCTGGCCTCCTCTCTGGTGGCAGCCATTGTCCTTGTTTCCACCCTCCAACGTCCTCTACCCAATCCCATTCCCCTCAAACCCCAACCTATCCCAAACACACAGGCAGACGAGCATGCACACAGTGCAACACACAAGAGTGGACATGGCAAACACAAGCACCACACTTCATCCCACAGGCACTCACACAAACGCCATCCAGATGCAGACATACCAACAACCAGTGCCTCCACTGTGGCCCCTCCTCCTCATCGTCCACCTCCCTCTCAGTTGTCTCTACACTCACACCTGCATGCACTACATCCTCATCCACTACCCCCATCACCAGCACACCTATCAGAACACACACCTCACTGGCAGTCACCACTCCCACATCCATGCACAACATCCATGCACACGTCCCCTGTGTCCTCTCCCAGTGTGTCTGTGCCCCCTCTTCCCAAAGTACACAAACGCAAGCACTCAGACACCCAACAGCCATCCACCTCACAACTGCATCCAGCCCATGTACCCAAACACAGCAGACTGACACCTCCTACAACCACTCCCTTTTCATCCACTCCCAAACCTTCTCTTTCTTCCCGCCCCAGTGTCCCTAAGAAGCTTTTCCTCTCCACCATTGACCTCTTCCCAACCTCTTTCCCCCGTCCTTCACACCAGGCCAGGGTGGTCAAAACCCAGGCAAGCACCCCAGCCACCTAGTCCACGGGCACAATAGTGTCCCCAGCAACTCCAGGTGGGAAAGGATCCAGGCCACCAGCCAGACAGACAGAAAGGGTGCCTTCCCCAAGTGCTGCAGGAAGGAAGGGCAAGGAGCCAGCCCCAGGTGCTGCAGGAAGGAAGGGCAAGGAGCCAGCCCCAGCTGCAGGAAGGAAGGGCAAGAAGTCAGCCCCAGCTGCAGGAAGGAAGGGCAAGGGGCCTGCACCAGCAGGCAGTAAGGACAAGGGGCCTGGTGCTGAGACTCAGTCGGAGACCCCACCACCAACCATGGTGATGCAGCCGTCCAAGGCTGCAGGGGATGGGCTGGAGCCTCCCCCCACCACCATCAACAGCTCCACCAGCAGCACTGCCAACAGCACCACCACCACCAGCAGCAGCACCAGTAGACAGCCGTCTGAGGCTGCAGGGGATGGGCTGGAGCCTTCCCCCACAACTGGCACCAGCAGCAGCAGCACAGTGGACAGCCGTCCAAGGCTGCATGGGCTAGGCTGCTGCCTCCCCCAACCACCAGCAGCACCACCACTGCCATCACTGAACAGCCGTCACCGCCAGCGGACATTCTGTAGACATGCGTCCATGGGCTATTGTGCGGCCTGCCCCCTGCAAATTCAGTGGGTATGAGACCCAGCTGAGAGATTATGACCTGGCACTCCCCAAGATCATCTAAATGGTGTTGACCCATGTCAATGCTAAGTATCCAGGCTCGGTGCATGATGCTTTTATCCTGAGGAATAGCAGCATCCCAAATGTGATGGCCCAATTCCAGAGGCACAGGGTGTGGGTAATAGATGAGCCCTGATTCCCACCCAGTGGATGTTGATGTATGTGCATGGTGTGGGCCATATGGCAAAGTGTGCAGCTAACAGTTGTCCCTCGATTTGCAGGTGACTCTGGTTACCCCAACCTATCATGGCTAATGACCCCTGTGAGGAATCCCAGGACAAGGGTAGAGGAACGTTACAATGAGGCACATGGGCAGACAAGAAGGATTATTGAACGTACATTCGGCCTTCTGAAGGCCAGGTTTCGGTGCCTCCATCTAACAGGTGGATCCCTGTGCCACTCACCCAAGAAGGTCTGCCATATAATCGTGGCATGCTGTATGTTGCACAACCTTGCCTTGAGACGCCATGTGCCTTTTCTGCAGGAGGAGGAGGCTGGAGATGGTCGTGTGGCAGCAGTGGACCCTGTGGACAGTGAACATGAGGAGGCAGAGGATAAGGATGAGGACAACAGAAGTGCAGTCATTTGTAAATACTTCCAATGACACAAAGGTAAGATAGTGTTATTTCACATTTCATTGACAGTTTGATGTGTGACATTGTCACTGGCAGGCTGTGAATTCCTACTTCTATGACCACTCACTGTACCCATTGGCATCTCTTTTAGCAGATGTTGGTGCCCCACTATTGCTCCTGGTGTGTTCACTGCAGGCAACTACAGGACTTTCCTATGTAAACATTACTGTACAGTTGAATTGCAATTTATGAACCTTGCTAAACGAAAACATTTTGAAATCATTTGACATACTCCATACTTGTATTTTTTCTAGGTTTGTTTATTAAGGGCTCTGCCGAAAAGAGGGAAGTGCAATGGGCTGGGGTGATGATGGAGGAAAGTCCAGGTTAGAGTCCAATATATTTGTAGTACAGGTGCATTGTCCAAGGGGGTGTAATAAGGGGGGCAATGGCAGTTCAAGTTGGACAGGGTGACAGAGTGGGACACAAGGGTGACATTCAGGAGAGTCTTATTTCCTGGCGGGGGCAATAGTCTCTGGCAATAGTCTCTGGCTTCTGCCTGGATCGCAGGGAACATTTGCGGGGTGGTTCTCCTTCTGCAGGGGGAGGGGTGCTGGTGGCCTGTGAGTCCTGTGGCAGGGCCTCCGGTCCACTAGCGGCAATGGAGGTGGAGGGCAGTTCAGATGTCTGGCTAGTGTCAGGGGCCCGTGGGTGTGCCACTGCCTCCCTCATACTGTTGTCCATGTCTGCAGGCGCCCCTGCAATGGAGACCAGGGTGGTGTTAATGGACTTCAAGTCCTCCCTGGTCCCCAGGTACTGTCCCTCCTTCAACCGCATGTTCTCCTGCATCTTGTCCAGGATCTGGCCCAGCGTATCCTGGGAATGTTAATATGCTCCCAGGATCCTGGTGAGTGCCTCCTGGAGAGTTGGTTTCCTGGGCCTGTCCTCCCCCTGGTGCACAGCACTCCTCCCAGCTTCCCTGTTGTCCTGTGATTCTCTCCCCTGAACCGTGTGTCCACTGCCACTGACCCCAGGTCCCTGATTGGCCTGGGTTTGTGGTGTGTGACATCTTGTGCATGGGTGGGTTGCCCTCTATGGTTGTTCTTGCCCTGGCAGCTTTGCCTTGTGAGTTCTTATCTGGTGGGGTAGCTGATTGTCTCTAGTGTGCATGCTGTAGTGAGCGGTGTCCATGCAGGTCTGTGAGTGGTGTCCATGCATTGGTGATTCATGCAGGGCTTGGCATTGGGATGAGTGGGTTGTGATAGTGGGGTGTGTGGGAGGTGGAGTGATGGGACTGAGGGTAAGGGTGGAGGCATGCAATGGCATGCAGGTAGGGGGTTGATAGCAGTACAGAGGTGACTTACCAGAGTCCAGTCCTCCTGCTACTCTAGCCAGGCCCTCAGGATGCATGATTGCCAAGACTTGCTCCTCCCATGTTGTTAGTTGTGGGGGAGGAGTTGGGGGTCCACTGCCAGTCCTCTGTACAACGACTTGGTGTCTTGCTGCAATGGAACACACCTCCCCCCATAGGTCGTTCCTCCTCTTCTTGATGTCATCCCTTGTTCTTGGGTGCTGTCCCACGGCGTTGACACTGTCCATGATTCTCCGCCATAGCGACATCTTCTTAGCAATGGATATCTGCTGCACCTGTGCTCCAAATAGCTGTGGCTCTACCCGGATGATTTCCTCCACCATGTCCCTTAGCTCCTCCTCCGAGAATCTGGGGTGTCGTTGTGGTGCCATGAGCGTAGTGTGAGTGGTGTGGGTGATGGTGTGTAGGGTGATGTGTTGGGTTGTGTGATGTAAGGTGCGTGGGTGGTGTATAGGTGATGGTAGTATGTGGCTCTTGTTGTGTGAGTACTCTTGCTGTCTCTCTCTGCTGGCAATTATTGGTATTCGTAAAGGGTTGTGGGTAATGTGGGTGGGTGTTTTATAGTGGATTGGGTGTGTGGGTCTGGTGTGTGTATGTGTGTCAGGTGTGTGGAGTTTGAATTGTCCAATGTGGTGTTGTTTTGTATGTGTGTGTGTATTTTGAGCGCAGTGGTATGTACCGCCAACGGTTGTTGGCGGGTCATAATGTTGTGGGAGTAGTTCTGTTGGCGTAACGGTGTGGGTTTCGATACTGCCAGTTTATCACTGACCTTTGGTGTGGCGGATTTGTGTGTGTGGCTGAATAGTGACGGATTGGTGTGTCTGTGTGTCATAATGTGGTTAGCGGATATCTGCCGCTACAGCGGTAAGTTGGCGGCAGACAGCATGGTGGTAAGTGGGATTTTCCGCCAATGTCATAATGAGAGCCTGTATCTTTTCTAATTCTATTACTTCTCTTTTTCTTTATCACCTCCTGCCATCAGCTGATATATTTCCACCTTTCTGTTCTGTATTCTTGTGATCAGTTTGAGTCCCTTTATCATCAAAAACAAACAAATAACACAAACTCCAATACAAAATGCTTAATGCTTAATATAGCACTTAAAAGTCCACTACCAACATCACTATGACATTTGCTTGTGTCAGAAAATACTTTCCCAAACGCTTCCCAAACACCTGTCTCTTTTAACTCTTCAAGGCTTTAGATGGACTTGCAATATTCTTCACATACTTGTTGATCTCTTTTTTTTTGGCACATAAGTGCAGCATTTTTGGATGTGTAAAACTTTACTAACTATGCCTTCTTTTGCGAGCAAAATATCGAATGCTAATATATTTTGAAGCCATCATGGCTCTCACTGTTATCAACTCTTAATAGTGAGGCTTAATGCACCAACAGTATCAGCCACCAGCTGGTCAATCAAAGTGGACAACGTTCTATGTTTCACATCATTCAAGATCACACCCACAGAAGAAAAGAAAGCACCAAAAATATTACTCTCTACTTGGGACACATACAAACAGATCTTCCACGAGTGGCTTTACTGTAGTCTTCTGATTTATCTACATAAAATATCTTTGGAACTAACCCCGTATAGAAGATACCTACCCACTAGAAGGCAACTGAAAGTAAGCATTGGTCCTGCAAGTATAATACACTCCAGGAACTTCAGGTTCTCTGCAAGGTCAGAATATACAATTTTAACTTTTACCCATTATACATACTTACGCCATCCCCTCTCTAATGGATTGTTAACTCCTTGTTTCAACTTAAAAAACATAACTTCTCTTCCTTTTCCGTATCTAGACTCAATCTAGGATGTACTCCTATGTCCTTTAATTCATGTCTTTATTTTCCCAGCTAGTAGCCTTGCCATTCCTTGAATCCTTTGCAACTTGTTCCCTTCTTACCTCTAATTCTTTCAAAAAATCAATTTCATCCCTGTTTATCTTATAAGTAACACTCCCTTTTTTAATAAGACAGCAGTGTCTCACCATCCAAAAAGTCACCTCTCACAGCTCCAACTAAACAATACAGAATCAATGCTCCTAACGTAGGTAGCCTATGTATGGGTTTGTCAACATTTGAAAAATGATAACCTAAACAATTCTGTTTATAAAACAAACTAGTGATAATGCTACAAGTCAGGGATAAATTATTAAGGAATATGGAATATGGTTGTAATTCGTACCAGCTGCAATAGAAGTTCTCAAATAAGTACCTACATAACATCCTTTTGCATCTATTAGTTGTGAATAGCCAGGCAACAGCTTAAAGAAAATGTTATTTGAAAAATTATCCTTGCATCCTTTTCCGTGCAGAAGTTCTAAATTAAACTCATGTTGTTATCCTTTGTCATTTAAACTAGGCTGCTCTTCTATGGTAGCAGAAGACATGGGCCCTCATTACGACCCTGGTGGCCGGTGATAAAGGGGCGGTAATACCGCCAACAGGCTGGCAGTACCTATGCCAAATTTTGACCATGGCGGAAATATCTCTGAAAGACAGCCAATGTACCACACCGACCGCCAGGGCAGAAACAACAGCCACCACGGTGGGAGCCGCCTTCAGCCAGGTGGAAGTCATGTTCCGCCCACCATATTATGACCAGATATTATGCCACCTTTTTTGGGGCGGTACCAATGACATCAAAAGCCTGGTGGAAACTGAACTCAGAAGTGAAAGGACTCACCATTGGAGACACAGGGAAGAACCACACCGCCATGGACCCAGAACTGCATGTGTTCGTGATGTTATTCTACGTTCTGCTCCACCAGGAACACCAATGCCTACAAAGACGACGACAGTGAGTACAGCCGCCAAGCACACAACGGAGAGGGGAGGAAAACGACAGTGACACACACACGTACAACACACGCCCCACACATACACACCATACACACAACCAGATGCATTAAAAAAACAATTTGACCCCGTAACTCGGCCGAAGAATGCAAGGACAAAACGATTTCGCAAAAGTGTTTGTAATAAGATCAACAGAGTAGGAGTAATAAGTTAGGCAAGATATTACATATATTCATATGTACAGAAAAAGGGACACAGCCCATTCCTCAATTTTCATAGGCCATATGGCCACAGGCCAAAGTCCAAGGCCACACATGTCACCTGCTTCAACACGGAGGGAACACTGGAGGGGCATCAGTTTGTAAATAGGCAGGCACCTCAGGGAGAGGGGGGCCACCTCATCTGGGAGATGTAACACGACCACTGGTTCTGACGGGGGCAACGTGCCCTGTGCTTGAACCTGGGGAGTGATGGGCCACAGTCTCTAAGGTGCGTGTCATACACACTGGTTCGGGAGGGGGCAACGTGCTCTGTGCTTGATCCTGGGGAGTGATGGGCCACAGTCTCTCAGGTGGGCGTCATACCCACTGGTTCTGGAGTAGACAGTCCACACAGCAGCCCTTGGATGCAGGATTACATAACGTCTGCCGGTGGTGACGGCTGCACATTGGTGGTGCTGCTGGTGGGGGAGGCTCCTGCCATCCCCTGCAACCTCGGACGGCTGCACAGTGGTGGTGCTGCTGGTGGGGGAAGGCTCCTGCCCATCCCCTGCAACCTCAGACAGCTGCACAGTGGTGGTGCTGCTGGTGGGGGGGGGGCTCCTGCACCTCCCCTGCAACCTCAGACAGCTGCATAGTGGTAGTGCTGCTGGTGGGGGGAGGCTCTTGCACATCCCCTGCAACCTCGGACAGATGCACGCTGGTGGTGCTGCTGGTGGGGGAGGCTCCTGCCCATCCCCTACAACCTCGGATGGCTGCACAACCATGGTTGTTGGTGAGGGTTCCGTCACAGTTCCTGGTACAGGCTCCTTTCCCTTCCTGCCTGCTGGTGCAGGCTTCTTGATCTTCCTGCCTGCTGGTGCAAGCTCCTTGCCCTTCCTGCCTCCTGGGGCATGCTCCTTGATCTTCCTGCCTGCTGGTGCAGGCTCCTTGATCTTCCTGCCTGCTGGGGCAGACTCTTTCGTCTTTCGTGTGGCAGGTTCAGGCTCCTTGCCCTCCTTGACGGCTGGGGCTGTCTTCCTCCCCTTGAGGCTGGCTGGTGCAGGCTCCTTCCCCTTCATTACATGTGGCCTGGATCCTTTTCCACCACAAGGTGGCGTGGGTAGTACTGGGCCCGTGGACTCTGTGGCTGAGGTGCTTGGCTGGGTTTGTGATACCCTGCTCATACGTGCAGGTGGAGGGTAGGGAAGAGGTCAATGGTGGATAGTTTTTTAGGGACATTGGGGTGGGAAGTGGGAGAAGGAATGGGAGTGGAGGATGAGGGAGTGGTTGTTGGAGGTGTCTGTCTGCTGCTTTTGGGTACAGGTGCATGGGCTGCATGCTGTTGTGAGGTGGATGGCTGTTGGGTGTCTGAGTGCTTGCGTTTGTGTGCCTTAAGAAGGGGGGACAGACACAGTGGGAGAGGACATAGGGGACGTGTGCATGGATGTTGTGGAGGTGTCTGCCAGTGAGGTGTGTATTCTGCTTGGTGTCGTGATGATGCTGGTAGTGGATGATGATGTAGTGCATGCAGGTGTGTGTGTAGATGTGGCTGGGAGGGAGATGGTGGAGGGGAGGAGGAGGAGACAGTGGAAATAGTGGATATTGGTGTGTCTGCATCTGGATGGTGTTTGTGTGGGTGCCTGTGGGATGAAGTGGGGTGCTTGTGTTTGCCTGTGACACTCTTGGGTTTTGTCTTGTGTGCATGCTCATCTGCCTGTGTGCTTGGGATAGGTTGGGGTTGAAGGGAGTGGGACTGGGCAGTGGAAGTTGGAAGGGGGACGGTAGAAACAAGGACAATGGCTGCCATCAGAGAGGAGGCCAGAGCCTGAATCGATCTCTATTGGGCCGCCAATCCAGTGTGAATGCCCTCCAGGAATGAATTAGATTGTTGCATCTGGGCTGCCAGCCCCTGGATGGCATTCACAATGGTGGACTGCCCTACAGAGATGGATCACAGGAGGTCAATAGCCTTCTCACTCAGGGCAGCAGGGCTCACTGGGGCAGGGCCTGAGGTGCCTGGGGTGAAGGAGATGCCCACCCTCCTGGGTAAGCGGGCACAGGCAACTCGAGGGGCTGCTGGGAGAGCTGTGCTGGTACGGGGGGCAGATGTACCTGTAGCTGTGATGGTCACAGAAGTGTCCACCACCACCAGGGAGCTGCCATCGGAGGAGGGATCTGTGTCTGAACTGTCCCCTCCTGTTTGTGCCTTGGTGCTCCCCTCGCCCTCCGTCCCACTGGTGCCCTCAGCGTCGGTGGACCCTGCCTCCTGGGTCCTGTAGGATGCAGCTCCCTCTGTCACCGGTGCCTCTGCTGCTCTGCCAGATGATGATAATGCACATAAGGACAGGATGACAAAACAAGAAAGGGGGGGAGAGAGACAAAGGATACACTGGGTCAATGGTTGCACCAACACCACCGTTGGCATACAAATAGTATCCTCACACACAGGCAACAGGCCTACGCAATATGCATTGCACTTCCAGAGAAATAGCATGCCTCCAAGGCATGGGGAGGGGCACACACCTCCAAATGCAGCACACCTGGGACCCACGCAGCCCTGACCAGTAGTTGATGCCCACGAGCTAGGTAGCTAAATTTGCCCTTTTGCACCCTGGCCACAAGGGGACCTATGCTGCAATGGCCTAGGGGCACCACCTGAAACACATCCCCCACCAGGTTACCAACCTACCAAGTTGTAATGATGGGCACTGTACTCACCCCCTTGTGGATGCTGTGTTGCCCTCAAGCGCCTACCCAATTCTGGATTGGCCACCGCCAGTATGCGGGCCATCACGGGGTTCAGGGTTTGATGGGCACCCCTTCCTCGTTGGGAGGCCATCCCCAGCTGGGCCTCTGCCGTCTTCCGTGCCCAGCGTCTCAGGTTCTCCCACCGTTTGCGACAGTGGGTGCTCTGTCTGCCATAGACTTCCAGGGTCTGCACCTCCTTGGCGATGGCACGCCATATACCCTTCATTTGATGGGCACTGACCCGCAGAGGCAATACAGACAGTAAAATAGAATTAGACAAACAGTCCTGCCTGTTACACATATGGCCCAACATACCTCTTCACATCACCATTTATACACAGAAGGCCCAGCACACAACCTGTATGCCACAAAGAGAACATCCACCCACCCCCCTTACAGAAGGCAATCACACACACAACTCCATGCATTCATGCCACATGCATCGTGCCCACAGTGTATTCACCTGTTGGTCTGGAGGCCCATACAGCAGTCCGTACTGGGGTAGGACCCCATCCACAAGTCTCTCCAACTCCTCCGAAGTGAAGGCTGGGGCCCTATCCCTGGTCACACGGGCCATTGTAGGTTCCAGACACAGGTCACAGCAGCACATGCAGTGTAGGTCCTCTCCTATGGAAGGTCAGGTAACAGTGAGGAATCTGATAGAAAATGGTGGTCACGTCCACGGCAGTGTATACCATCACCACCTGCGTAGATCACCATTGGCCACTGTAACCCATAGGGCCCAATGTTAGCCAATGAGGAGTTGCACGGCGGTTCCCGGCCGCCTCCCGCAAAAGGACACAACGTCAGCGGCATTACCTCACTTCCACCGGTCCCTCCACACAGGACAGGTGGACGCCATATCAGGGGAGGGGCAGGCCCTTGAATAATGCTGCGTCACAGGAGATATTAGCATATACTGGACAAATCACAATTACCCATTTCATGTTTACAGGATGCAAAGTTCTGTTCTGGTTCCATTGTTCTGTTCGTGACCAGCTCCTCACTCTTGTGTCCCTTAGATACCTACCACAGCGGATGAATAGGAGATGGAGATATACCCCCATGTACAGACCCCTGGTGGAGATGGCTACACTGGAGGACAGGCACATATTACTCACCCATAGACTGGACAGGGCCATAATTACTGAGCTGTGTGCCCAATTGGAGCCTGACCTTATATCTGTTATCCGTCACCCCACTGGGAACCCCCCCTCTTGTGCAAGTGCTATCAGTACTCCATTTCCTGGCAACTGGTTCTTTCCAAGTTACAGTGGGCTTGACAGCAGGAATGTCACAGCCAATGTTCTAAAAAATCACTGCATTTTAGTATATACATGAGATATGTAGATTACACTTTGGATTGCACTTTAAACAAACCATAGTGAGTGGGCCCTACACCTTTGTCATTTAATGCACTGCACTTTTTTAAGAGGCATGACAGATGAAGATTCTATTGTGAAATGCACATTATTGAATATGCTGTATATTTTATTTTTTTCAGCATTGTAATGCTTAGTAGGGTATGTATTGTATCCACACTTATAAATGTATGTAGTTTATATAACTGATGTACACTGTGAATGCATTCCTCACTTTCTATGCTGGAATGAGTAGTATTTTGTAAAACAATTTATTCAGATACTGCAAGAGACCAAAATAAAAAGCTAAAGAAGATAACATTCTCCCCCCTGCTAACGAAACCTTCAGCGGAATCATGTATCCAGTCTAACTACAGGCCTATCTCACCCTAGAAGTGCTAGAAGTCTGGAGTGGGGGACCGTGTCAAAAGCTGCTGATAGATCTAATATGGTCAGCACTGCTTCCCTCCCACCACACTACTCCCCTCGCATACCTAAAATGCCTTTGATGAATTCTGTTACTTCCATTAGCGCTCTTTCAATACTATAGTGGGGTCCGAAGCCGGACTGGCTAGGGTAGAGCATCATATTGGATTCCAGATATAAAGAAAGCTGCTGAGCCACATGCTTCTCCCGAATTTTCGATTGTGTCGGTAGGTAGGAGATTGGCCTATAGTTTGACTGGGCACCTGGATCCGCCGAAAATTTCTTCAGCAGGGGGAGACTTTTAGCTTGCTTATCTTTTTATTTTGGTCTCTTGCAGTATATACATTGTTTAACAAAATGAAACTCATGACAGCATAGAAAGTGAGAATACATTCACAGTATACATCACTTATATAACCTAAATAATTTGATAAGTGTGAGAAGTGTGAATACAATTCATACCCTGCTAAGCATTACTGTGATGAAAACAATTAAAACTTACAGCGTACTCAACAATGTGCATTTCACAACAGAATCTCCATATCTCATGCCTCCTAAAGTGCAGTGCATTAAATAACAATCACAAAGGTGTAAGGCCTACTCACTATGGTTCATTTAAAGTGCAATCCAAAGTGTAATATATATATCTCATGTATATACTAAAGTGCAGTGCTTTGGAAAGGTATCCCCAGAAATTCAAAACATACTCGATACCCTGCCCCGTCCTCTCTCTTTACAACCTCTGTTTACTCCCATCATGTTTATACAATAAGTACATTAATTTAGTTATACAAAAGGTTGGGCATTCTTCCAAATCTTAAAAAAAACTTTCTTACCTTCCCCATCTGCTTTGCGTGCAAATACTCTTTAGAATGCCCACTGTTTATCTTCGCAATCCATGACTGCAGTTTTGGAGGTTCCCTTGATTGATTTCCAATGAGCAGTGATTACTGATTGTGCCGGTATCGCTGATGTAAACCACCTACTGCGTGCAGGAGCTGGTCGAATTCCTAAATGCTTAGAATAGGCTAAAAAAAATTGTTTTAATCTGTGGCGTATTCCGTTCCAAGAGAAACCCACATGCACCTCAAAGCTCTCCTCAGAATTCTGTCAATTCAGCTACCAGGTCCCGAACACCTTGGACATTGTTTGGGAATCTGAGAGCTCTATTTCTGTGATGCTAAGGAGGTGTAATAGCAACCAATGGAGCATAAAATTGTATTCTTCAGAATCTGGGGTCCCGTAAGGCTTTAGAGCTAAAATGCGACACTTCCAACTACTGCTCTTGAGATAGATTTACTCCATTTTCCTTTCACCTCTTGTTTTGAATAACTTGGAACTGGTCCTTAAAAGTGTTCCCTACAGTCTGCAACCAATGTACCAATTGAATCTGTTTTCTTTGCTCCACAGAAGAAAATACAACATTAGTTAAATCCCTTGTTGGTTCAATTTTCAGTGATTGAGAGTTCTGTAAATTCGAAATGGTTTGTAGATAAGCTCAATTATTTTGTGCTTAAGCTACATGGAGTCAGGATTGCACCACTTCCCATGGGATCAACCTATCACTAACTTTCCTTAGATTGCACTTCTCCCATCTGAATACTTTCTTTGCCAACTCATCTGAAAACAAACCTTTACTTGGAGTTTATGCGTGAATATTTGAATTCTGCAGCAGCTGTTTCTGCTTGAATTTAAATGATACAAGGTGGCAGTATCTTACCTTTTTGGCTTCTTAACTTTAGAAAGAATAATGTCTGAGCGGGAAAAAACTTCAGCACACAAAGCTGCTAAAAATTAATTGTTGACAGTCTTACATTTATCAGGATTATAATACCTATCACTGATTAATAGATGTGCTGCTAAATAATACTCTCGCCAGTTTTGGAGGGATTACCCACCTTCCTGAGCTGTCAAAGTCAATTTCTTAAAAGCTATTCTAAGAGTGCACTTATTCCAAATACACATGATCATCAATCTTAGAAAAAATATTATGCCAGACACATGGGATTGATGTAAAAAAAAGTTTAGCAGAGGTACAATATGGATATTTTCCAGAGCTACTCAACCCAACATATCATTTGTATTGTGCCCTACCTCACAAGCATACCTTGAATCCTAGTAATAAAAGGAGGATTGTTTAAGCCATATATGTCTGCTAAATAATACTCTCACCAGTTTTGGAGGGATAACCCACCTTCCTGAGCTGTCAAAGTCAATTTCCTAAAAGCTATTCTAAGAGTGCACTTATTCCAAATAAACATGATCATCAATCTTAGAAAACATATTATGCCAGACACATGGAACTGATGTAAAAAAAGTTTAGCAGAGGTACAATATGGATTTTTTCCAGAGCTACTCTCCCAACATAAAATTTGTATTGTGCCCTACCTCACATGCATACCTTGAATCCTAGTAATAAAAGGAGGATTGTTTAAGCCATATATGTCTTCGTATTTCTCAGATACTCTAATTCCCAAATATCTAACTGGTTTCCCCTGGTATGCAGTATGCAAGAACTGGGGTAAGGCAATGACAATTGCATTAAAAAGAAGGATGTCAGTTTCTTGGTTTTAGATATTTTTCCTTGGTACCCCAATAACATTGAAAGCCTATTGGAAATGTCAAACACATCATTAAGTATGGCCCCTAAGTTGATTTAAATAAGACCGAATCATGCATATATATTTTCAGTTTTGATGTTCTCGGAGTTGCAGCTTTTCCTCCACCATTCTCCATAAAAAAACAGGGCAAAAACTCAATGAACAAGGCAAAAGGAGATGGGGGAAGAGGGTACCCCTGCCATGTACCTCTAGTGATCCTACTGGGGTCCAAAATCCAGCCGTTCAAAGTTATTGCAGCAGATGACCACTTATAAACTGAGGCTATTGACCCTGTGAACTGTTCTGGAAATCCCATTACTTTCATCACCTTCAATAGATAGTTCCAGCTCAGAAGGTCAAAGGCTTTATCTGCGTCTATAAACAGAATTGTTGCCGTGGTCTTACTTTGGATCAAATAATCAATTGCTTCAACAAGATGAGTATTATAATACAATTGGCATCTCAGCATAAATCCAGTTTGATCACTCCCAGTCAAATGCAATGTGACCTCTGCTAACCTTACTGCTATCATTTCCATGAAAATCTTAGAGTCTGCATTTTGCAGTAATATAGGGAGAAATTAATATATGTCTACTGGGTTTTTATCTTTTTTTTAAAAGCAAGTACGGAGCCTTTTACAGAAAGAGGGAGACATAGCACCACCACCGAGTATGTTATTTACCAAACCCCTCATAACAATCTTCGTTCCAGGAGTAGCATCTGGTACCACTCTGAAGGAAACCCATCTTCACCTGCCACCTTGCGCCTAAGCAGTGCTTTAAACACCGCTTAAGTTCCTGAAAAGTTATGGGGCGGACAAGATTTTATGCTGCTTATTTGTTAACTTCGGGAATCCAATTCCATCCGCCAAAAATATCATACGGTTGTTATTTGAGGACTAGTCTTTTGTATGAATAGTCACAAAATGTTTTTGAAACACTGCATGTGTTTGACGGACTTCTTCCAGCAAAATACCCTTAAGGAGGTCCTTCATTTTTAAGATGGTGTTTTTGAATTGTCATGTTCTAGTCCTCCAGGCCAGAAGCCACCCACTTATCTTCCCTTCTTCGTTTAACTGTTGCTCAGATGTCATGCCATTAAGAAACTGCCCCTTCAACAGAAATTGTTGTAAATATCGTTTAGCTATCTCCCTTGCTTTAAAATACTGCAGGCTATAGCCTTGGGTAAACTATAGCTCTTCCAGAATAAAGGCCTCCAACAAATTCCTGAGTTTCGTATTTCTCAGTTTATCAAAACTGGCTGGAAAAGCAAAAATCTCCCTGTGCATACTAGAATTGGATGCTTCCCAGATATTTTCTTTAGAGCTGGAGTGTTTGTTGTCCCAAAAACAATGTGTACAGACCTTAATCTGTTTAATCAAAGACTCTTCCGCTAACAGAGCTCTATTTAAAGACCTGGTATAGGGCAGAACCAATTTAACAGGAAGGGCCACGT
The DNA here is from genome assembly GCF_031143425.1 of Pleurodeles waltl. Taxonomy (NCBI): domain Eukaryota; kingdom Metazoa; phylum Chordata; class Amphibia; order Caudata; family Salamandridae; genus Pleurodeles; species Pleurodeles waltl. The sequence continues at coordinate 138,397,259 of NC_090443.1, forward strand.
CTAGACTAATAGTGGCATGATCAAATAATGAATTTGGAATAATTGAAGAAATAGAATTCTAAATATTTTGTGTAATAAGAAAAAAAATCTATTCTTGAGGCAATGATCTATTAAATTATGCTCCTTCTTAACCCTCCGCATTGCTCTGTCAACCTTCGGTTTGCATTCGGGAGCTGACCATCGGCACACAACTGCCTCTGTTACTTGAACAAAATTGATGTCCCCACCAATTATAATTAGCTTTTACCAACTGGAGTTAAAAAAACATATAGTGGCTGAGGGTCCTCTACGACTGGGCCTTAGAATGAGACTTATGAATACCTTACCTGGATCATTTGAACTTTGGCCAGGACCCATCTCCCTCCCTTCTCAGACACCACCTTCTCTAGTCTGCCCGTAAACTTATTGCTAGCTAAGATTGACACACCTCTAAGAGTTGTAGATACCAAGGAGTGACCCACTAATTGAAATGGGCTCCAATTTATTAATCATATCTTAGACTTTTTAATATATATGTGTCCCCTGCAGTAAAACAAATGTCTGTTTCTGATCAATAAGTCAATGAATAACTGCTCTACACTTTTGGGGAGCATTCAGGCCTTCTATATTCACTGAAAGAACCCAACAGTTCAGAGTGGGTGCATAATTAGACACATTCTCTTAAAGGGGCTAAATGTTTTACCAGGCTCAAAAAAAAGTCATGCATGCTGAAGGACAAAGGTGAAGACCGGCAGAAATGCTGCGGGTTACGTAAAGTTGCCTGGCTACCCTGTGGGAGTTTCCTGCAGTGCTTGATTGGATGCGGCAGCTCCTCAAGGGAAAAGGAAGCTGGTGAACCTTCCAAGGGGACCCGGGAGTGCAGATCTAAGTCTTTTTTTTACTATTCGGTGGGTGCAGCAGCGAGACGCCGAGCCGGCAAAGGAGGATCTGGTTACTGTGCACGTCCAGAACATGACTAGAGCACCCCGCCGGCCTGGGGAAGCAACGTTGGACTTCGAGGGAACTGGGAGTTCAAAGTGGAGTATCCAGTGCTTAATTTGTGCTTGTTGTTTCCGGTGCTGAGCACCGGCACTTATTTGTGAGGGCCGGGGCTTATTCTTATGCCTCAAGCATTTGGGGCGAGCAAAAGACACACATGTGAAAGACGGAAGATGGAAAAACTAAAAAGCGTCATAAAGGGAGAAAGTAGAACGTTGCAGGATGAGGTGAAGGGGCAGGGGTGGCCGTAAATGGATTGAAGGGGCCCGAGATGGCTTCAGGATTACGCTGCCTCAGTATTCAGTGCTGGCAGATTTAATTACAGCAGCGGCGTGTTTAAGAGAAGGTTTGAGCACCAGCACCTCTTAATTTACAAATTAAGCACTGGGAGTATCCCACGTAAAGCAGCATAGACTCTTGTTTTTTCCTACCGAAAGTCGCAAATAAGTCACATCAAATGCCTTCTATTGAGTACTACAGGTAATTACCTTAGTATAGATTTTCGTATAGGAACCCAAAGTGCCCCAAGGTATACATCTGATTTAGACATACTGAAACATAAACCCACCTCTAATTTAGCAGGCTGTACGAGGGAAATCTTAGACTGCTACACTAAAGATCAGACTAAGGGGTTGGCAATAAAAAGCAGTGCATTTCATACTTCAGTTAAGACCAAGGCACTCCACGGAACTGTGAAGGTGAAAGAGGAAGTGGCCCGTGGTCAAAAACTAGGCCAACGAAATAGGGACATTCAAAGAAGTTAGATTCAGTGCTGTAACCACAGGGATTACCCAGCCCAATGAGGACATAATGTATACTGTGTACAGTGAGGGCCAAGAAGGAAGGTGAGCACCGACCCTAAGCTGTAATACACACGTTAATTGTTTACTCAGCCAAGATACCGAAAATGCTGGGAAGGTGGCCCTGGAAAATCGAAATTTGGGCAGATATATGGCCATGGAGGCAAGGTGCAGTAAGGGAGGAGTAGACAGGAACCTGCACCCCGGCAATGCTGATTACACGGGTGCCACAGAAAACTTGGAGGGGCCCGGGCCCTCATCAGCAGCAAGCAGTCTGGCTAGTGAGCCTTGTGGGAAGAATGTAGTGGCTCCTTCTCCCTTAACAGTCCTGGACTTGGTCTCCTCTCAGCCAAACTCAATTGCTTTGGAGAAGGTGTTTTCTCTGTTCAGCATAACAAGTGAAGAAGCTAAGAATACAAAGGCAGCCATCTACCCAAATGAGGCAGACAAGGGGAAGAATAAGATAAAGGGGTCTCCACCAAGTTCTCAGATAAGCAATCCAAAAGAACATCTTCAGGTATCTGAATCGGGCAGTATGGTGACAGATCAGCAATGCAAAACCTTACCTGGTGACTTGCACCTCGGCATTGCAGGGACGATAAGGACCCACCTCCTTGTGCCCTACCTGTTCTTCAAGGTTTAAAGATTGCCTCCTGGAATTATGGGTAAAGCTTGGGAGGAGGGCTTTCCAGAATGTTGTCTTCCCTGTCTTGTCTTTCCTGCTGTCGACCTTTGGGCAGAGGAGTCAGCTAGTTGGGTACTGTAGTGTGCGATAGTGGCGTAACTATCCATGTACTTCCCCGTGTTCTGTTACTTTCTCCAAGGCATACCTGCCATCAATGGAAGACTCCCTTAGAAGAGTAGATAGCTTCTATTTGGGAAGACTTCAATGGTTAGTGGTCTATGGAAAAACATACACAACAATTACATCAAGTACACCACTGCATCCTTCGGTTAAGACCTATGGCTATAGAAACCACTTACATTTAACATGTTATGATTGATTATAGGTTGGTCTCATAAGCGGGTGTTTATTCACATCTGGCATGTGTCTACTCCAAAAATGACTATTATTGACTTGTCAAAACTATTCCCGGTTACTGCTTGTCGTGTTCACTCTTATGGTGAGTCTTGTCGAATATTTGTTCGTTCAAAAACAACAATGGTGCGAGTTAGTAAAGAATTCCTTGTCTTGTTATACTTTTTCCTAAAACTTGTCTTATGTACAACTTAGAGTCTAGGGGCTGATTTCAGATTTAGATCTTGATGGTATCACCACTAATCCTCCATGGTCCCAAGTGCTCCTTCAAGCTTACCGCAGGCCATCCGCTGTGTTTAGATCTATGGTGGGTCAGCTGCCTTCGAAGGAGTGTACTCCATCGCGCCAGCAGTATCCTGCAGCAGAGGCGGTGGACTCCAATGCTGGCGATGAGCACTCCATCGCCATCCTGACGGAGGGATCCCGCTGACCATATTTAGATAACACAGTCGTGCTGGCGGTATATCTGTGACAGTCTCATGACAGTGGGAGTCCTTTGCAGAACCCATTCAGTATTGTACTATGGCAGTGGCTATTGGTTGGATGCTAGCAGCCCACACCTGATGTATATCAGACAATTGTGAACACCTGCAAAACACGCCATAAAACACACTCCATTTCAGACCCTGATCCTTTGCCATTCCACTGCTGACCATCAATCTGAGGATGACCTTGCCACTGAACAGCAAGGTTATTTTTTTTTCTCAATTCTCCCTCTGTTTTTCACTTTTTTGTTTTTGTCTTAGTATTAAAATTACTTTGGGGCACTAGTATATTTTTTTTTACCACTATGGTAGGGAGGAATAACCCACATTATCCCTCTCATGGGGGGGATAACATTATTAGAGTAGAGCCACAATTGTTTGGATCGCAAGTACAAAATACAACCATATGTCAAAAAAGGGAAATGTGGACCAGAATAGTTAATAGAGTAAATGCAGTAGCTAACAATCTTCGCACACAGGAGGAAATTAGGAAGAGAGGAGAGTGCATTCCCTGGCTCCAAGCATCACCTGGATGTCCACAGGATTGGTGGTGGTTCTCCCAGCCCCCTTACAACTCTTTCCCTGGGAGGAGAAGGTATTGCAGATCCTACATGGGTAAAAGAATGAAAAACACACAAAGGCCTAATCATTCCATTAATCCGAATTTACAATTTTAGGTTGACTCATTTGTAGTTGAGACACATTTGAGGTACAATCCAGATTTTAATGTCAAATTGTCTGTATTCTTTCCAGGTCCAACACCCAGGGCCAGTGGTCCGCTGTCTGCTACCGAAGGCACCTCCACTCCAGATCAGGATCAAGTCTTCAGTGAAGACTCCACTCCTGCATGTGCGGATGATGGGGAGCTGCCTGGTCCATCTGGTCTGTCTGGGCAGACAGCTCCAGTGATTCTCACTTGGTCCAAACCTACACCTCCCACCCCAGTTGCAATCACACCTCAGCCAATGGATACCTCCACTTTCTATGTGCAGAGGAACTTTGCACCAAACATGTGACCCCCTCCCAGCCCTGGCTGCGGTTGAGACAACACCAACACTGCCTACAGTTGTGCCAGGCCTCAGTGGGATGGGGCACACTGCTTCCAGGGCACAGGGTAGTGGGGGTAGGGGTCATGGGAGGGAATATGTGGACCAACAAAGTGAGGTCACTGGCATAATTGTCACCCAGACCACCACTGACCGAGTCTTGGGAGCAATACAACAGTCCCGGGACATGATAGACCAGGTCGTAATAAAGCTCCAGGACATTATGCAGGTGCACAGGGAGCTCATATTAGCAATACGTAATCACAATGACAAAATGAACTCCCCTAATTTGGGGGGCTCTTTGACATCTACCATCATATCTGCAGGGCTTTTCTGGTACCATCAATCCCTGGCTGTGGTCCTTCTACATGTGGATAAAATACACTTACGTCAGCCACAGATAGGGAGGCCCTACCACAACAGGAGACTGCTCCACCCACTGCAGTCCCTGCACCTGTGTCATCCCTTTCCCCAGAGGGGACGGTCATCCGGACTACCAGGAGAGGATGGCAAAACCGCCACCTCCAAGAGACGCGGATCCTAATTTCCTCCAGTGTGTGTCTACCGTTCACTTTGTGGACTATTTCACATTTTTTGACTATTCACTATTTTTTTAAGACAGTTGTATTTTGTACCTTGAACTTCAAACAATGTTGCCCCTACTACTATACTTTTATCCATCATTGTGAGAAAGTAGCCTCTTTCTAGCCTTGTTACCCCCACTTTTGGCATTTTTGTGAGTATATGTCAGGGTGTTTTCACTGTCTCACTGGGATCCTGCTAGCCAGGGCCCAGTGCTCATAGTGAAAACCCTATGTTGTCAGTATGTTTGTTCTGTGTCACTGGGACCCTGCTAGCCAGGACCCCAGTGCTCATAAGTTTGTGTCCTATATGTATGTGTTCCCTGTGTGATGCCTAACTGTCTCACTGAGGCTCTGCTAACCAGAACCTCAGTGGTTATGCTCTCTCTGCATTCCACATTTGTCACTAACAGGCTAGTGACTAAATTTACCGATTCACATTGGCATACTGGTACACCCATATAATTCCCTAGTATATGGTACTGAGGTATCCAGGGTATTGGGGTTCCAGGAGATCCCTATGGGCTGCAGCATTTCTTTTGCCACCCATTGGGAGCTCTGGCAATTCTTACACAGGGTTGCTAGTGCAGCCTGAGGGAAATAACATCCAATTTATTTCACAGCCATTTACCTCTGCACTTAAGTAACTTATAAGTCACCTATATGTCTAACCTTCACCTGGTGAAGGTTGGGTGCAAAGTTACTTAGTGTGTGGGCACCCTGGCACCAGCCAAGGTGCCCCCACATTGTTCAGGGCAAATTCCCCAGACTTTGTGAGTGCGGGGACACCAATACATGCGTGCACTGTACATAGGTCACGACCTATGTACAGCGTCACAACGGTAACTCCGAACATGGCCATGTAACATGTCTAAGATCATGGAATTGTCACCCCAATGCCATTCTGGATTCCATGATCCCCCGGGTCTCTAGCACAGAACCCGGGTACTGCCAAACTGCCTTTCCGGGGTCTCCACTGCAGCTGCTGCTGCTGCCAACCCCTCAGACAGGTTTCTGCCCATCTCTGCATAAGCCAGTCTACACCGGTTCAGGGATCCCCCGAAACTGGACAAAGGAAAGGGGAGTGACCACTCCCCTGACCTGCACCTCCCAGGGGAGGTGCCCAGAGCTCCTCCAGTGTGTCCTAGACCTCTGCCATCTTGGAAACAGAGGTGTCTGTGGCACACTGGACTGCTCTGAGTGGCCAGTGCCAGCAGATGACGTCAGAGGCTCCTTCTGATAGGCTTTTACCTCTCTTGGTAGCCAATCCTCCTTCCTAGGCAGCCAAACCTCCTTTTCTGGCTATTTAGTCTCTGCTTTGGGGATCTCACTAGATAACGAATGCAAGAGCTCATCAGAGTTCCTCTACATCTCCCTCTTAACCTTCTACCAAAGGATCGACCGCTGACTGCTCAGGACACCTGCAAAAGTGCAACAAAGTAGCAAGACGGCTACTAGCAACCTTGTATCGCTTTATCCTGCCGGCTTTCTCAACTGTTTCCAAGTGGTGCATGCTCTGCGGTAGCCTGCCTCCTCTCTGCACCAGTAGTTCTGAAGAAATCTCTTGTGGGTCGACGGAATCTTCCCCCTGCAACTACAGGCACCAAAAGACTGCATCACTGGTCCTCTGGGTCCCCTCTCAGCATGACGAGCGTGGTGCCTGGAACACAGCAACTCTGTCCAAGTGACTCCCACAGTCCAGTGACTCTTCAGTCCAAGTTTGGTGGAGGTAAGTCCTTGCCCCCCCACGCTAGACTGCATTGCTGGGTACCGCATGATTTGCAGCTGCTCCGGCTCCTGTGCACTCTTCCAGGATTTCCTTTGTGCACAGCCAAGCCTGGGTCCCGACACTCTAACCTGCAGTCCACAACCTTCTGAGTTGTCTTCCAGCGTCGTGGGACTCCCTTTTGTGACTTTGCGTGGACTCCGGTTCACTCTTCTTCCAAGTGCCTGTTCAGGTACGTCTGCAGGTGCTGCCTGCTTCTGTGAGAGCTCCCTGACTGGCTGGGCGCCCCCTCTGTCTCCTCCTCCAAGTGGTGACATCCTGGTCCCTCCTGGGCCACAGCAGCACCCAAAAACCTCTACTGTGACCCTTGCAGCTAGCAAGGCTTGTTTGCGGCATTTCTGCATGGGCACACCTCTGCAAGCTTCGTCGCGACGTGGGACATCCATCCTCCAAAGGAGAAGTTCCTAGTCCTCTTCTTTCTTGCAGAACTCCAAGCTTCTTCCAACAGGTGGCAGCTTCCTCGCACCCTCAGCTGGCATTTCCTTGGCTCCTGCCCACTCTCGACACTGTTGCGATTATTGGACTTGGTCCCCTTGTCTTACAGGTACTCAGGTCTGGAAATCCACTGTTGTTGCATTGCTGGTGTTTGTTCTTCCTGCAGAATCCCCCTATCACGACTTCTGTGCTTTCTGGGGGTAGTAGGTGCACTTTACACCTACCTTTCAGGGTCTTGGGGTGGGCTATTTTTCTAACCCTCACTGTTTTCTTACAGTCCCAGCGACCCTCTACAAGCTCACATAGGTTTGGGGTCCATTCGTGGTTCGCATTCCACTTTTGGAGTATATGGTTTGTGTTGCCCCTATACCTATGTGCTCCTATTGCAATCTACTGTAACTTTACATTGCTTGCATTACTTTTCTTGCTATTACCTATATACTTTTGGCATATTGTAATAAAAATAAAGTAACTTTATTTTTAGTACTTCTGTGTATTGTGTTTTCTTATGATATTGTGCATATGACACCAGTGGTATAGTAGGAGCTTTACATGTCTCCTAGTTCAACCTAAGCTGCTTTGCCATAGCTACCTTCTATCAGCCTAAGCTGCTAGAAACACCTCTTCTACACTAATAAGGGATAACTGGACCTGGCACAAGGTGTAAGTACCCCTGGTACCCACTACAAGCCAGGCCAGCCTCCTACATTGGTTGGGAAGCGGTGGGATAAGTACTTGTAACTACTTACCACTTTGTCATTGTGTACTTTTCATAAGAGAATAATATACAAAACAAGTTCAGTGTATGTACACCTAACCAAAAAGTTCTGCTTTTCTTCTCTCAAACTTTTTACAAAGTTCTGAAAAGTTTCTCTAAACTTCTAAAAGTTTCTAAAAGTTAGAAAAAGTTTTTTTCTCTGTTCTTTAAAAAGTTCTGAATTTTTTTTCTTTCTTCTCACTGTCCCTAAACCTTTTGCTATCATGCCTGATGTAGAGTCTGCTCTTAAAATGGTCAATACTACTTATGACAATTTAAATTACAAGAGCCTAAGGAGTCTCTGCTTAGATAGAGGTTTAGTGATAGGAAAGAACCCTACAAAAGAGTTTCTATATAACATGCTTATTGTGAATGATGAGTCCCTAGGAGGCACTTCAAATGAGAGGTTAATAGAAGGCTTCCATTCTGACTCAGGGGATCTCCTTGAGGGAGGTGGGGAGGGTTCTGTTCCAAATCTGCCCCTTAGCAGGACACCTAGTAATGTTGGTAGTAATGGAGGTTCCCATCATAGTAGGGGAGTCTTTATTCCTGGAGGCCAAGTTATTAGGGTTCAGTCAGTTAGGGACAGATCTCCCTCTGTTGTTTCCAATTTATTTTCTGTGTCCAAGCATTCCCAACCCACCCACCCTGAAGACAACATGTTAGAAAGGGAACTCAAAAAGTTGAGGGTTGAAGAGACCAGACTGAAGCTTAAACAGCAACAGCTGGCCTTAGATAGGGAATCCCTAGACCTGGAGAAGGAGAGACAGAGATTGGGGTTTGGACCCCATGGTGGCAGCAGCAGTATTCCTGATAGTAATCCTGATTCCAGGAATCTGCACAAGAAAGTCCCCCCTTACAATCAATCAATCAATCAATCAGTCCATTTATAGAAAGCGCTACTCATCCGTCAGGGTCTCAAGGCGCTGGAGAGGGGGGGGGGTGTTACTGCTGCTCAAAGAGCCATGTCTTGAGGTGTTTCCTGAAGGCGAGATGGTCCTGGGTAGTTCTTAGGTGTGCGGGGAGGGAGTTCCATGCCTTGGCTGCCAGGTAGGAGAATGATCTTCCTCCGGCGGTGGTTCTGCGGATCCGTGGGACGGTGGCGAGGGCGAGGCTGGCTGAGCGGAGCTGAGGGGTGGGCGTGTAGAACAAGAGGCTGCTGTTGAGGTATTCGGGGCCCATGTCGTGGAGTGCTTTGTGTGCGTGGGTGATGAGCATACTGATGGTGACCCTCTTGTTGATGGGGAGCCAGTGCAGGTGTTTCAGGTGGGCGGATATGTGGCTGTGGCGAGGAATGTCGAGGATGAGACGTGCAGAGGCGTTCTGTATGCGTTGTAGTCATTTCTGAAGCTTGGCGGTGGTTCCTGCGTATAGGGTGTTTCCGTAGTCCAGTCGGCTTGTGACGAGGGCATGGGTAACCGTCTTTCTGGTTTCGGCGGGGATCCATCGGAAGATCTTCCGGAGTTTGCGTAGGGTGTTGAAGCATGATGACGAGACGGCGTTGACTTGCTTGGTCATCGTGAGACGGGGGTCCAAGATGAACCTGAGGTTGCGTGCGTGATCTGAGGGGGTTGGTGCAGTGCCCAGCGCCGTGGGCCACCAGGAGTCGTCCCAGGCGGATGGGGATTGTCCGAGGATAAGGACCTCTGTCTTGTCTGAGTTCAGTTTTAGGTGGCTGAGCTTGATCTATTCCGGGACGTCTCTCATTCCTTCCTGTAGGTTGGTTTTGGCAGTGGCTGGGTCTTTGGTGAGTGAGAGTATCAGCTGGGTGTCGTCGGCGTAGGAGATGATGTTGATGTTGTGTTTGCGTGCAATGGTGGCGAGGGGGCTCATGTAGATAATGAAGAGGGTTGGGCTGAGCGAGGATCCTTGAGGTACGCCGCAGATGATCTCGGTGGGTTCTGAGCGGAAGGGAGGCAGATGGACTCTCTGGGTTCTGTCAGAGAGGAACGAGATGACCCAGTCCAGGGCCTTTCCTAGGATTCCAGTGGTGCGGAGGCGGGTTATTAGGGTGTGATGGCACACGGTATCGAAGGCTGCCGAGAGGTCCAGGAGGATGAGGGCGGCTGTTTCTCCATTGTCCATCAGGGTCCTGATGTCGTCGGTGACTGCGATGAGGGCGGTTTCTGTGCTGTGGTTGGCTCAAAATCCAGATTGGGATGGGTCGAGCGAGTTGTTAGCCTCGAGGAAAGCGGTCAGCTGCTTATTGACGGTCTTCTCAATGACCTTGGCCGGGAAGGGAAGAAGAGAGATGGGGCGGAAGTTCTTCAGGTCATTGGGGTCTGCTGTGGGTTTTTTCAGGAGGGCGTTGATTTCTGGGTGTTTCCAGCTCTCGGGGAAGGTGGCTAATGCGAACGAGCTGTTGATGATGTTCCGGAAATGGGGTGCGATGATGGTGTCGGCTTTGTTGAAGATGTGATGGGGGCAAGGGTCCGAGGGGGAGTCGGAGTGGATGGTATTCATGATGCTTCTGGTCTCTTCTGAGCTGATAGGGGTCCAGGAGCTGAGGGTAGTGGTGGGGGCTGCTGGTTCGGTGGTAGGAGGCGGGGGGTCTGGGGTCCGAAGCTGTCGTGTAGATCTGCGATCTTTCGGTGGAAGAACGTGACGAGGGAGTTGCAGAGTTCTTGTGACGGTGTGATGTCGTTGGAGCTGGCGCTGGGGTGGGAGAGCTCTTTGACGATGTTGAAGAGTTACTTGCTGTTGTGGGTGTTGTTGTCTAGTCGCTCTATGAATGATGTCCTTTTGGTGGAGCGGATCAGCTGGTGGTGTTCACGGGTGGAGATCTTGAGGGCTGTCATGTTTTCTGTGGTTCGTTCGTTGCGCCAGGTTTTTTCGAGGGTTCGGCAGGATTTCTTAGATTCTTTGAGGGCGTCCATGAACCATGCGATTTTCCTGTTGCTGGTCCCGCCTGGGGGGTTCTTAAGTGGTGCAAGGTTGTCGGCACAGTTGGTGAGCCACTGTGTGAGGCTGTGGGCTGCTTTGTTGACGTCAGCGATGTTGGCTGGTGGGTTCTGGTTCAGTGTTGAGAAGAGCTGGTCTGTGGTGATTTTGCTCCAGCATCTGTGGGAGATTTGTTGTGTGCGATGATGGTGAGTCTCCCATTTGAAGGTGAAGTGGACGCATCTGTTGTCGGTCCAGTGTAGTCCGGAGGAGTGGCTGAAGGAGATGTGGTTGCTGGCGGAGAAGATGGGTCGAGTGTGTGGCCAGCGATGTGGGTGGGGGTGCTCACCAGTTGCTTGAGTCCGAGGTTGGCGAGGTTGTCGAGCAGGGTGGTGGTGTTGTCTCGTTGTTTTTCTCCAGGTGGAAGTTCAGGTCCCCGAGGAGGATGTATTCTGGTGAGGCTAGGGCGTGCGGGCTGATGAAGTCTGCCATGGTTTCGCTGAATTGCGCACGTGGGCCCGGGGGTCTGTAGATGAGTGTTCCTCTGAGGGTGGTTTTGGGGTCGGTGTGAATCTGGAAGTGTACGTGTTCGGCGGCGAGGGGTGTGTCTTCGGTGGTGGTCGTGATGTTGATGGTGTTCCTGTAGATGATGGCGATTCCTCCTCCGGTTTGGTTGACGCGGTCCTTCCGGGCGATCTTGTAGCCGTCGGGGATGGCTATGGCGATGTCTGGGGCCGAGGAAGCGTTCATCCAGGTTTCTGTGATGAAGGCGAAGTCTGGTGCTGTTGTGTCCAGGAGGTCCCATAGTTCGATGGCGTGCTTGTGGACGGAGCGTGTGTTGAGGAGGATGTACTTGAGGTGGTTGTTGTTGTTGCGAGTGCCGGTGGGTGGTCTGCAGGTTCGGAGGCATGTGTATTTGCAGGCTTGGCAGGTGAAGGGTCCATGGGTTCGCTTTGGGCTGGCTTGGTAGCAGGTGGCTGTTCGTCCGGTGTTGAGGGAGGCGGTATCTCAGTCGGGTGCTTTGTGTGCGGTGGGGGCCAGGGGTTCTGGCGCTGGGCGCTGTACAGGCGCAGACGGGCGCAGACGGGCTTGCCATAAGAGGGTAGGAGGGGAGGAGGGGTCGGCTGGGAGGCGGGAGGGTAGGTCAACAAATGGGAGCAGGGGGCGGGGCCGCACGGGAGGCAGTGGCGGGAAACTGAGACGGGGCTTCTCGGACTAGGCAGGCGGAGCAGGGGGGCGGGGCTGCACGGGAGGCAGCGGCGGGAAACTGAAACGGGGCTGAAAGGACTAAGCAGGCGGAGCGGGGGCGGGGCCGCACGGGAGGCAGCGGCGGGAAACTGAAACAGGGCTGAGAGTACTAAGCAGGCGGAGCTGCAGCAGTGGGGAAGCGACCTACCCAAGGAACAAGGGTCGCTGTCTCCGCCGCGCAGTGTCCACCATAAGAGGGTAGGAGGGGTCGGCTGGGAGGTGGGAGGCGGGAGGGTAGGTCAACGAATGGGAGCAGGGGGGCGGGGCTGCACGGGAGGCAGCGGCGGGAAACTGAAACGGGGCTGAGAGGACTAAGCAGGCGGAGCAGGGGGGCGGGGCCGCACGGGAGGCAGCGGCGGGAAACTGAAACGGGCTGAGAGGACTAAGCAGGCGGAGCAGGGGGGCGGGGCCGCACGGGAGACAGCGGCCGGAAACTGAAATGGGGCTGAGAGGACTAAGCAGGCGGAGCTGCAGCGGTGGGGAAGCGACCTACCCAAGGGTCAAGGGTTGCTGTCTCCGCCCGCAGCAGCTGCCATAAGAGGGTAGGAGGGGAGGAGGGGTCGGCTGGGAAGCGGGAGGGTAGGTCAACGAATGGGAGCAGGGGGGCGGGGCCGCACGGGTGGCAGCGGTGGGAAACTGAAACAGGGCTGAGAGGACTAAGCAGGCGGAGCAGGGGGGCGGGGCCGCACGGGAGGCAGCGTCGGGAAACTAAAAACGGGGCTGAGAGGACTAAGCAGGCAGAGCAGGGGGGCGGGGCCGCATGGGAGGCAGTGGCGGGAAACCGAAAAAGGGCTGAGAGGACTAAGCAGGCGGAGCTGCAGCGGTGGGGAAGCGACCTACCCAAGGAGGGGGATGACATCAACAAGTGGTTTGCTGCACTGGAGAGGGCCTGTATGGTACAGGGGGTCCCTCAAAGGCAGTGGGCTGCTATATTGTGGCTATCTTTCAATGGAAAAGGTAGGGATAGGCTCCTTACTGTTAGAGAAAGTGATGCTAACAATTTTGCAGTTTTGAAGGATGCCCTCTTGGATGGATTTGGCTTAACCATTGAACAATACAGGATTAAGTTCAGAGACACCAGAAAAGAGTCCTCACAAGACTGGATAGACTTTGTTGACTATTCAGTGAAGGCCTTGGAAGGGTGGTTACATGGCAGTAAAGTTTCTGACTATGAAAGCCTGTATAATCTTATTCTGAGAGAGCATATTCTGAATAACTGTGTGTCTGACTTGTTACACCAATTTCTAGTGGACTCAGATCTGACCTCTCCCCAGGAATTGGGAAAGAAGGCAGACAAATGGGTCAGAACAAGAGTGAACAGAAAAGTTCATACAGGGGGTGACAAGGATGGCAAGAAGAAAGATGGTGAGAAATCTCAGGATAAGCATGGGGATAAGGGTAAAACCAAAGATCCTTCTTCAAATCCTAAACACTCTTCAGGGGGTGGGGATAAATCAAATTCTTCCTCTTATTCACAACATACACACATTAAAAAGCCTTGGTGCTATGTGTGTAAAAATAAAGGCCATTGGCAAGGGGATAAGTCTTGCCCAGGTAAACCCCCTGAGCCAACCACCACTAATACATCAAACTCTAGTGCCCTTAGCAGTAGTGGTAATAGTGGTGGGAATGCTGGCAACAGTCAAAGTAAGGTTGTAGTTGGGTTCACTTATGGGTCCATCATAGAAACTGGGGTAGTCAGTCCCAATACAGTTTCTGTCACACCTAGTGGCATTGGCCTTGCCACACTGGCTGCTTGTCCCCTTACAATGGATAAGTACAGGCAGACAGTTTCAATAAATGGTGTTGAGGCCCAGGCCTACAGGGACACAGGTGCCAGTATCACTTTGGTAACTGAAAACCTAGTGCCTCCTGAACAACACATCATTGGACAACAGTACAAGATTATTGATGTCTGTAACTCCACTAAGTTTCTTACCTTAGCTTAGGTTCAGCTTATTTGGGGTGGAGTTACTGGCCCTAAGCAGGTGGTAGTGTCACCTAGCTTATCTGTAGACTGTCTCTTAGGTAATGACCTAGAGACCTCAGGTTGGACTGAGGTAGAGTTTTATACCCATGCAGCCATGCTGGGTATCCCTGAGGAATTGCTTCCTCTCATTTCAGCTTAAATGAAAAAGCAAGGGAGAGAAAAAGGCCTGAAAACTCAGGATCCTTCTCCAACAACAGGTAAAAAGGGTATCACAGTATCCCCTAACCACCCTGCCATTCAGGATACCATTCCTGTGGTGGGAGAAACCTCTCCTGGGGTGGCACCTGTACCAAGGGAATCATCAGCTGGCACAGCTGTACTTCCTGAGGTGGAAGTACCTCTCTGTGGCATAACTAATATCGGTGAGAAAAAGGGCACCATTTCATTTTAGTTAACATGGAGCATCCCTCCAACACTCCCAGAGAAACTTTAGTGCAGAAACCCTGCACTGCCTCACAACACTTAGGACACAAGCCCTGTCCTAGTGTGGAGCTCATAGGACAGCATCCCTGCACTGCTCCAAATAAAGAGAAACAGCATCCCTGTTCTCTCTTACAGCTATATGGACAAAGTTTTTGCCCAGCTATGGCTTTACTGAGACAGCATCCCTGTCTGGCATTCTCATCACTAGAAATAGGACCATTCCCACTGATCTAAACTAAAACTTACTGATAGGAACTCTGAAAATATATCTTCACATTGTTGCTTAGCTAAAAAACTTCAAACAGGGTGGTTTACATCCCCACAGGGAAGTAACCATATAGTGGATGATAAAGGGAGTAACCAGTCTATTGCAGAGCTACTCTCCACTTATCACCACTTAGACAATAAAGACTCAACTGGCCAAGGTTAGCCTTGTTGTCCTTCGTTTAGGGGGGGGGGGTTGTGTGAGAAAGTAGCCTCTTTCTAGCCTTGTTACCCCCACTTTTGGCCTGTTTGTGAGTATATGTCAGGGTGTTTTCACTGTCTCACTGGGATCCTGCTAGCCAGAGCCCAGTGCTCATAGTGAAAACCCTATGTTGTCAGTATGTTTGTTATGTGTCACTGGGACACTGCTATCCAGGACCCCAGTGCTCATAAGTTTGTGGCCTATATGTATGTGTTCCCTGTGTGATGCCTAACTGTCTCACTGAGGCTCTGCTGACCAAAACCTCAGTGGTTATGCTCTCTCTGCTTTCCAAATTTGTCACTAACAGGCTAGTGACTACATTTACCAATTCACATTGGCATACTGGTACACCCAAATAATTCCCTAGTATATGGTACTGAGGTACCCAGGGTATTGGGGTTCCAGGAGATCCCTATGGGCTGCAGCATTTCTTTTTCCACCCATAGGGAGCTCTGACAATTCTTACACAGGCTTGTCAGTGCAGCCTGAGTGAAATAACGTCCACGTTATTTCACAGCCATTTACCACTGCACTTAAGTAACTTATAAGTCACCTATATGTCTAACCTTCACCTGGTGAAGGTTGGCTGCAAACTTACTTAGTGTGTGGGCACCCTGGCACTAGCCAAGGTGCCCCCACATCGTTCAGGGCAAATTCCCCGGACTTTGTGAGTGCGGGGACACCATTACATGCGTGCACTGTACATAGGTCACGACCTATGTACAGCGTCACAATGGTAACTCCGAACATGGTCATGTAACCATTCTGGCATTGGGGAGACAATTCCATGATCCCCCGGGTCTCTAGCACAGAACCCGGGTACTGCCAAACTGCCTTTCCGGGGTCTCCACTGCAGCTGCTGCTGCTGCCAACCCCTCAGACAGGTTTCTGCCCTCCTGGGGTCCAGGCAGCCCTGGCCCAGGAAGGCAGAGCAAAGCACTTCCTATGAGAGAGGGTGTAACACCCTCTCCCTTTTTAAATAGGTGTAAGGGCTGGGGAGGAGTAGCCTCCCTCAGCCTCTGGAAATGCTTTGATGGGCACAGATGGTGCCCATCTCTGCATAAGCCAGTCTACACCAGTTCAGGGATTCCCCAGCCCTGCTCTGGCGCGAAACTAGACAAAGGAAAGGAGAGTGACCACTCCCCTGACCTGCACCTCCCAGGGGAGGTGCCCAGAGCTCCTCCAGTGTGTCCCAGACCTCTGCCATCTTGGAAACAGAGGTGTCTGTGGCACACTGGACTGCTCCGAGTGGCCAGTGCCAGCAGGTGACGTCAGATGCTCCTTCTGATAGGCTCTTACCTCTCTTGGTAGCCAATCCTCCTTCCTAGGTAGCCAAACCTCCTTTTCTGGCTATTTAGGGTCTCTGCTTTGGGGATCTCACTAGATAACGAATGCAAGAGCTCATCAGAGTTCCTCTGCATCTCCCTCTTCACCTTCTACCAAAGGATTGACCGCTGACTGCTCAGGACGCCTGCAAAATCGCTTCACAAAAGAAGCTAGACTTAAATGATCAGTAAAGGCGACACATATACTTAGCATAAGACAAGAAAATCTATCTTAATAAACAAAGTAGTCAATGTATTGAAACTTTAATCAATAAACATCATGGCCTTGGACTATTCTGAACTGACTATTCCTACTAAATTTCCATCACAGACTGATATGTTCAGTTCTTCACAAATTGTTCTGACATTGGATGTTACAATATGTAAGGGCACACCTGCACTCAAGTGAAGAAGTGGTCAATGACATCTTGACAAAGGTCACTTCCTTCCTATACACCACTGTCACCTTCATAGGACATTTCGACATCCTTACCTGGGTGGCTCTTCATGGTCTCCATCCTCTGCAATGATTGGGACGTTCTGTTGCAGGGAGACCTTGATTTGGCACACATTATCGTGTGAGTAGAGAGGGGCTAGGTCAGTCCTGCCCAGACACCAAAATCTGGCCTTCGGGAGCCCAATAGCCCGCTCCACTGGCCTCTGTGTTCTTTCATGGGCCTCATAGAAGCGGACTTCACCTGGCATCAGCTGTGCCAACAACCATGATCAGTTAGAATACGCTGAGCCTCCCACATGGAAGCAATGCATTGATAGATAAAAATCATATCAAGCCATTGCGCATTCCTAAACTAGGATTAAAGCTAATGATCCCCAAGTCATATTGTACTTACCAACAAGCCAGGCTCTCTCAGGTCTACGTAGTGACATTTGCAGGGGTATGGTGCTGTTCCGTAGTACAAAGGAATCATGTGTTGGTCCAGTAGAACTTGTAAATTAATAGAAAGGAATTCTTCCGGTTGCAGTAGACCTGTTCCCTGGTGTGTGGTGACACCAAGGCCATCTGTGCCATCAGTTGCTCCAACCACATGAGGTGGGCCACCCAAATCATACAATTCTCCCGTCACATTGGACAAATCCTGAGCTCTTGGAAACTGAATGAAGCTTTTGATGTATCTCATCATTGAAGCAAGGACGTCTTATAGCACATCACTGAAAGTTGGCTGTCACATGCCTCCACATTCTGCCAGAGTGTACTGAAAAGATACAGTGGCCACAAAATTAAGTACTGCCATCAGTTTCACTATTGGTGTTATTTCTTTTGTATTCCTGGTGTGAGACAGGAGATCAGGTCCCAGCTGGTGACACAAATTCAGTATAATTTGCATATTTTACCTGAACATTTTATGATGTCCCTTTCCTCAAAGGTGGCAAGCTCTGGAAACTGTTTGAAGGCTTAAGGAGGCCTTTTCTCTACCCAACCCTTTGTTCATATGTCGGCATGTAAGGAAAACAAACTATCACTTTAAACTGTCACACAAGACTTTCACAATCAACACACATCTAGTGTCTTTGTTAGATTAGTGATCCTATTGTGTCATATATGTTTTCATAATTTAAAAACACTTTTGATGCTTCATATAAAAAAAAATTACATCTGATTTTTTTGCAATAGTCTTTAATTAATACATTTGAAATGTGTTACTTGTACATTCTTTTTTTATTTTATTCAATTTTTTTATTAGTTACAATTACCGTCAGAGGAAGTACAACGTACATCGCAGCACTATTGATGTCAAACGCAGTAACGGTTCACTTTTTTATGTGTCTCATTTTGGTAAAAACAGCGTTATACATATCTGAGATTTGTATACAAAGTAGCCAACATTTTGAGTGCTGGTGATGCAAAAGTCAACTGAAAGAATTAGCTGACTTTTCAGTGCATGTTACCCACAATTCCAGATTTCATTAGACAAACTGCAAGCCCCTTACTTCCTTTGGCTAGTAGGCACTGTACCTCTAGTTTAAGTGGAAACATATAGCACATGTTGAAATAAGAGAAATGTAAGGTGCAAGAAGAATCTTTAAAGTTATGGTGTTGTCTGATGCTGTTCTGTCAAGTAAAGGTACAGCCCCTATTTTGGAATAGAAGTATATGATACGTTTTAAACAGGTCATGGTGCCACATATGTGATGCCAGTCTAAATGACAAAGACTCTCATTTAGCCATAAACGTATGCCCCATTACTACACACACTTGTTCACACATCATCCAAAACCATGCTCTCACTGACACATGGCAGCCCTCCCATACTTCCCTTTGTCACTGTATGTGATGTAAACCATACTATCAGACACTTAGAGGATTAGGCATGAAAGCAATATAGCTGTGCATGTGGTTATATACAAATAATATACTGGTTGTTTAGCTTTTAGTAACTCGCCGTTAGTTGGACAAATCTGCAGTGGCTCTCACTGCATTACAAGTTCTCTATCCCTGCCTTACATGGTACTTGTGTACTTTATTGGTAACATGAGGTAACAAATGTTAAGGCTCCTCTACAGATCACTGCAAATTTATGGTTTCTAAGGAACTTTGAAATGTTTGTAGATTAGCTGTGCTGTCTGTTCTGGTAATGCTTGTGAGAATGGCTATTACATTTTGTGACTGCACTACAGACAACCAAAATCCCTCAAAAACTCTCTTGTCATTTGTTCTCATCCATACAGGTCAACGCCCATCAGAGGCAGGACATTTGGAAGGCAATCGCAGAGAAGGTGCGGACCTGGGGGTCTTCAAGAGGTGCAGCCTGCAATGCAGGAAGAGGTGGCAGGACCTCTGACGCCTGGACCAGGAAGTCAGCACAAGTCCAACTTGGCCAGGCCTCCCAATAAAGCAAGCGTATGCACCGCACCCAGACGCCCATAATAGCCCGCATCCTTGAGGTGGCCTACCCGGAGCTTAATGGGGAGTTGAGGGCCCAAAGGTATCAAGGAGGTGAGTTATTGTATGTAGCTATTCTTGTTGTTTAACCTTTTTTATTTACAGCAATGTTGTTTAGCATCACCATGACAGTTGACACAAATCCAACACAGACCAGGATTTCTAGAGGGGTACTTTTTTCAGATGGTGTCTGATGCTCTGTTTGGTGTATTGTTTTGTGCTAAAGGTTCTCATTAGATTCCTCATCACAAGCCAAGTACTGTTTTGAGCAGACAGATGGCTGGATGCGAAAAAAGGGGTACATGCATTTTCTCCATGTTATGAGGGACATTTGTACCAAACATGCCCCATTTGATGATTGGGTCAGGTGTGACTCTCCATCACAAATGTGAGTAGATTATGTAGACCCTATTACTGGTGACATGGCATGCTAAGCACTTATGATACAGTTGATGTTTCAGACTCTACATTGGTAAGTTGGTACAATGACAACATGATCATGGGCAGCTGCACCAGAAACAGTAGCAACATGTACAATGGTATAATTCCTTATCTGAAGTATGTTAGAAATATGTTTCTAGAGCAAACTTGAATTCATTTTATGTAGGCAGTAGAAAATGCTCATGAAGCCTTATTCCTTCCCAAATATGCATGTAATCCGGTCTGTGTCAATCCACATGAATTTTTATTCCAAACTATATTGATTGAAACAGACAGGGATGTGTTCACATTGGTGACAGAATTACTCGTACCCCAAAAGACATTTAAGTGTCCTTAGTTATGTCCAGATGAGAAAGCAATGATGGTGAAGAAAATGATACTTAAAAGGGCAATTGAAGATGAAAGGTTACATCATATAGATGTTGGAGTATCCTATCTTGAAAAGTCAATATCAGGCCCAGGTCATGACTCTCTTGGAAATGTGGCAATGTTATTGCTCTGTACTGAAGTGAGTTCAGAATGTGTGCAGGCCCATGTATTTACCATGATGGTGAAGACATTTGTCATGCAGAGACAAAAGGCACACATGATATGGGAGCTAGCATGGGGAATTTCTTAACTGTGAGCAAATGGTTTGTGGAATTCTTCCCTACATGCATGAAATACTGATGATAAAGAAGCCATGTTTGACAGCCTTGAAACTGGTTTGTAGACTTGGCAAATGTTTTGTGAGCAAAGTTCATGTACAATTGTATTTGCACAGACACACTCAAACTGTTGTATCTGTCTTTTCAGCATCATCTGGGTAAGGAAAAGGTGACAGAGGCCACATTGGCAGGGAAGAAGCTCGCCACTGTGGTTCCGGTGCAGACAACACCAACACAGAGCAACCCAGTGTCACAGAAGGTGAGGGGACTGGTGCGGAGGCCGCAAGCGACTCAACATCATCTTCGGAGAACTCCACGGATGACCAGTCTCCAGTGTGGTGGACCCTAGTGTGACAATTCCACCTGCATCGTTGTCCACCACCATGTTTCCATCTCCATCCTCCCTGTTGCTCCCCCCCCCCCACTTGCCATACCCGCCCACCTAAATTGGGTGGCCTCACCTTTGCTGCAGGCACCTCCCCCCACCCCTGTCTCCCAAGCTGCACTCAATGAGGAGGTTGTTGACCTATTGCGGAATATCTCTGTAGGCCATCCAGTTGCCATCCAGGTGTTTAGTGGTCAGATGGCACAAATGCTATCTTGCCTGAATGGCATTCCTGGTGCCATATCTGGCCTACAGAGGTCATTCGAGGGTCTGGCCTCCTCAGTGAACGCAACCCCCCACCCATCTCAACCTTCTGACCTAACTCCCACCCCTTCCCCATCCCAAATCCTCCTTGGCAGCCCTTTCCAAAACACGCCAACCTCTTAGCACGCACTCAAACAAACACACACAAGCAGCACATCTTTACATAAACACATACACAGCAAAAAGCACAGACACACACATGCAGAGACCACCCCCCCAACACTACCACCAGCATATCCACAAACAGCACACCCACCACAACACAAACATCCGTACCCACAACAAGCACAGCCGCAGACACCACACCCACCATGACACAAATATCCACACTCACCATCACCACACCCGCAGACATCACACCCACCACAACACACATATGCACCAGAACATCCAAAGGCACCACAACCACACACAGCCCTTCCACAGAAGACCCATCCACACACACACACATACTGTACACACTCACCCACACAACAGACACCCAGTAAAAAACACAAAGCAAAACATATACCACATACACCAGACCCACAGGCACCCGCACCATCAACAGACACATGCACATCAGACACTGCCAATCCCTCTAGCTCCCAAAACAAAACTCCCTCCCAAACACCCTACCTATTTTACTAAAGAAGGCATTATGTTTGTCCTGGCCCTGACCCCTTTCTCATCTCAAACCACCCTTCCCAAATGTCTTGCCGCCCCACCCACACTCCAACCCCCCCTTCCACACCCAACCTACACCTTCCAAACCAAAAACCACCCCTGCCAAATCCATAAACATCCTTCCCAAATCCAAACCCACCCCTCACAAACCCTAAACCACCAATCCCAAACCCAAAGACTCCCAACAAAGTAACATTACTGAGGTGCCTATATAGATTCCCCTTCCAGAGGAAGTTGATTCTGGCAGTGCGAAAAAGAGGCAAGTTCTTAGCATGCAGCCCAGACTTGCAACATTTAGGCGTTGAGCCTTTGTCGTTTTTTGTGCTATTATTTAAAAGTATGAGAGACTTATATCATTTACATAAACACAATTTTACTTTGACAAGGGCTTATTTATTTATTGTTAGTAATTATTTGCTGACCATGATATTTCTGACAATGGGGGTCATTCTGACCCCGGCGGTCATGGACCGCCGGGGCCAGGGTTGGCGGGAGCACCGCCAACAGGCTGGTGGTGCCCCGCAGGGCATTCTGACCGCGGCGGTTTGGCCGCGGTCAGAAGTGGAAAACCGGCGGTCTCCCGCCGGTTTTCCGCTGCCCAAAAGAATCCTCCATGGCGGCGCAGCTCGCTGCGGCGCCATGGGGATTCTGACACCCCATACCGCCATCCTGTTCCTGGCGGCAGAGAGCCGCCAGGAACAGGATGGCGGTATGGGGTGTCGTGGGGCCCCTGGGGGCCCCTGCAGTGCCCATGCCAACGGCATGGGCACTGCAGGGGCCCCCGTAAGAGGGCCCCACTTTGAATTTCACAGTCTGCATTGCAGACAGTGAAATTTGCGACAGGTGCAACTGCACCCGTCGCACCTTCCCACTCCGCCGGCTCCATTCAGAGCCGGCGTCCTCGTGGGAAGGTTGTTTTCCACTGGGCTGGCCGGTGGCCTTTTGGCGGTCCCCCGCCAGCCCAGTGGAAAACCCAGAATCACCGCAGCGGTCTGACGACCGCGGTGCGGTGTTCTGGCGGGGGTACTTTGGCGGGCGGCCTCTGCCGCCTGCCAAGGTAAGAATCACCCCCAATGTGTGTGCCATGCACTGACTTTCATTTGTGACAGTGACAAGCACAGGTTTTATTTTTTAGATATTTTTATAATGCATATATTAGTGTTGTACATTTGTGATAGGAATGTCTGGAATGTTACTGGACACTTGCACATGATGTGCCAATAATATAAACACATGCATTACACAGGGAACATGACAGTTTTCAGTTAAATGGCATCTAATGTTTGTCATAAATTCCACAAACCAATGGGACATGTGACCTTAATATATCTCTGCAACCGGTCCCAGGATGCTTGTTTCCGGTCCAGGGAGGGCCTGACCTGGCAGTTCAGGCTGGACTGTTCCCATGAGGAACAGGGTCAAGCTGATTTGCATATGGCTCTGTCCAAACAGGGTGACATGGTTAGCAAAAGAACAATGGATTAAACCCAGATCTGTGACTGGGGGTGAGTGTTTGCATTGTTCAGCACTGAGTCCATCATCCTTTGGTGTTGCTTAATATATCTCTGACATGTTTGAAGTTTAGAGGTGAAAGTAGTTGTACATTCTGTGAACACCCACTTGTAGTATTTTGTAGTGCAACTGCTACACTATCGTGGATTTCAGTAGTTCCTATTGGGTATACTATTTATGGATACAATATGGTAGTTTAAGAAAAAGTATTGAGCACACCTGTGTGCACTTGTTCAATTTGGAATTGCTGTGACTTTTTGGGTAGGTGTCCATTGCCATGAAGGCAGCTAGTACCAGATTGATGAGTGTAACCAATGTCTTGAGGTTTGTTTTTAAATATTTTTCTAAATAAACATTGCACACATATGCGCTGCATATCATTGTATTATTGCTTGCAAGTATTTGTTAAACATGCTCGAGTCCAGTGCAAATGTATACCAACAATTCCAAGGATGACAGATAAAACTTACCTTCTGTTCCGGTGATGGAGGGGTTGATTTTCGTCTTGGTCCAGTAGCAGCAGCAAATGTATTTCTTGTCTGACCGGATTAATGGTGACAGGAAATAGGTAAAGTGGAAAAAAGGTAAGTTTTGTGCTTATATCCCTCCCAATATGCCAACTCAGTTGTGGAGGTTATAAGGCACATTGTGATTGGCCCGGTGGTAAAAGTGGCTGGAGTCCTGTCACCAGCCGCGTTTGTCTATGGTGCTGTCGACACAGGTGGAGGTTCATGGCAGTGGTTCAGCGGCGGTCATTTGTCTATGGACCCAAAAAGGTCTAAATAGAACGGGCAGACCGCCAAGGTGGCAGATGGAAAATCCAACAGAAATTCAATGACGGAACCATTACCGCCAAGATCTAAATCAGGTCCTAAGTCTTATATCACCAAATAATGAGGTTTTATCTAGTCCTTGATATACTCCAACAATGGGTAAGAGCTTACTTAAATGCCTTTGTTTTCTTTTTCCTATGTTTCGTTCTGATGAGGTGAGAAGAAGGTCCGGGCACAACTGAGATGTTACAGATAGGCCTGCCTCTCCCAGAAACTCTTCAACACAAAGCACGTATTGTAGCTTGGGCGTGGTTTAGGACTGAGGTATGTTGACAGTGGCATCATACTGTATAATCATGTATACAGTTCACACATCATAGATTGTTACTGTGGCACCACATTACAGTTTACAACTCAAATCACAATGCTGAGGCTGAGATACAGTGCACAATATTGTCAATGTTACCAGACTATTGCAATGGGACAAAAGGGCAACCTCTGGACCCCTGACATAGGGACTATGAGAAGTATACGGGTGATACAAAATGTATTCTTTATTGTTAACTGTTATGGCAGAGATTTAGGAGGTCATGTTATCCCAAAATTTACGGGCTCAAACATTAGGTAGTCGGATGGCAAACATGGAAAAGAAATGTAAGACGTTGGCGTGACAAATGGAGGTGATGTCGTGTGATAGCGTGTCAGAGCCTTGATAAGTAAACTTACAAGGAGACACGCCTAGGCCGATGAATTTTTTGACCACGTTCGGAGACTTCCCAGTACGAGAAATCTTTTTGGCATCTCAAAATCAATATGTCAGTAACCCCATCAATATTCCTAGTAACTAATCAACAAGTTAATCAATAACATTTAATAAGAATCAATAAAGTGAACACACCATGACCTTTCAGTCATGAATAACCACACCCATTTATTTAGGAGTTAGGATATTTATTTCCCTATTAGTTACAATTTAAAGTCATTTCCGTTAATCTCATTAGCAATCAATCTCATTAGTGACTCTTCAGGTTTTGTATTTAAAACACAATTAATCAATGCATAGAGAATATTCATTCAATATTAATACGACACTAATATGAAGCAGCTTAGCAAAGTCTCAGTAATACATGTTTCAGCAAGAACTCAGTCATTGTCTATTTGCGTCGGATATTAGTGAACACCTTAACTAAACTCGAATTAGCATCAGCATGTTGGGCTTCATGCAAAACAATTCAGCAAACACAAATTTGGAAAACATCTAACTATAGCCTCTTATCAAAAGAGCAGTTGGTACCTAGAAAGAAAAGGCAAACAGACAATTACAATTTTGCATTTGATAGTTACCCCTCCAACGAATCAGCAAACAGCGTCAGTCTTCATCCTCAGGACATCAGTCGATTCTCCATCAGCATAGATAGGGCAGGGCAAAGTCTCAGTATGGCATAGCTAAAGAATAAGGCTCTTCCCCAATATGGAGGAGAAGTAAGAATCAGGTAAGAATTTAGATAGAGGGTGGTTAAAGTATCAGGACGAACAAACAGTAAAGTCTCAAAAGAATAATGGCAAAGTATGGCTTAAAGAAGAATGTCCAATAATGGCTGATTTCTCCTTGGGTCATGCAGTTAAATCAAAACTGTCTAATTTACTCCTAATTCCTCATTGGATAATAATTGGTGCATCATTTTCTCTGTCCAATAATTCTCCACGCACCTCACTAGAATTTTCCACAAACCACAGTTCTCATGTCGTTGATTGGCTCACGTTATTGATGTCTTCATCAGTTGGAATGTCAGGTAAGAAAAGTTACACTTTATGCTCCAGTCAGTAGTTCCATTGTTTTCTCCTACTCCAGGCAGCCTTGCACCTGTTACGAATTACACTGTTGCATTCAGAAAGAATGTCTCCTTAAGCAAGTCGGGTCCCATGAGAAATAATTACATTTTGTCTAGAAAGCTAGGGGGGGGAAAGAGGGGTTCTGCAGCCGTCTGTTTAAGGGAACATTCACGGTCTTTAATGAGAGGCAGCACAAAACTATCTGTGTGAACATCTGTCTCAGTATTCTATAAGTCTGAGTTGAAGAAGACCCGTGAACTGGAATTATGATTATAAATGTTTTGGTAA
Source organism: Pleurodeles waltl (assembly GCF_031143425.1). Taxonomy (NCBI): domain Eukaryota; kingdom Metazoa; phylum Chordata; class Amphibia; order Caudata; family Salamandridae; genus Pleurodeles; species Pleurodeles waltl. The sequence continues at coordinate 138,423,209 of NC_090443.1, forward strand.
AGGGATTTGAAAAAGGTAAACCGGATTGCTTTAGTAATCTTCAGAAGTTGTGAATCCCTAGCTAATTAATAATCCCTTTCATAAGAAAGTACTATGTGAGTAAACTGTTTAGTAGCCAGTCATTTTAATTAAGGGGAGGGTGGTCTTGACCATTGGGGACCTCAGCAAGGTGCAAGCAGCGCACCAGAAGGTGGAGGGGAGAGGTTCAGTGACCAGGCAGTTTACAGTTACTGCGGAAGGGTTAAGGAATATGTTAGTCAATTTTTTTGGTCTGGTAGATGGGGTGGTAGGGAGAGAGATGGGGGTGTGAATGAGTAAGGGGGTTTGGAATGGAGGGGCCAGCATCTCCAAAGAGGGTCTGCGTCAAGCAGTCAAGGGAAGAAAAGAGTTTCATGCAGGGTTTGGTCATAATAATTCTCCAACTGAACAATGTAGAGCACAGGGATTTCTTTGCACTAGGGTTTCTCAACACTTTTGCTCAATTGAATACATGTACTCTATGTTGTTGAGGAGTTTGATACCCTTGTTGGATCAGGAGAAAGATAACAACGCCACAGCATATTGTTAAAAGAATGGGGGAGAATACTCAAAAATACTTGCAAACAAGGAGTGAAAGAGCAAAGAAATCAGTCCATATACAACTTTATCTTCACCCTCCAGACCATATCTGATGTTCATAAAAAAGTGCATAATACCAGTAGTATTGGGTTATTGTATTTGTAACAGACTTTCTATTTGTGAAGTAGTTCAGGCTGTTTTCAAGTTGTATATCTCAGCTGCAGAAGCCATGGGGAACTCTTTTTGTACTAGAACAGCAGCACTGTTGACAAAATGCACATCTTTCCTATCAATTCTAGGCTATAGGACACGTTTTGATATATTTTGAGATGAGGGTCACAAGGTTATACCACAACTGTGGTTGACCTTTGTTCCGCTTTTTTCTCTATCTCTATACATGTGGAGAGGTAGTATCTCTTCTCTTTCACATGTGATGGGTCACACCTTTCGTGGACCCTACTTCCTCAAGGATTCACAGATTGTTCTTCAATCTTTTCACAAGCCCTAAAGAAGGATTAGGACACAATGACTTTCCTCAGTGGTTCTACTCTAATCCAATATGTGAACAATGTATTGTTGGCATCTGTTACTCAAGATCAGAGCAAAGAAGACTCAGGGGGTGATTCTGAGACTGGCGGGCGGCGGAGGCCGCCCGCCAGTCTTCCCCCGACAAAATACCGCTCCGCGGTCGCAAGACCGCTGAGGGTATTTTGAGATTTGCCCTGGGCTGGCGGGCGGCCGCCAAAAGGCCGCCCGCCAGCCCAGGGCAAATCTACCTTCCCACGAGGACGCCGGCTCCGAATGGAGCCGGCGTAGTGGGAAGGTGCGACGGGTGCAGTTGCACCCGTAGCGTATTTCAGTGTCTGCTTTGCAGACACTGAAATACTTTGTGGGGCCCTCTTATGGGGGCCCCTGCAGTGCCCATGCCATTGGCATGGGCACTGCAGGGGCCCCCAGGGGCCCCGCGGCACCCCCTACCGCCATCCTGTTCCTGGCGGGTCTCCCGCCAGTAACAGGATGGCGGTAGGGGGTGTCAGAATCCCCATGGCGGCGGAGCGCGCTCCGCCGCCATGGAGGATTCTCCCGAGCAGCGGAAAGTCGGTGGGAGACCGCCGACTTTCCGTTTCTGACCGTGGCTGAACCGCCGCGGTCAGAATGCTCGACGGAGCACCGCCAGCCTGTTGGCGGTGCTCCCGTGGTCGGGTCAGAATGACCCCCTCAGTCTATCTCTACATCTAATTGGTAAAGATAGGGAATAAACCTTCAAAGGAAAAGTTGCAAACCTTGGTCCTGAAATATCTGCAGGCAAGCGCCTCGGGTCTTCTGAAACAGTTAAAACCAACCATAAGCTGCCTCACTTTGTAACTTTCTACCAGGTTTGTACCTTTTGGGAATGGCAGAGTATTGTAGACAGTGGATTCTGGCTTATGCTGAAATAGCTGAGCCTTTGTAAGAACATGTTCATGAGGCTACGCCTGAATCTTTTTTTAGTGGTCTAGTGAAGTCAAAAATATATTTGTAAAAATGAAACACGCACTGACTTCTGCACCCACCCAATGGCTTTCTAGTTATGTCAAACCTTTTGCTTTGTATTGTTATGGATGTAATGGATTTGCACCTGAAGTGCCGGTAAAGAGTCACTGGGATTAGAAAAAGTCCACATCTTATTACTCTTCAGTTCTGGACCTGCTCCTGGCTCTGCTCCCACATTGTGAACAGCCTGTGGCAAAGGCTAAAATCTTGCTGAAGTTTCTGAAAATATTGTGCTGCATTCCTCTGTACCCGTGACTGTGCTCTAATCTATGGTTGTGCTCCTCCATACTACAAAAATTCAGCACCTTTCCACTGCCTATCTCCATACAAAATACTGTTGTTGTCTGTCTCCCACATTATTTTTGTTCATTGTCCCGTTTTTAACACTGCCTCTTTAATGCTCACCTGTGAGAAGGGAGATCAACATGATTGCAACCTGGCTCCTGCCCGTGTTACTAAACCCCATAATGGCCCGATTGATGTGCCTGTAATGTCGGCGCCCGGCCGACATTAAAACATACCAGCAAAATAAAGCGAGGAACACATGTTCTATAATTTCACCGGTGGCCTTGTCCGGGCCGGGTGCAGCGGCGAGGGAACTTTACGGACGCGACCACAGGATCGCTCCGACACCGCCAGCCTTTCCAACCACGACTTCACCAGGGCTAGACTACTTAAAAACGTCAAAAGCGTGGGGAGAATACACACGTGGGGCTTCTGACAAACCTCCACTCAGGCCACCCTCACAAATGGTAGTGTCCCAGTACCAGTTCCGTCACTGGTACGCAACACTACATTCCTCCAAAAAAAATCAAACTAATAAACAACATAGGCATATATATATATCAAACATCAACAAAATGGTCTTGCAGCTTTGCAGAAGGAGCAGGGTTGCTGCGCAAATTGTACTTAGTAACGTTAGACCTTCCTGGGATAGAGTTCTGGCCGGAGTCTCTGCAGGAGATGTCATCAGAACAGGGACCGGCCCTGCATCTTCCAAAACAGGCACACTTGGTTCTCTACTAGGAACTTCACCCCATATGGACCCATCATCTTCATCATCTAGAACTGGGGAGCCTGGACTTGGAGTATCGCCGGCCTGAGAACAGAATTTCTTGAACAGGGAAATATTATGGGTGACAATGACAGATCCACGCTGTGCTGCAATAGAGGATCCTTTCCGATGAACGCCAGTCCAAGGAATTGTATCAAAAGGCATTCGGAACTTGTTGCCAGACCACGTTTCTTTCAGCAGTACTTTGTCACCAGCTTTTAGGCCAGAACTTACAGCTCGCCTTTTGTGACTGGTATAGTTGTTCGTGGCCACACGTCACTTAAAAACTTTGGTTTTCATTTAGAGTTGGGGGGACCCAGGACCGGTGATGTGGGATGGAATCAACAATTGCTCGCCCAAAAACGACATGCCCAGGAGCTCGGTTGGTAGCGGTGTGGGGAGTCTGGCGATAGTTGCTGAGAAAAGAATAAATGGCATAGCCAGTGGTTTGACCACTCGCATGAGCAATGCGAATGACCTTATTGAGAGTTCTCATGAAACGTTCAACTTCCCCATTGGCTTGAGGCCACCGGGGGGTGATCCAACGATGACGAATTCCTGTGTTCTCAAAATATTCAGCCATTTCCCGACCCTGAAAAGGTGGGCCATTGTCAGTTTTGATTTCAGCTATGAGACCATGGGTGGCTACAATTTTCTCCATCCGAGAGATCACTACTTCAGCCGTGAGAGACGGTATGATTTCCACCTCGGGGTACTTGGAGAAATCATCAATTACCACCATGGTGTGGCGATCATCTGGGAGACTCCCAAAATCAAGACTGGCTGACACCCAAGGAGCATCAGGGCTGGGTTCAGTCTCAACTTGAACAGGACAGCTCGACTCTGCAGAGGCTTAACACCATACACATGACCTCACTACTGCTTCTACTTGCTCATCAATGAGAGGAAACCACAACTTAGAGCTTAGCCTGCTCTTTGTCTTGACCATGCCTTGGTGTCCATGGTGGGCTAGCTGCACCACCCTAGCAGTGAGAGACGAATGGACGACTAACCGGCACCCTCTTAGCAGACAACCATCACCATCTATTGTAAGTTTGTCTCTAATATTATACAAACTTTCTAGAACACGCTGAGAGTCAGCCTCGAGAAATGGCAGTTGTCTCTTCACCACATACCATTGGTTGGTTCTGATAGCAGAAAGTGCCTTTTGAAAACATTCATCTTTAGTGGTAGCTTCGTCTATCTCACTGACTGAGATAGGCAATGGTCTCAATCGTTCTGATACATACTTGACATATTCTTCCGTCTCCTGGGCATCCTGCACTTTCTCTTCTGAAGCTGCTCGCGGATGCCTAGATAAATAATCCGCTGGATTTTCAGTACCTGGGTGATACTCCAGCCGACACTGATAGTCCTGTAATTGGAGCATCCATTTTTCTATCCTTGGAGGGGATTTGGACGCCGTACCATTGAATAACGGCAATAGAGGTTTATGAAAGGACCACGAAAGGACGCCCATAGACATAAATATGAAAATGTCTGCAACCTCAATGCACAACGATTGCTTCTTTTTCTATTTGGGAATATCTCTGCTCAGGTTCAGTCAATGACCTGCTGGCATAGGCTACTGGAGACTAAATTCCACTACTTTGTTCCTGAAACAGCACAGCACCTAGTCCTTTTGGACCCGCATCAACTGCGACCTTGGTCTCTTTCCTGGGGTCAAAATATCTCAGGGTGGTATCACTGGACAAAGCATCTTTAATAGTTTCAAATGCCCTCTGTTCAGCCGAGCCCCAAGTCCACGGTCCAGTTAATTTGGTCAGGTTCCTGAGGGGCTGGGTGAGATTTGACAAATCCTTGATTAATCTCCTGCAGTAGTTAACCATTCCCAGAAAACTTCTGACTTCTGTTATGCACATGGGCGGAGGTGCATTTTTTATATCACATACTTTTGATGGGTCAGGAGTGATGCCATCTGCCGAGAATAAGTATCCAAAAAACTGTATTTTGTTTTTTTTAAACTCATACTTCTGACGATGCAGTGTCAAACCTGAATCTTGGATCCTCTGCAAAACACTTCTGAGACGAGAATGATGTTCTGCAACTGTAGGCTCGTGTATGAGAATGTCATCGCTGACATTGAGGGTCCCTGGAAGATCCATTATCAGTTCATGGATCACATTTTGAAACACTTCAGCGGCACTGGAGATCCGAAAATGTAGACGTCTGTACCTCCTTAAACCGACATGGGTGGAGAAAGTCGTGATGTACCGGGACTCCTTTGACAGAACCAGTTGATGGCACCCTGATCGCAGATCAAGTTTTGAGAACCAGCACGACCTACTAAGTTCCCCAATGATGTCATCAATCGTGGGAGTCAGGTGTCATTTGCGTTTAATGGCAACGTTAGGGAGTTGCAAATCCACACAGATGCAGACTTCGCTGGTTGCTTGGGTTTTCGGGCCACTACAATGGGAGAGACCCATGGTGTGGGCCCTGTCACTCTCCCGATAATGTCCGCCTTCTCCAGGTGATCTTGGGCCAGATGTAGCAAAGTGTTTGCGCCTCGCAAATGGCGAAAATCGCCGTTAGCGAGGCGCAAACGCCACTTTGCCATTCAGAAATGCATTTTGCGAGTCGGCTTGGACTCCCAAAATGCATTTCCGACTCGCAAATAAGAAGGGGTGTTCCCTTCCTATTTGCGACTCGCAGTGGGATGCAATTCCATTTGCGACCGCGTACGCGGTCGCAAATGGACTCGCAGTTACCATCCACTTCAAGTGGATGGTAACCCACTCGCAAATTGGAAGGGGTCCCCATGGGACCCCTTCCAGTTTGTGACTGGACCCCAAATTATTTTTTCAGGGCAGGGAGTGGTCCAAGGGACCACTCCCTGCCCTGAAAAAAAACCGAAACTAAAGGTTTCGTTTTTTTTGAAGTGCAGCTCGTTTTCCTGTTAGGAAAACGGGCTACACTTCAAAAAAATAAAACTGCTTTATTGAAAAGCAGGTCGCGAACATGGAGGTCTGCTGACGACAGCAGGCCTCCATGTTAGCGAGTGCCTATACTCGCAATGGGGCCGCAATTTGCGACCCACCTCAGGAATATTCATGAGGTGGGTCATTGCGACCCCATTGCGAGTCGCAGTCAGTGTCTGAGACACTGTACTGCATAGCAATTTGCGACTTGCAAATTGCGAGTCGCAGGGACTCGCAATTTGCAAGTCGCAAATTGCCAACTTGCTACATCTGGCCCCTAGTTCCTTTTCTACTTGGGGTCGTAGATGAAATGCAATGCGTCTGTGGTGCAGATCGACAGGTTGTACAGTCTTATCAATGTGTAATTGCACCTCTTTCGTTTTCAAACAACCTATCCCTTAAAAAATTCCGTAATACTGGCTCAGAAGTTCAGTTATCGACTCTTGGTGTATACTGAGTGCAAAGGTGACAACTCCCAAATCTTCAGCTGTTTTGCACCCCAGGAACATACCACGTCCTTCTTCTGCCACATTAAGCTAGAATTGTCTTGGACTCATGGGTAATGGTCATGTCAAATACTCTTCTGAGAGCCAGTTGGATAGTCTGTCCATAGGCATAAACTTTTACCTTCGCTCTTGACAACACTGGAAGTGGGGACATTTTGCAGTGTTCATTTTCAGCTAAAATGTTAATCGAGGCCCCTGTGTCAATTACTGCCACAACCTCATGGGTCCCTAACTGAACTTGGGACTTTTGCAATTTTGTTGACATATGAGAAGGTCTTCCAAGAGAGAATATCGAGTGAACTACATGCACTTCCGCTTCATCATCATCCATGTCACTACCATGTTCAGATTGGCTGGTTGCCACATTGATGGAAGCGTTCCCGGTCCGGGTTTTGCTCGACCTACACACCTCACAAAGTGATTTAATTTTCCACACCCAGCACACTTTTTCCCTCTGGCTGGGCATTCAGATGGTCGATGTGATGGTCCACCACAATACCCACAGGGCTTCATTGGAGGCTTGTTAGCACGGAATCTCGGCTTGTTTGAAGCTGAAGCTACTGTGTTTGTAGACTCTTCTTTTATTTTGTCTCTGTAGGGCTGCTTCCATATGGGATGCTCGGAATTTGGACAACTCTTTAGTTCCCCACATCTGGAGAATGTCGGGTAAAGACCTTCCGGACTCCTCCAGGATATGTTCTCTAAGTTTCACTGATGAACACCCTTGAATAATTTGCCCTCTTATTTCCTCCACTTCGTCGGCGAATCTGCACGTGCTAGCCAGATCTCTGAGCCTCATGTGGAAAGCGTCTACTGATTCTTTAGTAAGTTGACGGGCTTGCCTGAAAACAAACTGCTCATAGTCTGTATTGGCCATGGGCTCGAAATGTCTATTTAGAGCAGCAATTAAGGTGACGTGAGTTTTTGGGTCATCTTCAACAAGATTCTTGGATATTTTGTAGCTATCTGTTCCTCCTAAATGCAAAATCAAAGCGCGTTTCTGAGCATCTTCGACTTTGGAGGCCTCAAAATACAATAACACCCGTTCCACCCATTCTTTCCACTTAGGGGCTTGGGCCGATGGGGCCCCTTCCACCATGAAATGCTCGATGGGAGGAATTGTTGACATGATGTAAGCAACGGGTAAGCATACAATATGTAGAAACAGTCCTGGCCTCACACCATCAAATCGTGTACTCACTGGACCTTTGGTGGCATTAAAGACTCTGTTGGGACTGAGTAATATGGATGAAAAAAGTCACTTGCATCAGGACTCACCATGCACATGCAGGCAGAAAACGAACAGCAAGGTGATCAGGAGCATCTGCAGACGCACTGTTCCCACAGGACCAAAAACGTATAGTTGCAGAAAAACATAGGCACCTTCACATCAGAGTCAGCAGCAACAAACTTCCTCCACAGAGGGTCAGAACATTGTCCTTGAGAAAATTCTCTATTCCCCCACAGACGACAGCACAAGAAAAACAAGCTCTTCAACAGAACTCGAGGTGGGCGGAGCCTCTTGTGTAAAGTATACCGGCAGCAGCGTGTACTTGTTGAAATAGCCGCAGGCGGGAAGCGCGGCTTGGTGCAGGGAGGCGGCGGCAGCAATTCTAGAGGGGCAGGAGCCCTTTAACTCGATCCCAAGGGCAGGAGCCCTTTAAATTTGGACTACCGCGTTCCCGCTCTGCGGGAAGCGCGGCTTGGGTGCTGGGAGGCGGCGGCAGCAATTCTAGAGGGGCAGGAGCCCTTTAACTCGATCCCAAGGGCAGGAGCCCTTTAAATTTGGACTACCGCGTTCCCGCTCTGCGGGATGCGCAGCTTGGTGCAGGGAGGCGGCGGCAGCAATTCTTGAGGGGAAAGAGCCCTTTAACTCGATCCCAAGGGCAGGAGCCCTTTAAATTTGGACTACTGCGTTCCCGCCCTCAGGACGCGCGCGGGACGCGCCCGGGCGGTGCCCGGGCCAAGGGTGGGCCCGTCTTGCGCCCGTCATCGCCTGGAGGAGCCTGGGCTGGGCCACCCCCCTAAAGTTTTGTTTGTTCCGCTATTTGGACTTGGTCTAGAGGTTTCAGGAATCTTGTCTGTTTAGTCTGACTAGTTTTATTTGACCGCAAGCTTTATCCGGCACCAAAAGGGGCCAGTGGAGTAAGTCTTTATCACCCCTTGTTCTTAGGGGCTTTTTTTTTTTTCCCCTGCTACCATTCGCACCCGATAGTAGGAACCAGGGCTGGGCCATTTTTTCAGACGTGTTGGAAATTATTTAGTTGGGCCATCGGAAAGACGATATGGGAAAGAGGAAGGCCGATGATGTATCAGTATCCCACTCTCGGGTTAAAAAACCCAAAAAACGTTCTGCTGGGAAAGTGGAGGGATGTTCTACCACAAATCTACAGCAATTCAAAACAATTGATTCATTGTTTGAAGAGGTTGAGGCAATACTGAGGAGTCCCTCTGTTGCTGGCCCTTCTATATTGGACACCATTCCTTCAAAAAAGATTCCTGATCTCTTTAAGAAAAAAACACAGATGCATAGAGTAGAGTTCAAGGCGGATCTACACCCTCCACCACACTCCCAGGGTGTAATTCCTTCACTTTTGGAGACTTCACCATCTTTGGTGGAAACAAATGGTTGTTTACCTGCAGAAGGTGCGCCTCTTTCGAGGTGCACGTCTCTGCCTTTTATTACCATTCCCTGTTCTAATAAGTTTTCGGTTTTATCCTCTAATTCTGTAAGTTCTGGACATTTACAAACCTTATTTGCAGAGGGAACTGACAAAGACTCCCCGGATAGGAAAATGGGCAACAATGAAGCTTCTCAGTTAGCTATCATTTCCCAGAAACTAGATGATGTTAAGTGTCTGCTGGTATCTTTGATGAACAAAATCTCTGGACTCTATGATCAAAAGTCTGGTTGTAATTGCATTGTGCCGTATGAGTCTGTTCCTTCCTCTGATTTAATGCTGGAAACCAAAAAAACTAGTTTCTCTACCTTAGGTGACAAATCGACATCTCCTTCTACACACAATATTGTTAGGGGAAGTAATGGCAGCTCTCCAAGGCATGGCAGGTCTGTCTGTCAGACCATGTCTACCATCAGTGAGCGAGTTCCAAAATTAGGTGTTAATAAGTGTGGATCCACCTCTGGAAGGGGGGACAAAGGTATTCCCTGTTCTAAAACTTCTCAGTTAAACTTAGGTGGAATGCCCTCTGCAGTAAGTTGTCGTGCTAGTCCCCGTTCAGCCACACACCCTGACTATTTGACATTCCTACAGACCCGTGACTTCAAGGGAAGGTCAAGAAGGAGGAGGGAAGATGCCATTATATATTTGACTAGGGTGCCAAAGCTACCTCAGGACAAGAGAGAGTCGAGTGACTCTCTAATCAATAAAGTCATTCATTGGATACGCTCCCAGAGGAACTGTCTCTCTGTTATCAGGTCTGATATATGCAAGGTCCATAGATATAATCAGTTAGGGTCGGAATTTGATTATATTTCAATTCTTTTTAATGATAGTAGTCTAGTCAATGATCTCCTGGCCTTCGACATACGGACAGGTACATTAAGTTCAGGTAGGGAATCGAACCTTAGACTTAGTAGTCAGCCGCCTGGGGCCCCGTTATGTAGAGGATGTTGGACATCTGGAACTATTGTAGCTGGGGTTATTCCTTCTCCAGACAACTCTTTAACATCTAAATCTGAGAACCCTTCCCCCTTACTTCCTGAACTGGACTGACTGATTGCCCCCTGCATAGTACTTCCTATAACAGTAAACGATGAGTGTCAATTTACAGGGACTCCATCTACTGCCTCTCTATTGAGAACTAAGTCAATATCTACGCCTCCCAAAATCAATATTATATCTTGGAACGTTGCAGGAATTAAGTTAAAGTTGGATGACCCGGAATGGGTAAGCCTTGTTAATAAACAAGATATCTGTCTTTTTCAGGAAACTTGGACTGCCAAACAGATATCCATTCAAGGCTTTACAACCTATTTTTCTGCTGCCCACCCTGCCTCTGGTGGCTTTGGAAGACAGATAGGAGGGTTAATGATTTTATTGAACAACAAGCTAGAATGTGACCACTCTATGATAAAGTTTAATTCCTACGATCTGCTGGGTGTGCAATTTACAATCCGACCTGGTTTTAGGATGATAGTATTGAATACTTATGCAAGATCCGTTCCCCGTGGGTCGGAATCAATTGTTCTCACCCAGCTGACGGATTATATAGAGCTTTTGGACTCTTCAGATTTTCTGATTATAGCTGGTGACTTTAATTGCTCTTTTGTGTTGGACAATACCATCAGCAATCTGACTACTGAGGAGGACGAATATTGGGGTATTCCCCAATCTAAGGAAATGGCGTCTCTGCCTGTTTCCCGTGTTGCATCTCAGTTGTCTTCCCTTTGTCTGAATTATGGTTTGAGAGAATGTAATGGCCGCACTAAATCAGATCTTGAGCGAGCTATTACTTTCAAGCGAGGGCTTTCCTTTAGTACTATTGATTATATTCTGGTGGACATTAGGCTATGGTCAAATTCACTGGACATGGAAATATTACCTCGCCTGGACAGTGATCATAACCCCTTGTGCCTTGTACTGACCAATCATGCATTTTTAAGAGTCCAGCACACAATGACTACTAACGTCCCACTCCCTTACTTGAATCATAGACGTTCTAGGGTCTGTTGGCCGAAGGTTGAATCCAACCCGTACTTGATTAGGGAAATATATTCATCATTTTTAAAACTTTTTGCAGATTACGAGGAACAAGAAGCCTCTGATATTCCTATTATGGCTATCCATAACAAACTGGTGGATTCCCTACAGGGTATCTTCTATAGGGAAATCCCTTCTAAACCGAGACCTGCTGACATCCCTCGTAGGGACTGGTACAATCAGGATTGTGTGCGAGCAAGATCTAATTTAAACGAGGCTGTAAAAAACTCTACCCAAAAGGCTATTAAAGAGGCCCGATGTAGGTATGCTAATGCCCTGAAACAAGCAAAAAAAGACTGGGATAATGAGATATGGCAGAAGCTGCTTAAAGCAGTTAAACATCAAGATGATAGTTCCTTTTGGCGGCTGTTGACCTCCAGCTCGAAAAGGGGTAATGATGACATTGGCATGTATATTCAGCCTGAAAGATGGGTGTCCTATTTTTCTGGAATTTATGCTCTGCCTGCACCGCAAGCACTGGAGGTCCCTGGATATGATGAGTGTTGGGCTGTTACCAAGACTTCAACTGAGAGCATTGTTTTTACCTTAGCCGAAACAACAGCTGCAATTAATTCTCTGAGGCCAGCTAAAGCTCCTGGTCCAGATAAGATTCCAGAGGACCTGTTTAAATCAGAACCAAAGATATGGGCATGGTACATTAACTTATTGTCTAATGCCATAGCAGCTGGTAGCCCTATTCCAGATTCTTGGCGTGGTGCAGAAATAATTCCGATTCACAAAAAGGGTGATGTAGGTTCACCTGCAAATTATCGACCAATCAGCCTTATCGATATCCTTCAGAAGACGTTTGCTAAGCAAGTCTTAGATAGGCTTACTGATTGGATTCAGGAAAATCAAATTTTATCCCCCTTACAGGCCGGTTTCGGCCTCAAACTAACACCATGGACCAAGTCCTCAGGCTGTCATTACTATTTTGGAAGTATGTCACCCTATCTAAACTCTATGTTGCTTTTGTAGATCTAAGATCTGCGTTCCACTTTGTCCCAAGAGAGAAACTATAGGGAGTATTAAACAAAATCGGTATCCCAGGAAACTTAGTGCATTTAATTCAAAGGTTACATGAAAAAACATTTGCACAAGTTAGATGGGGCAATCGGGGGGAACTCACCGACAAAATAGATATTAGGAGAGGAGTGCGCCAGGGTTGTGTTCTTGCCCCAACTCTTTTCACATTGTTTATTAACGAGGTGGTGCAAGTTGTTACCAACTGCCAAAATGATGCTCCATCCTTGAATAACCACAAAATTCCAATTTTGCTATTTGCTGACGATTCCCTCCTGATCTCCAGAACTCCTATGGGTCTCCAGGTACTTGTGGATAAGTTTAGTTCGTTTTGTGGTGACTAAGGACTTGAACTTAATCACAGCAAAACTAAACTTATGACCCTGGGCTGTGGTCCCACTAAGAGATATTCAATTTTCTATAATGGAACCCCCCTAGGCATGGTAAGCTCCATAGATTATTTGGGGGTGAGAATTAGCAACAATCTGCATTGGGGGGCCCAAATTGATAAAAGTTTAGCTCTTTTGGCCCAGAGATCTGGGGCTATTCTACGCTTCCACAAGTCTACCTCTGAGAGAGTGATTACTCCAACCATTAAAATTTACCAAGCTAAGGCACAGAGTGCTGCGGTCTATGGGGCAGAAATCTGGGGGTCCTCGCACACTGGCAAGTTGGCAGTGGGGGAAAACAACTTTGTAAGGTCAACTTTGGCTTGTCCTCGTAATACCCCACTGCTGCCAATGTTCTGGGACCTTGGCCTTTCATGCATCTCAGATGTAATTGCCCTACGACCATTGCTTTTCTGGGTCCGTGTATGGACTACCCCTGAGCTATCCACATATAAGGAGTCTATTCAAGACATTTTAGATAGACCAAATGTTCTTACCATTCCTTGGTTTAATCACATCTCAAAATGGTTTTATAGATTGGGTCTTAGCGAGTTTTGGAGCCATCGAGAAAGTATAAGGAAGGATCAGAAGAACCATTTGAAAACTGTTTACTGGATATATGTCAGGGAAAACTACTGCTGTGCTCAACACACGGCAGATTGACCTCACAAGTTTTTGATTTCAAATGGTATCCGCATCTGGAACCATTTATGGATACAATTCTTGACCCACCAAGTAAGAGTTTATACATTCAGTTCAGATATGGTTGTCTGCCTCTTAAATCTTATGGTAGTACACGGAGTTTGATTACAAGATCTGATCCTTGTCCTAGTTGTAATCACTCTTCAGAATCCATTGTACATTTTATGTTTATATGCCCTGCATATATGATTGCGCGACGGAAGTGTTTACGACCTGTGTGTAGAAATATGGGGTTAAGACACTGTATGGCTGCCTTAAGGATCATGATGAGGGATACTTCCCTCTTTCTATCTTGTGCGGTTAGCAAGTATATTGTAGCTGCTTGGCATATACATATTAGTTCCCTGGGGAAAAAATGACGATGAGGTACAAATTTTAAAAGAAAAAAAAATAAGGAAAAGTGTTTTAGTTGCTAATTTTAACTATGCACCTAAGACTGAAATAAAACCCCATGTTTAATTTAAATGATAGATACCAGGGGGTTAGGTGTATTTTGGAAAGTAATTTTATGTGTTTTAAGGCTGAACATATGTTATTCTATTTTATTCTCATCTCTCTTTTTTAACTTTTTCTTTTTATTTAATTGTTGGTTGTTTGCTTTCATGGTTGAAAGAAACCGAATAAAGCTATGTGAACTTGACTTGAAATAGCCGCAGTCGTAGTCAGGCAACAAAGAACGCCAGGAAACTCCCTCCGACGGTGAAAGGGCGTGGCAGGCAGACAACATCTCCTATCCGTGGCACGATCACCACAGGACGTAGTGGCTGCCACAGAGAGAAGTGAGGATTTGGAAAAAACCACACCCCTCATCACCAATGTAATGTCGGCGCCCGGCCAACATTAAAACATACCGTCAAAATAAAGCGAGGAGCACATGTTCTGTAATTTCACCGGCGGTCTTGTCTGGGCTGGGTGCAGCGGCGAGGTAACTTTACAGACGCGACCACAGGATCGCTCCGACACCGCCAGCCTTTCCAACCACGGGGAATGCCCTTTTTATTTTTATACTCGCCCTGATGACACCAGGGCTAGACTACTTCAAAATGTAACAAACGTGGGTAGAATACACACGTGGGGCTTCTGACAAACCTCCACTCAGGCCACCCCGACAAATGGTAGTGTCCCAGTACCAGTTCCGTCACTCGCACGCAACACTACAGTGCCCATTATTAACTGCGAGTTAACATGTTTAGTGGTTGGGTCATGCCTCAGAAACAATGAGGGTGTCCTAGTTGCCGTTTCTGCTCTATGCACTGTGTCCCAGATTGTAGATTGTTGCCATTTGCTGACTGTGAAATGATCTCAAGTTGCAGAGCTTATCCCATTCTAGCTACAGACAAGAGTGTAACTGAATAATCGGACTTAAAGTATGCATTTGGAGTGGCACGCAGCTTCAGACACCTCTGGATGCAAAAGAGTACCCTAACCTCAGCTGGAACTCCCTTTAGGAACTAGCAATATGTTAAAAACCTTTCAGATGCCTTTCATTTACCAGAAAAGATGTCAGTGGTGAAGTGGGTGCCCACCGGCACAGTCATGACGATGTTTTATGCGGTTATGGCCTAGCTGATAAGAATGCTGCATTATCTAGAACTGCTGATGTTATGTGTGTTACAAGAACTGATCTATTTCCTATACCACCTTTGATGCTGGAAAAGGAATCAAGTCCACCCTGCTGCTCGCCCTTCGCTTTCCAGCTCCTACAGGCACATCCAGATAGACTTTAATCAAATGCTGAAATGTGCAAATCACTATTTTGCTCTTATCATTTGATGTGTATTTTCGGCATGGTTGGAATCCTACCACTTTGCCAATTCACACACCATCATGGCAGCTAAGTGGTTCCTCAAAGGTTTTATTCCCTCGGTTCATCAATACATACTGAGTCAGCAGTGGCAACGGAATACACATTTTCTCCACAGTAATTACCCAGAGGCTGTTGACAAAGTGGAAAGAAGTAATGGTACACCTAAGAACAAAATATCAAAGATATTCTCAGAACCACAGTTAGAATGGCCCAATGCCATGCCATTACCATAATGGTCGCAGAGAGTGATTCCTTCCTAGAACACAAATATCCACCTGCATGAGATTATCATGGGCTACCCATGATGGTCCACTCAAACCCCCTTCGTCTCCACTGCCAGGCTGGATTTACAGTTAAATGATGATGCAGTCCTGCAATATTGCAGAAAGCTTATTAACTGTCTTTACAGTTACTGTTCTCAGATGCAAGTAATCTTACCGAGAGCTTGATAAATGCCCACCTTTGTCTCTTGTCCATGGATAGAGAATACATTCATGTGTACCAGATGAAGACTGTGCTACAGTCTGTCTTTCTAGCAATGTTTTTAAGCATAGGATTAGCACAGTGTCATCCACGCCGAGCTAGAAAGGGACAAACTCTTTTGCCATTCGTACAGCAAACTCTTTAAGCTTGGAATTGGCACTCTGCCATCCTCGCAGAGCTGTAAAATGACAAATGCCTTTCACCACTCCAGGCGCAGTATTACAGCTTTGGATTGGTATAATACCGTCCAAAACAACCTGAAATGAGCAAAAGGAAACCATGACAAGTGTTTCACTATCATTATAGCTCATCAGAGAGGTTTAGCTTTGTCCAAACACAAGGGAGCACACAGTATAATTCAAAACAAAACCCTTTCAGGGTTAGAGTGATGCATACATTATGCAAAAAAGAAGAGAGAACTCTGGGTGGTTCCCAAGTTTAGGTGGAGAGCAGCTCCAGTAAAGAGCACCCTGCAACACCAGCAACACTTCAGATTTGCTCACTTCAAATATCTATCTAGCAAGGTTATATACATAATTATACATATACAGTATATATATGTATATATATATATAGATATAGAAGAAGAAGAAGACTTTATTCGGTATGAAAAATTCATCCATTAAAACAAATAATCACCAATACATTTGTTAATATAGCAATAAAACCATACACAATAAAAACACCCATCAGGAATATAAACATATAAAACCTCATTCATAAAAACAATAAAATAAAAGAATTCATTCTAAAAACTCTACATTTTTACGCCAAGTAATAGCTCCCTTCAAGAATGATCCCAGGCCCTTCCACACCAGTACATCTGAGGCCATTTGCAACCACATAAAAGCAGGACGATATTGCACAAAACCCTTGGGCCTTAGGAGAGGTAATAGAAATCGAGTTCTAAACGGAGCATAAAAGACACAAAACAGTGTAAAATGGGACAAGGTCTGTTGGGACACCCCATCACAGGGGCAGGGTCTAATAGATTTTTCCCCATACTGACCTAACGGGAAACACAGATTACTTCTAATGATCCCCAAACGGAATCGAGTAATGAGAGACCTTTCCCTCACATCCTTTATCTCTAAGATATAGCGCTCAGGACCCACCCACATCTTTAGAATGATAAAATCCTTGATCGATTTTTTCCTTAAAGCCTCCCCCTCCCTCTTGGTCTCCTGGATTCTCAGAAAATTATCCTTAACCCATTTCTTATCACGACTAGTCAGGCCCTCAGGATAATCAAGCAATTCAGGCCACCCCAGATCATGGGCCATCTTCCTTATGTGCGTCAGCCAGGGAATATTCTTTACATTGTTGCAAGCCAAACACTCCCTTAAAATATCCCTATTAAGAGCGGCATGTTCGTTACTCCAGATTGAGATCCATAACAGAAGGGGAGCCAACTGGATAGTGTCCTGCACAAACTCAAGCTGCAGTTCCAAATGAAGGCAAAAGCCAGGGATATTTTGTCCAACTCCCAATAGCCTTCTACAGAACCGATTTTCTTCTACCGTAAGGGCTCGGGTATCCCTATACCCCCAAAGTGCCGCACCATACAGCAGGACAGGGAGGCATTTCCGCCTATAGATTTCAAGCAAAGGCTTAATAGGTTTACTACCTACCCTTACAGCAAAGTCAAAAGTCGCACCAACTGTTGCATGAAAAAGCACCCCCCTTCATGGCAATACAGGGTTTCCAAGATCCTTTCTCATCAAAAATAACCCCTAAATATGGGAACTCATGGACCCTGCTAATAATTTGGTCCTCCATCCTTAGCTCCCCCACCCTACTCAAGGGTCTTCCGCAAACCATAAAATGTGATTTCTTAAAATTGATCTCTAAACCCAAAGCTGACATAAAGGAGCCATAAGCTCTAACTATTTCCCAGAGACCATTCATAGTGCGGGCCATAAGGACCGCGTCATCCGCGTACGTCAGCACACGGATATCAGTACCATTCACCTTTGGGACATCCCTACAATGTTCCATCAAAAGATCAGACAATCCATTTGTATATAGAAGGAACAAAGTAGGAGCCAGAACACACCCCTGGCGCACACCCCTTGAAAGCTTAAAGGCCTCTGAACATTCCCCATTAGACCCCACCCTCACATTTGCAACCGTTCCAGAATGGAGATACCGGAGCAGCTCTACAATATTAGGATCCAAACCTAGCTGATTTAGCTTCTCCCACAATATAGACCGGTTCACCTTATCAAAGGCACAGCTAAGGTCCATAAAAGCAAGATAGAGGGTACCTTTCCTGGCCTGCGTGTATTTACCAATCATCATCAATAGGTTAAGACATTGTTCACGTGTACCGAGGCCTTCCCTAAAACCATACTGGTCCCGGCTTAAAATATCATTTCCTATCATCCAGGCCTCCAGACGCCTTAAAATAATCTGTCCCAGAATCTTCGCAGAAGAGTCCAGGAGAGAAATAGGGCGATATGACTTAGGATCATTTCGATCGCCTTTTTAAACACTGGGACAATACAGGCCAGTCTTCAAGAGGCAGGAATGCCCACAGTAACTGCTGCATTGAGAACATTTAAGAGAATAGGTGCCCATAACTGGGGGTTAGATTTATACAAATCCATAGGGATCGAATCCGGGCCTGGAGCTTTATTACTAGCGCTACTCTTTATCGCATCAATAACCTCCTGTAGCGAAAACTTAATTGCTAGGTTAGAAGCCATATCATACTTGTTATCCCGGTTATTTCTTAGGGGAGTACCCTCAAAAGTTCTACAAAAGTGAATTACCCGGGCCTCCAGGGCAATGTTACAGCCAAGGCCCTCAGATGTTTCTGTTCCAAAGGAGCCTCTATTTACCACCTTCCAAAACAAGCCAGGATCCTTCAGAGCTATGGCACGCTCTAACTCTTCCCAGGCTTTGTCTTTATGTTTTAACTTGCTATCCCTTAGGGCCCTTTTATACTTAATTCTGGATTCTTTTACAAGGACCCTATCTCTAGGATGTTTCTTAGTGGCCATCTTCAGGTTTGCCCTTGCGTCATAGCAGGCCTTGTCAAACCAACCACATTTGCGTTTACTGGGGTGGCTGCCTACTGAAAATAGACAGTCTCTCACTGCTACATTTACTACTGTTATTGTATCCATAACAGTTTTAGGATTGGGAGCCTCTGTCAAGAGTGTTTCCATAAATAAATGTAAATTTCCCCCCACCACCCTTCCTACAACTTTTTGGGGATCTACTTGTTTCCACCCAAGCCGCCTGCCCTGGTCCCTTATCTCCACTGCTACAGGCCCACCTCTTCCTAATTTACGTAGGGCCCCAGGGAGTTTAAACGACACTATAAGGGGATTATGATCACTGAAACACTCCCCTAGCACCTCACCCCCGATCACCAGATCTTTCATAGGTGGAGACACAAAAATATAATCAATAGTGGTTCCAGACCGTCTTCCCACATAGGTTGGGAGTTGGTGAGTGCCTACTGCTTCTATATCACAAAAATTCAGAAGGCCCATCTTCCTAAGTTCCTTAATTAGAACCCTGCCTCTGGAGTCCTGCAGACCATCCACTAAATAATCCTCACAGTCACACATAAAAGGATTAACCACAGTACTAAGCCTTCCCAACTTAGCATTAAAATCTCCAGAGACAATAGCACAGAATTCCAGCCCCACCTCCTCCATTCTATATTTCAGAACCTGAAGAACGGAGAACAGGGCCCCAATTTGGCACCCCACATCCCACACAGCATTATAAAAGTTTACCAGCAGAATATTAAAGTTATTGGAAAAAATTACCCATACCAGCAATACACCCTGGTGGTTGCAGTTAATTTGGAAAGCACCCACTATCTTAGAGAGGCGAATTAGGGTAACCAGGCCACCTTTCGAGCGGCCACCAAGAGACTGCACAGCTGGAATTGCAAATCTGTCATACCCATCCCACACAGACATCCCCTCCGACCAGGTTTCCTGAAGCATGATAACATCATAGTTAACCACACACCTAACCCACGCCTGATCAGATAGCTTGGCATCATACCCCGCAATATTCCATGAGATAAGATTACACTGTGGAGGCTCCTCTTCCCGTATAGTCAGGGTCTCAGCGCATTGTCAGTCCACCCCTTTCAAACATAAATTAGTGTTGGTGACAGTTCTTCTGCGAGTTGCCTGCAGGCTATTCTGACCTGGGGGGGGATTCCTACCAATGCCAAGAGAAACCCCAACACTCAATCGCATGTGGTCATAGAAATAACCCAGAGGGACCATACCTATTGTACCTGCTCTTAAAACAGCAGGACGATATGTAGAGAGGAGCCTTTGAGTCAGGACAGGATATCTAACATTTATAATAATACAATCTTCATTCCCCACCTTATTTTTGGGCCCGATCCAACCAATTCTTCTGGCAAACAGAATATCCTTAAAATCCTTACATGAAAAATCACAGTTCTTACTCAACCAATATCCAACCTTATTTGTGAGTTGGGCCGTAGACTCAGTTACCCCAGGAGCAAGAGCAGGTACATTCGTCAACACCACCACATAGGGGGCACAAGCTGGGGGGAGATCCAAACAAGCCAATGAAGGCCCGACCGTCAGCGGATTCAGATTATCGTTCCCAACCAGCTGTTGGCCGACCCCCCCAGCTACCACAAATTCAGGGTCAGGTTGCCTACTACAGCTAGGCCTATTGACAGTCCTGTCAGTTCTGTCAGCCCTTAATAAAGAAGTTGGTGCAGCCGGAGCATTCTCATCGCGAGCACCCTGACCCCCAGAATTTACAGGATTAACCAATAGCTGAGATGTTTTTCCCAGAGGCCCCAAGGACCCCGCAGCTTCCTCCAGCAGGAACAACTCCTCACTAGAATGGGATTGCCTGGTCAGGGCCACACATACACCTGCACAATGCCTCCCTTGACTTCCTTGCACACATATCAGAGAAACTGCTTTTTCTATGGCCAATAATTTCGCCACAACAGGGGACAAAATCTCCTGGACCATTTCCTGAAATGTTGACAATAAAATAGTTACATCACAACCCAGATGCTGGCAAGGTGCAGGGTCACTGCTCGTACCCTTAGGGAGCTCCAAAAGAGGTGTTTTCGACTTGGGCATCATTTTCTTGAAACCCTCTTTTTTCCTCGGGGGAGGGCTACATTTATCCACGGGGCAGGCCGGGGGAGAAAATAATAAAAGTCTTTTGCTTCTTCTGGAGGGTCCTTGGCCACCAGAACCTTCTATTGTCTCTGTTGGCTCAGCCTGAACAGGCTCAGCAGCAGAAGCAGCAGCCATAACAGCACCTAGGTCCCCCCCCGGATAAGCCACATCCACATCCACGCCCTCCCGAGGACCACCATCTATTGGGGCCTGACACCAGTCCTCCAATTCCATGGATAACCTCCTCTCTGCCAAATCGATTTCTTTTGTTACAACCCCGACTGCTCTTGCGAGGAAGGAATCAAATGTGGTGGTGCCACTTCCCTGTCTACCACCGTCACCCCCCAATTTACCAGTTAGCGGACCTCTTTTCCTTCCCATTTTTCAGTAAAAAAATGTTTTTATAAAAATTAAAAACTATTTAAAATCACAGTCACACCCACTGTAAAACTCCAAATGTACTCCAAGTATTAGCAGATATATATAGTCACTCTCCACAGTAAACGAAAGAGGGGTGGCCCAGCCCAGCCTCTAACGGGCGATGGCGGGCGCAAGACGGAACCGCCCTTGGCCCGGGCTTCGCCCGGGCGTGTCCCGCGAGCGGGAGCGCGAGGCTCAAATTTAAAGGTCTCCTGGGCACTTGGCAGCCCCTCCTCCTTCACAGCGTCAGGTTCGCGCGTCACGCGAGCGGGAGAGCGAGGCTCAAATTTAAAGGTCCCCTGGGTCTCCTGGGCACTTGGCAGCCCCTCCTTCTTCACAGCGTCAGTGTGTGTGTGTGTGTTAAAAGAATATAAACATGTAAACATATATGAAAAAGTTAAAAGTTACTCACTTTCGGTAACGCTCATTCTAACCAAAGAGTCTTCACTTTGTGAATACCCTAGATGCCAGAGATTTTTCTCAGCAATTACCTCGCACCAAAGTAGGTGGCACTTTGCTGCTTCACTTCCTGTCTGTCTCACCCTGGATATGACGTTGGGACCCCTACATAGTTACCAACTCCCCACACTGCTGTCAGTTTTTTCTGATCGCTGTCCATGCCATGGGACATGGCCCAATCGTAAACCAGATTCAACCAGAGCGCTGATTTCTTGATTGGAACCTTATTAACATGGACCAAATGAGTCCATTCCACAAAACGGGGAGCAGGGTGGGACAGTAAGGAATCTGCCAAAAAGGGCGTTACCTAAGGTTAAATGAATTTTTCTTCTGAAATATACTTCTAACTGGATATTCCGCACCTTAATACTAGATAGCCAAGCAGTACCTTCCCAGACAGTGGGTCCTTGGAATGGCTCAGACCAGGAAATCCTGCAGGACAGACCTGGTGAAATGCCCCTCTCCTCAGACTTGGCTATCCAGGCATAGTGTTTCGTGATGTGTGAACGGACGCCCACATAACTGCCTGGCAGATGTCCAAGACTGGTGCAGTGGTAGTAGCCTTTGCTCTGGTGGGATGAGTGCAAAGACTATCTGAAGGCTGTTTCTTGGCCAGCCCATAACATATCTTAATGTATAATGTGTTCCATCTGGAGATGGCTGTCTTTTACAAAGCTTTTCCCTTTTTTAACCACTGAGAAACTCATAAAGTCCTCATCGACCACCCTATGTTCCTTGCTGCAATCAATGTAGAAGCTCAGGGCTTTCTTGGGATCAAGGCAATGGAATCCTTCTTCCTCCTTAGATAGATAAGCTGGGGTGAAGAACGCAGGGTGGGTAATAGACTGCCCTATATGGAAGTGTGTGACAATCTTTGGTAGGAATGTTGCCTTTGTCCTGAGTTCCAGATTATCTGAGAAGAATGTGATGTACGGCAGCTGGACAGACAGTTCTTTTTGCTCATTCATGCGCAACCTGACATGACTGCTGTAAGGAAGATGTTCTTCGGCATAGGTGGAGAGAACATTGATTCAAACAGGGCACACAGGAGATAAGTGAGAAGCAAATTAATGTCCCACAGAGGCATCACGAAAAGAGTTGTGGGAACATATGAATCAGCCCTTTTAAGAAATGCATCACAGCAGATGCTCTGAACACATCAGGTAGGAGTAAAAAAACTGAAATAGCTGCTAAGCATTTGTTAACTGTGGCCACACAGGACCTTTGATGGGCCAACAAAAGATCAAATAACTACATGTCGGCTAGCAGGGGGAAGAACACACAACAAAATCCTCCCAGAATATTGTGTACACAGTTTTGGTGGAGAGACACCTGGTTGCCAAGATAACATCCTCTTCAAGGAAGATCAAAAGCCACAACTGCGTCCATCAATCTCCATCCATGAAGGTGAAGGTTGTGCAGGTTCGGGTGTAGGACTCTGCCCTCCTGCTGCATCAGTAGGTCCCCTAGAAGGCGTAGCCTGATCAGTGGGCAGATGCTCTAGACTAGAAGTTTTGAGTATCACACTCTCTTTGCCCTGAGCCACTAGGATAATGTGGGACTGGTAGTTCCTTATGTTTTTCAGAACTCAGGGCAGGAGAGGTGAGAAGGCATACAGTAGTCCAAAGCTCCAACCAAAGCAAAAGGTGTCATCTAACGTGAACTGCCTTAGGAACTCCAACGCACAAAAGCTTGAACACTGAGCATTCTCTACGGTGGTGAAAAGGTTGATCCGGGGTTCTCTCCCATGCTAGAAGATGCCGTAAGCCACTGCGGAATGCAGCAGCCATTCATGATCCACACAGGAAGAATGGCTGAGTTTGTCCACCCTTGCGCTTAAAGATCCTACCAGGTGCTGTGTGACCAGAGAGATGCCCCGGCCATGCAGCCATTTTCAGAGGGACATGGCCTCTGTACACAGAACCCACGACTCCACTCCACCTGGTCTGTTGCAGTACCACATTGCAGTAGTGTTGTCTGTAAGAATCTGTACCTGTTCCCCCAAGATGTTCGGGAGGAACACTATCAATGCCAAGGAATCTGCTACAAGTCCAGCAAGTTGATGTGGAGTGAAGTTTCTGCTGGAGACCAGAGTCCTCAGGTCGTCACCTCTCCCAGATGACCTCCTGCACTAGCAACAATGCATATGTTACAACTGTTAGCTCTGGGTGGGCCAGGGAGAGTGTCCTACCACAGATCCAACTGCAGTTTAGAAGCCTCTGCTGCAGGTCTTTCACAATCTCCCCCGACGCCTGAATGAAATCCAAAAGATTTCCTTGATGCTGAGCCCACAGAGACTTCAGATTCCACTGCACACCCCGCAAGTGCTACCTGGCGTGATCCACCAGCAGGAGTCCAAGAAGCTTCACAGCCGCTTTTACGGAGACCCAGGACAAAGGTTGAAATGTTAGGATCATAACACGAATGACCTGGACTCTTTGGTATGGAGGGAAGGCTTGGAAGAGCAGTGTGTGCCAAGGATACCTCCTATTAAGGAGAGTCACTGTGAAAGAGTCAGGAGTGAGGTTGGTACGTTGATGGAAAAGCTAAACAATGTCAAATCTCGGCCATCGTCTGGAAGTGCCTTACAACTATCTGAATGGAGCCCACCTTCAGCAGCCTGTCATCAAAGTATGGATAGAATGTTATTCCCAATCTCCGCAGATGGACAGTGACCACCATATTTACTTTCGAGAACAATGAGGTGTACTGGCAAGGGAAAAAGTGGCGCACCAAGATCTGAAAGTGCTGTTGGCCTACATGAAACCACAGAAAGTGAAAGTAGGCGTCCTGCAAATCTAATGCCACAATCAAGTCGCCTAATTCCAGGGCAGATGGAACTTAGTCCAAAGTGAGCATTTTGAACTTGTCATTCCAGAGATTGAGGATAGGACAGAGGCCTCCATCCTTTTCCAGGACCAAAAAGTAACAGGAATAGCAACCAGTCCCAATCTCAAATGCCGACACAGTATCTAAGTCAACAGAGCTTGAACCTCCTTTTGCAGTATATACAAGTGGTCATCCTGGAGGCATTGTGGTGTGAGAGGCATGTCAGGAGGGGGGAGGGTGACAGGAAGGGGAGGGCCTAACCTTCTTTACAATCTGGAACACGTTGACAGAATGAGATGCTCCTCCACCAGGGAAGGTAAAAGATGATAAGGCCTCCCACCGGGCAATAGTGCACTGCAGATGGCAAACTTAAAGCAGTTTTAAAGCACCTGTTGGAGGAGTAGCGGGGAATTGGGCAGCATGCTGCACATGGGGCCTGGATGCTGAGGGCTGGATCCATGGCTGCTGCCTTGAAAGGCTTGAGAGGTTTGTAGTTGTTGAGGTAAAGTGTGATGCTACCTCTGCTGGGAATCCATTTGAAAGCCTCGAAGCAGATTAAATTGCTGGGGAAAATGATGTACAGGCACTGC